>NC_138776.1:8078453-8678453 GCF_965119305.1 Pelophylax lessonae
GAGAAGTAGAGGAGAGAGAGAGAGGAGAAGTAGAGGAGAGAGAGAGAGGAGAAATAGAGGAGAGTAGAGAGAGAGGAGAAGTAGAGGAGAGAGAGAGGAGAAATAGAGAAAGAGAGAGGGGAGAAGTAGAGGAGAGAGTGAGGAGAAGTAGAGGAGAGAGAGGAGAAGTAGAGGGGAGAGAGAGAGGAGAAGTAGAGAAAGAGAGAGAGAGGAGAAGTAGAGGAGAGAGAGGAGATGTAGAGAAAGAGAGAGGGGAGAAGTAGAGGAAACGTAGAGGAGAGAGAGAGGAGAAGTAAAGGAGAGAGAGGAAAAGTAGAGGAGAGAGAGGAGAAGTAGAGGAGAGAGAGAGGAGAAGTAGAGGAGAGAGAGGAGATGTAGAGAAAGAGAGAGAGAGGAGAAGTAGAGGAGAGAGAGGAGATGTAGAGAAGAGAGAGAGAGGAGAAGTAAAGGAGAAGCAGAGGAGAAGTAGAGAAAGAGAGAGAGGGGAGAAGTAGAGGAGAGAGGAGAAGTAGAGGAGAGAGAGGAGAAGTAGAGAGAGAGAGAGAGGGGAGAAGTAGAGGAGAGAGAGAGGAGAAGTAGAGGAGGGAGAGAGGAGAAGTAGAGGAGAGAGAGAGGAGAAGTAGAGGGAGAGAGGAGAAGTAGAGGAGGGAGGGAGGAGAAGTAGAGGAGAAGTAGAGGAGAGAGAGAGGAGAGGAGAAGTAGAGGAGAGAGAGAGAGGAGAAATAGAGGAGAGAGAGAGGAGAAGTAGAGGAGAGTAGAGAGAGAGGAGAAGTAGAGGAGGAGAGAGAGGAGAAATAGAGAAAGAGAGAGGGAGAAGTAGAGGAGAGAGAGGAAAAGTAGAGGAGAGAGAGAGAGAGAGGAGAGGAGAGAGAGAGGAGAGAGAGAGGAGAAGTAGAGGAGGGAGAGAGAGGAGAAGTAGAGGAGAGAGAGAGGAGAAGTAGAGGAGAAATAGAGGAGAGGAGAGAGAGAGGAAAAGTAGAGGAGAGAGAGAGGAGAAGTAGAGGAGAGAGAGAGAGGAGAAATAGAGGAGAGAGAGAGAGGAGAATAGAGGAGAGGAGAGAGAGAGGAGAAGTAGAGGAGAGAGAGAGGAAAAGTAGAGGAGAGAGAGGAGAAGTAGAGGAGAGAGAGAGGAGAAGTAGAGGAGAGAGAGGAGATGTAGAGAAAGAGAGAGAGAGGAGAAGTAGAGGAGAGAGAGGAGATGTAGAGAAAGAGAGAGAGAGGAGAAGTAAAGGAGAAGCAGAGGAGAAGTAGAGAAAGAGAGAGAGGGGAGAAGTAGAGGAGAGAGGAGAAGTAGAGGAGAGAGAGGAGAAGTAGAGAGAGAGAGAGAGGGGAGAAGTAGAGGAGAGAGAGAGGAGAAGTAGAGGAGGGAGAGAGGAGAAGTAGAGGAGAGAGAGAGGAGAAGTAGAGGGAGAGAGGAGAAGTAGAGGAGGGAGGAGGAGGAGAAGTAGAGGAGAAGTAGAGGAGAGAGAGAGGAGAGGAGAAGTAGAGGAGAGAGAGAGGAGAAGTAGAGAAAGAGAGATGAGAAGTGGGGGGGGGGAGAAAGAGAGGAGACGTAGAGGAGAGAGAGGAGAAGTAGAGGAGAGAGAGAGGAGAAGTAGAGGAGAGAGAGAGAGGAGAAGTAGAGGAGGGAGAGAGGAGAAGTAGAGGAGAGAGTGAGGAGAAGTAGAGGAGAGAGAGGAGAAGTAGAGGGGAGAGAGAGAGGAGAAGTAGAGGAGGGAGAGAGAGGAGAAGTAGAGGAGAGAGAGAGGAGAGGAGAAGTAGAGGAGAGAGAGAGGAGAAGTAGAGAAAGAGAGAGAGAGGAGAAGCAGAGGAGAGAGAGGAGATGTAGAGAAAGAGAGAGGGGAGAAGTAGAGGAAACGTAGAGGAGAGAGAGAGGAGAAGTAGAGGAGAGAGAGGAAAAGTAGAGGAGAGAGAGGAAAAGTAGAGGAGAGAGAGAGGAGAAGTAGAGGAGAGAGAGAGGAGAAGTAGAGGAGAGAGAGAGAAGTAGAGGAGAGAGAGAGGAGAAGTAGAGGAGAGAGAGAGAGAGAGGAGAAGTAGAGGAGGGAGAGAGAGGAGAAATAGGGAGAGAGGAGAGGAGAGAGAGAGGAGAAGTAGAGGAGAGAGAGGAAAAGTAGAGGAGAGAGAGAGGAGAAGTAGAGGAGAGAGAGGAGAAGTAGAGAAAGAGAGAGGGGAGAAGTAGAGGAGAGAGAGGAGATGTAGAGAAAGAGAGAGAGAGGAGAAGTAAAGGAGAAGCAGAGAAGAAGTAGAGAAAGAGAGAGAGGGGAGAAGTAGAGGAGAGAGGAGAAGTAGAGGAGAGAGAGGAAAAGTAGAGGAGAGAGAGAGGAGAAGTAGAGGAGAGAGAGAGAGAGGAGAGGAGAGAGAGAGGAGAGAGAGAGGAGAGAGAGAGATGAGAAGTAGAGGAGGGAGAGAGAGGAGAAGTAGAGGAGAGAGAGGAGAAGTAGAGGAGAGAGAGAGAGGAGAATAGAGGAGAGGAGAGAGAGAGGAGAAGTAGAGGAGAGAGAGGAAAAGTAGAGGAGAGAGAGAGGAGAAGTAGAGGAGAGAGAGAGAGAGGAGAGGAGAGAGAGAGGAGAGAGAGAGGAGAGAGAGAGGAGAGAGAGATGAGAAGTAGAGGAGGGAGAGAGAGGAGAAGTAGAGGAGAGAGAGAGGAGAAGTAGAGGAGAGAGAGAGAGGAGAAATAGAGGAGAGAGAGAGGAGAGGAGAGAGAGAGGAGAGAGAGAGGAGAGAGAGAGGAGAGAGAGAGGAGAGAGAGATGAGAAGTAGAGGAGGGAGAGAGAGGAGAAGTAGAGGAGAGAGAGAGGAGAAGTAGAGGAGAAATAGAGGAGAGGAGAGAGAGAGGAAAAGTAGAGGAGAGAGAGAGGAGAAGTAGAGGAGAGAGAGAGGAGAAGTAGAGGAGAGAGAGAGAGGAGAAATAGAGGAGAGAGAGAGAGGAGAAATAGAGGAGAGGAGAGAGAGAGGAGAAGTAGAGGAGAGAGAGGAAAAGTAGAGGAGAGAGAGAGGAGAAGTAGAGGAGAGAGAGAGGAGAAGTAGAGGAGGGAGAGAGAGGAGAAATAGAGGAGAGAGAGAGGAGAAGTAGAGGAGAGAGAGGAGAAGTAGAGAAAGAGAGAGGGGAGAAGTAGAGGAGAGAGAGGAGATGTAGAGAAAGAGAGAGAGAGGAGAAGTAGAGGAGAGAGAGGAGATGTAGAGAAAGAGAGAGAGAGGAGAAGTAAAGGAGAAGCAGAGGAGAAGTAGAGAAAGAGAGAGAGGGGAGAAGTAGAGGAGAGAGGAGAAGTAGAGGAGAGAGAGGAGAAGTAGAGAGAGAGAGAGAGGAGAAGTAGAGAGAGAGGGGAGAAGTAGAGGAGAGAGAGAGGAGAAGTAGAGGAGGGAGAGAGGAGAAGTAGAGGAGAGAGAGAGGAGAAGTAGAGGGAGAGAGGAGAAGTAGAGGAGGGAGAGAGGAGAAGTAGAGGAGAAGTAGAGGAGAGAGAGAGGAGAGGAGAAGTAGAGGAGAGAGAGAGAAGAAGTAGAGAAAGAGAGATGAGAAGTGGGGGGGGGGGGAGAGAGAGAGACGTAGAGGAGAGAGAGGAGAAGTAGAGAAAGAGAGAGAGAGGAGAAGTAGAGGAGAGAGAGAGGAGAAGTAGAGGAGAGAGAGAGGAGAAGTAGAGGAGGGAGAGAGAAGAAGTAGAGGAGAGAGTGAGGAGAAGTAGAGGAGAGAGAGGAGAAGTAGAGGGGAGAGAGAGAGGAGAGAGAGAGGAGAAGTAGAGGAGGGAGAGAGAGGAGAAGTAGAGGAGGGAGAGAGAGGAGAAGTAGAGGAGAGAGGAGAAGTAGAGGAGAGAGAGGAGAAGTAGAGAGAGAGAGAGAGGAGAAGTAGAGAGAGAGGGGAGAAGTAGAGGAGAGAGAGAGGAGAAGTAGAGGAGGGAGAGAGGAGAAGTAGAGGAGAGAGAGAGGAGAAGTAGAGGGAGAGAGGGGAAGTAGAGGAGGGAGAGAGGAGAAGTAGAGGAGAAGTAGAGGAGAGAGAGAGGAGAGGAGAAGTAGAGGGAGAGAGAGAAGAAGTAGAGAAAGAGAGAGAGAGGAGAAGTAAAGGAGAAGCAGAGAAGAAGTAGAGAAAGAGAGAGAGGGGAGAAGTAGAGGAGAGAGGAGAAGTAGAGGAGAGAGAGGAAAAGTAGAGGAGAGAGAGAGGAGAAGTAGAGGAGAGAGAGAGAGGAGAGGAGAGAGAGAGGAGAGAGAGAGGAGAGAGAGAGGAGAGAGAGAGATGAGAAGTAGAGGAGGGAGAGAGAGGAGAAGTAGAGGAGAGAGAGAGGAGAAGTAGAGGAGAGAGAGAGAGGAGAAATAGAGGAGAGGAGAGAGAGAGGAGAAGTAGAGGAGAGAGAGGAAAAGTAGAGGAGAGAGAGAGGAGAAGTAGAGGAGAGAGAGAGAGAGGAGAGGAGAGAGAGAGGAGAGAGAGAGGAGAGAGAGATGAGAAGTAGAGGAGGGAGAGAGAGGAGAAGTAGAGGAGAGAGAGAGGAGAAGTAGAGGAGAGAGAGAGAGGAGAAATAGAGGAGAGAGAGAGAGAGAGGAGAGGAGAGAGAGAGGAGAGAGAGAGGAGAGAGAGAGGAGAGAGAGAGGAGAGAGAGATGAGAAGTAGAGGAGGGAGAGAGAGGAGAAGTAGAGGAGAGAGAGAGGAGAAGTAGAGGAGAAATAGAGGAGAGAGAGAGGAAAAGTAGAGGAGAGAGAGAGGAGAAGTAGAGGAGAGAGAGAGGAGAAGTAGAGGAGAGAGAGAGAGGAGAAATAGAGGAGAGAGAGAGAGAGGAGAAATAGAGGAGAGGAGAGAGAGAGGAGAAGTAGAGGAGAGAGAGGAAAAGTAGAGGAGAGAGAGAGAGGAGAAGTAGAGGAGAGAGAGAGGAGAAGTAGAGGAGGGAGAGAGAGGAGAAATAGAGGAGAGAGAGAGGAGAAGTAGAGGAGAGAGAGGAGAAGTAGAGAAAGAGAGAGGGGAGAAGTAGAGGAGAGAGAGGAGATGTAGAGAAAGAGAGAGAGAGGAGAAGTAGAGGAGAGAGAGGAGATGTAGAGAAAGAGAGAGAGAGGAGAAGTAAAGGAGAAGCAGAGGAGAAGTAGAGAAAGAGAGAGAGGGGAGAAGTAGAGGAGAGAGGAGAAGTAGAGGAGAGAGAGGAGAAGTAGAGAGAGAGAGAGAGGAGAAGTAGAGAGAGAGGGGAGAAGTAGAGGAGAGAGAGAGGAGAAGTAGAGGAGGGAGAGAGGAGAAGTAGAGGAGAGAGAGAGGAGAAGTAGAGGGAGAGAGGAGAAGTAGAGGAGGGAGAGAGGAGAAGTAGAGGAGAAGTAGAGGAGAGAGAGAGGAGAGGAGAAGTAGAGGAGAGAGAGAGAAGAAGTAGAGAAAGAGAGATGAGAAGTGGGGGGGGAAAGAGAGGAGACGTAGAGGAGAGAGAGGAGAAGTAGAGAAAGAGAGAGAGAGGAGAAGTAGAGGAGAGAGAGAGGAGAAGTAGAGGAGAGAGAGAGGAGAAGTAGAGGAGGGAGAGAGGAGAAGTAGAGGAGAGAGTGAGGAGAAGTAGAGGAGAGAGAGGAGAAGTAGAGGGGAGAGAGAGAGGAGAGAGAGAGGAGAAGTAGAGGAGGGAGAGAGAGGAGAAGTAGAGGAGGGAGAGAGAGGAGAAGTAGAGGAGAGAGAGAGGAGAGGAGAAGTAGAGGAGAGAGAGGAGAAGTAGAGAAAGAGAGAGAGAGGAGAAGCAGAGGAGAGAGAGGAGATGTAGAGAAAGAGAGAGGGGAGAAGTAGAGGAAACGTAGAGGAGAGAGAGAGAGAGGAGAAGTAGAGGAGAGAGAGAGAGAGGAGAAGTAGAGGAGGGAGAGAGAGGAGAAATAGAGGAGAGAGGAGAGGAGAGAGAGAGGAGAAGTAGAGGAGAGAGAGGAAAAGTAGAGGAGAGAGAGAGGAGAAGTAGAGGAGAGAGAGGAGAAGTAGAGAAAGAGAGAGGGGAGAAGTAGAGGAGAGAGAGGAGATGTAGAGAAAGAGAGAGAGAGGAGAAGTAAAGGAGAAGCAGAGGAGAAGTAGAGAAAGAGAGAGAGAGGAGAAGTAGAGGAGAGAGGAGAAGTAGAGGAGAGAGAGAGGAGAAGTAGAGAGAGAGAGAGGAGAAGTAGAGAGAGAGAGAGAGAGGGGAGAAGTAAAGGAGAAGCAGAGGAGAAGGAGATGAGAAGTAAAGGAGAGAGAGAAGAAGTAGAGGAGAGAGAGAGAGGAGAAGTAAAGGAGAAGCAGAGGAGAAGGAGATGAGAAGTAAAGGAGAGAGAGAAGAAGTAGAGGAGAGAGAGAGAGAGGAGAAGTAGAGGAGAGAGAGAGAGAGAGAAGTAAAGGAGAAGCAGAGGAGAAGGAGATGAGAAGTAAAGGAGAGAGAGAAGAAGTAGAGGAGAGAGAGAGAGAGAGAGAGAGAAGTAAAGGAGAAGCAGAGGAGAAGGAGATGAGAAGTAAAGGAGAGAGAGAAGAAGTAGAGGAGAGAGAGAGAGAGGAGAAGTAAAGGAGAAGCAGAGGAGAAGGAGATGAGAAGTAAAGGAGAGAGAGAAGAAGTAGAGGAGAGAGAGAGAGGAGAAGTAGAGGAGAGAGAGGAAAAGTAGAGGAGAGAGAGAGGAGAAGTAGAGGAGAGAGAGGAGAAGTAGAGGAGAGAGAGGGGAAGTAGAGGAGAGAGAAAGGTGGCAAGTGACAAGCTGCATCTGATGGCAGGCTTTAGAAATAATGTCATGTGCTCTAATCATCCTGACACCATATTAAAGACAACACCCCACTCCCCTCCATCCACCCCACTACCGTTGCCACCCTTCCCCACTGGTTTGTAGAAAGATCATCTTCCATGAAACTGGTCCCTACTGGCAAAAAGTTTGGGGACCGCTGATCTAGGTGATTGTACTTCAGTCACCTCAGCCTGCTCATAGATGGAAACGGCTGAATTTGGATCCGTCTATGGCTGGCCTAGAAAATGAGAATTCAAGAGAACATCAGGCAATGTTCCTTGAAGAGATTCTTTGTTCTGAAAAAGAAAAGAAATGAGAAGTCAGTGGCTACAAATAAAGTAACTGCTGACTTTTACCCCCTGGCTGACAACGCTATCGCTGAATTACGGCTACAGTGGTCACACATTGCTGGGAGTGCATCTATTGTCGTCCTCCTGAGAACGCGCTTCCCCCGCACCCCCCTGGTGTGCACATCCGGAAGGATCTGTGGTCGCTGTGTGCCTTGGACACGTGGTAAAAGGCTGCTGGGATTGGCCCTTTACCATGTGATCGCTGTGTCCAATCCCAAGCGATCATAAATATAAACAGAGCAAGTCATCGGGGGTTGACCCCTCACATAGAGGCTGAGTGTGACGGAAGGAGAGAGATCTGTGCTGGACAGCGAGTTTACCATTTTTTTAGTGCTTTACTGTGCCAATCGGTGTCGCACAGTCCCGCCAAATAAGTGCATTATCAGTGCTGCTCATCAGTGCCGCTAATCATTGTGCCACTGTGCTGCCTCTTCAATGGAGCCTCATCAGCAGCCATCAGTGTAGCTGATCAGTGCAGTGCATTAGTGCCCATTTGTGCAGCCTGACCAGCACCCACCAGTGCCACCTCAATAGCGCACCTCAGTGCATCAGTGCAGCCACATCCATACCAGTGTCTCCATCACAGCAGTGCGTCACCACAATCCACAGTAACCACTATGTCTAAAAAACTTTTTACCAGTAAGGAGTCATACCAAATCCTAAGTATGACCGACATACCAAATCCTAAGTATGCCCGACAAGAGCAGCGGGCAGCTCTGTGTGTCGGATTCTGTGTCTGATTATGAGCCAGTGCTAAGTAGTGAGACACTAACAGAATCAGACGAGGAGGAGGAGGAAAGTGTCCACCAAATAAAGGCATTCGGGTGAGGAGCAGGCTACCACAAGTAGAACAATGGCATCTCTGCAAGAAAGGCCAGGTACTAGTGGGGTGTCACATCAGAACCAAAGGGTTAGGACCCATGCAAGTCTACCATATGCACTTCAAACCCCTCTATGGCTTCCCCTTAACTCAGGAGCGTCCCCCCTTTTACTGCACAGATCAACAAGTAAAATTTCACACCCATTGGTTTTTTTTTGCTTAATTTTCACGGATAACTTATTACATTCTTTTGTGGATCCGTGCAACCTCTATGCCCAACAATTTATCACCAACAACCCAATAATATTAAACAGGAGATGCGGAATTGCACTGTGGCCACCACATGGCGCCCTTCAGGCAATAACACATAGTTCTTGTATTACACAGGAGATGCAGTATCACACTATGCCACCAGGTGGCCCCCTTCAGGTAATAACACATAGTTCTTGTATTACACAGGAGATGCGGTATCGCACTGTGGCCTCCAGGTGGCGACCTTAAGGCAGTAATACATAGTCAACGTATTCCACAGATGATGTAGTACTGAACTATGGCCAACAGGTGGCGCCCTTCAGGCAATAATACATAGTCCTTGTATTAAAGAGGAAGTAAACCCTCCTTTGCAACTTTTACCTATAGGTGATCCTATGATAAGGCTTACCTATAGGTACTGTAAATATCTCCTAAACTTGCACCGTTTAGAAGATTTTTACCTTACATGCAGCCAGTGACATCACTGGCGCATGCGCTCTGAAGGAACGGTGGGCCGTGACCGTCAGCTCCTGCGCGCTTGCGTGGGAGTGACGGCACCGCGGCTCCGGCCAATCAGATGACCAGATGTCGCCCGTCATACAGGTAAGCGGGCGGCACGGCGGGGGCTCGTTCTAAGATAAGTATTTCATAATTAGCTAGTATGCGATGCATACTAGCTCATTATGTGTTTCTCTTTCAGGTTGAAAAAAAAAAAAACATTTTTTATGGGTTTACAACCTCTTTAACCAGGAAATGCAGTATCAGATGTGGCCACCAGGTGGCACCTATCAGGCAATAATACATTGTCAATGTATTACACAGGAGATGCAGTACCACACTGAGGCCACCAGGTGGCCCCCTTCAGGCAATAATACATTGTTCATGTATTAAAAAGGAGATGCAGTATCACACTGTGGCCGCCAGGTGGCGCCCTATAGGCAATAATACATTGTCCATGTATTACACAGGAGATATAGTACTGCACTGTGGCCTCCAGGTGACCCCCTTCAGGCAATAATACATTGTTCATGTATTTAAAAAGAGATGTAGTACCACACTGTGGCCACCAGGCGTGCCCTTCAAAGAATATTAGTTGAATTACACAAGAGATGCAGTACCGCACTGTAGTCACCAGGTGGCCCCCTTTGGCAATAATGCATTGTCCATGTCATCCCCCACAGTTATTGCCTTTTGTTTCACTTGACCCTCCCTCCTAGATTGTAAGCTCTAACGAGCAGGGCCCTCCAATTCCTCCTGTATTGAATTGTATTGTAACTGTATTGTCTGCCCTCATATTGTAAAGTGCTGCGCAAACTGTTGGCGCTATATAAATCCTGTATAATAATAATAATAAAAAGAATAATATTACAAAGGAGATGCAGGATCACACTGTGGACACTAGGTGGTGCCCTTCAGGCAATAATACATCATTCTTGTATTACATAGGAGATGTAGAATCGCACTGTGGCTACCAGGTGGCGCCCTTCAGACACTAATATATAGTTCTTATATTACACAGAGGAGATCCAGCATCGCACTGTGGCCACCAAGCGGCGACCTTTAGGCAATAATACATAGTTCTTGTATTATACAGGAGATGCAGTACCGCATTGTGGCTTCCAGGTGGCGCCCTTCAGGCAATAACATATAGTCCTTGTATTACACATGAGCTGTAGTACCACACTATGTCCAGCAGGTGGCGGCCTTTATGCAATAATATATAGTTCTTGTATTACATAGGAGATGCACTATCGCACTGTCGCCACCAGGTGGCGCCATGCAGGAAATAACACATTGTTCTTGTATTACACAGGAGATGCAGTACCGCACTGTGGCCTCCAGGTGGCACCCTTAAGGCAATAATACATAGATCTTGAATTACACAGGAGACGCAGTACTGCATTGTGGCCACCAGGTGGAGCCATTCAGACAATACAGTAAACCCCCCTCCATCTCGGGGGTTACGTTCCGGACCCACCCGCGAAAGTGAAAATCCGCGAAATAGAAATACCCTATAAAAATACACCGTAGGCATGTTTTTTTAAAAAAAAAAAAAACGCAAAATACCGGGACCGCGAAAACTGAACCGCGATGGAGCGGGGGTTTACTGCAATACATAGTCCTTCTATTACACAGGAGATGCAGTACCGCACTGTTTGCAAGAGGTTGCGGCCTTCAGGCAATAATACAAAGTTCTTATATTACACATAAGTTGTAGTACCACACTGTGGCCAGCAGGTGGCGACCTTTGGGCAATACTGTAATATATAGTCCTTGTATTACACAGGAGCTGTAGTACCACCCTATGTCCAGCAGATGGCGGCCTTTAGGCAATAATATATGGTTCTTGTATTACATAGGAGATGCAGTACCGCACTGTCGCCACCAGGTGGCGCCATTCAGGCAATAACACATATATAGTTCTTATATTACACAGAAGATGCAGTACCGCACTTTGGCGCCATTCAGGAAATTCAAATAACACATAGTTCTTATATTACACCGAAGATGCAGTATTGCACTGTGGCCACCAGATGGTGCCATTCAGGAAATTCAAATAACACATAGTTCTTATATTACACAAAAGATGCAGTACTGCACTGTGGCCACCAGGTGGAGCCATTCAGACAACAATACATAGTCCTTCTATTACACAGGAGATGCAGTACTGCATTGTGGGCACCAGGTGGAGCCATTCAGACAATAATACATAGTCCTTCTATTACACAGGAGATGCAGTACTGCATTGTGGGCACCAGGTGGAGCCATTCAGACAATAATACATAGTCCTTCTATTACACAGGAGATGCAGTACTGCATTGTGGCCACCAGGTGGAGCCATTCAGACAATAATACAAACTTCTTATATTACACAGAAGTGGTAGTACCACACTGTGGCCACCAGGTGGCGACCTTCGGGCAATAATACATTTTTCCAGTATTACACAGGAGTTGCAGTACCACACTGTGGCCACCTGGTGGCGACCATCGGGCAATACAGTAATACATAGTCTTGGTATTACACAGGAGATGAAGTATTGCATGGTGGCCACCAGGTGGAGCCATTCAGATAATAATACATAGTCCTTCTATTACACAGGAGATGCAGTACCGCACTGTTTGAAAAAGGTTGCGGCCTTCGGGCAATAATACAAAGTTCTTATATTACACAGAAGTTGTAGTACCACACTGTGGCCACCAGGTGGCGACCTTAGGGAAATAATACATTTTTCCAGTATTACACAGGGTTGCAGTACCACACTGTGGCCACCAGGTGGCGACCATTGGGCAATAATACATAGTCTTGGTATTACACAGGAGATGTAGTATTGCATGACGGCCACCAGGTGGCGCCATTAAGTCAATAATACGTAATTCTTGTATTACACAAGAGATGCAGTACCGTACTGTGGCTGACAGGTGGCGCCCTTCATACTAATACACAGTTGTGTAAAAAAAAGGTGAGAGTTTTGGCACACTGCATACACCACGGAAGAATTATTCAATTTTTTGGATCATGAACACTATGGACTATTGAATTTATTTAATTTATCACTATGGCTGTTCTTCACACTTATGATCACAATTGTAGTATTTGTTTGGTTATTTTGCATATTTATTTACAATAGTACTGGATTTTTTTATTATTAATTTACTCATTAGCGCTGCACATCTATTTACATATTCTTTTGGAGGTTATATATTCACCTTTTGGTGCTAGCTGCAGTTTTCACATATTACCAGCGCTCGCTTTTTTGCACATAAGATAGTTCTTGTATTACACAGAAGTTGTAGTATCACACTGTGGCCAACAGGTGGCGCCCTTCAGGCAAAAATAAATTGATCTTCTATTACACCGGAGATGCAGTATTGCACTATGGCCAATAGGTGGCGCCCTTCAGGCAATAATACGTAGTTCTTGCATTACACAGGGGATGCAGTACCGCACTTTGGCCTCTAGGGGGCGCACTTCAGGCACTTCATACATCGTTCTTGTTTCACACAGAGGTTGTAGTACCACACATCAGCCACCAGGTGCTGACCTTCAGGCAAAAATATATATTCCTTGTATTCCACGGGAGATGTAGTACCGCATTTTGGACAACAAGTGGCGCCCTTTAGGCAATAATATATACTGTAGTTATTTTATTATCCAGGAGATGCAGTACCGCAATGTGGACACCAGGTGGCGCCCTTCAGGCAATAATACATAGTCCTTGTATTACACAGGAGCTGTAGTACCACCCTATGTCCAGCAGGTGGCGGCCTTTAGGCAATAATATATAGTTCTTGTATTACAAAGGAGACGCAGTACCACATTGTGGCTACCAGGTGGAGCCATTCAGATAATAATACATAGTCCTTCTATTACACAGGAGATGCAGTACCGCACTGTTTGCAAGAGGTTGCGGCCTTCGGGCAATAATACAAAGTTCTTATATTACACAGAAGGTGTAGTACCACACTGTGGCCACCAGGTGGCAACCTTCGGGCAATAATACATTTTTCCTGTATTATCCAGGAGTTGCAGTACCACACGGTGGCCACCAGGTGGCGACCTTCGGGCAATAATACATAGTCTTGGTATTACAAAGGAGACGTAGCATCGTATGTTGGCCACCAGGTGGCGCAATTAGGCAATACGTAATTCTTGTATTACACAGGAGATGCAGTACCGTACTGTGGCCACCAGGTGGCGCCCTTCAGACACTAATACACAGTTGTGTAAAAAAAAGGGGATCCGGCGCCAAAATCAATCAATGGCTCTAAAGGCCCGTACACACGTACCGATCGTCGGCATACAAACGTCGGTGGACGAAGGATCTGCCGATTGTACGCGTGTTAGTATGGTGCCTCCGACAGCTGTCTGCGCACAATCCGCGGACAAAAGTCTTTCGTGCAAACATGAAAATATTTGTATGCCGACACCAGAACGGACGATTGTTCGCCTGTCAGTACACAATTCGGCCGACAGACCGCAGATTTGCAAGACTGGGCATGCTCAGAAAATAGAAAACACAGGGAAAGTTAACCATTACATGACATCACTTCTGCAGTCGGCGGACAAAATTCTTGTGCTGTCCTTGTGCTGTCTTTGCACTTTTCAGCAGACACCGACATCCCGGGGAGAAAAGAGGAACATTTGTAAGCCGACCATCGGTACGTGTGTACGGGGCTTAACTGTTATTGGGGAATACTATGCTTGGTATGTAGTTGCTGCAAATTAACTGCAGGGGTGTGCAGCACAAAGATGGATCAATAAACGTAACCAGTTCTGGACCGGGAGGATTTACCCCCTTAATGACCAGGCTGTTTTGTGTGATTCAGCACTGCGTTACTTTAACGGACAATTGCGCAGTCATGCAACGCTGTACCCAAATAAAATGTACGCCCTTTTCCCCCCACAAATAGAGATTTCTTTTGGTGGTATTTGATCTCCTGTGCGATTTTTATTTTTTGCGCTATAAACAAAAAAAGAGCGACAATTCTGAAAAAAAAAAACAATATTTTTTACTTTCTGCTATATAACATTCTCAATAAAAAAAATAAAAAATCTATTTTTTCACCATTTTAGGCCATTAGTATTCTGCTACATATTTTTGGTAACAAAAAAAATCCCAATAAGTGTATATTGATTGGTTTGCACAAAAGTTATCGCGTCTACAAACTAGGGAAAAGATTTATGTCATTTTTTTTTCATAGTAATGGCGGCGATCTGCGATTTTTAGCGGGACTGCGACATTGTGGCGGACAGATCGGACCCCTAACTGACATTTGACACTTTTGGGGTTACCAGTGACATTACTACAGTAATCAGTGCTAAAAATATACACTGTTACTGTAAGGCTCCATGTACACGGGACGTTGTTAAAAGTCCCTTTGAATGCTGGAATTTTTAGGACGTTTGAAACGTCCATTAGGTCGCGTTTGCACCAGCGTTTAGCAGGCGTTTGCGTTTAGAAGCGTTCCTAGAGGTCAAAAAAATGATTCCCCTTTAAAATGGAAAAACGCGAACGCTAAACGAGGGTCATCGCGTTCGGCTGCATTTGGTCGTGTTTTTGCGTTTGAAACGCCGGGAAACACACGTTCGAACGCAAATAATTGCATTCCAAAAACAGTCCCTGAACTCAACTGCCTGCAAATGACTGTAAATGACCTGGTGTACATGGACAGATAAGATAACATGTAGATGGGTTCAGGGGCTTCTGAAAAAAACGCCCAACTGCTCCTAAACGGCCGTTTACAACGTCCCGTGTACATGGAGCCTAATAGACACTGGCAGGGAAGGGGTTAACCCACAGGCGATCAAAGGCTTAAGTGTGAGTCAAGGGGGTGCTTTCTAACTGTATGTATCCTATATAGAAGGATCACAGGATCTCTGTGATAATTTCAAAGAGAACGGTTGGCTGTGTTTACAACAACAGACCGTGGTTCTCTCTCCACGGGGAGCGATCGCGGGTGCCCGGGGGCAATTGCAATCACTGCAGTTCGGCTTCCCTGCTCCCTAATGAGAACTCCTTCCGTCCCCCTGAATCATTGGCTACTCCGCTGTTTATTGGGGCGGTATCCCCAAGTTTCCTTTTTTTGGGGGGGGGGGGGGGTTTGTGTTATGTGTTATATCCTATTCAATGTGATTTAATGTCATATATTGTTCTTTTATTCTATGTTATGTCTCCATTGCCTGGAGCTTTTATTTAATTTAATTCTATATTTAATCAAGAAATTTTTTTACATATATAGTTGTGATTTCCGTAGTATATGACTGGGGAGTTCAACACCTATAAAGTCCCGCTTCCACCCTTTTGCTTTTGACAATAATACATAGTTCTTGTAGTACATTAGGGATGCAGTACCATACTATGGCCATCAGGCGGCACCCTTCAGGCAAAAATTAATTGTCCATGTATTACATAAATGTAATACAGCAATGTGGCCAGCAGACGGCGTCCTTCAAGCAATAATACCTATGTAGTTACATAGTAGTTGAGGTTGAATAAAGACAATAGTCCATCCAGTTAAACCTGTGTAGGTATGTGTGGATGTATTCATCTCTCATACCCCTGAATGTTCTGATCCTTGAGATGTAAGTCTAAGAGTCTTATAAAAGTATCCATACTTCCCACAGTTACCACCAATTGTGGTAGAGAATTCCACAATCTTGTAGCCCTAACATTAAAGAGCCCCCTGCGTAGCCTGAGGTTAAACCGCTTCTCTAATCGCATTGTATGGCCTCGTGTCTTGCGACTGAAACGTTTTTCATTCTATGTTGAGATCACCGTTGAGTTATTTGTAAATCGCTATCATTTCCCCGGGGGCGCGCAGAGCGGTCTATCCTGCTGGACATCATATGACGCCCAGTCAGGATGGGACAACCACTTTGCGGCCGTCATTTTTGTTATATGACAGGCTGGAAGTGGTTAAATAATATTACATAGGAGATGTAGAATCGCACTCTAGCCACCAGGTGGCGCCCTTCAGGCAATAATACATAGTTCTTGTATTGTAAATAGATGTGCAGCGCTAAAGTGTAAATGAATAATAAAAAAATAATCGGGTTAGTGTTTTGGCACACTGCATACACCACAGGAGAATTATTCAATTTTTTGGATCATGAACACTATGGACTATTGAATTTATTTAATTTATCACTATGGCTGTTCTTCACACTTATGAGCACAATTGTAGTATTTGTTTGGTTATTTTGCATATTTATTTACAATAGTACTGGATTTTATTATTATTAATTTACACATTAGCTCTGCACATCTATTTACATATTCTTTTGGAGGTTGTATATTCACCTTTTGGTGCTAGCTGTAGTTTTCACATATTACCAGCGCTCACTTTTTTGCACATAAGATAGTTCTTGTATTACACAGAAGTTGTAGTATCACACTGTGGCCAACAGATGGCGCCCTTCAGGCAATAATAAATAGTTCTTGTATTACACAGGAGATG
This sequence comes from Pelophylax lessonae, assembly GCF_965119305.1. Taxonomy (NCBI): domain Eukaryota; kingdom Metazoa; phylum Chordata; class Amphibia; order Anura; family Ranidae; genus Pelophylax; species Pelophylax lessonae. Next base: position 8,094,507 of record NC_138776.1, read on the forward strand.
TAGTACCACACTGTTTGCAACAGGTGGCGCCCTTCAGGCAAAAATAAATCGATCTTCTATTACACCGGAGATGCAGTATTGCACTATGGCCAATAGGTGGCGCCCTTCAGGCAATAATACGTAGTTCTTGCAATACACAGGGGATGCAGTACCGCACTGTGGCCTCTAGGGGGCGCACTTCAGGCACTTCATACATCGTTCTGTTTCACACAGAGGTTGTAGTACCACACATCAGCCACCAGGTGCTGACCTTCAAGCAAAAATATATATTTCTTGTATTCCACGGGAGATGTAGTACCGCATTTTGGACAACAAGTGGCGCCCTTTAGGCAATAATATATACTGTAGTTATTTTATTACTCAGGAGATGCAGTACCGCAATGTGGACACCAGGTGGCGCCCTTCAGGCAATAATACATAGTCTTTGTATTACACAGGAGCTGTAGTACCACACTATGTCCAGCAGGTGGCGGCCTTTAGGCAATAATATATAGTTCTTGTATTACATAGGAGATGCAGTATCGCACTGTCGCCACCAGGTGGCGCCATGCAGGAAATAACACATAGTTCTTATATTACACAGGAGATGCAGTACCGCACTGTGGCCCCCAGGTGGCACCCTTCAGGCAATAATACATAGATCTTGAATTACACAGGAGACGCAGTACCACATTGTGGCTACCAGGTGGAGCCATTCAGACAATACTGTAATACATAGTCCTTCTATTACACAGGAGATGCAGTACCGCACTGTTTGCAAGAGGTTGCGGCCTTCGGGCAATAATACAAAGTTCTTATATTACACAGAAGTTGTAGTACCACACTGTGGCCACCAGGTGGCGACCTTCGGCCAATAATACATTTTTCCAGTATTACACAGGAGTTGCAGTACCTCACTGTGGCCACCAGGTGGCGACCTTCGGGCAATAATACATAGTCTTGGCATTACACAGGAGATGTAGTATCGCATGGCGGCCACCAGGTGGCGCCATTAAGTCAATAATACGTAATTCTTGTATTACACAGGAGATGCAGTACCGTACTGTGGCTGACAGGTGGCGCCCTTCACACTAATACACAGTTGTGTAAAAAAAGGGGATCCGGTGCCAAAATAAATCAATGGCTCTAACTGTTATTGGGGAATTCTATGCTTGGTATGTAGTTGCTGCTAATTAACTGCAGGGGTGTGCAGCATAAAGATGGATCAATATACGTAACCAGTTCTGGACCGGAAGATTTACCCCCTTAATGACCAGGCTGTTTTGTGCGATTCAGCACTGCGTTACTTTAACAGACAACTGCGCGGTCGTGCGACGCTGTACCCAAATAAAATGTACGCCTTTTTCCCGATCCCCTCTGCGATTTTTATTTTTTGCGCTATAAACAAAAAAAGAGCGACAATTTTGAAAAAAAAAAAAAAACATATTTTTCATCATTTTAGGCCAATTTGTTTTCTGCTACATATTTTTGGTAAAAAAAAATCCCAATAAGCGTATTTTGATTGGTTTGCGCAAAAGTTATCATGTCTACAAACTAGGGGAAAGATTTATGTTATTTTTTTTCATAGTAATGGTGGCGATCTGCGATTTTTAGCAGGACTGCGACATTGCGGCGGACAGATCGGACCCCTGACTGACATTTTTGACACTTTTTGGGGGACCAATGACGTTACTACAGTAATCAGTGCTAAAAATACGCACTGTTACTGTAATAGACACTGGCAGGAAAGGGGTTAACCCACAGGCGATCAAAGGCTTAAGTGTGAGCCTAGGGGGTGCTTTTTAACTGTATGTATCCTATATAGAAAGATCACAGGATCTCTGTGATAATTTCAGAGAGAACGGTCGGCTGTGTTTACAATAGGAGACCGCCATTCTCTCTCCACGGGGAACAATCGCGGGTGCCCGGGGGCAATTGCAGTCACCGGCCCCATGGATCATCTTCCCCGCTCCCTAATGAGGACTCCTTCCATCCCCTGAATCATTGGCTACTCCACTGTTTATTGGGGCGGTATCCCCAAGTTTCCTTTGGGGAGGGGGGCATGTGTTATGTGTTATATCCTATTCAATGTGATTTAATGTCATATATTGTTCTTATATTCTATGTTATGTCTCCATTGACTGGAGCTTATACTTAATTTCTATATTTAATAAAGAAAATTTTTTACATATATAGTTGTGATTTCAGTATGATGGGTGAGTTCAACACCTATAAATTCCCACTTCCCCCCTTTTGCTTTTGACAATAATACATAGTTCTTATATTACATAAGAGATGCAGTACCGTACTATGGCCATCAGGTGGCACCCTTCAGGCAAAAATTCATTGTCAATGTATTACATAGATGTAATACAGCACTGTGGGCAGCAGGTGGTGTCCTTCAAGCAATAATACATAGTTACATAGTTACATAGTAGGTGAGGTTGAATAAAGACAATATAGTTACATAGTTACATAGTTACATAGTTAGTGAGGCTGAAAAAAGACATCAGTCCATCCAGTTCAACCTATGATGTGTGTGTGTGTTTGCTTTTAACCGTACATTGTATACCCCTGTATGTTGTGGTCTTTAAGGTGTCCATCCAATAGTTTTTTGAAACTATCAATGCTCCCCGCTGATACGACTGCTTGCGGAAGAGAATTCCACATCCTTACCGCTCTTACAGTGAAGAACCCCTTACGCACTTTAAGGTTAAACCGCCTTTCCTCTAGTTTTAGTGAGTGGCCACGTGTCTTATTGTAACTCCTTTCTCTGAATAGTTTGTTCCTTATGCTAGGGTCACCAGTACAGTATTTGTACATTGATATCATATCCCCCCTCAATCGTCTCTTCTCCAGAGAGAATAGGTTCAGTGCTTGTAGTCTTTCCTCATAGCTGATGCCCTCCATTCCCCTAATTATTTTTGTTGCCCTTCTCTGGACTCTCTCCAGTTCCAGCTCATCCTTTCTGAGGACCGGTGCCCAGAACTGGACAGCATACTCCAGATGTGGCTGGACCAGAGTCTTGTAGAGCGGGAGAATAATCTCTTTATTTCTGGAGTGAATCCCCTTTTTTATACATCCCAGTATTCTGTTGGCTTTGCTTGCGGCGGCTTGGCATTGTATGCCACTGCCAAGCCTGTTGTCTACCAGTACCCCCAGGTCCCTTTCCATCCTAGACTCACCCAGAGGTCCCCCCCCTAGTGAGTAGCTTGCTTTCTGGTTTCTGGCCCCCAAGTGCATTACTTTACATTTTTCTACATTAAATCTCATCTGCCATGTGGTTGCCCATCCCGTTATTTTGTTCAGGTCCGCTTGCAAGGTTTCCACATCCTGCATAGAAGATATTGGCATGCATAGTTTAGTATCATCTGCAAATACTGAGATTGTACTAGATATCCCCTCCTCTAGATCATTTATGAATAAATTAAACAGGATTGGTCCCAGGACAGAACCCTGGGGGACCCCACTTTCCACACCCGCCCAATCCGAGTACTCCCCATTAATCACCACCCTCTGTACTCTCCCCTGGAGCCAGTTCTCTATCCAGGTACTCACCTTATGGTCCATACCTACCTTCCTTAGTTTGTACAGTAAGCGTTTGTGGGGAACGGTGTCAAAGGCCTTTGCAAAGTCCAGATACACCACATCCACAGGCTTTCCTTTATCTAAGTGGCAGCTCACTTCATCGTAGAAGGTTAATAGATTGGTTTGGCATGAACGATTTTTCATGAATCCATGCTGATTACTACTAATAATACCATTTTCATTACTAAAGTCTTGTATGTGGTCCCTTATCATCCCCTCCAAAATTTTGCAGACTACTGATGTTAGGCTGACCGGCCTATAGTTACCCGGGATATATCTCGGCCCCTTTTTAAATATTGGTACCACGGTGGCTTTTTTCCAATCAGCTGGCACCATACCTGTCTGTAAACTATCCTTAAAGATCAAGAATAATGGTCTGGCAATCACCTGGCTGAGCTCATTAAGAACCCTCGGGTGCAAGCCATCCGGTCCCGGGGATTTATTTATGTTAAGTTTCTCTAGTTTAGCTCTAAGTCTATTCTCTGTTAGCCATGGCGGCACTTCCTGAGGTGTATTATTTAGTTCGGCCTTACAAGCGGGGTTCGTGTAGCCCCCCGATTCCTTTGTGAAGACTGAAGAAAAGAAATTATTTAACACTTCCGCCTTTTCTCTGTCCTCAGTGGCCATATTTCCTTTATCATCTTTTATGGGGCCAATGTGTTCTGGCCTCGCTTTCTTACTGTTTATATACTTAAAGAACTTCTTGGGGTTCTTTTTACTCTCCTCCGCTATATGTCTCTCGTATTCTATTTTAGCCGCCCTGATTTCATCTTTACATTTCTTATTACACTCTTTGTAGTGCTTAAATGCTGCCAATGACCCCTCAGTCTTGTATTTTTTGAAGGCCTTTTCTTTAGCTCTAATATACATTTTTATGTTGGAGTTTAGCCACCCAGGGTTTAGTTTTGCTCTTTTAAATTTATTTCCCTGTGGAATGCACTGGCCCACTCCCTTGTTAAGTATGCTCTTGAAGCACTCCCATTTTTCCTCCATGTTCTTTGTTCCCAGGGTTCTATCCCATTTGATATTTTCTAGCAGCGAGCGCAGTTTAGGGAAATTGGCTCTTTTGAAATTCAGTGTCCTTATATTACCCTTGTGTTTCCTATTACTGTAATTAATACTGAAACCAATTGACCTATGGTCACTGTTCCCTAAGTTGTCCCGTATTTCTATATCCGTGATCAGGTCTGTATTGTTGGTAATCAGTAGGTCAAGTACCGCATTGCTTCTTGTCGGTGCATTCACCATCTGACCCATGAAATTGTCCTGCAAAACATTTAGGAACTGCCGAGCCTTGGCTGAATGCGCGGTTCCTTCTGCCCAGTCTATATCTGGATAATTAAAGTCCCCCATTATAATGACATTTCCCATCCTTGCTGCCAATCCTATCTGTAACATGAGGTCCGCCTCACCCCCCTCCCTCTGGTTTGGGGGCCTATAGCATACGCCCAATATTACCTTCCCCGCCGTGCCTTTCCTTTGAAGCTCTACCCATAGGGATTCTGCCTCGTCCATAGCTCCATTATTAATATCATCCCTCATATTTACCTGTATACTGTTCTTAATATACAAACATACCCCTCCCCCTTTTTTACCCTCTCTATCTCTGCGATAAAGGAAATACCCCTGAATGGTCGCCATCCAGTCATGAGAGCTGTCAAACCAAGTCTCAGTTATCCCCACAAAATCTAAGTCCTCCTCAAACATCAGCAGCTCCAGCTCTCCCATCTTGTTGGCCAGGCTTCTGGCATTGGTATATAAGCCTCGTAATTTTGATGTTTTTAGGCTGCTCTCTTGATTTTTCCCTGTACCCACCCTGGGTATAGGAGCTCCGAACACCCTACCGCTAATGCCCCCATTTCTGCCCTCTGAAACTTGCTTTCCACTGGCTAATTCTACATCTGTACCCTCCCCCCCATTCCCTAGAACTGGATGGACAATAGTCCATCCAGTTCCCCCTATGTAGGTGTGTGTGGCCGTAATCATCTCTCATACCCCTGAATGTTCTGATCCTGGAGATGTATGTCCAAGAGTCTTATAAAAGTAGCCACACTCCCCGCAGTTACCACCAATTGTGGTAGAGAATTCCACAGTCTTGTAGCCCTTACTGTAAAGAACTCCCTGCGTAGCCTGAGGTTAAAACGCTTCTCCTCTAATCGCATTGTATGCCCCCGAGTCCTCATGCAATCCTTGCAACTGAACCGTCTTTTATTCTATGTTGAGATCACCGTTGAGGTATTATTAAATCGCTATCATGTCCCCGGGGGGCGCGCGGAGCGGTCTATCCTGCTGGACATCATATGACACTCCCAGTCAGGATGGGACAACCACTTTGCGGCCGTCATTTTCGCTATATGACGGGCGGTAAGTGGTTAAATAATATTAAACAGGAGAAGGAGTATCGCACTGTGGCCACCAGGTGGTGCTCTTTGGGCAATAATACATAGTTCTTGTATTGTAAATAGATGTGCAGCGCTAAAGTGTAAATTAATAATAAAAAATAATCTGGTGAGTGTTTTGGCACACTGCATACACCACGGAAGAATTATTCCATTTTTTGGATCATGAACACTATGGACTATTGAATTTATTTAATTTATCACTATGGCTGTTCTTCACACTTATGAGCACAATTGTAGTATTTGTTTGGTAATTTTGCATATTTATTTACAATAGTACTGTATTTTTTTATTATTAATTTACACATTAGCGCTGCACATCTATTTACATATTCTTTTGGAGGTTATATATTCACCTTTTGATGCTAGCTGCAGTTTTCACATATTACCAGAGCTCACTTTTTTGCACAGAAGATAGTTCTTGTATTACACAGAAGTTGTAGTATCACACTGTGGCCAACAGGTGGCGCCCTTCAGGCAATAATAAATAGTTCTTGTATTACATAGGACATGCAGTACTGCACTGTGGCCAACAGTTGGCGACCTTCAGGCAATAATAAATAGTTATTGTATTACACAGGAGATGTAGTACCACACTGTTTGCAACAGGTGGCTCCCTTCAGGCAAAAATAAATTGATCTTCTATTACACCGGAGATGCAGTATTGCACTATGGCCAATAAGTGGCGCCCTTCGGGCAATAATAAATAGTCCTTTTTTTTATACAGGAGATGCATTATCCCACTGTGTGGCAGCCTTCAAGGCAATAATACATAGTTCTTGTATTACATAGATGCAGTACCTCACTGTGGCCACCAGGGGGGTGCCCTTCAGGCAATAATACGTAGTTCTTGCATTACACAGGGAATGCAGTACCGCACTGTGGCCTCTAGGGGGCGCACATCAGACACTTCATACATCGTTCTTGTTTCACACAGAGGTTGTACTACCACACATCAGCCACCAGGTGCTGACTTTCAGGCAAAAATATATATTCCTTGTATTCCACGGGAGATGTAGTACCGCATTTTGGCCAACAAGTGGCGCCCTTTAGGCAATAATATACTGTATACAGTAAACCCCCGCTCCAACGCGGTTCAGTTTTTGCGGTCCCGGTATATTGCGTTTTTTTTCTGTAATGTTATTTTACTAATTAAATCATTGAAAATTAAATATTTTTGTGTTTTCCATAGCTCTTGCTCTGTCTCTCAGTATCTTTTATGTGTTTAAATTTACACCAGCAGTGTGGTCACATAGTAAATAGGAAGAGCCATTGATCGGCAGTATGTGCCTGACAGGTGGGGGGGGATCTGTGCTGGTAATCAGAGCATTGATTACCAGTGCAGACCCTCGGGGGGGGGGGGGGTGCCACTAGAACCACCAGGGATGCCCACCTAGACCCCAGGGATGCCCACTATGGCCACCAGGGATTGCAATCAGGGCTCAGAGAGCACGCCAGTGCCCTCCCAATCAGTGCTACCCACCAGTGCCCTCCCCATCAGTGCTACCACCCAGTGCCCTCCTCATCACTGCTACCCGCCAGTGCCCTCCCCATCACTGCTACCACCCAGTGCCCTCCCCATCAGTGCTACCTGCCAGTGCCCTCCCCATCAGTGCTGCCCACCAGTGCCCATCATTGCCATCTATCAATGCCGCCCACCAGTGCCCATTATTGCCCACCAGTGCCACCTATCAATGCCCGTCAGTGCCGATCAGTGCTGCCTATCATTGCCCACCAGTGCCGCCTATCAGTGCCCATTAGTGCCCATCAGTGCCACCTATCAGTGCCCATCAATGCCGCCTATCAGTGCCCATCAGTGCCACCTATCAGTGCCCATCAATGCCACCTATCAGTGCCCATCTGTGCCACCTATCAGTGCCCATCAATGCCGCCTATCAGTGCCCAGCAGTGCTGCATATCAGTGCCGCATATCGGTGCCACCCCATCAGTGCCTCCTCATCAGTGCTCATCAGTGCAGGAAAAAACGTATCTATTTACAAAATTATATAACATAAACAAAAAAACTTTTTTTTTTTCAAACTTTTCGGTCTTTTTTTTAATTTGTGTAGCAAAAAAGAAAAATCCTTGCAGTAATTAAATACCACCAAAATAAAGTTCTATTTGTGGGGGGAAAATGACATAAATTTGGTTTAGGTACAGTGTTGCATGACCGCGCAATTGTCATTCAAAATGCAACAGCGCTAAAAGCTGAAAATTGGCCTGGGCAGGAAGGGGGTGAAAGTGCCCGGTATTGAAGGGGTTAAATTAAATAAAATAAAACTTTTATTGGAACAAAAATAAATATGTCCCCGGATTTTATTTTAAAAATGTGGTCACCTTATTTTATGTGGACATTTTATTGGAGAGATTTATAATCTTATAACCTTTTAATGCATTTTGTGGGCTTCTCTCTTCACTACCACAAACACTTGTGGTCATCCTGAGCGCACGTTCTATTTGGGATCCATGAATCTGTGTTTAAAAAAAAAAAGTTGAGGAGCGCCATCTGGTGACCAAAAACATGAATGACATAATATAGGTAAATCCGTTTCTTGAACTTTCCAGATTCCACGACATGTCATCAAAAGTATTGGGACACCTGCCTTTACACACACATGAACTTTATTGCTATCCCAGTCTTAGTCCGTAGGGTTCAATATTGAGTTGGCCCACCCTTTGCAGCTATAACAGCTTCAACTCTTCTGGAAAGGCTGTCCACGAGGTTTAGGAGTGTCTATGGGAATGTTTGACCATTCTTCCAGAAGAACATTTGTGAGGTCAGGCACTGATGTTGGATGAGAAGGCCTGGCTCACAGTCTGCAGTCTAATTCATCCCAAAGGTGTTCTATCGGGTGGAGGTCAGGACTCTGTGCAGGCCAGGTCAAGTTCCTCCACCCCAAACTCGCTCATCCATGCCTTTATGGACCTTGCTTTCTGCACTGGTCCAAATCATTTGTTGGAGGGGGGATTATGGTGTGGGGTTGTTTTTCAGGGGTTGGGCTTGTCAGTGGGAGGAATAGTGCCCCATCATTGGTGTCAGTGGGGGGGTAATAGTGCCCCATCATTGGTGTCAGTGGGAGGAATAGTGCCCCACCATTGGTATCAGTGGTGGGAAATAGTGCCCCAACATTGATGTCAGTGGAATGAATAGTGCCCCATCACTGGTATCAGTGGAAGAGTGGAAGAAGTAGTATCCCATCATTGGTATCAGTGGAAGAGTGGAAGAAGTAGTATCCCATCATTGGTATCAGTGGAAGAGTGGAAGAAGTAGTATCCCATCATTGGTATCGGGGGGGGGGGAATAGTGCCCCACCATTGGTGTCAGTGGGAGGAATAGCGCTCCATCATTGGTATCAGGGGGGGAATAGTGCCCCATCATTGGTATGGGGGGGGGGAAATAGTGCCCCATCATTGGTGTCAGTGGGAGGAATAGTGCTCCATCATTGGTATCAGGGGGGGGAATAGTGCCCCATCATTGGTGTCAGTGGGAGGAATATTCCCCCTTTATTGGTGTCAATAGGAGGAATAGTGTCCCATCATTGGTGTCAGTTGGAGGAATAGTGCCCCATCATTGGTGTCAGTGGGAGGAATAGTGTCCCATCATTGCTGTCAGTGGGAGGAGTAGTTTCCCACATTCAGCTTTGGGTGTGGCTGCTGGAAGGTTCTCTGGCTGTGTGTCTGGAGCTGCTGCAGGTGATCTGTGTAAGAGGGGAGTGAGGTGAAATCCCTCCCAGCCCTGCTGGCTCCTTCCTGGGGAGGCCATGGAGGCCAACAGGGCCTCTCCTGCTGGAGGCTCTCAGCCATCCCCTGGCCGGATGGATGGCACCCCTGCTCCTGTGCAGCCCGTGGTTGGTGATCTCTCTGCACCTGGTGAGGATGAAGATGCTGGATCCATTCGGGAGCGAGTGGTGGCCGGGATCAAAGTCCTCAATAAGGAGAGAGACAAGCTCTACAAGCTTAGAGCGGATTTAAAGCGCCTGAGAAAGCAGCGTGAAGGCTTGTTCAGCAAGAACCGCGGATCCATGGATTGAGAGGTCCAATTAGCTAAGGTCCGTGTGGAACATCAGGAAACCATCGTGGCCATGATGGAAGGCAGGGATGGTCCCTTCAGGGAGAAGTTTAGCAACGACCGAAGATTTGCAAAGATGGAGGTGGAGGAGGAGACCCCATGTTCTGACCCCCTTCCCCCTCAAGGTGAGGTAAGCAGCCCATTGCCATCTCAGGGCTCAGGAGGCATGCTAAAGGTAATCCAGGTAATGGAGTCTCCAGTACAGGGAGATAAGCTGGTGTTTGGTGGTGTGGAGGACTTGCCGGATCAAGTACCTGATAAGATAAAGGCTATCAAGTCTCAGGTTATAGACAAAACTGTTTTTGTGCCTTTTAGCACCTTGCCTAATAATGAGGTTTTTCCCAGTGACACCCAGGATGATACCCCTGTGCTCAGCAATGCTTTGCCTGCTGAGAAAATGTTACGTTTAAAAAATGACATTTCTGCTCAGGAACTACAACACCCAGAAGAGCCGATTAACCCTGCTTCTGCTGAGCCCAAAACTGTCTCAGTAATAACTAACCAGGACTCTACAGCGCAGCAGCAGGAAGCATTTGGTACTGCATTAGAAACAGTAACTACACCTAATAACATTGCAGGTGTGGTGGGACCCACCATTGTATGTTTAACTGATAATGCTGCTGATTTAGGCCAAACCGAAAATAATAATAGAAATGTACCTGATAATGTGACATCAGTGTGGGGTCTTGGCCCTAATAAGCCTACATTTGCACAGGTGGTAAGCTGTGCTCCTGGCAATATCATCAAGCCAGGAATACAATCAAGGAGGAGCTCCGCTTCCAATCGGGGTTTTCCCTTGCAGGCTGCCACTATGAGCACCATTGGATCTGGTCTTGGGTCTATGGCTCCTGCTGGGGGTCCAAGGCGGAACGTAGTCCTCCTTAAATGGGAAGGTGGTGCAGTCCCTGTAGCACGGCGTATGGTGGTGGACCTGATCTTGGATATGGGTTTTGGGGCTAATGACCTATATGCCTTGATACATGTGGCTGGAAGTCGGGAGTACACGGTTAGTTTCACCAGACCAGAGGGTCTTGACCTGTTCTGGGAACGATATATGGCTCGGTGCAGGTCAAGACCCGAATGGGAAGGTCTGGTGCCAGTGGCAGTTTCCCAAAGGTCAACAGCAAAGAAAATTACTATTATCCTCACAAATGAGAGTGTTCCTGCTCGGGACTTAGAGATCTGGTTGAGAAATTATGGGGATGTTTTGACCAGGCCAGATAAAATTTATGATGAGCGTGGCATCTGGACCAGGGGGTTGGTCGGTAACGGTCAGGTTGGCTAGGGATGGTAATGTTGTCCGTCACCTGCCCTCCTCTGCTTTTATAGGGAGGGATAGGATGACTATTTTTTATCCCGGTCAGCCAAAACTGTGTCACCGCTGTGGAGAAAAGGGCCATTTTAGCTCCTCTTGTTCAGCACTGATCTGTTCAGTGTGTCGGGGACAGGGTCATGTGGCCAGGGACTGCACCCAGGCGATAAGGTGCAACCTGTGCCTGCGCCTTGGCCACCCCTACAGCCGATGTCCTGAAGCCTGGCATAATATGGATAGAGAGGTGATAGATGACCTCTTAAGGCTGGACAGGATGGAGGATGAGGCCCCTGGTGTACCACCCTCCTCTGCGGTGACTGACCCCCCTGGTCCTGTTCAGGATCCCTCCCCAGTCCCTGTGCCCACCCCTCCTGTATCTGTAAGTATTCCTTCTGTGTCTGTCCCTGTGTCCCCCCAGCCTACTGTACCTGCTCCTCTTGTGTCAGAACCTTCCAAGTCTGTGTCCCCTGAGTCAGTTATTCCCGATCAGTCTTCCCTTCCTAAGTGTGACCTTAAAGAAGCCCCCCACCCACCAGTGGTAGACGGTACCAAAAAGGGTGCTGCTGCGGCTTCCTCTGTAAAGAAGTCTTCTGTGAATGCTTCAAAGAAGAAGAAGAAAACAAGAGATGAAAGCATCTCTGAATCTGACCTGCAGTACCTGGAGGAGAGAAGGAAGGTTGTGAGGCGGAAGAGACAGACGGTGAGGACGGAACAGGGACAGGATGCCCCAGTGTCTGTCCCCAACCGTTCTAGGGCTTCTGCTTGGGATATCTCCTCATCTGGGGATTCTTCTGAGCAAAATTCAGAAATTGAAATGGAGTTGGAGGAGGCTTCAAGAAAGAGAGAGGCTTCTGGTGATGAGCAGCAGAGGGGAGCTAAGAAGCAATCCACCCAATAACCCAAATGGCGGTTCCCCCTCCGTTAAAAGTGGTGACAATAAATGTCGCCAGCATTAAGTCAGTAAGAGCTCGTTCTATGGCCTTCTTTTTGTTCAGCCAATTAGATGCTGAAATTTTATTTTTGCAGGAGACTAGGCTCACCTCCTTGGCAGATATTCATATGGCCAAGAGAGAGTGGAGGTATGGTCCATCTTACTGGTCTCTTGCGGCCGAGCCTTACGGCGGGGTGGCGGTGTTGTTTAAAACCGGCATGGTAACTGTCCGGCGGGTTATTGAGGTGGAGATTGGGAGATGTATGGTCTTAGACGTTCTTGTGGGAGGGCAGGACCTGCGCCTAATTAATATCTATGGGCCGCACACAAAGTGGGACAGGAAATGCCTTTTTACAAGGATCAAGCCATTTCTTTTTACATCCCGGCAAGTGGTTTTTGGAGGTGACTTTAATACTGTGACTAGGCCCAAGGACAGGAAGGACTTCAATGACAGGCTGGGATATGATAGCATTTTTTTAAATAGTATGGTTAGGGATGCTGGTCTTGTGGATGTGCACATTAAGCACCTCCCGGATGACACAGGATTCACCTTTCATCGAGGTAATAGTCAGAGTAGTATAGATAGGTTTTTTTTGAAGGAGGCCTCTGCTTTCTCACCCCCAGTGGTGCAGGCAGTGGAGTTCTCTGATCACTGCATGCTATCTGTGGTCTTGAATGCTTCAGACTTCCCTCAGAGGGGCAAAGGCATCTGGAGATTAAATTCGACTCTCCTTGAGGAAGAACATGTTAGACAATCCTTTGAGGAATTCTTTCAGGCACAGGTGACCATCCTGGACTTTTGTAGCAGCAAGGCTGAGTGGTGGGAGCTGACCAAAAAGAGGATTGCTGGATTCTTCAGGGGCCTAGCCAATAAAAAACAGTTTAATAGATACATGACCTACCAACGTTTGCGGAGGAAGCTGGATATTCTTGTCTCGAGAGGAGGAGATCCTGGGGCAATCTCTGAAGTGAAAATCCTCCTCAGGAAGTGTCAATATGACCGGCATACCTCTTTGGTTCTGGAGCGGGACTATGGGAAATACCACTCGCCTGACCCTTACCAGAACTGCAAACAGGGTGTAGCTGTTAAGATGGTCGTTGGCCTTAAGGATAGTACAGGTTCCTTGACAAAGTCCAGGTCAGGGATCCTGGAGGTCGTGAGGTCTTTTTATGCTGAACTTCTTGGGAGGAAAGAGCTTGACCGAGACAAGATGGAAAGCTTTTTGGACTCTACTCCAGGTCTAAATGGTGGAGATGTCCCTTTGATGAATTTGACAGAAGAGATCACAGTTGAAGAGGTGACGAGGGCAATTGAACAGCTTGCCATCAAAAAGTCACCTGGACCGGATGGTCTGACGGCTGAGTTTTACAAAGCCTTTAAGTCTATTCTGGCCCCACATTTGGTAGAGATTTTTAACAGTTGTCTTGCTGAGGGGGTGCTTCCCCCTTCCATGAGACACTCAGCTGTGATTCTTCTTTCAAAAGGTAAAGATCCTTCGATGATTGAGAATTGGCGCCCCATCAGCCTTCTCAATGTCGATAGAAAGGTGCTGGCGAAGATACTTTTTTGGCGTCTATCGGCAGTAGCAGAGTCTTTGCTTTCTCGCCATCAGCACTGTTCGATCCAGGGTAGGAGCACCTTCACAGCGGTTTTAGCTGTCCGGGAGGCCTTGGAGCAGTGCAGGGCTGCAGGCTGGGGAAAGTATCTACTGGCATTGTATCAGGCAAAGGCTTTCGATCATGTCAACCATGAGTACCTGTGGTTGCTCTTTAGTAAGTACGGTCTGCCGGGTGGTTTTGTCGATTGGTTAAAAGTCTTGTATAAGGGGGCAGAAAGCTTCCCTCTTGTTAATGGTTGGGTTGGACAGTCCTTTAAGGTTGGCTCTGGGGTGCGCCAGGGTTGTCCCCTGAGTCCCCTGCTCTATGTGTTTGCAATCGACCCCTTCATCAGGAGGCTAGAGAGCAGCATGTTGTGTGGGGTACCAGTGGGAATCCCGGGTGAGCCGCCTTTGAGGGTTGTTGCCTATGCGGATGATGTGTCAGTGATTGTCACTGGGACAGATGAAGCGGAGGAGGTGGTCTCTCTGACATCACGGTACTCTGAAGCATCAGGCTCCAAAATCAATCAGGAAAAGAGTGAAGTTTTTTGGATGGGAAAGGAAGGTGAGGGGTTTGATCTCCCGGACACTTTTCCAGTGCCCCAGGAAAAAATTAAGATATTAGGCATTGAATTTGGACCTGGCGATTATGGCCTCAAAAACTGTGAAGGCAGGCTGGAAGTTGCCAATACTAAGGTGGTCAGCTGGAAGAGATGGAAGTTATCTCTGAGGGAAAGGGTTGATCTGATTAAGACTTACCTGATACCGATCTTCTTGTATGTCAGCCCTGTCTGCATCTTGCCAGTGTCTCTCTATGCTAGGATCTATAGTGTGTTCTTCCAGATGCTGTGGGGGAACAGACTGAACCCCATCAAGAGGAATGTCACCTATCTATCCAGGAGGGAGGGTGGCTTAGGTATGGTCAACCCCGTTCTTTTCTTTTCACTGCTATTTCTCAAGTTTAATATTGGTAGTATGCTTGCAGTGGAACCTCCTGGATGGGCAGGCATGTTTAGATCTTGGTTTAGGCCTTTTCTGCGACTTTGGGAAGAAGGTGGCCAAGTGAAGAATCTCAGGGGTCATCGTGGTCAGCTCCCAGCCTATGTCGCTCCGTGTCTGAAGTTGCTGCGGCAGTGGCGACTGTCGGCTGAAGATCTCAGATCCGCTCCGAGGAAAGTCCTTATGA
This sequence comes from Pelophylax lessonae, assembly GCF_965119305.1. Taxonomy (NCBI): domain Eukaryota; kingdom Metazoa; phylum Chordata; class Amphibia; order Anura; family Ranidae; genus Pelophylax; species Pelophylax lessonae. The sequence goes on from NC_138776.1 coordinate 8,109,569, forward strand.
GCCGAGTCTTGAGCGAAGTCTTTCATGACCCACTGGCCTTAAGGGATTGCCCAGGCCCAATTTTGAGGGAAGGGTTAAGATTGATTAATTTGGCTAGAGTCCCCCTTAAATTCAGGGATCTGGCCTGGTTGTGCTTCCACGGGAGGCTCTATGTTCGGGGCAATTTGAAATTCCGCAGTGGGATGGATCGTGGTTGTCCTCGGGAGGAATGTACAGGTGAGGAGGAGACTATGGACCATTTTCTGCTTCGTTGCCCTTTTAACATAGAGGTATACAAACAGGTGGGGGGGGCCCTCGGTGTTCCTTTCCTCTCCAGGCTGGGTTATGCTGAGTGGGTGTATGGAGCATTCAATACTGGTGGGGGCTTTTGTTTGGATACACTTTTTTTAGTTAGCTTAGTAGTCCGTTATTACACATGGAACGCACGGTGTCAGGTCACCCTTCGGCGTAAAATCCTTCCTGTTCAGGTGGTGGTGTGTGACATTCTGCATGAGGTGGGGAAGATTCGGGCGCTTGAGAGAGACAAGTGGGGTCAGAGGGCTTGGTTGAAGGCGTGGAGGGGTTTCAAGCCTCCCTGACTGCCAGGAGTCTCTTTCCCGGGTGTGGCTTTCTGTCTCTTATCACCCTAGATTTTTTCTTAATGCTCAGTTTTTGATAAATGGCTGCATACATAGGTGATGGGTTGTGCCTCTTAGGCCCTCTCTGCTGCTTTATGTAAATAGTTTAATATAAATGTTGGAAGTGGATTATGTATATATTGTATATATTCTGCACATGGATGTGTATTCCTTTGTTTTCTGTTGGAATATTGTACTATAGTTCTGTTTTTTTACTTTTGTATAAAATTTGTTGCTTGATTCTTTTCAATAAAAGATCAATAGTGTCCCATCATTAAAGTTGGGGGGAGTACCGCGCTTTAAAGTGCTTAATATAACATAAATTAAATCATATACATATGTGGAAAAGTGTCTTAGTGCTTCTTAATATAATATTCATAAATTGTGTATCTCAATGTGCAAAATAAATACAATCTGATATAAATCATTCAGTTAATAAATAGGTGGTAAAATCTACTAAACTAAAATTAATCTTACTTAAACCAGCAATATAAATACAGTATAAAGTGACAAAAATTGTTTATAAAGTTATTAGTCCGTGACCCTTTCAAAAAATAAATTATGTGCTCTTAATTAGGTGGTTTCAAATATAGAGTGCTGAAGTGTCCTTTAAATAAATATATAAATATATAGTAATCAACAGAATCTTCTTCTCCAAATTTGACATGCAGGTGCTCTTTCGTGCGGTGCCCACTAGGTGTCCTAAGCGCTCACCTCAATGTTCTTTAAAAAAGCCTTAAAGAGGAAGTAAACCCTCCTCAGGAAGTTGTACCTATAGGTAAGCCTATGTTAAGGCTTACCTATAGGTACTGTAAATATCTCCTAAACATGTACCGTTTAGGAGATATTTACATTTGATGCAGCCAGTGACGTCACTGGCGCATGCGCTCTGAAGGAACGGCAGATCGTGCCGTTCCTTCAGAGCCCTGTGCCGTGACCGTCGGCTCCCGCGCGCGTGCGCGGGAGTGACGTCACCGCGGCTCCGGCCAATCAGATGGCCGGATGCCGCGATCCCGGAAGACGGGCGACTGTACATGTCGCCCGTCATAGAGGTAAGAGAGCGGCGCGGCGAGGGCTCGTTCTAAGGTAAGTATTTGATAATGAGCTAGTATGCGATGCATACTAGCTCATTATGTCTTTATCTTTCAGGATGTAAAGAAAAAAAAAAAAACAATTATCGGTTTACAACCTCTTTAAGTTGTATGCCTCAGTGTGCTGCTCCTTCCTCCTTATTGGCATATAGGTACCATTATGAATCCTCGGTTTTATCTCCCTTATGTAAACAGCTATATTCCAGGGGATATATGCGGTCCTTTATATCTCCAAAAAAATCAAATCGGGCCAAACATGGTGAAGTACGTCCCGTATAATTTATTAAAATAGATAAGAGTAACACTCACATTGCATTCCGTCTTGTTCAGAGCATAACAAACATTCCTTTGTCGATACGTCACTTCCGGTTTGGCTATCCTACGCGTTATGCTGCGTACCCATGCAGCTTCTTCCAGGGATCAGTGTCCCATCATTGGTGTCAATGGGAGGAATAGTGCCCCATCATTGGTGTCAGTGGAAGGAATAGTGCCCCATCATTGGTGTCAGTGAGAGGAATAGTGCCCCATCATTGTTGTAAGTGAGAGGAATAGTGCCCCATCACTGGTGTCAGTGGGAGGAATAGTGCCCCATCATTGGTGTCAGTGGGAGGAATAGTGCCCCATCATTGGTGTCAGTGGGAGGAATAGTGTCCCATCATTGGTGTGAGTGGGAGGAATAGTGCCCCATCATTGGTGTTAGTGGGAGGAATAGTGTCCCATCATTGGTGTGAGTGGGAGGAATAGTGCCCCATCATTGGTGTCAGTGGAAGGAATAGTGCCCCATCATTGGTGTCAGTGGGAGGAATAGTGCCCCATCATTGGTGTCAGTGGGAGGAATAGTGTCCCATCATTGGTGTGAGTGGGAAGAATAGTGCCCCATCATTGGTATTAGTGGGAGGAATAGTGTCCCATCATTGGTGTGAGTGGGAGGAATAGTGCCCCATCATTGTTGTAAGTGAGAGCAATAGTGCCCCGTTATTGGTGTCAGTGGGAGGAATAGTGCCCCATCATTGGTGTCAGTGGGAGGAATAGTGCCCCATCATTGGTGTCAGTGGGAGGAATAGTGCCCCATCATTGGTGTCAGTGGGAGGAATAGTGCCCCATCATTGGTGTGAGTGGGAGGAATAGTGTCCTATCATTGGTATCAGTGAAAGGAATAGTGTCCTATCATTGGTGTGAGTGTGGGGGGGGGGGGTTATGCCTCATTGTTGGTATCAGTGAATGAAAATAGTACCCCAAAGTGCCCAATTTAAGCAAGCAAAGGTGTGCATCTGGCCCCCGGGCCGCAGTTTGGAGAGCACTGCTCTAGTCTGTAGGGGGGTCCTTCCTGCAGAGCTTACATCAACCCATCAGTGGTGCCCTCACAGGTCCATAAGACTTCCAGTCGGGTGTATTGTTGTTTCGCTATGAGGGGGAGCAGCTTGTCAGGTGAGCCTGGACTGTGGGGGCAGATCGCTGTTCTTCATTCCTGGAAGAGGACCTTAGAAGGATGACATAATGGGGGGCGACAGTAAGTAAAAGTGGTCTTTTGCCAGGAAGAGAGGTTGTCTTGCCTACAGATGGGCTTTAAAGGGAACCCGTGAGGAGAGAAATATGTGAGATGCCATTGATTGCCCACTTTAGAAAATGCAGGTTTGCTGGCTGTGGTTGGCTACAGTCCTGGAACAAGCATAAGGCAAATGAAAGTCTGATTTACTATTGACTTCTTTAAGCTTGCAGTTGGGGGGGGGGGGGGGGGTAGAAACACGCAAAGGCAGCAAATGGAGGTATGCACATGCCATGGGCGTGATTATTTGGTGAAAATGAAATCCCCCGTCGTGTTCGGCAGGAAGTTCCGCCCGCTGATCTCTCCCCGTTCATGTATACGGAACACTCTGCAACCATGTATAACGCATGCAATTACGGCATGGTGATGCAGGTTTTTGGGGGGTAAAACAGGCAGTGAAGAGGGGACATAACGCTCCCTCGTCACCCGCCAAACACTTTCTACTGTGGATCACTCTTTGAATTGCTAATGCCAAAAATGAGCCCTAAAGGAGTTGAAAATTTTCACACGATAATAATGTGAAAATTTATTTCAAATATCCAATCATGGGAAAATCAAAATCTTCTTCACTTATTCCATCGGCACGTCATCAGCTATTCAACGTGATCAGGAATTCGATTTTCATATGACGGCGTAACCGAGGTGAATATGCCCATTATTTATTGAGTGAAGATTCCCAACATCTTTACTTTTCAATATTTTTATTGAATAATTTTGCATACAACAGGGAACAAACATACAAAGACATTATTGTAGAAAATGCCACGTTACAAAGTAGTAGTGTATAACAACAACAACAACAAATGCCAAAACGTAAATGGGAACCAAGAGCATAAAACAATATTAGAGTTTTCAACAGGATGGAACATAGTAATTCAAAGAATGAGTTCTGGCGCTACTCCAAAGTTGTGATCTCCTGAAATATCTTAATACAGAGAGTGTACAAATACATGTAAAACAGAATGTCTATAACAACACTGTTCGCCCAATCCTAAACGCTGGATAGCTTGTAGACGAATAGAAAAAAGTGAAGGATGGCGCTCAGATATGTATATTGCTGACAAATGACCCCAATGGAAACTTGGATGGACAGTCTAATGAAGATTTATTCTTGACAAAGCTACATACGTAGCGAAACATGTCATTGTGGCAATCGGGAGGCTCTGTAGAAGCGAGTGCATTCAGTCCTCCGCTCCCCCTGGCCTCCAGGTGACTCCTTTGCCGGCTGCACACGGACTTCCGGTCGACTGCGGTGACGTCATCCGCGTGCGCCTCCTGGTGCTCACGGCGGGCACTGGGTAAGCACAGCGCAGAGGCTCCGGTCTAGGAACGCGGCCGCACACCAGACCGTGTGAGCCCCCCCCGATTTGGACCCGCTCCTTTCTTCCATCCGCCTACCCCGCTTCTTCCTTTCAGCTGCTAGGCCCTCCCCCCGGGACCAACACCAGGGATTCCTGTCGCAGGCAGCTAGGAGACACAGAGGCTTCATGGACTGGTAGGACGAATTATTTTAACACATTGCTTTCACCATTGTGGATCAATTCAATAAATCTTCATTAGACTGTCCATCCAAGTTTCCATTGGGGTCATTTGTCAGCAATATACATATCTGAGCGCCATCCTTCACTTTTTTCTATGGAACATAGTAATGACTTTGTGACCACGTTGACCAGTCTTTGTGGAATTTTGGACCACGAAGAAGTGAAAATGCGTAAGCCTTTTCCAGGGAGTATTGAGAGTTAACCTATTTAACGATCTCCAGATGGGAGGGAGCAATAGATTGTTTCCAATAACGAGCAATAACGGTTCTAGCCGCTATTAATATATGGACCATGACCGTTCTCATATGGGGCGGAATTAGGTCGAGTACCAGGTTGAGAAGAGCCAAAGCAGCATCAGGTTGTGTCAAAATACCAGTAACAGCAGAAATAATCTCAAACACCTTACCCCAAAAACTGGTCAAGCCCTTGCATAACCAAAAAACATGAAGAATCGTTCCAACTTGGTCGCAATTTCTCCAACATAAGGGGCTTTGAGATTCGTATATTCTAGATAAACGGTAAGGTGTCAGGTACCAGCGTGTAAGGAGTTTTTGCGCCTGTTCCCAATGGGAAACACACTGGGTCGACTTATAGGATGCAGGAAGAGCCAATTTCCACTGTGTTTCCGTGGGAGTCATTTTGAGGTCGGTTTCCCACTTGAGCATGTGCAGTGTTTTACAGAAGGTAGTTTTCTGGGCAAGGGAGTTATAGAACAGGGATATACCTTTCACATGATTGGAAGGGCTAGAGAGGAACTGCCAAATCATTGGAGGTAGTTGTAGCTTGGAAGGGGGAAATTTACGTAAGAAACTGGAGATGCTATTGTACGGTAGGGTAGCCTGTATAGGCAGTTGGAATTCCTGTTGTAGGACTGAAAATGGTTTGATCACGTCCCCCTGGTAAAGCTGAGCCACGTCAGTTATGCCTGCTAATGTGGATTTGGAAAGGTTGATGCTGGGGAGAAGCGCATGAAGGACAGTAAACTGTAATTTCGCTGTGACGGAGAGCTGCAATCTGGGGATTTTGGTGAGGAGGTATCTCCACGATATCAGTGAGGCCTGAGTAGGTAGGGGAAGAGAGTGTAGTGGGATCTGCCTCCAATTGTCCGCGAACAATAGTGTGCCTAATGCCTCCACTTTAGATAGCGAAGTTTCTATTGAGATCCATGGGAGACCAAGTGGACTGGAGAACCAGTGTCGTAGTGGTGTTAAACGGGATGCATGATAGTAGTCGAGGAGATCAGGGAAGCCTAGGCCGCCCACTGTTTTGTGCCTCACCATTTGGGTATAAGCGCATCTCGCTCTTTTCTTTTGCCAAACACACGTACGCAAAAGTTTCTCTAGGGACGTGATGCATTTGCGGGGTATTGGTACTGGAAGGGTCAGAAACAAATACAATATCTTGGGGAGACAAACCATTTTGAAAGCAGCAATTCTACCGGTCCAAGATAACTCGGTAGAATTGAATTTGGCGATGTCCACGGATATGTCAGAAATGAGAGGTGAGATATTGGAGGTCACTAAGCCTTTGGTGGGAAAGGTGAGGTTGATACCTAAGTAGCGTAGGGGTGAAGTGGACCATGTGTACGGTAGGGCCGACTGCAGATGAGACCGAACTTTGGAGTTCAGGCCCATGTTCAGGATGACGGATTTGCTAAAATTCACTTTGTAGTACGACATAGCACTAAAGGTTTGAAGAAGGTTGTGGGCTGCCGGGAGTGAGACGACGGGATTAGTGAGGCTAAGAATCACGTCGTCCGCGAACAACGTGATAACATGGTGCGACCGAGGGAACTTAAAGTCAGAAATAAGGGGATTCTGTCTGAGAGATGCTGCTAGGGGTTCAATTAATAGGTTGAATATGAGGGGTGACAAGGGGCACCCTTGGCGGGTAGCATTTGTAATAGGGAAGGGTTTGGAGAGTATGCCCCCTGATAGTACTTTGGCCAAGGGGGAGGAGTAGAGGGTGAGTATGGCAGACATGATCGGACCAGAGAATCCAAATCGAAGCAGTACCGCTTTCATGTAGCCCCAGTGGACGCGGTCAAACGCCTTCTCTGTGTCTATGGAGAGAAGCAGAGAGGGCGTTTTGGTACGTTCTGCATGGTGGATCAGATTTATCACCCTCCTCGTGGCATCCGGGGCCTGTCTGCCTTTTACTAAGCCCATCTGGTCTTCGGCTATCAGTGTTGGTAGAACTAGCACTATTCTGTTGGCAATGAGTTTGGCGAATACTTTGACATCATTGTTCAGTAAAGACGACGGTGTCGTCGGGGGCTTACCAGGTTTGGGAAGGGTAATAACATTAGCCTGGAGCATTTCAGGGGGCAGGGTGCCGGTTGAGATAGCGGTGGAGAATAGATGTAGCATATGTGGGGTCAGGATATCTTGCAAGGTGCAGTAATATTCGTTCGACAGACCGTCGGGACCCGGACTTTTGCGCAAGGGTAAAGCTTTTAATGTTTTGGTTAGTTCGGAGACAGTGAACGGTTCGTTAAGTCGTGCTAGAGAGTCTGCGGTCAGTGCTGGAAGTCGGAGACGGCTAAGGAAGTCGTGAATAGCTGAGTCAGTTAGTTGGGGAGTGTCAGAATCTTTTTCCAGGTTGTACAGAGAGCTGTAATAATCCGCAAACGCATCTGCAATTTTTTGGGGATGGGTCAATTTAGCTCCCGTTTGCGGATGAGAGACGTAGTCAATTTTGGACTTAATCCTTCTTGCTTTCAATCTGGGGGCTAAGAATTTACCTGCTCTATTATGGGACGAGTAATAGCATAGGCGAATGCGTGCAAGCATCCTGTCGTGTTGTTCCGTTAAGAGTCTACGAAGGTCAGTACGGAGAGAGGCAAGCTTGGACACATTGGCGGCTGAAGGGGCAGATTTATTAACAGCGTCTAGGGAATTAATTTCGTTGATAAGGCTATGCATTTTGGTTTGTCGTTTATTTTTTAGGCGGGATCCCAGTTGGATCAACACGCCCCTAACATATGCTTTGTGAGTATTCCATAAAGTGGAAGGGGATATATCAGAAGTAGTATTGGTGTCAAAGAATTCCTGCATTTGGGCCGTAGGTGTTTGAGCGACTCGGGTTCGGAGAGGATAGAATTATTGCAACGCCATATGAAGGAAGATGGGGTAGCAGGGCTAGTAGATAGGGACATAAGAACTGCAGCGTGGTCGGACCATGTAATAGGGGATATGGAGGTGTCCAGCACAAGCGGCAACATAACAGAATCAACTAAGAACATGTCTATCCTAGCGTACGTATTGTGGCAAGGAGAAAAAAAGGAGTTGGTAACGCCACACATCATGGAGCCCCTCTGCATGTGCAAGATTGGCGAGAGAAGGCAATTTCGATGCGCCCCTGGAAGAAGAGTCCATGCAGTGGCGGTTCTACATTAAATTGCTCCCCGGGCAAGACTCCCTCCCGGCCCCCCCCCCCCGCCCAAACCCCCCCCCCCCCCAGTGCCACAGCATTGCCCCCAATAAATGCAGAGTGCCACAGCAATGCCCCCAATAAAAGCAGAGTGCCACAGCAATGCCCCCAATAAATGCAGAGTGCCACAGCAATGCCCCCAATAAATGCAGAGTGCCACAGCATTGTTGCCCCCAATAAATGCAGAGTGCCACAGCATTGTTGCCCCCAATAAATGCAGAGTGCCACAGCATTGTTGCCCTCAATAAATGCAGAGTGCCACAGCATTGTTGCCCCCAATAAATGCAGAGTGCCACAGCATTGTTGCCCCCAATAAATGCAGAGTGCCACAGCATTGTTGCCCCCAATAAATGCAGAGTGCCACAGCATTGTTGCCCTCAATAAATGCAGAGTGCCACAGCATTGTTGCCCCCAATAAATGCAGAGAGCCACAGCATTGTTGCCCCCAATAAATGCAGAGAGCCACAGCATTGTTGCCCCCAATAAATGCATTGCCCCTTTTCAATGCAGAGCGCCACAGCACTGCCCCCTTTAATGCAGAGCGCCACAGCAATGCCCCCTTTAATGCAGAGCGCCACAGAAATGCCCCTTTTCAACGCAGAGCGCCACAGCACTGCCCCCTTTAATGCAGAGCACCACAGCACTGCCCCCTTTAATGTAGAGCGCCACAGCACTGCCCCCTTTAATGCAGAGCGCCACAGCACTGCCCCCTTTAATGCAGAGCGCCACAGCAATGCCACCTTTAATGCAGAGCACCACAGCAATGCCCCCTTTAATGCAGAGCGCCACAGAAATGCCCCTTTTCAACGCAGAGCGCCACAGCAATGCCCCCTTTCAATGCAGAGAGCCACAGCAATGCCCCCTTTAATGCAGAGCGCCACAGCAATGCCCCCTTTCAATGTAGAGATGCCACAGCATTGCCCCCTTTAATGCAGAGCGCCACAGCATTGCCCCCTTTCAATGTGGAGATGCCACAGCATTGCCCCCTTTCAATGTGGAGATGCCACAACATTGCCCCCTTTCAATGTGGAGATGCCATGCCAGAGTGCCAATTTTCAATGCAGAGCGCCAGCGTCCGTGCACAGCACTTACCTCCCTTCTCTTCACGTCTCTTCAGTCCTCCCGCGGCACCTCCTCCTCGGCCAATGGCGTGAGGTTTGCCTTTCGGCCAATCAGGAAGCGGGAGGACCCGCTCCCTGATTGGCCATGAGGAGGATCAGTGTGACAATAGCGAATTTTCATTCGCTATTGTCACACAATGGGCGGGCTCGGGGGGGAGCAATGCTCTGCTCCTCGGCTCGGCTCGGAGTCGGCTGCGGCGGTTTTAGGCATGGGCGAACGGGGCTCGGGCGGTCCGGTACCATTTGATCCACGGACCAGTACTGGTCCGCGGCCTGGGCATGCCGCCCCCCACGTGTTATGAAAAAATGCCGCCCCGGGCGGCTTCCCCGTTCGCCCATGCCTAAAACCGCCACTGAGTCCATGACATGGTTCATCAACAAGTTGAAATCACCGCACATGATCAGTCTGCCTGTTTTTAGCTTAGTTACCTTCATACAAACTTTGCGTAGGAACCTCAATTGGTGCCTAATAGGCGCATACACGTTTACTAAGGTATAAGTATACTAAGGTATAAGGTACAATTATCTATGACACAAACAATAATGATGTACCGGCCCTCTGTGTCCTGCACCAACTTGGAGTAGGTGAAGGACACAGAAGAGCGAATAGCCAGCATCACACCCCTCTTCTTCTCCGTAGATGAGGCCTGAAAGATGTGAGGATAGTCAGGGTGTGAGCAGCGGGGACTTTGGTCTTGTTTAAAGTGCGTCTCTTGGATCGCTAGTACATCCGCCTTTGATTTGACTGCTTCCTGCCACATAGAATAACGCTTCACGGGGTGGTTGAGCCCCTTAGCGTTCAGGGACAGAAGTTGCAAAGTCATGGCAGTGGTGGGTAAAGGGTATGGTGGGTGTACAAAATATTATACAAACGTTCAGGAGACATCTCCTCATGGAAAAGGTCGTGGATAGGAGTGAAGTCAGTCAAGGAACATAGTGAACATGGTAAAGTGTGAACGTGACAGAGTACCTGAAAGACCAGTAGTCGTGGGTCGTCGGATGGACGAGGTGCCTTGCGCTGCAGGGGTATGAAGAGACGACTCTGGTCTGCCGCTGGACAAAGTGGAAAATGATGACTCGAGCAAGTGTCAACGATGGGTTCCAAGCCATGGATCTCAGGTCTTAACTGCAACAAGTTGGCAAAAACAAGAACGACACACAAAAAACAAGAAAGGAGTAGGGTAGGGTAAAAAATACTCGGTCTGGTATGACCAGGTGTGCAACGGGCGTTGCAAAGGCATCGGGGGTCAGGAGCATGGTGGCAGGTGCTCATTCAGCAATTGAGGGTCTAATCCACCCAGCGAGGGTATGGAAAGCTGCAGTCACTTGTGGCCAGATCTAGATCATGAAGATCTTGATACCACGTTCCATTCGGGTTGGACATGGCGGAGTTGAGGCGCAGATCTAGCGTGTTGGACGTCTTGAGGGTCTGGTACGATGCCCCATTGGCGGAGTAACCAAACCCCTTGATCCACTGAAGTGATATGGGAAGTAGTACCCTGGTGGGTCACGCAAAGCCGTGGCGGGTATTTCCATTTATAAACGATTTTGTGGTTACGGAGGGCCTTGGTAATAGAACTTAAATTGCGTCTCTGTTGCAGAGTGTACTGGGAATAGTCTGGAAGAACTTGAATTGATCTGACTTGATCGGGCAAACGGTCTCTGCGTCTGAAAGTGCCTAGAATTTTTTCTTTGGCTTGAAAGAAATGCACCCTGAGCAGCACGTCTCTGGGTATTTCCTGCGGGAGGTAGGAAGGCTTAGGGATGCGGTGTATCCGATCTATTGTCAAGTCGGCATTGGTGAGTTCTGGGACTGCTTTCTGAAATAGGTCTCTCACATAAAAGGGTAATTGATTGGGTTGGACGGACTCTGGGACACCACGGATTTTAAGATTGTTGCGCCTGGATCTGTCTTCCAGATCTGCTATCTTAGCTTGAATTTTGTGGATATCATCCTGATGGCATGTGTGAGAGTCTACTAATACATTGTATGAAGTGGTAAATTCCTCCATTCTATCCACAAGATTGTGAACCCCGTCCCCCCAATCCATGCATTTCCTTCTGGCAGTAGGAAATAGATGCAGCAATATTAGCCTGCATGGAGTTATTCAGCATGGACATCATCTCTTTCAATGTGGTGTCTGATACCGGTTGGCCTGTGGTTGTAATGGCCGCAAAGGGGTCTGGAGGAGGTGTGTAGGCCCATGGCGTAGGGCAGGCACTAGACTGATTGCTCACCTCCATGTCCGGAGTATTAGAGGCTGTGTGGGAATTGTCCCATCGGGGTCTGGACTTCGCAGGGCTCTGTGTAGAGGGTGTGGAGGGAGAGGAATCCCCTGTGCGTGCTGGTCGCATCGGTGGAGGTGAGCTGGACTGCCCGGGAACCGCTGTTGCGCTGTCTGAAGCAGCGTGGGCGGCCACTGCTAGAGGACGGACACGCTGAGGTAATGGTTGGGTGCCGGCGCCATTTTGCTGGAGACCGAGGGTTGCCGGTCTGAAGAAATCTGACAATTTGCGGATGACTGGTGCCCCGGTCTCCGTCTGGCCATGTTAAGAGTGTGCAGGGAGTATTCACTCACTCGTACCCGAAGGAGTTGGACGTGTGCAGCGTCTGTGGCAGGCTGTAGATCCGGGAATCGCTGGGTGAGAGCAGGAGCTCCGGGGGTAAGCGGTCATGTCAGTGGGCGGTCGCCACGCCCCCCCCAAGATTCCCAACACCTTTAGTAAATCAGCCCATCACCATGACAGCCAGATACCCAGCAATTTCTGAAGGAGAGGTGAGGTAGTCCAGATTCCCATCTGACAGCCAGATACTCAGCAATTTCTGAAGGAGAGGTCAGGTACACCAGTTACTCATCTGACAGCCAGATACTCAGCAATTTCTGAAGGAGAGGTCAGGTAGTCCAGATTCCCATCTGACAGCCAGATACCCAGCAATTTCTGAAGGAGAGGTCAGGTACTCCAGATTCCCATCTGACAGCCAGATACCCAGCAATTTCTGAAGGAGAGGTCAGGTAGTCCAGATTCCCATCTGACAGCCAGATACCCAGCAATTTCTGAAGGAGAGGTCAGGTACTCCAGATTCCCATCTGACAGCCAGATACCCAGCAATTTCTGAAGGAGAGGTCCGGTACACCAGTTACTCATCTGACAGCCAGATACCCAGCAATTTCTGAAGGAGAGGTCAGGTACACCAGTTACTCATCTGACAGCCAGATACCCAGCAATTTCTGAAGGAGAGGTCAGGTACATCTGATACCCATCTGACAGCCAGATATTCAGCAATTTCTGAAGGAGAGGTCAGGTACGTCTGATACCCATCTGACAGCCAGATATTCAGCAATTTCTGAAGGAGAGGTCAGATACGTCAGATACCCATCTGTTGTCTATTAAAGTAACGCAGTGCCGAATCGTAAAAAATGGCCTTATCATTAACCACTTGATGACTGACCACCACAGATTTACTGCGGCAGGCAGCCGCTCCTGGGCAAAGCAACGTAGCTCTACATCGCTCGCTCTCAGGAGGCTAGGGGGTGAGCGCGTGCCGCCGGTGGTACGCTCCCGCCCCCGATCCTCAGCATGGAAGCCAGTGCGGGTGTTAGGTGGCTCCGATTACCGCCTGACACCCGCCATCTCCTCCCGCTGAGAGAGGACGGTTGGATGTTGTAAACACATCTGACCGTTCTTCTCCGAGATGATCACAGAGCTCCTGTGATCCTTCTATATAGGATCACATTTCTCTATGGTCATCTCAGAAGCCCAACCCCCCTAAAGTTAGAATCACTCACCTAGGGTCACATTTAACCCCTTGATCACCCACAATGTTAACCCCTTCCCTGAGAGTGTCAGTACAATAACAATGCATATGTATAGCACTGATTACTGCAGTAATGTCACTGGTACCCCCAAAAGTGTAAAAAATGTCAGTCAGGGGTCCGATCTGTCCGCCGCAATGTCGCAGTCCCGCATAAAAATCGCAGATCACCGCCATAACTCGTAAAAAAAAAAAAAAAAAACAATAAAAATGACAAAAATCTTTCCCTCAGTTTGTAGATGCAATAACTTTTGCGCAAACCAATCAAAATACGCTTTTTGCGATTTTTTTTTTTTTTTTACCAAAAATATGTAGCAGAAAACAAATTAGCCTAAAATCTTAAAAATTCAGATTTTTACATTTTTTTTTTTTGAGAATGTCATATAGCAAAATGTGAAAAATATTGTTTTTTTTTTTTTCCAGAATTGACGCTCATTTTTTGTTTATAGCGCAAAAAATAAAAATCGCACAGGTGATCAAATACCGCAAAAAGAAAGCTCTGTTTGTGGGGAAAAAAAGACATCAATTTTGGGTACAGCGTCACACGACTGCGCAATTGTCCGTTAAAGTCACGCAGTGCCGATTTGCAAAATAGGGCCTGGTCATTAAGCAGGAAAATCTTCTGGTCTTAAAGTGGCGTAATCTGGAGTTGTCCCCACTTTGTGGATATAATATCCTCCACCCCGGTAGGAAGGTTATTACAAGATGTTGGAGGGCGTCTGTGGGAATTTGTACTCCTTTGCATGGGTGTCCGCAGAACTTTTTCCAGAGGGGGGGGGGGGGCATCATTTTAAGGTCACCCATGCTCCTTCCCTGCCAGTAATAATGACACTGGCAGGGAAGGGGTTAACACCAGGGGATGATCAAAGGGTTAATTGTAAGTCTAGGGGGGTGCTTTCTAACTGTGGGGGGCGTGGCTTGTGAAGTGACCATAGAAACCTGTGATCCTATATAGAAGGGTCACTGTACTAATGACACTGGCAGGGAAGGGGTTAACATTATGGGTGATCAAAGGGTTAAGTGTGAGCCTAGGGGGAGTGATTCTAACTGTATGGGGGCGTGGCTTATTAAATGACCATAGAGACCTGTGTTCCTATATAGAAGGAGCTCTGTGATCATCCCAGAGAGAAGAACGATCAGCTGTGTTTACAACATCCGACCGTCATTCTCTCTCAGCTGGGAGCGATCGTGGGGTGCCCAGCGGCAATCGGAGCCACCTGCCCCATGGATCGACTTCCCGGCTTCCTAATGAGGGCGGGCACACACCTCCGGCAGCACACAGGCGCCCCCAGGAGCGCTCCCACGAACCGACGTACCCATACATCGATTCGCACAGCCGAGCCAGCCTGTCGCAGTATATCTGCGGCGAGTGGTTGGCAAGAGGTTAACCGCTTGCCGACCGGATAACGCCATTATGCAGCACCAAAGTTGCTCTCCTGTGTCGGATCCATACCTAGAACATGACTCCGCACTTCCAGGTAGGGGGCGCCAGTGCACAGCTTGTGCTGTGATGAGTCGCAGCACGAGCTGATCAGCAGGTGCCGGATAACGGAGGTCTGCCGGCACCCGCTGATCGGTGAGAAGAAAGGAAGGACGGAGCTCTGCCTACGTAACCAATACAGAGCTCTGTCCTGTCAGCGGGGGAGGGGTGCTGGATTTTGTTTCCCTGCAAAGCACTTCCCTTAGGCTCCATTCACACCTGAGCGTATCGTTTTAAGGTTTTCTTTTTGTTTTTTGGGGGGGGGGGGGTGCGTTTTTCAGGCATTTTTTGGGATTTTTTTCAGGCGTTTTTTTGGAGGCAGGCATTGACATCTAGCAAAAACGCCTGTAATCTGCCAAAAAAAAAAAAAACTTTTTTGAGCTTTAGGCCCTGTTCACAGCTGAGCATTTTTTCAGCTCATAAAACGCTCATCTCTGAAGTTCCAAAACGCCCCCCAACAAGCAAAATCCCATTCATTCCAATGGCCCCCTGTTCACACCTGAGCGTTTTGTCGCCTAAAGAAAAAAAAAAAGTACATGAGTACAAAGTACATGAGCTTCTTTTTTTGGCAGATTAAAAGCATTTTTGGTCAGATGTCAATGCCTGCCTCCAAACACCTGCAAAAAAATGCCCCAATAAAGCCTGAAAAACACCCCCTCCCCCCCCAAAAAAAAACGCCCAAAAAAAAGAAAACGTACAATAAAACGCCTGAAAACGATATGCTCAGGTGTGAGTGGAGCTTCAGGCGACAAAACGCTCAGATGTGAACAGGGGCCATAGAAATGAATGGGATTTTGCTTGTTGGACGTTTTGACTTCAGAGATGAGCGTTTCACAAGCTGAAAATCGCTCAGTGAAAACAACAAACAATACTCATAAACACTGGCTAAGCACACATTTAACCCTTTGATCTCCCCTCCCCAGCCAGTTTCATTAGTACGGTGATAATGCATATTTTTAGCACTGATCGCTGTATTGGTGTCACTGATTCCCACAAAGTGTCAAAAAGTGTCAGTTAGTGTCAGATTGTCCACCGCAATACCACAGTCCTGGGACCGACTCCTCTACATGAAGATGTTGAAAAAAATATACTTTGTATATTAGCGCGCCAGGGAGATGGTTTCAAGAACCTGATAAGAATATGTTTGTGAAAAATTAAATAAATGATATTAGTGATTTTAAATTGTTTTAAATTAATAGCAGCTGCTAGTAAAGTGCGAGTGCCAGTGATGAAAGAAAAAGTAATCACAGTAGTGATACCTATAGCGCTTGCTATTCCCTAGTGGAAATCCAAATAGTTAAACTAGTGCTAAAAATACATTGTGTAAATTAATATATCAAATACATAAATAATTATAAATCGCTCTCAAATAAATGTCCATCCAGTGTATGGTGATGAATAAACCAATAAAAAATAAATATGAATAAATTGTCAAAGAATTATTATAGTCCAAATTCAATATATGTGACTAAAGTGCTGGTGCCTCTTCCTTGATCTCTTTGGTGCTTCCTTCACCGTGAAAAATAAATAAATTGCCCACTCACCAGATACTGTGGGTTCTATATGTCTTATGACATTAGAACCAACCGTGCTTCAATAAAGGATCCTTTCCCGGTTCGGATTCCCTCTCCCTGGGTATGGACAGCCGCTGCGGTTAACCTTCCACCATGGGTTGAGTCTCCTCCTACCGCGATCCACTATACGAGATGTGCTTCCCCTGTAAATCACCTCCAACCACAAGCCGTGATGGGGGAATAAACGGATAGTGTGGTATTGTTTTTTCAAAAAATTTTTTCACACACCCCGCACATTCAACGGTACAAAATCCATAAAATTCCAATAGGTGAATAAAAACAGGTGTCATACACATCCACAGTTCAAGAATTTGCAGCAAGGTGAGGCAAACGTGTTCAATCCAAAAAATAGTGACAAACAAACGGACGGGAACCGTCATACACGTGCACTCAGGCAGTGGAGAGCGGTAGTTCCGGCTTGCGTTCCACTCGAGTGCGTATGACGTCACGGCGTGCGTTCCACCTAACGCGTTTCGTCATTGGTTAGACGTCTTCAGAGGTGGAGTCACACGTCTAGCCTAGTTCTTATATGCCGGAGCTGCCGCTCTGCACTCCGCCCAACTCCGCTCATAGGCTCGATATAATCTTAGCCACCATAGATGTTGAATCGTTATATACGAACATCGAACAAGAGGATGCCTTGTCAGCCATCAAGTGGGCCATAGAGGATCAACTAGAGTTGGAATCGGAACAAAAAGAATTCATTCTAAAACTCTTGAAGATGGCAATGAAAAGTAATTATTTTTGGCACCAGGGAGAATACTATCGCCAACACAAAGGAGTTGCCATGGGCGCCCACTATGCACCCAGTGTAGCCAACCTTTTTTTAAGTAAGTGGGAAAACGAGGAAATTTGGGGAAAAAAACGGGATGAACTGGTTATGTACCGAAGGTATATAGATGATGTGATCATCGTTTGGAAAGGATCGGAAGAAACATTAAGGGAATACATAGAAGATATGAACAATAACCGTTATAAAATAAAATTCAGCGGAATATGGGATAGAAATGAAATACATTACCTGGACCTTACCATATTCAAGGGAGAAAGAGGACTCTGCACTAAAACGCACTTTAGGGCAACAGATAGGAATGGTTATATCCCTACCCACAGTGGACACCATCCTAACTGGATAAAGGGAATCCCTAAGGGACAACTGATGCGCTTAAAGAGGAATTGCAGCAATGAACAGGACTTCAATACCCAATCGGATATGATTATAGACAGGTTCCATGAAAAAGGATATAAGAGAAATATACTGGAAAAAATTCGAGAAGATGTAAAAGGCATGAATAGAGAATCACTTCTAAAAGATAAGAAAAAAGAAAATAAGGATTACTCTTTGAACTTCATCACACAATATAATGTAAGATATAAGGAAGTGGAAGACATTATAAAAAAGCACTGGCACCTTCTTCTAAGAGATGAAAAGCTGAGGGAGGTCATCCCGAAACGCCCGAAGTTCATATACCGAAGAGGACCTAACCTCAGAGACAAACTGGTGAAGAATGTTCCGGATCCCCCAAGGAAACTTTTAACCTTTTTAGACTACAAAGGTTTCTACTCATGCGGAAGGTGCAAATCATGCAGAACTGTGAAAACTAGAAAACGACAAGTACTTGAGTTCCAATCAAATGTAACCAAAAAGAAATATAATATAAAGAAATGAATTACATGCCGTAGTACCCATGTTACTTACCTCCTCACCTGCCCATGTGGGCTACAATATGTGGGCCGTACCACAAGAGAACTCAGGGTGCGCATGGGTGAGCACAATTTCGCCAATATTAAGAAAGGATTTAAAAAGCATAGCCTTTCCCTACATTTTAGATTGGTACACAATAGGGACCCTACCTTTCTTACCATCTTGGTTATTGACAGGATTGAACAAAACTGGAGGGGTAACAACATGCGAATCGCCGTGTCTCAGAATGAGTCTCGGTGGATTTACGAACTTTCCACCCTACAACCCAAGGGTATGAACATTGACATGGATATTAATTGTTTTATATCAAATCCATAAATCTTATTAAATTTAATCTTTCCGCTCAACCCAGAGGCGTAACTAGAACCTTCAGGGCCCCGATGCAAGAAACCATGAAGGGCCCCCCAGACCCCTGGCCGGGGCCCTTCCCTTCAAGCCCGGGGCTCTTCCCACTAATCCTGGGGCTCTTTAATCTCATTGCATGGCCTTTTATTATGGTCCCGCATCAGGATCCTTTCACAAGTTCTGCAGTGGGCCCCCTTCCTGCAATCTTGGGGCCTCCCCACAGTGGTGAAATGCCAGGGCCCGGTCGCAAGTGTGACCTTTGAGATCCTAGAAGTTCACCCACTGGTTTGCTACCGGGCCCCCTGGAGCATGGGGCCCGGTAGCGATTGCAACCCCTGCAACCCCTGTAGTTACGCCCCTGGCTCAACCTATAATTTTTAAAATTTTAAAATTTTAAAATGTTTTTGCAATTATTTAATATTAACGTTGCCACACTCACAATTTTTAAACATTGAATACAGAAATATATAATATCAGAAATAGTGTTTTAAGTATATCCACGTATCTTATAAATAAAAATACTAATTAAGTTATAATAGTTTTTAATGAAATTAATTTTTATGTAATATATAAATAATAAAGTTTTTTAAGATGGAAACCAAAAAATTGTAAATTGCATAGTAACGCAACCCATAATATTTTTAAAAAAAACTTCATCTAATAAAAAGTACTACTGAGAAGTATTAAACTATTTACATATGTACATAATTCCAATAAATATAGCAGATAAGATTAACACACGGTATGAGAGTTAAATGCTATTAATCTAGGGGAGAATGTTTTGCTGTTTTTATAGAAAAAGCTTGAGTTTTGCACAGATATATTTGGATGATTTGTATGGCTTGTATAGCACATTAATAATGCGGGGACACGGAGTCACTTCCTGTTTCCATGGAGAGCCTATGAGCGGAGTTGGGCGGAGTGCAGAGCGGCAGCTCCGGCATATAAGAACTAGGCTAGACGTGTGACTCCACCTCTGAAGACGTCTAACCAATGACGAAATGCGTTAGGTGGAACGCACGCCGTGACGTCATACGCATTAGAGTGGAACGCAAGCCGGAACTACCGCTCTCCACTGCCTGAGTGCACGTGTATGACGGTTCCCGTCCGTTTGTTTGTCACTATTTTTTGGATTGAACACGTTTGCCTCACCTTGCTGCAAATTCTTGAACTGTGGATGTGTATGACACCTGTTTTTAGTCACCTATTGGAATTTTATGGATTTTGTACCGTTGAATGTGCGGGGTGTGTGAAATAAATTTTTGAAAAAACAATACCACACTATCTGTTTATTCCCCCATCACGGCTTGTGGTTGGAGGTGATTTACAGGGGAAGCACATCTCGTATAGTGGATCGCGGTAGGAGGAGACTCATCCCATGGTGGAAGGTTAACCGCAGCGGCTGTCCATACCCAGGGAGAGGGAATCCGAACCGGGAAAGGATCCTTTATTGAAGCACGGTTGGTTCCAATGTCATAAGACATATAGAACCCACAGTATCTGGTGAGTGGGCAATTTATTTATTTTTCACGGTGAAGGAAGCACCAAAGAGATCAAGGAAGAGGCACCAGCACTTTAGTCACATATATTGAATTTGGACTATCATAATTCTTTGACAATTTATTCATATTTATTTTTTATTGGTTTATTCATCACCATACACTGGATGGACATTTATTTGAGAGTGATTTATAATTATTTATGTATTTGATATATTAATTTATACAATGTATTTTTAGCACTAGTTTAACTATTTGGATTTCCACTAGGGAATAGCAAGCGCTATAGGTATCACTACTGTGATTACTTTTTCTTTCATCTACATGAAGAGGCACACATCTAACCCTTTGATCTCCCCTCCCCAGCCAGTGTCGTTAGTACAGTGACAGAGCATATTTTTAGCACTGATTGTGGGAATCAGTGATACCAATACAATAATCAGTGCTAAAAAATATGCACTGTCACTGTACTAATTAAACTGGCTGGGGAGGGGAGATCAAAGGGTTAAATGTGTGCCTCCTCATGTGGAGGAGTCGGTCCCAGGGCTGTGGTATTGCAGCGGACTATCTGACACTTTGTGGGAATCAGTGACACCAATAAAATAAAGTGTCAAAAAGTGTCAGTTAGTGTCAGATTGTCCTCCACAATACCACAGTCCTAGGACCGACTCCTCCACCTGAAGGGGCAGACATTTAACCCTTTGATCTCCCCTCCCTAGCCAGTGTCCTTAGTACAGTGACAGTGTGTATTTTTAGAACCGATTACTGTTTGGTGTCACTAATTGCCACAAAGTGTCAGCTAGTGTCAGATTGTCTGCTGCAATACCACAGTCCTGGGACCGACTCCTCCACATGAAGAGGCTAAAGTGAAAGAAGTTGGGGGGCGACCACCATGGAGTGACTGCTAGAGAAAAGCCCATCTAGAAGATTCCTCTAACGTTTTGTTTACCAGCGCTTGTACCCAACCATGTAAATTATTATTATTATTATTATTATACAGGATTTATATAGCGCCAACAGTTTGCGCAGTGCTTTACAATATAAGGGAAGACAATACAGTTACAATACAGTTCAAAACAGGAGGAACTAGAGGGCCCTGCTCGTTAGAGCTTACAGTCTAGAAGGGAGGGTCAAGTGAAACAAAAGGCAATAACTGTGGGGGATGGGTTGATGGAGAAAAGGAGGTACATTTGTTAAGGGTTGGTAGGATAGGCTTCTCTGAAGAGGAGGGTTTTCAGAGATCGCCTAAAAGCTAATAGAGTGGGAGATAATCAGACAGATAAGGGTAAGGAGTTCCATAGGATTGGAGAGGCTCTGGAAAAGTCCTGGAGGCGAGCATGAGAGGAGGTGACGAGGGAGCTAGAGAGCAGGAGGTTTTGAGAAGAACGAAGAGAGCGATTAGGTTGGTATTTTGAGATGAGGCTGGTGATGTAGCTGGGGGCTAGGCTGTGGATTGCTTTGTAAGATGTAATTGGGGGGCATTAATATTTGGTGAGTGTCCGTCTGATGGGGGTGGCAGTTGATGTCACACAGCGGTGGTGGTTTGCAGTGACTTATGTTATCTTTCATTCACGGGACTCATATCTACTTCTGGACGCACCGAATCATCGATAATGCTAATAATATTATTCTTGTACTGTGCGCTGATCACCATTAATGTTTGGACTTCTATATTTTTTTGGAATATGGTACAGCAGGGGTCAGTGGTGTATTTTGGTTTTGTGCTGCCCTAGGCAAGACTAAAATTGGACGCCCCCTCCTCCTCCTATGTAAATTTGCTCCACCCCTTCCTGTTTAATGGATTTGACTCCCTCCAGAATTGAAGGACTCCAAGTCCCAGCAAGGACCCCTGAGATCTCACAAGAGGGGGGGGGGGTGAGAGGGGGTGGGAGAGAGAGGGGGGGGTGGGTGAGGGGGAGATGAGAGAAAGAGGGTGGGAGAAAGAGAGAGAGAGGGAAGGTGGTGAGAGAGAGAGAGAGAGAGAGAGAGAGGGGGTTGGAGAGAGAGAGAGAGAGGGTGATGAGAGAGAGAGAGAGTGGGGTGAGAGAGAGATGGGGGATGAGAGAGAGAGAGAGAGAGGGGATGAGAGAGAGAGAGCATGGTGGGAAAGAGAGAGAAAGAGGGTGGTGGGAGAGGGAGAGCGAGAAGGGGGGATGAGAGAGAGAGAGGGGGGATGAGAGAGAGAAGGGGGGATGAGAGAGAGAGAGGGGGGATGAGAGAGAGAAAGGGGGAATGAGAGAGAGAGAGTAAGGGGGGATGAGAGAGAGAAAGGGGGAATGAGAGAGAGAGTAAGGGGTATAAGAGAGAGGGGGTGGGTGAGAGAGAGGGGGGGAATTTAGAGAGGGGATGAGAGAAAGAGAGGGGGAGTAGGAGAGAGAGCGGGGTAGGAGAGAGAGAGAGAGAGGGGGTGGTGGGAGAGAGAGGGGGTGGGAGAGAGAGAGGGGGGTGGGGGGAGCTCTAGGCATGGAGGAGGAGGAAGTTAAATTCTCCTCCACTTTGAATTATGGGCAGGGCCAGAGAGTCACAGCCATGACTCCACTGGTTGCTAGATGCCAGGTGGCTCTATCAACCAGTGGCCAATAGAGTCTCAGATGGAGGTGGAAGACGCTATTTTGCTGCCCCCCTGCAGAGTGCCGCCCTAGGCCTGGGCCTTGTTGGCCTGGGCCAAAATACAGCACTGGCAGGGGTGTAACTACAGGGGTTGCAATTGCTCCAGGGTGCCTGTGCACATATAGAGCTCAAAGGTTGTGGACGCCTTTATCCCCAATGAATGGAATAAAATACATTAATTCAACTCATTTAACTAATATACTATTTTTGGGATTTTTGTTTTACCAAAAACATGTAGCAGAATACAAATTGGACTAAACTGATAAAAAAAAAATTAGATTTTTAATTTTTTTTTATTTTTTTTTATTGGGAATGTTTTATAGCAGAAAGTAAAAAATATTGGTGTTTTTTTTCAAAATTCTCGGTATTTTTTTGTTTATTGTGCAAAATCTAAAAATCGCACAGGTGATGAAATGCCACCAAAAGAAAGCTCTGTTTGTGGGAAAAAAAGGACATCAATTTTATTTGGGTACAGTGTCACACGACCGCGCAATTGACAGTTAAAGCAACGCAGTGCCAAATCGCAAAAAAATGGCCGGTCATTAAGGGGGTAAAACCTTCTGGAGCTGAAGTGGTTAATTAACTGGTTGCCGACTGCTCACAGTACATTTACTGCGGCAGTCAGCCCCGGCCAGGCAGAGTGACGTAGGTCTACGTCGCTCGCCTGTCACTCCTTTTAGAGCCAATAGCACGCGCCCGCCTCGGCTCATTCACAGAGGAGTGCGGGCGTGTGACCGGCGGACCCGATGTCCGCCGGTCACACTGCGATTGCCGGTAGAGCGGGAGAAAGACAGAGCGGCTTATGTAAACAAGCCGCCTGTCATTCTCTCCTGTGTAAAAATGAAGATCAGACGGTTCTACTATGTAGGACTGTTGATCTCTGTTTTTACACCAATAGCCATGTCCCACTACAGTTAGAAGCACGCCCCTAGGACACACTTAACCCCTCCCTGTCCAATACAGTTAACTCCTTCCCTGCCAGTGTCATTTTTACAGTAATAGTGCATATGTATAGCACTGATTACTGCAGTAATGTCACTGGTACCCCCAAAACTGTCAAAAATGTCAGTCAAGGGTCCGATCTGTCCGTCGCAATGTCGCAGTACCGCAAAAAAAATTGCAGATCGCCGCCATTACTCGTTAAAAAAAAAAACACCAAAAATGACAAAAATCTTTCCCTTTGTTAGTAAACGCGATAACTTTTGCGCAAACCAATCAAAATACGCTTTTTGCAATTTTTTTTGCCAAACATATGTAGCATAAAACAATTTGGCCCGAAAATGTTAAAAAATTTTGATTTTTACATTTTTTTGGGGGGGAATTTCATATAAAAAAATATGAAAAATATTGTTATTTTTGCAAAAATTGTCGCTCTTTTTTTGTTTATAGCGCATGATCAAAAAATCGCACAGGTGATGAAATACCACCAAAAGAAAGCTCTGTTTGTGGGAAAAAAAGGACGTGAAATTAGTTTAGGTACAGCGTCGCACGACCGCGCAATTGTCCGTCAAAGTCACGCAGTAAAAAAAATCACAAAAAACCCCCTGGTCAGGAAGGGGGTAAAATCTTCCGGGGCTTAATCATTAATTACTCATTTATTCACTATTATTTTTTTTTTTTTGCGCTGCCGGTGTTTTTTCATGATTTAGGTGAGTTTCACAATATGTTTATATTTTGATTAATTGAAGCAACGACATTCATTCGCTTGTGCTATTTGAGTTTTAGCGCGAGAGATTTCTATTATATTTAATACCGCAGTCCGGCTATAAGTCGCTGATCGCCGCCATTACTAGCATTAAAAAAAATAAAAAATTCCAGCATATTTCTCATAGTTTGTAGACGCGATAACTTTTGTGCAAACCAATCAATATACGCTTACTGGGATTTTTTTTTTTTTTAATAAAGACGTGTAGCAGAATAAATATTGGAATAAATTGATGAAGAAATTTGATGTTTTACATTTTTTATTAGATGTTTTATAGCAGAAAGTAAAAATATTTTTTTTTTTTTTGTATTTTTTGTTTATAGCTCAAAAAATAAAAATCCCAGGTGATCAAATACAACTAAAAGAAAGCTTTTATTTGTGGGTAAAAAATATTTTAAATTTTATTTGAGTACAGCGTTGCATGACCGCGCAATTGTCAGTTAAAGTAACGCAGTACCGTTTTGCAAAAAATGGCCTGGTCATTAAGGGGGGTGGGGGGGGGAGGTTATTTGCCATGGAGATGGAGGGGGAACTCCACACAGTTTATGGGATGTCCAACAAGTTCATAGAGATGTGGTCAGGTGTCTGCAAACATTGGTCATCTCGTAGATTGTAAGCTCTAAAGATCAGGGTCCTCTGATTCCTCCTGTATTGAATTGTATTTTGTATCTGTACTGTGTGCCCTCATGTTGTAAAGTGCTGCGCAAACTGTTGGCACGATATAAATCCTTTATAATAATAATAATAAAAAATAGTATTGTGAAGGTCATTAACCTGTTCCCGTGAGCCTGCCGCCGATTAACCCCTTCCCTGCCAGTGTCATTGTTACAGTGACAGTGCATATTTCTAGCACTGATTACTGTAGTAATGTCACTGGTACCCCCAAAAGTGTAAAAAATGTCACTTAGGGGTCCGATCTGTCCGCCGAAATGTCGCAGTCCCGCAAAAAAATCGCTGATCGCCGCCATTACTAATAAATAAATAAAAATTACATAAATCTTTCCACTAGTTCTAAAAAGCAATAACTTTTGTGCAAACCAATCAAAATACGCTTATTGAGATTTTTTTTTTTTTTTACCAAAAATATGTAGCAGAAAACAAATTGGCCTAAAATTATGAAAAAAATGTATTTTTCATTTTTTTTTATTGGGAATGTTATATAGCAAAATGTGAAAAATATTGTTTTTTTTTTTTTTTTTTTTTTACAGAATTGTCACTCTTTTTTTGTTTAAATCGCAAAAAATAAAAATCGCACAGGTGATCAAATACAGTGGGTACGGAAAGTATTCAGACCCCCTTAAATGTTTCACTCTTTGTTATATTGCAGCCATTTGCTAAAATCATTTAAGTTGATTCTTCTTCCTCATGAATGTACACAGAGCACCCCATACTGACAGAAAAACACAGAATTGTTGACATTGTTGCAGATTTATTAAAAAAGAAAAACTGAAATATCACATGGTCCTAAGTATTCAGACCCTTTGCTCAGTATTTAGTAGAAGCCCCCTTTTGATCTAATACAGCCAGGAGTCTTTTTGGGAAAGATGCAACAAGTCTTTCACACCTGGATTTGGGGATCCTCTGCCATTCCTCCTTGCAGATCCTCTCCAGTTCTGTCAGGTTGGATGGTAAACGTTGGTGGACGGCCATTTTTAGGTCTCTCCAGAGATGCTCAATTGGGTTTAAGTCAGGGCTCTGGCTGGGCCATTCAAGAACAGTCACGGAGTTGTTGTGAAGCCACTCCTTCGTTATTTTAGCTGTGTGCTTAGGGTCATTGTCTTGTTGGAAGGTAAACCTTCGGCCCAGTCTGAGGTCCAGAGCACTCTGGAGAAGGTTTTTGTCCAGGATATCCCTGTACTTGGCCGCATTCATCTTTCCCTCGATTGCAACCAGTCGTCCTGTCCCTGCAGCTGAAAAACACCACCACAGCATGATGCTGCCACCACCATGCTTCACTGTTGGGACTGTATTGGACAGGTGATGAGCAGTGCCTGGTTTTCTCCACACATACCGCTTAGAATTAAGGCCAAAAAGTTCTATTTTGGTCTCATCAGACCAGAGAATCTTATTTCTCACCATCTTGGAGTCCTTCAGGTGTTTTTTAGCAAACTCCATGCGGGCTTTCATGTGTCTTACACTGAGGAGAGGCTTCCGTCGGGCCACTCTGCCATAAAGCCCCGACTGGTGGAGGGCTGCAGTGATGGTTGACTTTCTACAACTTTCTCCCATCTCCTGACTGCATCTCTGGAGCTCAGCCACAGTGATCTTTGGGTTCTTCTTTACCTCTCTCACCAAGGCTCTTCTCCCCCGATAGCTCAGTTTGGCCGGATGGCCAGCTCTAGGAAGGGTTCTGGTCGTCCCAAACGTCTTCCATTTGAGGATTATGGAGGCCACTGTGCTCTTAGGAACCTTAAGTGCAGCAGAAATCTTTTTGTAACCTTGGCCAGATCTGTGCCTTGCCACAATTCTGTCTCTGAGCTCTTCAGGCAGTTCCTTTGACCTCATGATTCTCATTTGCTCTGACATGCATTGTGATCTGGAAGGTCTTATATAGACAGGTGTGTGGCTTTCCTAATCAAGTCCAATCAGTATAATCAAACACAGCTGGACTCAAATGAAGGTGTAGAACCATCTCAAGGATGATCAGAAGAAATGGAAAGCACCTGAGTTAAATATATGAGTGTCACAGCAAAGGGTCTGAATACTTAGGACCATGTGATATTTCAGTTTTTCTTTTTTAATAAATCTGCAACAATGTCAACAATTCTGTGTTTTTCTGTCAGTATGGGGTGCTATGTGTACATTCATGAGGAAGAAGAATGAACTTAAATGATTTTAGCAAATGGCTGCAATATAACAAAGAGTGAAAAATTTAAGGGGGTCTGAATACTTTCCGTACCCACTGTACCTCCATTACCCCAGTAATGTCACTGGTCCGTGTCAAAAATGTCAGTCATGGGTCCGATCTGTCCGCCACAATGTCGCAGTTCTTCAAAAAATCGCAGTTTGCCACCATTACTAGTAAAAAAAAAAAAAAAACAATAAAAATGACATAAATCTATCCCTTAGTTAGTAAACGCGATAACTTTTGCGCAAACCAATCAAAATACGCTTGCTGGAATTTTTTTTATCAAAAATATGTAGCAAAAAACAAATTGGCCTAAAATGTTAAAAAATTTTGATTTTTAATTTTTTTTTTTTCTGTTTTTTTTTGAGAATGTTATATATCAGAAAGTGAAAAATATTGTTTTCTTTTGTTTTTTTTATTTTTCAGAATTGTCGCTCTTTTTTTTTTTGTTTATAGCGCAAAAAATAAAAATCGCACAGGTGATCAAATACCACCAAAAGAAAGCTCTGTTTGTGGGAAAAAAAGGACATCGATTTTATTTGGGTACAGCGTCGCACGACCGCGCAATTGTCAGGTAAAATAATGAAGTGCCGAATCGCAAAATATGGCCTGGTCATTAAGGGGGAAAATCTTCCGGTCCAGAAGTAGTCTATCTGTAGACTTCCATCCTTCCCGTTTATACCTCCAGCTGCCACCAGATGGAGTCTGTAGCGCATGAATGGCGGCCCTCCTTTGCGCACACAGGAAGCATTGCATGTCTGGCTGTGATGCAATTGTGGTTGTATTGAAGTAACAGGAAAGTGAGCACATCAGTAGAATGCTGCACCGCATTATTCTGTCTAAATGGGGGGGGGGGGGGGGGGGGGGATTAGTCCTTTACAGACTCAAGCAACCAATTTAATTATTTGACTCATTTTTTAATTATGTATAAAACCAAAACTTCTTTTTTTTCTAGTTTTGGATAGTGTGTGCAAGTGTTTAGAACCCCTGCCGGGGAGGGTTTACATTGTGTTATAATGTTTTCAGGTGTGGTGGGAGATTGGGGGAGGGGTAGTAGGGTGTTACTGTAGGATGCTCCTCTTGCTTATTTGGAATATAAATGACATAAAAAGTTAGGTTAGAGTTGATCTACCAGACAAAACTTTTTATTTTTTTGCAAAGAGTAGGGAGATTTAAAGTATAACTAAATACAAAACTTTATTTTTTGGGATGGAGTGGAGAGGTATTAGAGCCCCTGTCAGGTTTTTACTTCTGTCTGTGTCCCCATCCCTCCTCCTGGAGAGTGTGATTGGAGGGCTCTGTGATGGAGGGACAGTGTGATTGGGGGGCTGTGTGATGGAGGGATGGTGTGATTGGGGGGCTCTGTGATGGAGGGATGCTGTGATTGGGGGGCTCTGTGATGGAGGGACGGTGTGATTGGGGGGCTGTGTGATGGAGGGATGGTGTGATTGGGGGGCTCTGTGATGGAGGAATGGTGTGATTGGGGGGCTCTGTGATGGAGGGATGGTGTGATTGGGGGGCTCTGTGATGGAGGGATGGTGTGATTGGGGGGCTCTGTGATGGAGGGACAGTGTGATTGGGGGGCTGTGTGATGGAGGGATGGTGTGATTGGGGGGCTGTGTGATGGAGGGATGGTGTGATTGGGGGACTCTGTGATGGAGGGATGCTGTGATTGGGGGGCTCTGTGATGGAGGGAAGGTGTGATTGGAGGGCTCTGTGATGGAGGGATGGTGTGATTGGGGGGCTCTGTGATGGAGGGACGGTGTGATTGGAGGGCTCTGTGATGGAGGGATGGTGTGATTGGGGGGCTCTGTGATGGAGGGATGGTGTGATTGGGGGGCTCTGTGATGGAGGGATGCTGTGATTGGGGGGCTGTGTGATGGAGGGATGGTGTGATTGGAGGGCTCTGTGATGGAGGGATGGTGTGATTGGAGGGCTCTGTGATTGAGGGACAGTGTGATTGGGGGCTGTGTGATGGAGGGATGGTGTGATTGGAGGGCTCTGTGATGGAGGGACGGTGTGATTGGGGGCTCTGTGATGGAGGGATGGTGTGATTGGAGGGCTCTGTGATGGAGGGACGGTGTGATTGGGGGGCTCTGTGATGGAGGGATGGTGTGATTGGGGGCTCTGTGATGGAGGGACAGTGTGATTGGGGGGCTCTGTGATGGAGGGATGGTGTGATTGGAGGGCTCTGTGATGGAGGAATGGTGTGATTGGAGGGCTCTGTGATGGAGGGATGGTGTGATTGGGGGGCTCTGTGATGGAGGGATGCTGTGATTGGGGGGCTGTGTGATGGAGGGATGGTGTGATTGGGGGGCTCTGTGATGGAGGGATGCTGTGATTGGGGGGCTCTGTGATGGAGGGATGCTGTGATTGGGGGGCTCTGTGATGGAGGGATGGTGTGATTGGGGGGCTCTGTGATGGAGGGATGGTGTGATTGGGGGGCTCTGTGATGGAGGGACGGTGTGATTGGGAGCTCTGTGATGGAGGGACAGTGTGATTGGGGGGCTCTGTGATGGAGGGACGGTGTGATTGGGGGGCTCTGTGATGGAGGGATGGTGTGATTGGGGGCTCTGTGATGAAGGGATGGTATGATTGGGGGGCTCTGTGATGGAGGGACGGTGTGATTGGAGGGCTCTGTGATGGAGGGATGCTGTTATTGGGGGGCTCTGTGATGGAGGGATGCTGTGATTGAGGGGCTCTTTGATGGAGGGATGGTGTGATTGGAGGGCTCTGTGATGGAGGGATGATGTGATTGGGGGCTCTGTGATGGAGGGATGGTGTGTTTGGAGTGCTCTGTAATGGAGGGATGTTGTGATTGGGGGGCTCTGTGATGGAGGGATGGTGTTGTAGGGGGGCTCTTAGGACAGGGAGTGTGCTGCTGGCAGAATCACCAGGTTAAAAATAAAGGAAAAAAGCCTAAAAAAAGAAAATGAATGCAGCCTCCACATCTAATGATTGGTAAGTTGCAATGTATGACATTTTTGTTGTTGGGTTTAGGTTTAACTGTAATCTGTCTTTCCAGAAATTCCCAGAATTCTTTCTATTCTTACACATTTTTCTTTTCAGCGATTTGACATTTGAAGCTCAATGGGGCGACTTAATACCTGCTGTGCTTATGAGGAGCTGTAAATCGCAGGCGCGGTCGGGGAGCCAAAACAATTGTCGGAATATATGATTACACGCTGTCCCAAGGGAACGGTTTGGAGAGCACCAGGAAGGTTTATATGTCTGGCTATTGACTCTCCTCACCGGTGTTCACTCGTCTATATTAGTTATTAATTGATGGGGTTGTCACTATCTTCTGTATTGGCGTCTATGGTGTAGATCGGCATTTCTGAACCTTTTTTCAGTCGCGGCACCTACTTTTAACGTATGCAGAATCTGGAGTCACCCCGGAACTAAAATGGATTAAAACCTTAAATGTTACTTTTCAGTAGAAAACCTGAGCGTAGGACCATGACGGTATTCACCGTCACTGGAAGTGAAAAAACAGATACTTAATGGTTTGAATTGCTTCAGATGGGACAGTAATATTTGTCAGCAATATCTTCATATAGAAATATGAAGATTTATTCCCACTTCACACTGAGAGACTTAGACTGTTATATACAGGGCTTTTTTTCTCTGAGAATAGGTGCAGGAACTCCTCCTTCTAAGTTACTTTGTGTCTCCGCCCCCTACCCACCTCCGAGCACTAGCCCTTGGTTCCACCCCTACCCACCCCCGAGCACTGACCCTTGGTTCCAACCCCTACCCAGCTTCCAGTACAGCCCCTTTTAGAGAGTCAAGTATAATTTTGTATTGGAATGTATGGAATTTGGTTATGATAACAAGAAAAGCAATAAAATAGATCCCCCACAGCCAGCAGCAATAGACCCCCCCCCCCCCCAGCAGCAGAAAAATATCTCCCAGCAGCCAGCATCAATAGACTCTCTAGCAGCCAGCAACAGTAGACCCCTCCCTAAACAGTAGATCCCTTCCAGCAACAATTAACCCTCAGTATCAAAAGATCCTCCACAAGCAACAATAGATTGCCATGCAAAAATAGATCCCTGTCCAGCAACAATAGATCCCCCAGCAGCCAGCATCAGTAGACCTTCCAGCACCCCCTGGAGGTGCCGGAACTGCGTTCCCCTGCATTCCCGCTGAAAAAAAGCCCTGGTTATAGACAATTGCCATGAAGTCGGACTCCTAAATAATGTGTGTATTCCATGTCCCTGCATGCCAGACAGGCTTCCCTATTGTTTGTGTATTGAAATGGAATGTGGATTGTGCCTGCCCCATTGTTAAATGTTAATGACCTCACATTGTTCTGTCCAGATGGCTAGATAATTCGTTTAGGGTAAATTCTGTTCCTTTATACAATTTCATTTGCATATGATACTGTAATCAGCCAGAGGGTAAGGATTGTGTACACTGTATGGGAGTGTAAAACTCTGTTTTCTTAGGATTGTGAATGTCATGCCCTGTCCCCAACAAGGTCCACCTGGGCAGTAACCTTGTGGAGGAAAACTGTATAAAAGAGCAGCTGTACTATTAAAGTTTGAGTCATACTTCACCCTCAACCGAGAGTCCTGTCTCTTATTGGGGGGATCTACTACAAGGGATTGCTATGCTCTTCATACTCCCTTGGATAATCACTAAGCTCTTGTAAGAGCTTGTTCCTGTTCCTGCTTCACTCTCTGGGGAAAGAGAGGTCCACCCACGGGAACCCGGAGCCTTGTCGTAGGTCCAGGGTGGGTAGGAGACGGTGAGACCCCAACACAGCTACAGCGGCTCGTGGGGTCTGACGTGGTTATGGTGTCTGGTGGAGTGCTTGGAGCCCTCGGGAAGCACTAGGAGCGTCCGTCAACGGAGGTACCCGGTCCGGGGTGCCGGTTGATCCGTTACAAGGACAATGCACACAACCACTTGGATGAAATGACTTTAAAACCCAAGGTCCAAGACAAAATATTGCTGTTACAATGATCATCATTGTAACAGCAATTAAAGTGTAAAAAAAAAAAAAATCCCTGTGCATCCCCCCAGAGTAGTACAGTGTTACTATGGTGACACTCAACTACTCTAATGAAGGTATTTAAAAAAATAGGAAAAAAAACAAAAAAATAAGAAGAAACATTTTAAATGTAAAAATATATAGTAAATAAAAAAGTATTACCTCCATTCCATCCGGTGACACCAGCCAGTGACCCCAGTGGGGTAAAAAAGCATGATTTGGCTCAGTGTTCTAGGTCAAACTCTAAGGTGAGAGGCTTTGATCTCTGGTGGCGGCGGAGTGGAGCACATTTATATGTACTAATCACTTATTGGGTGATCACGTCTTTCGATTTTGGAATGCACTTATGATTTATGGACACTTTATCTTTTATTATATACACTGATTGATTTGTACTGTATACACCTATTGATTTTTGATTATAGTTTTATTGGAAAGCACGTATGATTTATGGATATTAGGTTATTATATACACAGATTGATATTCACTATATACACAGATTGATATTCACTATATACACAGATTGATATTCACTATATACACAGATTGATATTCACCAGGGCTTTTTTCAGCGGGAACGTGGGGGAACGCAGTTCCGGCACCTCCAGCACTGAATGTATGTAATGGCAAGGGGTGCTGCGCTTTGCTACAGGTGACTTTTGATGCTGGCTGGTGGGGATCTATTGTTGCTGGAGGTGGTATATTTTTGTGGGGGGTTTATTGTTGCTGGTGAGGTCTACTGTTGCTGCTGGGGGACCTCTCCGGAAGGGATCTATTTTTACAGAGGGGGTCTATTGTTGCTGGGGTTGGTCTTATGTGCTGGGGGGGGGGGGGTCAGTTGTTTGCTGAGAGGGATCTACTGTTGAGGAAACCGTCTATTGTAAATGGCTGCTGGAGGGTCTATTGATGCTGTCTGTGGGGAGATGGTTGTTGCTGCTGAGGGTCTATTGTTGATGGGTGTATTTTGTTGTGTTTGGTCCATTGTTGCTGGTGGGATCTACTGTTGCTGGGGGTATCCTTTGTTGTTATTTTACTGCTTTTCTTGTTATCATTAACCAATCCCATACAAATTACTTAGTACCACAAATGATACTTGATTCTGTATTCTCTAAAAGGGGCAGTACTGGGAGGTGGGTAGGGGGTGGAACCATGGAAGGGTGCTTGGAGGTAGGTAGGGGGCGGAGACAAGGGGTAACACCAAAAGTGGGAGTTCCTGCTCCCATTCTCTGAGAAAAAAAAGCCCTGATATTCACTATATACACAGATTGATTTATGTTTCTGGCGCAGCACTTTTTTTGATTTTGAATACTTTATTGTGTAAGTGAATAACACTGTTTGGTGTTTGCTGCCGGATTATTTCAAATTGTTTATTTTTATATATAATTTTTATATATAATCTTTATTGTGGTTGGTGATTGAACACTTCCCCTTTTTTTATCTATTCATTTGATATAGCTGCGCTGATAGTTCCCTTGCACATTTCTTACAGTTTCCTTTATATATTTAGGCGGTTTGCCCGAACTTCTGGCCTGCATAGGGTGTCACCACCCGGAAAATTGCGGCACATTTCGGGAGGAGGTGCTGCAAAAAAGTAGAAAATATTGGGGGTTTTTTTTCAAAATTTTTGGTCTTTTTTCGTTTATATATATATATATATAAAAAAAAAAAACAGCGGTGATCAAACAACATCAAAAAAAAAAAAACAAAAAAAAACCTCTATTTGTGTGAAGAAAAAGTGATATAAATGTAATTTGGGTACAGTGTAGCATGACCGCGTAATTGGCAGTTGGTCTTTTTTCGTTTATATCACAAAAAAAAAAAAAGCTTTATTTGTGTGAAAAAATAAAATGATATAAATGTAATTTGGGTACAGTGTGGCATGACTGCTCAATTGGCAAATAACGTAGCTCAGTGCTGAATAGCAAAAATAAAATGGCCTGGTCATGAAGGGGATGAAGCCTTCCGGAGCTGAGGGGGTTAAACAGTTTCCTTTATATATTTAGGCGTTTTGCCCGAACTTCTGGCCTGCGTAGGGTGTCACCAGTCGGAAAATTGCGGAACATTTCAGGAGGAGGTGCTGCAAAAAGTAGAAAATATTGGGGTTTTTTTTCAAAATTTTTGGTCTTTTATATATATATATATATATATATATATATATATATATATATATAAAAAAAACAGCGGTGATCAAATAACACCAAAAAAAAAAAAAAAAAAAAAAAAAAAAGCTCTATTTGTGTGAAAAAAAGTGATATAAATGCCATTTGGGTACAGTGTAGCATGACTGCGCAATTAGTAGTTGGTCTTTCTTCATTTATATCACAAAAAAAAAAAAGTCAGCGGTGATCAAATAACACCAACAAAATTAAAAAATTCTATTTGTGTGAAAAAAATGATATACATGTAATCTGGGTACAGTGTAGCATGACCATGCAATTGGCAGTTGGTCTTTTTTCGTTTATATTGCAAGAAAAAACAAACAAAAAAAAACAGCCGTGATCAAATAACACAAAAAAATTTAAAAATTCTATTTGTGTGAAAAAAAAATGATATAAAAGTAATTTGGGTACAGTGTAGCATGACCGCGCAATTGGCAGTTGGTCTTTTTTCGTTTTATATCGCAAAAAAAAAACAAACAAAAAAAAAACAGCCGTGATCAAATAACACAAAAAAATAAAAAAATTCTATTTGTGTGAAAAAAAAATGATATAAAAGTAATTTGGGTACAGTGTAGCATGACCGCGCAATTGGCAGTTGGTCTTTTATCATTTATATCACTTAAAAAAAAAAAAAAGCGGTGATCAAATAACACCAAAAAAATTTAAAAATTCTATTTGTGTGAAAGCAACAAAATGGCCTGGTCATGAAGGGGGGTGAAGCCTTCCGGAGCTGAGGCGGTTAAACAGTTTCCTTTACATATTTAGACGGTTTGACCGATTTTCTGGCCTGCATAGGGTGTCACCACCTGGTAATTGCGGCACATTTCAGGAAGAGGCGCTGCACTTGTATGAAGTGTTTTGCAGTTTCTTCCGATGGTAAGAGCAGTCTCGGGTGTGCGGGACCTGTGCTCTGATACTCGGGTCATGTGACCCGCACATAACTTTCCCTACTTGACTCAGAGCCGGTGTTTGTTGCTGGGTCACATTGTATTTACCATCCTACATCCGCATCTTGTTTGCCTCGCATTGTTTTTCATTTAAAAAGTTTATCATCCAGGCAGAACCGGCTGAGATTAACCCTCCCTGGTGTGGGAGGTTAGAGAGATCGCCCACAATTACCCCCGGGGGGGCAATCAAATTCATTAGAGGGCAATCAAGATATTCCCCCTTACAGGTGCATCCAGTACCGGGACAAGGTCATCTAGAGCCCAGAGCGAACATGCCAAAGTGCTCCCCCCCCCCAAGATGTATGAGCATTATGTGTCAGCAAATACTC
This sequence comes from Pelophylax lessonae, assembly GCF_965119305.1. Taxonomy (NCBI): domain Eukaryota; kingdom Metazoa; phylum Chordata; class Amphibia; order Anura; family Ranidae; genus Pelophylax; species Pelophylax lessonae. Next base: position 8,144,932 of record NC_138776.1, read on the forward strand.
CCCCCCCCTTTAAATAAAAATAAAAAATCAAGCACCAATCTGCAATATGAATCTGCCCCCTTCTAAAATCCTTCTAAAATCCTTCTAAAATCCCCTATCATTCCTACTAGCACAAATCCCCCCCCCCCCAAAAAAAAATCTCCTCCTAGCACAAATCCCCCACCTCCAAATTTCCCTTCCTAGCACAAATAGCCCCAATCATTCCTACTAGCACAAATCCCCCCCCCCAAAAAAAAAATCTCACCCTAGCACAAATCCCCCCCCCCCTCAAATAAAAATCTCCTCCTAGCACAAATCCCCCACCTCCAAATTTCCCTTCCAAGCACAAATAGCCCCAATCATTCCTACTAGCACAAATCCCCCCCCCCCCCCCTCAAATGAAAATCTCCTCCTAGCACAAATCCCCCACCTCCAAATTTCCCTTCCAAGCACAAATAGCCCCAATCATTCCTACTAGCACAAATCCCCCCCCCCCCCCGAATAAAAATCTCCTCCTAGCACAAATCCCCCACCTCCAAATTTCCCTTCCTAGCACAAATAGCCCCAATCATTCCTACTAGCACAAACCCCCCCCCCCCCCAAATAAAAATCTCCTCCTAGCACAAATCCCCCACCTCCAAATTTCCCTTCCTAGCACAAATAGCCCCAATCATTCCTACTAGCACAAATCCCCCCCCCCCCAAAAAAAAAATCTCACCCTAGCACAAATCCCCCCCCCCCTCAAATAAAAATCTCCTCCTAGCACAAATCCCCCACCTCCAAATTTCCCTTCCAAGCACAAATAGCCCCAATCATTCCTACTAGCACAAATCCCCCCCCCCCCCCTCAAATGAAAATCTCCTCCTAGCACAAATCCCCCACCTCCAAATTTCCCTTCCAAGCACAAATAGCCCCAATCATTCCTACTAGCACAAATCCCCCCCCCCCCCCCGAATAAAAATCTCCTCCTAGCACAAATCCCCCACCTCCAAATTTCCCTTCCTAGCACAAATAGCCCCAATCATTCCTACTAGCACAAACCCCCCCCCCCCCCCAAATAAAAATCTCCTCCTAGCACAAATCCCCCACCTCCAAATTTCCCTTCCTAGCACAAATAGCCCCAATCATTCCTACTAGCAAAATTCCCCCCCCCCCCCTCAAATAAAAATCTCCTCCTAGCACAAATCCCCCACCTCCAAATTTCCCTTCCTAGCACAGATAGCCCCAATCATTCCTACTAGCAAACCCCCCCCCCCCCCCTCAAATAAAAATCTCCTCCTAGCACAAATCCCCCACCTCCAAATTTCCCTTCCTAGCACGAATAGCCCCAATTATTCCTACTAGCAAAAATCCCCCCCCCCTCAAATAAAAATCTCCTCCTAGCACAAATCCCCCACCTCCAAATTTCCCTTCCTAGCACAAATAGCCCCAATCATTCCTACTAGCACAAATCCCCCCCCCCCCCAAATAAAAATCTCCTCCTAGCACAAATCCCCCACCTCCAAATTTCCCTTCCTAGCACAAATAGCCCCAATCATTCCTACTAGCACAAATCCCCCCCCCCCTCAAATAAAAATCTCCTCCTAGCACAAATCCCCCACCTCCAAATTTCCCTTCCTAGCACAAATAGCCCCAATTATTCCTACTAGCACAAACCCCCCCCCCCCCTCAAATAAAAATCTCCTCCTAGCACAAATCCCCCACCTCCAAATTTCCCTTCCAAGCACAAATAGCCCCAATCATTCCTACTAGCACAAATCCCCCCCCCCCCCCAAATAAAAATCTCCTCCTAGCACAAATCCCCCACCTCCAAATTTCCCTTCCTAGCACAAATAGCCCCAATCATTCCTACTAGCAAAAATCCCCCCCCCCCTCAAATAAAAATCTCCTCCTAGCACAAATCCCCCACCTCCAAATTTCCCTTCCTAGCACAAATAGCCCCAATCATTCCTACTAGCAAACCCCCCCCCCCCCTCAAATAAAAATCTCCTCCTAGCACAAATCCCCCACCTCCAAATTTCCCTTCCTAGCACGAATAGCCCCAATTATTCCTACTAGCAAAAATCCCCCCCCCCTCAAATAAAAATCTCCTCCTAGCACAAATCCCCCACCTCCAAATTTCCCTTCCTAGCACAAATAGCCCCAATCATTCCTACTAGCAAACCCCCCCCCCCCCCCCTCAAATAAAAATCTCCTCCTAGCACAAATCCCCCACCTCCAAATTTCCCTTCCTAGCACGAATAGCCCCAATTATTCCTACTAGCAAAAATCCCCCCCCCCTCAAATAAAAATCTCCTCCTAGCACAAATCCCCCACCTCCAAATTTCCCTTCCTAGCACAAATAGCCCCAATTTTTCCTACTAGCACAAATTCCCCCCCCCCCCCAAATAAAAATCTCCTCCTAGCACAAATCCCCCACCTCCTAATTTCCCTTCCAAGCACAAATAGCCCCAATCATTCCTACTAGCACAAATCCCCCCCCCCCCAAATAAAAATCTCCTCCTAGCACAAATCCCCCACCTCCAAATTTCCCTTCCAAGCACAAATAGCCCCAATCATTCCTACTAGCACAAATCCCCCCCCCCCCCCAAATAAAAATCTCCTCCTAGCACAAATCCCCCACCTCCAAATTTCCCTTCCTAGCACAAATAGCCCCAATCATTCCTACTAGCAAAAATCCCCCCCCCCCTCAAATAAAAATCTCCTCCTAGCACAAATCCCCCACCTCCAAATTTCCCTTCCTAGCACAAATAGCCCCAATCATTCCTACTAGCAAATCCCCCCCCCCCCTCAAATAAAAATCTCCTCCTAGCACAAATCCCCCACCTCCAAATTTCCCTTCCTAGCACGAATAGCCCCAATTATTCCTACTAGCAAAAATCCCCCCCCCCCCTCAAATAAAAATCTCCTCCTAGCACAAATCCCCCACCTCCAAATTTCCCTTCCTAGCACGAATAGCCCCAATCATTCCTACTAGCAAAATTCCCCCCCCCCCCCTCAAATAAAAATCTCCTCCTAGCACAAATCCCCCACCTCCAAATTTCCCTTCCTAGCACAAATAGCCCCAATCATTCCTACTAGCAAATCCCCCCCCCCCCCCCTCAAATAAAAATCTCCTCCTAGCACAAATCCCCCACCTCCAAATTTCCCTTCCTAGCACGAATAGCCCCAATTATTCCTACTAGCAAAAATCCCCCCCCCCCCTCAAATAAAAATCTCCTCCTAGCACAAATCCCCCACCTCCAAATTTCCCTTCCTAGCACGAATAGCCCCAATCATTCCTACTAGCAAAAATCCCCCCCCCCCTCAAATAAAAATCTCCTCCTAGCACAAATCCCCCACCTCCAAATTTCCCTTCCTAGCACGAATAGCCCCAATCATTCCTACTAGCAAAAATCCCCCCCCCCTCAAATAAAAATCTCCTCCTAGCACAAATCCCCCACCTCCAAATTTCCCTTCCTAGCACAAATAGCCCCAATCATTCCTACTAGCACAAATTCCCCCCCCCCCCAAATAAAAATCTCCTCCTAGCACAAATCCCCCACCTCCAAATTTCCCTTCCAAGCACGAATAGCCCCAATCATTCCTACTAGCAAAAATCCCCCCCCCCCCCTCAAATAAAAATCTCCTCCTAGCACAAATCCCCCACCTCCAAATTTCCCTTCCTAGCACAAATAGCCCCAATTATTCCTACTAGCACAAATTCCCCCCCCCCCAAATAAAAATCTCCTCCTAGCACAAATCCCCCACCTCCAAATTTCCCTTCCAAGCACAAATAGCCCCAATCATTCCTACTAGCACAAATCCCCCCCCCCCCCCCCCAAATAAAAATCTCCTCCTAGCACAAATCCCCCACCTCCAAATTTCCCTTCCTAGCACAAATAGCCCCAATTATTCCTACTAGCACAAACCACCCCCCCCCCCCTCAAATAAAAATCTCCTCCTAGCACAAATCCCCCACCTCCAAATTTCCCTTCCAAGCACAAATAGCCCCAATCATTCCTACTAGCAAAAATCCCCCCCTCAAATAAAAATCTCCTCCTAGCACAAATCCCCCACCTCCAAATTTCCCTTCCTAGCACAAATAGCCCCAATTATTCCTACTAGCACAAACCACCCCCCCCCCCTCAAATAAAAATCTCCTCCTAGCACAAATCCCCCACCTCCAAATTTCCCTTCCTAGCACAAATAGCCCCAATTATTCCTACTAGCACAAACCACCCCCCCCCCCTCAAATAAAAATCTCCTCCTAGCACAAATCCCCCACCTCCAAATTTCCCTTCCAAGCACAAATAGCCCCAATCATTCCTACTAGCAAAAATCCCCCCCTCAAATAAAAATCTCCTCCTAGCACAAATCCCCTCTCCCCTACTATATTACTTTTTCTAGCAGGAACCCCCCAAAATCCCCCCTCCTATCACAAATCCCCCCCCCCCCCCCAATCCTCCCTCCAAACACAAATCCCCTCAAATCACCACTCCTAGCACACCCCCCTCAAAATGTCCATCCTAGAACAATGCTTGTCCCTTGCCGCCCCCCAAATTCCCCTTACCCCCCCCCTACTTGATACCAAAGTACCCAGGGCAGCTTCCCTTCCTGCCCACCCCTTGCCCCGGCCCTGGGCGCATCTCATAATATACAGTAAAACCTTGGATTGAGAGTAACTTGGTCTGAGAGAGTTTTGCAACAGAAGCAAAATTTTATTATAAATTGTGACTGGATATAGAAGCAGCGTCACAACTGAGTATATAAGAGCCGGTTCAATCTACTCCGACTTGTCAGGCGACTTGGTCGCCTGACAAGAAGCTCCCAATGCTGTGCAATGGAACCGTTCTATTCAGAGCGACTCAAGTTGCTCCGACTTAGAAAAAGGTTCCTGCACTATTTTTGGGCAAAGTCGGAGCGACTTGCATTGACTTCTATTATGAGAAGTCCTTTGCAAGCCGCAATTAAGTCGTGCTGCACGGGGCGACTTTGAGTCGTGGTAGTGTGAACCGGCTCTTAGAGAAGAGGGGCACCTCTAAGTGTAGCAATATGGTTACATTTAAAGTGGAGTTCCACCCATTTTTTGTTGCAGCGTATGGTATAAGCATTGCGAATGCTTCTACAAATGGCAACTTTTTTTTTTTTTTTTGCAAGTAAATACCTTTTTTTTCAGTTTGTTCGGCAGCACTCCCGGCTATGGCCGCCTGGGCGATTACGTCACTAGGTGATTTGCAAAGGCTCCTGGGATAGTGCCAGGGTTAGGGTTAGGTGTTAGTGGTTAGGGTTAGAGTTTGGGTTAGGTGTTAGGGTTAGGAATTAGGGTTAGGGGTTAGGGTTTAGAGTTAGAGTTAAGGGTTAGGATTAGGGGTTAGGGCTAGGGTTAGGGTTAGAGTTAGGGTTAGGGGTTAGGGTTAAGAGTTAGGGGTTAGGGTTAGAGTTAGGGGTTAGAGTTAGGAGTTAGGGTTAGGATTAGGGATTAGGGATTAGGGTTAGGGCTAGGGGTAGGGGTTAGAGTTAGAGTTAGGGTTAGGGGTTAGGGTTAGAGTTAGGGTTAGGGGTTAGGGTTAGAGTTAGGGTTAGGGTTAGAGTTAGAGGTTGGGGTTAGGGGTTAGGGTTAGAGTTAGGGGTTAGGAGTTTAGGGTTAGGGGTTAGGGTTAGGGTTAGAGGTTGGGGTTAGGGGTAGGGGTTAGGGTTAGAGTTAGGGGTTAGGAGTTTAGGGTTAGGGGTTAGGGCTAGGGGTAGGGGTTAGGGTTAGAGTTAGGGGTAAGGGTTAGAGTTAGGGTTAGGGGTTAGAGGTTGGGGTTTGGGGTTAGGGTTAGAGTTAGGGGTTAGGGGTTAAGGGTTAGGGTTAGAGGTTGGGGTTAGGGGTTAGGGTTAGAGTTAGGGGTTAGGAGTTTAGGGTTAGGGTTAGAGGTTGGGGTTAGGGCTAGGGGTAGGGGTTAGGGGTTAGGGTTAGGGTTAGGGGTTAGGGTTAGAGTTAGGGTTAGGGGTTAGAGGTTGGGGTTTGGGGTTAGGGTTAGGGTTAGAGTTAGGGGTTAGGGGTTAAGGGTTAGGGTTAGAGTTAGAGGTTGGGGTTAGGGTTAGAGTTAGGGGTTAGGAGGTTAGGGTTAGAGGTTGGGGTTAGGGTTAGTGTTAAAGTTAGGGGTTAGGAGTTTAGGGTTAGGGGTTAAGGGTTAGGGTTAGAGTTAGGGTTAGGGGTTAGGTTTAGGATTAGGGGTAAGGGATTAGGGTTAGGATTAGAGGTTAGGGTTAGAGTTAGGGTAAGGAGTTAGGGGTAGGGTTAGGGGTTAGGGTTAGAGGTTGGGGTTGGGGGTTAGGGTTAGGGTTAGAGTTAGGGGTTAGGGGTTAAGGGTTAGGGTTAGAGGTTGGGGTTAGGGGTTAGGGTTAGAGTTAGGGGTTAGGAGTTTAGGGTTAGGGTTAGAGGTTGGGGTTAGGGCTAGGGTTAGGGGTTAGGGTTAGAGTTAGGGTTAGGGGTTAGAGGTTGGGGTTTAAGGTTAGGGTTAGAGTTAGGGGTTAGGGGTTAAGGGTTAGGGTTAGAGTTAGAGGTTGGGGTTGGGGTTAGAGTTAGGGGTTAGGAGTTTAGGGTTAGGGGTTGGGGTAGAGGTTAGGGTTAGTGTTAAAGTTAGGGGTTAGGGGTTAAGGGTTAGGGTTAGGAGTTTAGGGTTAGGGGTTAGGTTTAGGATTAGGGGTAAGGGATTAGGGTTAGGATTAGAGGTTAGGGCTAGGGTTAGGGGTTAGGGGTTAGGGTTAGAGGTTGGGGTTAGGGTTGGGGGTTAGGGTTAGAGTTAGGGTTAGGGTTAGGGGTTAGGGTTAGAGGTTGGGGTTAGGGTTAGTGTTAAAGTTAGGGGTTAGGAGTTTAGGGTTAGGAGTTAAGGGTTAGGGTTAGGGGTTAGGGTTAGAGGTTGGGGGTTAGGGTTAGAGTTAGAGGTTGGGGTTAGGGGTTAGGGTTAGAGGTTGGGGTTAGGGTTAGTGTTAAAGTTAGGGGTTAGGAGTTTAGGGTTAGGGGTTAAGGGTTAGGGTTAGGGGTCAGGTTTAGGATTAGGGGTAAGGGATTAGGGTTAGGATTAGAGGTTAGGGCTAGGGTTAGAGTTAGGGTAAGGAGTTAGGGGTAGGGTTAGGGTTAGGAGTTAGGGTTGCCTTATTGCTGGTACAGACACAGGAGAGGGTTTGGACTCAGGATAAGGGTCATGGACCCACCCCAAAGGTCAAAGGTCACAAAGGAGGTGCAGATTTAGAGGTCAAAGGTCACAGCTCCACCTACTGTCCTTGCGAATCGCCTAGTGAATGAAATCTCCCGTTATTTCCAGACCGCTGCAATGGCAATGTGTCAGGAGGAAGGAGCGCCGCGTGGTGGCATTACTGCGCAGGCGCAAGATCGGAAGGTGCATGCTGGGTAGCCAGCTGCGCCGAATACCAGAAATAGATACAAGAAGGCTTCAAATGCCCACAGTAGACATGGATCCTGCCAGCTTTTGAGACCCAGGAAGTTTTTCTTTATTTAACCACTTCTGGACTGAGCCCATTTCTGACACTTGTTATGTATAAGTTAAAATCAGTATTTTTTGCTAGAAAATTACCTAGAATCCCCAAACATTATATATATATATATATATGTACATATATATTTTTTTTTTCAGCAAAGACTCTGGACCATAAAATGGCGGTCGTTGCAATATTATTTGTCACGCGGTATTTGCGCAGCTGTCTTTCAAACTTCATTTTTTTTTTTTTAAATACATTTCACTGCATTTAAAAAAAAACTAAGCAGTACAGTTAGCCCAATTTCTCTTTTTGTATATTGTGAAAGATGATGTCCCGCCGAGTAAATAGATACCTAACATGTTACGGTTTAAAATTACGCACACCCGCGGAATGGCGACAAACTACGGTCAAAAAAATCTCCATAGGCGACGCTTTAAAATTTTTTAACGGTTACCAGTTGCAGAGTAGCTCTTTTTTTTTCATTATTGCTCTTGCTCTGGCGATCGCGGCGATACCTCACATTTGTGGTTTGAACAGAGCTTTCATTTGCGGGCGCGACTTCCGTATACGCTTTCTTTTGTGATCAAGCGCACGGCAAGGGGGGTGCTTTAAAAAAAAAAAAAAATCCTATTTATTTTATTTAATTTTTGAACTTTAGCACAGGTTTTAAAAAAATAAATAAAATCTGATCACTTTTATTGCTGTCACAAGCAATGTAAACATCCCTTGTGACAGTAATAGCAGTGACAGGTACTCTTTATGGAGGGATCGGGAGGAATGTGACAGTAATAGCAGTGACAGGTACTCTTTATGGAGGGATCGGGGGGAATGTGACAGTAATAGGAGTGACAGGTACTCTTTATGGAGGGATCGGGGGGGAATGTGACAGTAATAGGAGTGACAGGTACTCTTTATGGAGGGATCGGGGGGAATGTGACAGTAATAGGCAGTGACAGGTACTCTTTATGGAGGGATCGGGGGGAATGTGACAGTAATAGGAGTGACAGGTACTCTTTATGGAGGGATCGGGGGGAATGTGACAGTAATAGGAGTGACAGGTACTCTTTATGGAGGGATCGGGGGGAATGTGACAGTAATAGCAGTGACAGGTACTCTTTATGGAGGGATCGGGGGGAATGTGACAGTAATAGGCAGTGACAGGTACTCTTTATGGAGGGATCAGGGGGAATGTGACAGTAATAGGAGTGACAGGTACTCTTTATGGAGGGATCGGGGGGAATGTGACAGTAATAGGCAGTGACAGGTACTCTTTATGGAGGGATCGGGGGGAATGTGACAGTAATAGGCAGTGACAGGTACTCTTTATGGAGGGATCGGGGGGAATGTGACAGTAATAGGCAGTGACAAGTACTCTTTATGGAGGGATCGGGGGGAATGTGACAGTAATAGGCAGTGACAGGTACTCTTTATGGAGGGATCGGGGGGGAAATGTGACAGTAATAGGCAGTGACAAGTACTCTTTATGGAGGGATTGGGGGGAATGTGACAATAATAGGAGTGACAAGTACTCTTTATGGAGGGATCGGGGGGGAATGTGACAGTAATAGGCAGTGACAGGTACTCTTTATGGAGGGATCGGGGAGAATGTGACAGTAATAGGCAGTGACAAGTACTCTTTATTGAGGGATCGGGGGGGAAATGTGACAGTAATAGGCAGTGACAAGTACTCTTTATGGAGGGATCGGGAGGAATGTGACAGTAATAGCAGTGACAGGTACTCTTTATGGAGGGATCGGGGGGAATGTGACAGTAATAGGAGTGACAGGTACTCTTTATGGAGGGATCGGGGGGGAATGTGACAGTAATATGCAGAGACAGGTACTCTTTATGGAGGGATCGGGGGGAATGTGACAGTAATAGGCAGTGACAGGTACTCTTTATGGAGGGATCGGGGGGAATGTGACAGTAATAGGAGTGACAGGTACTCTTTATGGAGGGATCGGGGGGAATGTGACAATAATAGCAGTGACAGGTACTCTTTATGGAGGGATCGGGGGGAATGTGACAATAATAGCAGTGACAGGTACTCTTTATGGAGGTTTCGGGGGGAATGTGACAGTAATAGGCAGTGACAGGTACTCTTTATGGAGGGATCGCGGGGAATGTGACAGTAATAGGCAGTGACAGGTACTCTTTATGGAGGGATCGGGGGGGAATGTGACAGTAATAGGCAGTGACAGGTACTCTTTATGGAGGGATCGGGGAGAATGTGACAGTAATAGGAGTGACAGGTACTCTTTATGGAGGGATCGGGGGGAATGTGACAGCAATAGCAGTGACAGGTACTCTTTATGGAGGGATCGCGGGGAATGTGACAGTAATAGCAGTGACAGGTACTCTTTATGGAGGGATCGGGGGGAATGTGACAGTAATAGCAGTGACAGGTACTCTTTATGGAGGGATCGGGGGGGAATGTGACAGTAATAGGCAGTGACAGGTACTCTTTATGGAGGGATCGGGGGTCTAAAAGACACCAAACCCCTCCACTGCACTTCCATGGATTCAAAATGCCGAAAACTGCATTTTTGAATACTGTCCCTTTTTTAAATTCGGCGCCTTTAGCCGCCGAGTAACCCGGATGAGACGTCATGGTCGCCGCTCCTGGGTTACATCATCGGAGACCCGATCAAAGCCGAATTGGGACTCCAACCAGCCAGCGGTGGGACGGGAGACCCGGGCAGGAAGGCGGCGGGAGGGGGGGCGCGTCCCCTCCTGCTCGCTGGGGTAACAATTGAGTGGCTCCCGAGCCTCATCGGTCATTACCGCCTGAAAGCCAACCGCCGGCTCTAAAAAATGGTCCAGGGGTGATGCCTCCAGCTGCAGGCATCACCCTGGTACAGCCACTTATTGCAGGCAACATAGAGCTACGTGAGTGTGTGGGAAGTGGTTAAACATAGATTAAAAGGACTACACAATAGAATCTAAATGTTGCAGATAAAATGGACGAAATTACAGCAGAGTAATAAAAAAAAAAAAAAAAACTCGGATCGGGATCGGAACTCCGCTTTAATGAAGGTACAACATTTAGCAACTTACATGGTTGGTGAGTAATAGAGGCTCATCTAAGTATGGAGGCATCCAGGGTAAAGCTATCCACATAGACCGTCCTCCGCACCGCCATTAACCACATGCCAACCGCCCCATGCAGATTTACTGCGGCAGGGCGGCTCGGCGGCGCATAATCACATAGATCTACGTGATTATGTGCACGAGGTTTCAATGGCGCACGAGCGCCCCCCTGAGCCGCGCTCCCGCTGTGCCTAATCACAGACAGACTGCGGGAAGAGTGGGATCGATCGCCGCCGGCCTCCAGCAATCTTTGGCAAAACTGACAGGAGAGCTGCCTGGTATGTAAACAAAGCAAGACGACTCTCCTGTCAGAGAGGCAGGGAAAGATCGTGTGATTCAGCTAAGCTCATCGATCTCTGTGCCTCTGTTCAATCCATCCCCCACACAGTTAGAAAGCACATCAAAGGAACACATGTAACTCCTTGATCACCCCTAGTGTTAACCCCTTCCCTGCCAGTGTAATTTATACAGTAATAGTATATATTATTTAGCAATGTTCACTGTATTGATGTCACTGGTCCACAAAAAGTGCCACTTAGTGTCAGATTTGAATGAAAATTCGCTATTGTTACACGGATCCTCCTCCTGGCCAATCAGGGAGCGGGTCTAATGCCTGATTCCTGATTGGCCGCAAAGGGGAAACCCCATGCCATTGGCCGAGGAGGAGGCGGGAGCGGGAAGACTCGAGGAGACGCGCCGGGGGACTGAGAGAAGCCGCCGCCACTGTTGCTGCTGCTGCTGATCCAGGTAAGTGCACTGGTCTCGGGGTGACACTGCATTGAAGGGGGCACGCACGCTGGTCTCTGCATTAAAGGAGGCACACACGCTGGTCACTGCATTGAAGGGGGCACGTACGCTGGTCACTGCATTGAAGGGGGCACGTACGCTGGTCACTGCATTGGAGGGGGCACGTACGCTGGTCACTGCATTGAAGGGGGCATGTACGCTGGTCACTGCATTGAAGGGGGCATGTACGCTGGTCACTGCATTGAAGGGGGCATGTACGATGGTCACTGCATTGAAGGGGGCATTTACACTGCTCACTGCATTGAAGGGGGCATGTATACTGGTCACTGCATTGAAGGGGGCATGTACGCTGGTCTCTGCATTGAAGGGGGCATGTACGCTGATCACTGCATTGAAGGGGGCATGAACGCTGGTCTCTGCATTGAAGGGGGCATGTACACTGGTCTCTGCTTTGAAGGGGGCATGTACGCTGGTCACTGCATTGAAGGGGCCATGTACGCTGGTCACTGCATTGAAAGGGGCATGTACGCTGGTCACTGCATTGAAGGGGGCACGCACGCTGGTCTCTGCATTGAAGGAGGCACGCATGCTGGTCTCTGCATTGAAGGGGGCATGTACGCTGGTCTCTGCATTGAAGGTAGCATGTACGCTGGTCAGTGTTTTGAAGGGGGCACGCTAGTCACTGTGCATTGAAAGGGGGCTTGCTGGTCACCGTGCATTGAAAGGGGACACGCTGGTCACCGTGCATTAAAAGGGGGCACGCTGGTCACCGTGCATTGAAAGGGGGCACGCTGGTCTCTCTGCATTGAAAGGGGGCACGCTGGTCTCTCTGCATTGAAGGGGGCACGCTGGTCTCTCTGCTTTGAAAGGGGGCACGCTGGTCTCTCTACATTGAAAGGGGGCACGCTGGTCTCTCTGCATTGAAAGGGGGCATGCTGGTCTCTGTGCATTGAAAGGGGGCACGCTGCTCTCTCTGTATTGAAAGGGGCACGCTGGTCACTCTGCATTGAAAGGGGGCACGCTGGTCTCTCTGCATTGAAAGGGGGCACGCTGGTCTCTCTGCATTGAAAGGGGGCACACTATACCTTAATTACTGAAGGCCCCTTTAACACTTTTGCGACCTCAAAATCACGCAATTTTTTACAGCGTTTTTTTGCCGTAAAGCAATGCCTAGTACATTTTTCTGTTTGCGCCCCCCCCCCCCCCCCCAAAAAAAAATTTTGAGCACCAGCCGCCACTGATTGGTGGTCAGTGGGAAGAATGTTCCTTACATTGGTGGTCAGTGGGAAGAATGTCCCTTACATTGGTGGTCAGTGGGAAGAATGTCCCTTACATTGGTGGTCAGTGGGAAGAATGTTCCTTACATTGGTGGTCAGTGGGAAGAATGTCCCTTACATTGGTGGTCAGTGGGAAGAATGCTCCTTACATTGGTGGTCGGTGGGAAGAATGCCCCTTACATTGGTGGTCAGTGGGAAGAATGTTCCTTACATTGGTGGTCAGTGGGAAGAATGTCCCTTACATTGGAGGTCAGTGGGAAGAATGTCCCTTACATTGGTGGTCAGTGGGAAGAATGTTCCTTACATTGGAGGTCAGTGGGAAGAATGTCCCTTACATTGGTGGTCAGTGGGAAGAATGCCCCTTACATTGGAGGTCAGTGGGAAGAATGTCCCTTACATTGGTGGTCAGTGGGAAGAATGTCCCTTACATTGGTGGTCAGTGGGAAGAATGTCCCTTACATTGGTGGTCAGTGGGAAGAATGTTCCTTACATTGGTGGTCAGTGGGAAGAATGCCCCTTACATTGGTGGTCAGTGGGAAGAATGTCCCTTACATTGGTGGTCAGTGGGAAGAATGCTCCTTACATTGGTTGTCAGAATGTGACCCTTGCAGACAGCTAAGAAGATTATCAGGGTCCTGAAGCTGGCTTTGCCAAGTGGCATTGGCCCCGGAACTATAGCACTATCATCAGATGGGAGGTCAATCAGCAACCCATAAGAACCCTTAGCAACTTCTGGAGGAACCCCAGGGTGGTAAGGAACACTGGCTGAGAATAGCTGGGCTAGAGCTACACCTGAGATTTTTTTGTGACTCAAATCCACTTTTCCCAAGCAATAAATGTCGTCTCCTAGAGCCGATATCAGAAGAAGCCTCCTGCTGCCTTTATTACTCAAAAACTTTCTTCACGTGCCTATCTAAAACTGGTTTCACAACTCAACCTCCCATTCTTCTGGGCTACGTTCTGTTCACTTTCCATCTCTTTGGCCAAAAAAAGAGCTCAAATTCGCCAATGAGGAACTCAATTATTGGACTGTCCCAGTGGAGGCTGGTGTATACAGGGCGCAGGGGCGCCGCCACCCCCCATCCATGCGTCCGGCCCCCTAATCTGCATGCAGGGCGCCGGACGCATGGAGTGCAATGGTTTTTTTTTTCAATCACCTGATTAGAGCCAGAGGCTCTAATAGGGCGATGGAAAGGGTGGTCCCGGGGCGCAAAGCAGTGCGCCCAGAGCCCACCCATTGTGTGACAATAGTGAATGAAAATTCGCTATTGTCACACCGATCCTCCTCCTGGCCAATCAGGAAACCGGTCTAATACCGGCCTCCTGATTGGCCGCATGGCAAACCCCATGCCATTGGCCGAGGAGGAGGCGGGAGCAGGAGGACCAGAGAAGACTCGCCGCCGGAGTGAGAAGAAGCCGCCCGCCGAAGCCGTCGAAGCCGGAGTGAGAAGAAGCTGCCCGTCGGGAGTCTGGGACTGAAGACAACAGAAGCCGTCGCCACCGCCGCAGCCGGGCTTCTCCAGGTAGGTGCACTGGTCTCGGGGGTGGCACACTTCATTGAAAGGGGCACGCACGCTGAACTCTGCATTGATGGGGACATGCCATGGCACAATGTTCATTGCATTGAAGGGGGCACGCACGCTGAACTCTGCATTGAAGGGGGCACAGCACAGTGTTCATTGCATTGAAGGGGGCACGCACGCTGAACTCTGCATTTAGGGGGCACAGCACAGTGTTCATTGCATTGAAGGGGGCACGCACGCTGAACTCTGCATTGAAGGGGGCACAGCACAATGTTCATTGCACTGAAGGGGTACGCACGCTGAACTCTGCATTGAAGGGGGCACGCACGCTGAACTCTGCATTGAAGGGGGCACGGCACAATGTTCATTGCATTGAAGGGGCACGCACGCTGATCTCTGCATTGAAGGGGGCATGTATGCTGGTCTCTGCTTTGAAAGGGGGCATGTACGCTGGTCTCTGCATCAAAAGGGGGCATGTAGGCTGGTCACTGCATTGAAGGGGGCATGTACGCTGGTCTCTGCATTGAAAGGGGGCATGTACGCTGGTCACTGCATTGAAGGGGGCATGTACGCTGGTCACTGCATTGAAGGGGGCACGCACGCTGAACTCTGCATTGACGGGGGCACGGCACAATGTTCATTGCATTGAATGGGCACACACGCTGATCTCTGCATTGAAGGGGGCATGTATGCTGGTCTCTGCTTTGAAAGGGGGCATGTACGCTGGTCTCTGCATCGAAAGGGGCATGTACGCTGGTCACTGCATTGAAGGGGGCATGTACGCTGGTCTCTGCATTGAAAGGGGGCATGTACGCTGGTCACTGCATTGAAGGGGGCATGTACGCTGGTCTCTGCATTGAAAGGGGGCATATACCATCTCCTGTACCATGACCTGTGACATGCCTGTACCATGACCTGTGCCATGCCCTTACCATGACCTGTGCTATGCCTATACCATCTCCTGTACCATGACCTGTGACATGCCTGTACCATGACCTGTGACATGCCTGTACCATGACCTGTGCCATGCCTATACCTTCATCTGTGCCATGCCTATACCATCATCTGTGCCATGCCTATACCATCACCTGTACCATGACCTGTGCCATGCCCTTACCATGACCTGTGCCATGCCTATACCATCTCCTGTACCATCACCTGTGCCATGCCTGTACCATGACCTGTGCCATGCCTGTACCATCACCTGTGCTATGCTTATACCATCACCTGTGCCATGCCTGTACCATGACCTCAAAGTCACGCAATTTTTTACCGTGTTTTTTTGCCGCAAAGCAATACCTATTACATTTTTCTTTTTGCGCCCCCCCCCCCCCCCCCCAAATTTTGAGCACCAGCCACCACTGGACTGTCCAGTTATGTTCCAGCATTGTCACCCTGTCACATGGGCTTCCAAGGCAAGCAAGTGGCCATTTCAGCACACAGTGCACAGGCATGGTCCACTTTGGCCACTATCAGGAAACCCACCCTGATAAGTGATATGTGGCCATTGCTGGGGTCACATGTCCACAGGAAGTGTCTGAAAGAGGCTCCAGGGGTCAGAGGCACTGGGATGCAACACTTGTCTCTAATATTCATTGCTTTAGCAAACTAAATGTCAAACATTTAGGGTTTACACCTCCTATAAGACCCAAAAGGATGACATTTGATTAGAAAAGAGTGACATTCCCTCCAAACAAGGCATGCATATCGTACAATATTAGGACATACTAATTACCACATATTTCCCCACAGCAGCCTGGCACAATACAATCCATTTACCACAAGCTTAAATAAAACCCAGGACAACCATTGTAAGAGGACAAGATGTGGCAAGCCTCCTATTCCTTGGCAAGCTTTAACTCATTCTTACAGCAACCTACTTTACCGAATGCTCATCCTTCAGGCACACCCCAAACTTTCTCCAAAATTCCCATGTAAATTTATTCCAGATGATTCAGCAAAACGTCTACAATGAAAAGTGGAGAGGTAGGAAAGGAAGCCAATCAGATCACAGCCCTAATTGGTTCTTGAAGGAAATATTTTCTGGTAATTAAAGAATACGCAAAGCCACTTTTTTTATTTATTTTTTTTGTATGTGGAGTAGAAAAGGGTAAGATCCTTTGTGACATTTGCATTGGGGGAGGTTCACCCCTCTATTCCTCTAGTTCAGGGGTCTCCAAGCGTTCTAAGCAAAGGGACATTTTATTGTCCTTCAGGCTTTAGGGGGACCAGACTGTGGCCAGTGGGAGTATAAAACGTCCTAGTGTGGGAGCAAACAAAACCTCATCTCTGGTGTCAGTTGGAGGAAAAGTTCCTTGTATCATTGGTTTCAGTGGCATTAATTATGCCCCATTGTTGGTGTCAGTTGGAGAAAAACTTCCTTGTATCGTTGGTGTCAGTGGCAGTAATTATGCCCCGTTGTTGGTGTCAGTTAGAGGAATAGTTCCTTGTATTGTTGGTGTCAATGGCAATAATTTTTCCCTGTTGTTGGTTGTCAGTTGGAGGAGAAGTTCCTTGTATCATTGGTGTCAGTGACAATATTTATGCCCCATCGATGGTGTCAGTTGGAGGAATAATTCCTTGTATCGTTGGTGTCAGTGGCAGTAATTATGCCCCGTTGTTGGTGTCAGTTAGAGGAATAATTCCTTGTATCGTTGGTGTCAGTGGCAGTAATTATGCCCCGTTGTTGGTGTCAGTTAGAGGAATAGTTCCTTGTATCGTTGGTGTCAGTGGCAATAATTTTTCCCTGTTGTTGGTTGTCAGTTGGAGGAACAGTTCCTTGTATTATTGGTATCAGTGGCAGCATTTATGGTCAATTGTTGGTGTCAGTTGAAGGAATAGTTCCTTGTATCGTTGTTGCCAGTGACAGTATTTATGCCCCATTGTTGGTGTCAGTTGGAGGAAAAGTTCCTTGTATCGTTGGTGTCAGGGGCAATAATTATGGCTAATTGTTGGTGTCAGTTGGCGAAAATGTTCCTTGTATCGTTTGTGTCAGGGGCAGTAATTATGCCCCATTGTTGGTGTCAGTTGGGGGAAATATTCCTTGTGTTACTGGTATCAGTGGCAGTATTTATGCTCCATCATTGCTGTCAGTTGGAGGAATAGTTCCTTGTATCATTGGTGTCAGTTGGAGGAATAGTTCCTTGTATCATTGGTGTCAGTTGGAGAAATAATTCCTTGTATCGTTGGTGTCAGTGGCAGTAATTATGCCCCATTGTTAGTGTCAGTTAGAGGAATAGTTCCTTGTATCGTTGGTGTCAGTGGCAACAATTTTTCCCTGTTGTTGGTTGTCAGTTGGAGGAACAGTTCCTTGTATTATTGGTACCAGTGGCAGCATTTATGGTCAATTGTTGGTGTCAGTTGAAGGAATAGTTCCTTGTATCGTTGTTGCCAGTGACAGTATTTATGCCCCATCGATGGTGTCAGTTGGAAGAATAGTTCCTTGTATCATTGGTGTCAGTGTTTATGCCCCATTGTTGGTGTCAGTTGGAGGAAAAGTTCCTTGTATCGTTGGTGTCAGGGGCAATAATTATGGCTAATTGTTGGTGTCAGTTGGCGAAAATGTTCCTTGTATCGTTGGTGTCAGGGGCAGTAATTATGCCCCATTGTTGGTGTCAGTTGGGGGAAATATTCCTTGTGTTACTGGTATCAGTGGCAGTATTTATGCTCCATCATTGCTGTCAGTTGGAGGAATAGTTCCTTGTATCATTGGTGTCAGTTGGAGGAATAGTTCCTTGTATCGTTGGTGTCAGTTGGAGGAATAGTTCCTTGTATCGTTGGTGTCAGTTGGAGGAATAGTTCCTTGTATCATTGGTGTCAGTTGGAGGAATAGTTCCTTGTATCATTGGTGTCAGTTGGAGGAATAGTTCCTTGTATCGTTGGTGTCAGTGGCAATAATTACGGCTAATTGTTGGTGTCAGTTGGAGGAAACATTCCTTGTATCATTGGTGTCAGTGGCAATAATTATTGATAATTGTTGGTGTCAGTGGGAGGAATAGTTCCTTACATAAGTGGGAGAAATAGGCTCCCAAGGGCCAGATAAAACATCTGGCCCCTGGACTAGGTGACCACTGTCATTGAAGCAGAAAGTGAGAGGAAATCCAAAAATGTTGAGTTGCCACCAGAGAAAGAGTTGGGGGGGGGGTGGAGAATCCTCAAAGAGGTGCACCTCTTCCTGTGAAAACTCCTTAAAGCGGAGTTCCGGGCACAAAAACGATATTTTTTTTTTTGTGCCCGTCCGCTAGTTCAGCCTAACCTGAAAAGGAATTGGATAGTTAGATTTTTTTTTTTTTAAAACTCACCTTGTAATTGACGACCGTAAATACTCACCTATGACAGCTTCCTCCTCCAGCGCCGAGGCTCTCCCCGTCACTTCCTGCCTCGCAATGATTCCTGGGAGCTAAACGTCATAGCTCCCAGGAATCAATGCGCCGCACCGGCCCCGCTCGTCATTTCCGGGCGACGCCGCATTCCCCTGCTAAACAGCTTCTGGGCATGCCCAGAAGCTGTTTAGGAATGCTGCGCCGCACCGGAAGTGACGAGAGGGGCCGGTGCAGCGCATTCTGGGACAAGAAGACGCGGAAGAAGACAGAGAAGAGGACCGCGCCGGCTTCAGCTGCCCACAACAGAGATGGAAACGCTGTGGAAGAAAACTTCTAAGTAAGTATTTCTTCTAAAAGGTAAGTGCGAACCGGGACAGATCAGAGGCTAGCCATTGTGGAATGTGCTAGCCCTGACTGTCCAGGGGGTAGGTTAAAAAAAAAAACGTTTCTCTGCCCGGAACTCCGCTTTAAGACTGGAATTTCATTCAAATGACAGATTTCCTTTGATTTTCTGTTGTGTCTCCAGGACCGGTAGTAAAGGGAGATATCCCTGGGGACACGAGACAGCAAAACTTTACCTAATAGAGGTTTTCCCCCTTCTTAGTATCAGAATAAAAAAAAAAAAAAAAAAAAAAAGCTAAGTTCAAGGTTAAAAAAAAAAGATTTGCCCTTGTAGCGTGTCCCCCTCCACCATTGCCATTGGAGGCTTGTTGGCAGGTGCAGGTGTTCTCCCACCCTGTAGGTGGCACTGTGCCATTGTAACAGATGAAGATGGGTTTGTTAACCACTTTACCACCGGAGGATTTTGCTGTCTTACATCCAGGCCATTTTTTTGCGATTCGGCACTGTGCGACTTTAACTGACAATTGCGCGGTCATGCAACGCTGTACCCAAATGAAATTTACGTCCTTTTTTTCCCACAAACAGATTTCTTTTGGTGGTATTTGATCACCTCTGCGCTTTTTATTTTTTATTTTTTGCGCCGCCCACAAGGGGAGGAGTCCAGCGATGTAGGTCTACGTCGCTGGACAATAACAAGCCACATTGCCGCAGTAGTGTCAATGTGAGTGGTCGTAAAGTGGTTAAAGGAATTTTACCCTTTACGACTCCATCAGTCTCTAAGGGAAGGCAATTGTTTGATTGGGTGCTAAAATTCCTCAAGATTTCAGGCAGCCATCTTGACGAAGGACCTTATAGAGGGTGACCAACGTCATCTGGGTGTGCCTGGAGCGAGTGGTTAGTCAGGGACAGGTTCTCGCTGGTTAGGGAAAGAGGATAGGGTTAGGAGAATTGGGAAAACTCCTGCAATGGGGGGTACTGCCTGCCTGGGACCCAGAATAGAAGTGTCACATTTTCTCATATAGCCACCTTGGTACACCTTTCACCGCCACCCTTCAAGTTGAAGCCATCTTCAGGTAATACAAGCCACTGGTTTGTGCTGGAAACCACGCTGGACTGACTTTATCGATCACTGGTAGTTGATGGGTGGCGCCGTGTTGAGTATGGAAGGGGTCACATCCAGTGGGTTACATCCAATGGTGGGTGGTGCTGGTGGACCTCCTTTGGGCGTTTGGGTTGCTACTTCTGGTATGACAATGCCATCTCAGCAAGAACTTGGGTGAGGATGGAGGAACGCCGGTGTGCGGAATAACGCAACTCTTGGTGTAAAATCGATTATTGGAGGTGTAAACCATACAAAGCGAGCCAATGCATTTGGGGGGGGGGGGGGTAGCCTCCCCCTTCTTCAGGGCTGTTGTTGCCTGCTTTTGGAGAAAGTGGAACTCAAAAAAGGAGCTCCAGCATCACTACAAGCTGGCACTCTGCCAACATAAGAAATTTTGAACTCTTTTGAAATAAATGTGTATTATCTTGCCGGTTCCCATAATTAGCTCGTCTATCAAAACTCTGACAATATTAACCACTTCGTCTTCGTTTTGTGGGAAGTGGTTAACCACCATTACCCACTTCAATCCTGGAAGGTTTTACCCCCTTCATGGCTAGGTCATGTTTTGTGATTCGGCACTGCGTTGCTCAGGGAAAGAGAATGGGGTTAGGAAATGTTAATGACGAGCAGGAGAATTGGGAAAACTCCTGCAATGGGGGGTACTGCCTGGTACCCAGAATAGAAGTGTAACATTTTCTCATATAGCCACCTTGGTATACCTTTCATCGCCATTCCTCCAGTAGAAGCCATCTTCTGATAATATAAGCCACTGGCTTGTGCTGGAGACCACGCTGGACTGACCTTATTGATCACTGATAGTTGATGGGTGGCACCATGTGGAGTATGGAAAGAGTGACCTCCAGTGGGTCACATCCAGTGGTGGGATTAGGGTTTGAGGAAATCACAAGATGCCACTGGCTAGTGGACTCACATCAGAGGGCCGACCCTCTCAGGAGAAATTAAGAGTTGCTACCTGTTGTTCCGGAGATCCTTTGGGCCATTGGGCCGGATCATGGATTACAACTTGTACAGAGTTTCCGATGAGCTGTCTTGGGCCAACGGGCCATCAGCCGAACTTTGTGGGTAACCCCCAGGAAGAAAATTTGCAAATTTTTGGTGGGGGGTGCCCTGGTGCCAGGGGCCCCTGAAGAAGTCACTGTAAAGCCCCTACAGGACTGACGGTTGTCCAGGCTCCGGAAACAAAGTCTATGTAGGAGAGAAACTTGTGATGGAATACTGGACTACTGTGATGAAGAGGACATTACAAACACCCTTTTTCTGAACTGATAACTAGATAGTCAGTATTAGGGTTCAGGATTGCCTTTGAGCAGCAGTACTGCGTGACGTGTCAAGACTGGCAAACCAATGTCTGATAGGCTATCCAGTGAGGGATGCTGGATGAAAAGGCCGCCCCCGTGGGAAGGGTCTTCTTATCAGAAGAATGAGCTAGATATATACTGTTTGATTGTATGTATGCATGAGTGCCTAACCATTTCTCTTTTTTTTTTTCAGGATGACTAAATTTAGTATAGACAGTTAGAATTGTATTATATTGTACAGACAAAAGTGCTTATATTTTTATACGTAAATTATTCTTGTACATTTGCTTTCCCTTTTCCCCCTTTTCCAGGTTTGTGGGATACTCCGTGAATTTTTCCAGTAGGGATTTTTGTAGGGGGGCAGCTGCCCCAGAGTCAATAGGGACATGGCTCATTTTGGTGGGGGGGTGGATGTAGCACCCTCCTCTAGGTTAGTGCTAGTAGGTAAACTATAGTTTGCTCCATCTGCTTATAAGGGGAGCCTGATCGGTAGTTCTGCCTGTTACATGTGTCCATGTGTGATTCCCTTGGTCTGAGGGAGTGTCCCCACTGTGTCCAATAGGGGAGCCTGTTGGACAGTGGAGGAAACCCAGCCAGTGACACACAGACTTTGTGACTGTCCCAGAGGGTTGGCACAAGCAGTAGTGCATCCTGGGATACGTTATATAAGCCAAGGGCACATGTGACAGGGCGTCTTTGGGCGGGAAGCCAGGTTCCAGGAGGAGGGTGACGTCTGTCTCTCCTCCTGTTGCTGAGGAAGGTGGTCACAGGCGGTCAGGCTTGTTGACCAGAAGTGTCGTGCTGAGCCAGGAAGTCCAGTGGATGCTGACAAGGGAGTTGGAGGTAGAGCGACCCAAGGAAAAACAGTGTCCGTGAGTACCAGGAAGCTTGCCAGGGGTCTGCCCAGGAAGGGGACCACTCCGGTAAAGTGTCAGCGGACAGGGGGTCAGCGCACACAGCAAGTGAGAAAGGGGGTGCCAAGTTAGGACCCTGAAGAGTAATCCAAAGAAGAGTTCATATTCTTATCTTCACTTCAGTGGCAAGGTGAAGCAGCGGCCTTGCCGCACATACTACAGATAGTTGTCCTCAGAATTGTGCATAGTTCAAGTTGGAGTATCCCACTTATTCCCTTCTCCTATCCCAGTTCTAAAATAAAATACAAAAAAACAAATCCCCTGGACTGATCATTGTCTGAGCTAAGAACTGTTAATGCCGTGTATCTGCTGTCAGTTGCTAATGGTAACCCAGGGGAACCCAAGAACGTGTAATTCTCAGCAGCTCCCTAGGGGGCAGTGCTACAATACTAAACATGGTTTCAAGTTGCTATTCAGATTACAGGAAACTTGACACACAGCGGCACATAAATGAGTTACGCATTTAGAGGTTAATTTTTTAATGTTTTAATTGTTTTGCATTTGTTTGTCTTTTTCATCAGGTAGAGAAACTCTTAAAACTCCACCTCTGACACCAGGCAACCATCCAACACATTCTATGGCACCCGTGCCAGGCCAGACCCTCCACAATCTACACTGACCCCTTTCATACACCCCTTCCGGTGCCAGACCCAATATATACTCAAAGGGCCGTGGCTCCATATCAGCCTTGCAGTTGGCAACTTCTGCCAATAAACACCTTTAAAGGAATGTCAGCGTACAATCAGGATTAGAGGGTGAGGGTGCCAGAGGGCGTAGCAGTGCCAGGCAGGATTACAGCTTAGTATTAGGAGCACCTTAAAGAGAACCTTTCCTCAGAGGGGCTGTCAGGCTCAACGCCTTTCTTTGTGCGTATTTTTGGCTTACGACCTTTGCAACCCTGGTAGTTCAGCCACTGGTGTCAGTCATTTTTTAACTTTTGTTGTTTTATTTTATTTTTTTACAATTACGTTTTTTTGGGGGGGCTTTGGTGAAATATCAGGGGTCTAAACAGATCTTTCCACTGATCCCGGGGCCCTTTATTCCCATTGTGAGACCCATTATTACAGTCCTGCAGTGAGCCACCTTCCTGCAGTCTTGGAGTGGCAGAACGCCAGAGCCCAGTCGCAATTACGACCTTTACAACCCTCGTAGTTCAGCCACTGGTGTCAGTAGTTTTTTCATTTTTGTTATTGTTTTATTTAAATACATATATATGTTTTTTTTACAATTTAATTATTATTTTTTTTTGGGGGGGGGGGCCTTGGTGAAATATCAGGGGTCTAAAAAGACCTTTCCACTGATTCGGGGGCCACCTTCCTGCCATCTTGGAGTGGCAGAACGCCAGAACCCAGTCGCAAGTGCGACATTTGCAACCCTCGTATTTCAGCCCCTGGTGTCAGTAGTCTTTTCATTTTTGCTGTTTTATTTTAATTTTTTTAATTACAATTTAATTTTTTTGGGGGGCTTTGGTGAAATATCAGGGGTCTAAACAGACCTTTCCACTGATCCCAGGGCCCTTTACTCCCATCATGGGACCTTTACAGTCCCGCAGTGAGCCACCTTCCTGCAGTCTTGGAGTGGCAGAACATCAGAGCCCAGTCGCAATTACGACCTTTGCAACCCTCGTAGTTCAGCCACTGGTGTCAGTAGTTTTTTTTTTTCATTTTTGTTGTTTTATTTATTTATTTTTTTTACATTTTAATTTTTTTAATTACAATCTTATTTTTTTTTTGGGGGGGGGGGGGTTTGGTGTAATATCAGGGGTCTAAACAGACCTCTCCATTGATCCTTGGGCCCTTTACTCCCATTGTGGGACCCATTATTACAGTCCCACAGTAGGCCACCTTCCTGCTGTCTTAGAGTGGCAGAATGTCAGAGCCCAGTCGCATCTACGACCTTTGCAACCCTGGTAGTTCAGCCACTGGTGTCAGTAATTTTTTCATTTTTTTTTTGCTATATATATATATATATATATATATATCTTTTTTTTTTTTTTACAATTTAATTATCTATTTTATTTTTTTACAGTTTAATTTTTTTTTTTTGGGGGGGGGGGGGGCTTTGGTGAAATATCAGGGTCCAAACAGACCTTTCCACTGATCCCAGGACCCTTTACTCCCATCGTGGGACCCTTTTTTATTACAGTCCTGCAGTGGGCCACCTTCCTGCCATCTTGGAGTGGCAGAATGCCAGAGCCCAGTCGCAATTATGACCTTTGCAACCCTGGTAGTTCAGCCACTGGTGTCAGTAATGTTTTCATTTTTGTTGCTTTTTTTATTTTCTTTTTTTTATAATTCAATTTTCCATTTTTTTTTTTTTTTTACAATTTAATTTTTTTTTTTTTGGGGGGGAGGGGGCTTTGGTGAAATATCAGGGGTCCAAACAGACCTTTCCACTGATCCCGGTGGCTCTTTACTCCCATTGTGGGACCCTTTAGTACAGTCCTGCAGTGGGCCACCTTCCTGCCGCTTTGGAGTGGGAGAACGTCAGAGCCCAGTCACAATTACGACCTTTGCAACCCTCGTAGTTCAGCCACTGGTTTCAGTAGTTTTTTTTTTCATTTTTGTTTTATTTTTATTTATTTTTTTACAATTTCATTTTTTATTTTATTATTTACAATTAAATGTTTTTGGGGGGGGGGCTTTGGTGAAAAATCAGGGGTCCAAACAGACCTTTTCACTGATCCCAGGGCCCTTTACTCCCATCGTGGGACTCTTACAGTCCCGAAGTGAGCCACCTTCCTGTAGTCTTGGAGTGGCAGAACGCCAGAGCCTGTGCGACCTTTGCAACCCTGGTAGTTCAGCCACTGGTGTCAGTAGTTTTTTCATTTTTGTTTTATTTATTTATTTATTACAATTTTTTTGGGGGGGGGGCTTTGGTGAAATATCAGGGGTCTAAACAGACCTTTCCACTGATCCTGGGGCCCTTTCCTCCCATCGTGTGACCCTTTATTACGGTCCCGCAGTGCGACATCTTCCTGCCGTCCTGGGGTCCCCCTATGGTGGTGGAACGCCAGAGCCCAGTCGCAAGTGCGACCTTTGTGACCCTGGTAGTTCCGCCACTGGTGTCAGTAGATTTTATTTATTTTTGTTTAATTTTTTTTACCATTTATTTTATTGAATACTTGTTTTTTATTATGTTTTACATATTTTTTTTAGAATCCCCACTTTGGTGGAATATCAGGGGTCTAAATAGACCTCTGATGTCTCACTTTTGAGACAGAGAAAGGGACTGAGGACAAATTCATCAGTCCCTTTCTCTGCAGCCACAGCTGCAAAGAATGAATAAACAGGAATAGCTCTGTATAGAGGCTTCTTGTTCATTCACAAAGTGAAGCATAGCAAACACAACATATCACTGGCTCTATTCATTAGGACAAGAAGGGGCCAGTGAATGACACATTTTTACCGGCTCCTTCCCCGCTATCCATCCTGACAGATCCCCCACAGAAGCCGGCTGGAGGTGGGAAGGGGAAAACCAGCAGCGGGGGGGGGGGGGGGGGGGGCGAGGACACCAGGACAGTGATACGGGAGTGGCATGTGGAGGAACTGATGCCCTCCATTTCCCTCCTGCAGCCGCGGGATGGAGAGGAGGAGAAGCAGGCAGTTATTGGCTACATGAAGGGATCAGTTCCTCTACATGGTGTACAGGGGGGCTGCACAGGCCCCCTGGAGCATGGGGCTTGGTCGCAATTGAGACCCCTGTGACCCCCTGTACATACGCTCCTCTTCTTATGTGCTAGCTTTGAGGTCAGACAGGGAATCCCGCCTCCCTCCATGGCCATCTGACAATGCAGCTGTCTCCTTGCTAGCTGCATTGTAGGATGGCTGTGGAGGGAGGAGGGGTTCCCCATTCTAACTAACAGCAGGCATGTAGGAATTTGGGACACATTGCTGCGTGTACTTTGTCCCCTTGGGCACAGAGTACAGTAATAAAATATATTCACTTCATATAGAATGATCTCTTAGACAACTATAAATGCTCCCCCTACAGGGTATCCAGAAGAAGTCTCACTTCAACTGTAACTAATGTGTTCTGTTTCGCAGGGGACAAAGTACAGGTATTACTTTGTGCCCACCTCTTTCGTGCAAGCAGTGAGGTCAGACAGGTAGTGACATCACTATGGGGGTGCAGGGGGGTGCGGACAACACCCAGGTGATGCCCGCCAGAGGGATGACATAATCAGGGCCAGCACCAGTGGAAGCTCTGCTGATGCCATTGCTGCTGGTGCTATACAAACACGGCATCCAGGGCATGTCTGGCGGAATGCTGGGGATGCCGCATTTGGCATAGCACCGGCAGCACCTTCCAGGGACTACCGCAAGTAAGTGTCACCCGCAGGGAGGCGATGCTGAGTGGTGCAGAATGGCTCAGCAGAGGCAGGGCCTGTGGTGGAGACAGGCAGAGGCTGGGTTGTCCACTGAAATAGAGTGTTGGCTTGGTCCTTGGGGCCCGGGATGGAGGAAGGGGGAGGGTAGACTTATGCACTGGCTGTTTGCAGTGGAGACCATGCTGCCCTGATTGTCTCCTATGACTCACAGAACCCAGCTCCTCACTGCACCCCCACCAGCTCCCCGATCCCTGGACATCCACTGCCCCATGGGGCTTATCATGTAACTACCCACCTCCTGGATCACCTGTGCTGCCCATCCTCACCTCACCTTTGCTTTTTAAACCCTGTGTCTGCTGAAATGCCATCATCACCATCACCCCCACACTTGGGAGTTCCCAGTGGTTTCTGTCCTTTTAGGGTGTCACCCCCCCTCTTAAAATCAGTGCCCATCCCCTCCCCTCCTTTAGGCTGGGTTCACATATATGCGAATTGGATGTGGGTTTCCTCGCATCCAATTCACATGACAGGTGAGTGTGTCCGGCTCTCACTGGAGCCGGTTCAAACATGTCTGAGGCCAAAAGGGTCCTGTGCGTTTTTGGGTCCAGTTCAGGTGCGAATTCATGCAACAATTTGGACCTAAATGGCACTTGAACCAGTGTACAGAAAGGCACCAGACCCCTAGCTGGGAACCGCTGCCGCACACATGTGAGCCCGGCCTTATTCTTCCAGTGGCCCCCATTCCTAGGAAGGGTGATCATGGTGAAAGCTCTGACATACGCCGGTCGGTGGCAGCTATGTGCTTAGCCAGAATCTGCCTCCCATGGGAAAAATAAAACTTATTTGGGGAATGGGGGGGCACCATTTTTCACCGCCCCAGGTGACACCAACCCTAGTGATGCCACTGCGGACAGGTCATCCCTCTTCCTTTTATCGCCATCCGAGGATGCAGATAATAAGGAGAAGGCTGCAGCGCAGGCTTACTTTGCCAGGAGGTTTTCCATTGACGTCCTCCAGTGCTCGCGCTGCCTGTGCGCCCCCTGCGGCGCGCAGCGGGTGCACTCTGTAATCGCTGAGTCCTTCAGACACGGCTGATCACAGGGTAAAGGGCCAGTCCCAGCGAGCCTTTAACATGTGATCAGCTGTCAGCCAATGAAAGCTGATCACAGAAGTAAGCAGAAGCCGGTTATCACCTTTTTTGCCCCCTCACGCCGATTGCATCGGGAGAGGAGAAGAAAGCCATTAACCAGCTTCTGTTTTAGGGACATCGGTCCCCACATTGCCGTCCAGTGCTGCTAATCAGTGCCCACCGGTGCTGCTAATCAGTGCCCACCAGTGTCATCTAACCTTGATGCCAGTCAGTGCCCATCAGTGCCTCATCATCAGTGTCACTTATCACTACTGTCTATCAGTGCTGCCTACCAGTGCCTATTAGTGCCCATCAGTGCCACCTAGCAGTGCTGCCTGTCAGTGCCACCTATCAGTGCTCTTCAGTGCCACCTATCTGTGCCCATCAGTGGCACTGATCAGCGCAGCCTCATTAATGCCTCCTGATCAGAGCCCACCAGTGCTGCCTCATCAGTGCCACCTATCAGTGCCCATCAGTGCAGCCTCATCAGTGCCTATCAGTGCCGCCTATAAGTGCCCACCATTGCTGCCTCATCAGTGCCACCTATCAGTGTTCATCAGAGCCACCTATCAATGCCGCCTCATCAGTGCCTATAAGTGTGGCCTATCAGTGCCCACCAGTGCCACCTATCAGTGCCCAATAGTGCCACCTATCAGTGATGCCTCATCAGTGCCTATAAGTGCAGCCTATCAGTGCCCACCAGTGCCGCCTCATCAATGCCCATCAGTGCGGCCTATCATTGCCCATCAGTGCAGCCTATCTTTGCCCATCAGTGTTCATCAGTGAAGAAGAAAAATGACCTGTTTGCAAAACTTTATAACAAACTATGATTTTTTTTTTCAACTTTTTCAGTCTTTTTTCAAAAAATAAAAACCCCAGCGGTGATTAAATACCACCAAAAGAAAGCTTTATTTATGTGAAAAAAATGATAAAAATATATATGGGTGCAGTGTTGCATGACCGTGCAATTGCAATTCAAAGTGTGACAATGCTGAAAGCTGAAAATTGACCTGGGCAGGAAGGGGAAGTGCCTGGAAGGTAAGTGGTTAAACAGGACCCTTCTTAAGTTACCAAAGGCCCCAAATTTCAAGCATTAGTTCTGGGCTAAAAAAAAAAAACCTCCTGTTTTCCACGCAGGTAGCATGAATGTGCAGCTTGGGATCCTCATTTTATGATGTGCAGCAAAAAAGCAAATCCTAGTTTCTCCTCCCTGCATAGCTTCATAATTGTCCCATAGCCTAATAATTAATTCTGAAAACACCTGTTACATAAGAGGGCAGGGAATGGCGTATATCAAATATAGAACAATCCAATGCAAAGTGCAAATGAACTCCTAATGAGGTTGTAAACCCCCCCCTGTACTGTTTGTACCTATATAGTTACATAGTTACATAGTTACATAGTTACATAGTTAATGAGGTAGAAAAAAGACATCAGTCCATCCAATTTAACCTATGATGTGTGTTTGCTGGTAACCGTACATTGTATACCCCTGTATGTTGTACATTGTATACCCCTGTATGTTGTACATTGTATACCCCTGTATGTTGTACATTGTATACCCCTGTATGTTTTACATTGTATACCCCTGTATGTTGTACATTGTATACCCCTGTATGTTGTACATTGTATACTCCCTGTATGTTGTACATTGTATACTCCCTGTATGTTGTACATTGTATACTCCCTGTATGTTGTACATTGTATACCCCTGTATGTTGTACATTGTATACTCCCTGTATGTTGTACATTGTATACCCCTGTATGTTTTACATTGTATACCCCTGTATGTTGTACATTGTATACCCCTGTATGTTGTACATTGTATACTCCCTGTATGTTGTACATTGTATACTCCCTGTATGTTGTACATTGTATACTCCCTGTATGTTGTACATTGTATACTCCCTGTATATTGTACATTGTATACCCCTGTATTTTGTACATTGTATACCCCTGTATGTTGTACATTGTATACCCCTGTATGTTGTACATTGTATACCCCTGTATGTTGTGGTCTTTAAGGTGCCCATCTAATAGTTTTTTTAAACTATCGATGCTCCCTGCTGATACCACTGTTTGCGGAAGAGAATTCCACATCCTTACTGCTCTGACAGTAAAGAACCCCCTACGTATTTTAAGGTTAAACCGCCTTTCCTCTAGTTTTAGTGAGTGGCCACGTGTCTTATTGTATTCCCTTACTCTGAATAGTTTGTTCCTTATGCTAGGGTCACCTGTACAGTATTTGTACATTGATATCATATCCCCCCTCAATCATCTCTTCTCCAGAGAGAATAAGTTCAGTGCTTGTAGTCTTTCCTCATAGCTGATGTCCTCCATTCCCCTAATTATTTTTGTTGCCCTTCTCTGGACTTTCTCCAGTTCCAGCACATCCTTCCTGAGGACCGGTGCCCAGAACTGGACAGCATACTCCAGATGTGGCCGAGTCTTGTAGAGCGGGAGAATAATCTCTTTATTTCTGGAGTGAATCCCCTTTTTTATACATCCCAGTATTCTGTTGGCTTTGCTTGCAGCGGCTTGGCATTGCATGCCACTGCCAAGCCTGTTGTCTACCAGTACCCCCAGGTCCCTTTCCATCCTAGACTCACCCAGAGGTTCCCCCCCCCTAGTGAGTAGCTTGCTTTCTGGTTTCTGGCACCCAAGTGCATTACTTTACATTTTTCAACATTAAATCTCATCTGCCATGTAGTTGCCCACCCCGTTATTTTGTTCAGGTCTGCTTGTAAGGTTTCCACATCCTGCATAGAAGATATTGGCATGCCTAATTTAGTATCATCTGCAAATACTGAGATTGTACTAGATATCCCCTCCTGTAGATCATTTATGAATAAATTAAACAGGATTGGTCCCAGGACAGAACCCTGGGGGACCCCACTTTCCACACCCGCCCAATCCGAGTACTCCCCATTAATCACCACCCTCTGTACTCTCCCCTGGAGCCAGTTCTCTATCCAGGTACTCACCCTATGGTCCATACCTACCTTCCTTAGTTTGTACAGTAAGCGTTTGTGGGGAACGGTGTCAAAGGCCTTTGCAAAGTCCAGATACACCACATCCACAGGCTTACCTTTATCTAGGTGGCAGCTCACTTCATCGTAGAAGGTTAATAGATTGGTTTGGCATGAACGATTTTTCATGAATCCATGCTGATTACTACTTATAATACCGTTTTCATTACTAAAGTCATGTATGTGGTCCCTTAACATCCCCTCCAAAATCTTGCAGACTACTGATGTTAGGCTGACCGGCCTATAGTTACCCGGGATATATCTCGGCCCCTTCTTAAATATTGGTACCACGTTGGCTTTTTTCCAATCAGCTGGCACCATACCCGTCTGTAAACTATCCTTAAAGATCAAGAATAATGGTCTGGCAATCACCTGGCTGAGCTTCTTAACCACTTTCAGACCAGAGGATTTGGCTGCTTAATGACCAGGCCCTATTTTGCGATTCGGCACTGCGTGATTTTAACGGACAATTGCGCGGTCGTGCGACGCTGTACCCAAACAAAATTTACGTCCTTTTATTCCCACAAATAGAGATTTCTTTTGTTGGTATTTGATCACCTGTGCGATTTTTATTTTTTGCGCTATAAACCAAAAAAAAGCGACAATTTTGAAAAAATAACAATATTTTTCACATTTTTTATATGAAATTCTCAAAAAAAATATGTAAAAATCTAAATTTTTTAACATTTTAGGCCAATTTGTTTTCTGCTACATATTTTTGGTAAAAAAAAAATCGCAATAAGCGTATTTTGATTGGTTTGCACAAAAGTTATTGCGTTTACTAACTACGGGAAAGATTTATGTCATTTTTATTTTTTTTGTTTTTATTCTAGTAATGGCGGCGATCTGCAATTTTTTTTTTGTAGGACTGCGACATTGTGGCTGACAGATCGGACCCCTTGACTGACATTTTTGACACTTTTGGGGGTACCAGTGACATTACTACAGTAATCAGTGCTATACATATGCGCTGTTACTGTACTAATGACACTGGCAGGGAAGGGGTTCACTGTACTGGTGATAAAGGGGTTAAATGTGTCCCTAGGGGCGTGATTTTAACTGTCAGGGGGCGTGGCTAGTGAAGTAATCACAGAGACATATACGATCCTACATAGCAGGATCACATAGCCTCTGTGATCACTTCAGGGAGAATGACAGATGTGTTTACATCAGCCATCTGTCCTCTCTCTGCTGCGGGAGATCGCGAGTGGCCGGCGGCCATCGGAGCCGCCGGTCACTCGCGCTGGCTCCCCGGCTGATGAGCAGGGGCGGGAGCGCGCCGCTGGCGGCGCGTGCTTGCCCCCTAGAGTCTCCTGAGCGTGTACTACGTTGCTTTGCCAAGGAGCGGCTGCCTGCCGCAGTAAAACTGCGGCGGGCAGTCGTTGAGTGGTTAAGGACCCTCGGGTGTAAGCCATCCGGTCCCAGTGATTTATTTATGTTACATTTTTCCAAGTCTAGCTCTGAGTCTGTCTTCTGTTAACCATGAGGGTGCTTCCTGTGATGTATAATTATTTTAACATTAACAGCTGGGTTAGTGTAGCCCCCCAATTCCTTTGTGAGGATAAGAATTTATTTAGCATCTTCGCCTTCTCTCTGTCCTTTGTAGCCAGATTCCCTTTGTTGTCTTTTATGGGGCCAATGTGTTCTGGCCTCGCGTTCTTACTATTTATATACTTAAAGAATTTCTTAAGAGTTTTTTTACTCTCTTCCGCTTTGTGCCTTTCGTGTTTTATTTTAGCCGCCTTGATTGCACTCTTACATTTCTTATTACACTCTTTGTAATGGTGGAATGCTGCCAATGACCCCTCAGTCTTGTATTTTCTGAAGGCCTTTTCTTTAGTAATAACCACTTTACCCCCAGCCCTATTTCGGACACTTTTTGTTCACGCGTTAAAACCAGTATTTTTTCCTAGAAAACTACTTAGAACCCCCAAACATTATATATATATATATATTTTAGCAAAGACTCTGGAGAATAAAATGTCGGTCATTGCAATATTTTTTGTCACGCGGTATTTGCGCAGCGGTCTTTAAAGCGCCATTTTTTTGGAAAAATTTTGAAAAATCACATTTCACTAATTTTAAAAAATACTAAACAGTAAAGTTAGCCCATTTTTTTTGTATATTGTGAAAGATGATGTCACGCCGAGTAAATAGATACCAAACATGTTAAAATTGCGCCCCCCCGTGGGATCGCGACAAACTACGGTCAATAGAGATCTCAATCTGCGACGCTTTAAATTTATTTAACGGTTACCAATTTAGAGTTTGAGTGTAGCTATTTTTTTAAAATTATTGCCCATGCTCTGGTGATCGCGGCGATACCTCACATGTGTGGTTTGAACAGCGATTTCATTTGCGGCTCGACTTCCGTATACGTTTTTTTTTTTTGTGCGCGAGCTAACGGTGACGGGGTGGCTAAATTTTTTTTTTTTCCCATTTATTTTATTTATTTTTTTAACTTTATTAAAGTTTTAAAAAAAATAAATAAAAATCTGATCACTTTTATTGCTGTCACAAGCAATGTAAACATCCCTTGTGACACCAATATGCAGTGACAGGTACTCTTTATGGAGGGATCGAGGGTCTAAAAGACCCCAAACCCCTCCACTACACTTCCCTGTATGCAAAACGCCGAAAACTGCATTTTTGCATACAGCCGTTTTTCAAATTTGCCGCCTTTTGCAGCACAGTAACCCGGACGTGACGTCATGGACGTCGCCTCCGGGTTACGTCATCGGAGACCCGATCGATGCCGTTTCCGGCATTCATCGGGACTCCATCCAGCCGGCGGACATGCCGGCTGGGTGCTCGGGGCTCTGGTGGGACGGGAGCCCCGAGCAAAGCCACGGAAGGTGGCGGGAGGTGGGGGGGAAGTCCCCTCTCGCCCCCCCCCCCCCCGGGTACCGTTTGAGCGGCTCCCGAGCCGCATCGGTCGGTACCGACGGAAAGCCGACCGTCGGCTTCAAATCACGGTACACTACCGCAAAGTTTACTGACGTAGCCCTACGTTAGTATGCGGTAAGTGGTTAATATGCATTTTTATGTTGGAGTTTACCCACCCAGGGTTTATTTTAGCTCTTTTAAACTTATTCCCCGTTGGAATGCACTGGCCAATCCCTTTGTTTGGTATGTTCTTGAAGCATTCCCATTTTTCCTCCGTGTTCTTTGTTCCCAGGGTTCTATCCCATTTTATAAGTAAGCCTATAAGGCTTACCTATATATACTGTAAATGTCTCCTAAACTTGCACCGTGTAGAAGAAATTTACATTGCAGGCAGCCAATGACGTCATTGGTGCATGCGCTCTGAAGGTGCCATTTCCTCAGAGCCCTGTGTCATGACCGGTGGCTCCCATGCTCATGCGCAGGAGTTATGTCACACGGGCTCCGGCCACTAGCACACCTGGAGTCCGCAGACCCAGAAGGAAGATGGGCAAAGATGGACTCGTTTGCAGGTAAGTGTCACATAATGTGCTAGTATGCGTTGCATACTAGCACATTATGCATTTCATTTGCAGGTAAACAAAAAAAAAATATTATTTTCTTTTTTTTTTATCATCCAAAATAAACTTTATTGGAGACTGTTTAGACAGAACATGGTACTGACATGGTGTTCTATCTGCGCAGTCTTCAATATAGTTTCTTTTTTTTTTTTTAATCTCTTTTTATTAAATTTTATAACCAACAAATCACACAAAGATAAGAAACAATCACAATATCAAAGTCTATACTCTATGGTAGAAAGAAGGAGAAAAAAAATATATATATATTATTTTCAATACTTTTCTTCCTCTTTAAAGTGATTGTAGAAGATCACCTTGTAAAACAAAGCAGTTTAAAATAGAAATGAAAGGAAAAACATTTTTGTATAGATATAAAAAAAAAAATCTAAATACCTTTTTTTTTTTTTTTTTTTTTTTTTAAAGTGATCACATTCCCTCTGTTCTCAACTGCATAAGAGCTGGAGGGAGGAGAAACAATAGCACAGTGATCTTCCCAGTGAAAGGCTGTGCAGTGGGGGAGTGTCAGGACAAGTCTGATTATTGGAGGAGAGCAGGCTGAGTGCCCAGCATAGCTAGAGAACTCAACGCGCTGTGCTCTCCTGCTTAGTGTGGTCAGTTTTTATTAGGAAAGCACAGGGACTGGCAGGAACACCAGGGACTTTACATAAAGGAAGCAATACAAAGAGAACAGGAGACTTTTTCCATACCGATACATGGTACAGCAGCCACATATCAGGAAGAGGAAATGTTGGGGTAACAAACACTTTACCTATAGCTGATCCTATAATAATGTGTAAATATCTCAGAAACGTGCGCCGTTTAGGAGATATTTACTGTACATGCAGCCGGTGACATCACCAGCGCATGCGTCCAAAGGAACGGCAACCCAGGCCGCTCCTTCGGAGTCCTGTGCCGTAAACGGCGGCTCCTGTGCGCATGCGCGAGGGAGTGACATCATCGCGGTTTCGGCCTCTCACACAGCCAGAGTCTGCAAACCCAGAAGGGAGACGGGTGAAGATGGAAGCCGTGTCAGCAGTTACAGCGCTTCGTTCGTTTTAAGGTAAGTTTCATATAATGTGCTAGTTTGTGATGTATTCTAGCACATTATGGCTTTACCTTACAGGTTAAAAATAAATAAATAAATAAAATGTTGGCTATTTACTACCGTCTGTCAGGGACATGCTATCCTTCCTGGAGAATTCCCCATCGGGGTACGGACCGGCTAGGAGTGCCAGTGTAGGGACAGGGTACCCGTCTGTCAGGGACACGCTATCCTTCCTGGAGAATTCCCCATCGGGGTACGGACCGGCCAGGTAACATTCTGGCCCCTCCAGACAGCTGCTGTCAGCTTCTCTGAGACTTTGCTGTAACATCCTATGAGTGTTCCTGGTCAGCTTGCCTACCCGCCGGGCCTGTTGTGCAATGCTGGACTTTTGTTACAATTTACAGTATCTGACAAAAGTAAGTACACCCCTCACATTTTTGTAAATATTTAATTCTATCTTTTCATGTGACAACACTGAAGAAATGACACTTTGCTACAATGTAAAGTAGTGAGTGTACAGCTTGTATAACAGTGTAAATTTACTGTCCCCTCAAAATAACTCAACACACAGCCATTAATGTCTAAACCGCTGGCAACAAAAGTGAGTACACCCCTAAGTAAAAATGTCCAAATTGGGTCCAATTAGCCATTTTCCCTCCCCGGTGTCATGTGACTCGTTAGTGTCACAAGGTCTCAGGTGTAAATGGGGAGCAGGTGTGATAAATTTGGTGTTATCGCTCTCACTCTCTCATACTGGTCACTGGAAATTCAACATGGCACCTCATGGCAAAGAACTCTCTGAGGATCTGGAAAAAAAGAATTGTTGCTCTACATAAAGATGGCCTAGGCTATAAGAAGATTGCCAAGACCCTGAAACTGAGCTGCAGCACGGTGGCCAAGACCATACAGCGGTTTAACTGGACAGGTTCAACTCAGAACAGTCCTCACCATGGTCCACCAAAGAAGTTGAGTGCACGTGCTCAGCGTCATATCCAGAGGTTGTCTTTGGGAAATAGAGGTATGAGTGCTGCCAGCATTGCTGCACAGGTTGAAGGGGTGGGGGGGTCAGCCTGTCAGTGCTCAGACCATACGCCGCACACTGTATCAAATTGGTCTGCATGGCTGTCATCCCAGAAGGAAGCCTCTTCTAAAGATGATGCACAAGAAAGCCCACAAACAGTTTTCTGAAGACAAGCAGACTAAGGACATAGATTACTGGAACCGTCTCCTGTGGTCTGATGAGACCAAGATAAACTTATTTGGTGTCAGATGGTGACAAGCGTGTGTGGGGGCAACCAGGTGAGGAGTACAAAGACAAGTGTGTCTTCCTACAGTCAGGCATGGTGGTGGAAGTGTCCTGGTCTGGGGCTGCATGAGTGCTGCCGGCACTGGGGAGCTACAGTTCATTGAGAGTACCATGAATGCCAACATGTACTGTGACATACTGAAGCAGAGCATGATCCCCTCCCTTCAGAGACTGAGCCGCAGGGCAGTATTCCAACATAACGACCCCAAACACCTCCAAGACGACCACTGCCTGGCTATAGAAGATGAGGTTAAAGGTGATGGACTGGCCAAGCATATCTCCAGACCTAAACCCTATTGAGCATCTGTGGGACATCCTCAAACAGATGGTGGAGGAGCGCAAGGTCTCTAACATCCACCAGCTCCATGATGTTGTCATGGAGGAGTGGAAGAGGACCAGTGTTGCCAACCGTCTGTATATTTACGGACAGCCCGTAAAATCAGGGCACTTTTCTCCTGCCCGTAAATGCCCATAGCAGGAAAAAAGTGCCCGTTAAAAAGATGGCTGCGGCGAGACAAACTGACTGCGCATGCGCCTCTCGGTCACTCACACTCAGTCAGTCTCATGTCTCCTCCCCCGCCTGTGCCCTGCCCACATGGCCCGCTCAGAATTTTCCCGCCGCTGCTGCCGCTACCGCCCCAGCCTATAAATAGCCCAGGACCGAGCGGGTGGCGCTGGGGGACCGCGCGAGCAAGCCAGGAGGAAGGAGCCTGCTGGAGGTGGAGTAATCCCGGCGACCGGACCGACGACTGTGGCCAGCCCAGTGCAGCACTGCAGCAGCAGCCGCCAGCTACCACCCCGGCATCCCCCCCACGAGGATCCATCCATCTGGCTGGCACAACCAACTCCATCTGATCTTCTCCACTGGCACACCAACAACTCCATCTGATCTTCTCTCTCCAGTGAGTACTCCTCGCTCGGCGCTCCCGAGTCCCCACTCCCAGACCCAGACCCAGTGGGGAGTCATGGACTCCAGTCCAGTCCCCACCCCACCTCAGCCCTGGCCTCCTGAGCCCCCAGGGCTGCTGAAGGATCCATGCCATTACAGGTCAGCTCAGGTGCACTGCAGACAGTGTGTCATTGTGGTGGTGCGTGGTGGGGGGTTGGGTAGGTTCAGTTCAAGTTGGGGGGAGTGACTCACTGACTGTGAGGCTACCTATGTCACCAGACAATCCCCTTCTCTCCTGCTGTATTCAGACACAGCGGGAGTCGGGCCAGGGGAGGAGAGGAGGTGATCACCGCCGCTCTTCCCCGATCGTCGGGGAATCGAGTGAGGAGATCCGCCTGCTTGTGTAAACAAAGCGGGCGGATCTCCTAAGTGACAGGCAGGGACAGATCACAGGATTCAGCATAGCTGAACCTGCGATCTGTGCCTGTGTCACACAACCCCCTCCCCCCACACACGTCAGTAAGCACCAGGCATACATTAACCCCTTGATCACCAATAAAAGTTAACCCCTTCCCTGCCAGTGTCATTTTTTACAGTAACTGCATATTTATAGCACTGATTACTGTAGTAATGTCACTGGTACCCCCAAAAGTGTCAAAAATGTCAGACAAGGGTCCGATCTGTCCGCTGCAGTGTCGCAGTCCCGTGAAAAAAATCGCAGATCGCCGCCATTACTCATTAAAAAAAAAAAAACAATAAAAATGACAAAAATCTTTTCCGTAGTTTGTAGCTGCGATATCTTTTGCGCAAACCAATCAAAATACGCTTATTGCGATTTTTTTTTTTTTTACCAAAAATATGTAGCAGAAAACAAATTGGCCTAAAATGTTAAAAAATTTTGATTTTTACATGTTTTTTTTGGAGAATTTCATATAAAAATGTGAAAATTTTTATATTGTTATTTTTTCAAAATTGTCGCTATTTTTTTGTTTATAGCGCAAAAAGTAAAAATCACACAGGTGATCAAATACCACCAAAAGAAAGCTCTGTTTGTGGGGAAAAAAAGGACATCAATTTAATTTGGGTACAGCATCGCACAAATGCGCAATTGTCCGTTAAAGTAACGCAGTGCCGAATCGCAAAATATGGCCTGGTCAGGAATGGAGTAAAATCTTACGGTCTTAAAGCGGTTAAAAATACGCTCATTGAGAATTTTTTTGTCAAAGACATGTAGCTAAATACATTTTGGCCTAAATATATGACAAAAATTGAATATATTGATATTTTTTAACTGTCAAAGTAGAAAAATATTGTTATTTTTTTCAAAATTGTCGCATTTTTTTATTAATATCGCAAAAAATAAAAATTGCAGAGGTGATCAAATGCCACCAAAAGAAAGCTCTGTTTGTGGGGAAAAAAAGGACGTACATTTCGTTTGGGTACGTCGTCGCACGACCGCGCAACTGTCAGTTAAAGTCGCACAGTGCCGAATCTCAAAAAGTGGCCTGGACGTAAAGCAGGAAAATCCTCCGGTGGTAAAGTGGTTAAAAGAGATGATGCCATGATGGCGCCTATCTCTTCTATTGCTGACTAAACCAAGACAATTTCATTTTTAGGACTAAAAAAAAGCACATTTTTTTCATGGTGCAAAGCAGCCACACAGACAAATGCAAAGTGAGCGACTCATAACAGGGAGGCAAAACTTCAATCCTAAGATTAAATTTAAGTACTACTACTCTGGCTCTGCTAGTGCTACTAGGAGTATTACTTTAGGATTGCAGTTTTGCCTGTTATGTTATATAGACTGAGTCACTCATTTTTCATTTGTGCACCCACTATAATAATGTAAGGGGGAACTGATATAAAGATTTCCCCCTTATAGCAGGGAATCCCCCCCCCCTAACCTTAGTGTAATTAATCTGCGGAAGGTGGTCTCTGGTCACCAGAATCCCCCCCCCCCCCACATCAGAGTTCCTGATATTCTTTTCTACATCATAGTCTGCAGGATTCTCCCCTTACAGTGCAAGGGGGAACTCTGTGGACCCTGATGTAAAAGGGAGCTGTTATGTAAAGGGCAATGCTGCAGACCCTGATGTAAGTGGGAACTCTGATGTAAAGGAGAATGCAGGGGACTCTGATATAAGGCGGTTTCTGGTCACCAGAGCACCCGCTTACATCAGAGTTCCCCCTTAAATCAAGATCTGCAGTATTCCTCTTTACGTCAGAGTTACACTGTAAGGGGGAATCCTGCACACTCTGATATATGGGGGAACTCTGTGCTGGCTGGGTTATATTAATCTGACCTTCATGTAAATGGAGAAATATGGTTTATGACTTTTGTTTAACTCACTCACTACTTTACATTGTAGCAAAGTGTCATTTCTTCAGTGTCGGTTCACAATATGGCGATCCGACTTCGGGGGCGACCTGTGAAGTCGCGTGCACCGCGACTTTGGCGCGACTTCCACTGACTTCACATAATGAGTCGCGGTGGTGTGAACCGGGACTCAGTGTTGTCACATGAAAAGATAGAATAAAATATTTACATAAATGTGAGGGGTGTACTAATTTTTGTGAGATACTGTATTCCTGTTTTCAGTGGTGTATTTTGGTTTTGTGCTGCCCTAGGCAAGACTAAAATTGGGCGCCCCCCTTTTGACTCCTATGTAAATGTGCCCCACTCCTTCCTTATTAACGGATGTGACTCCCTCCAAAATTGAAGGACTTCAAGTCCCAGCATGAACCCCTGAGATCTCACGAGGGGGGGGTAAGAGGGGGTGGGACAGAGAGAGAGGGGGGTGAGGGAGGGAGAGAGAGAGAGAGGGGGGGATGAGAGAGAGAGAGGGGGTGGGTGAGGGGGGTGGGAGAGAGAGAGGGGGATGGGTGGGGGGGGAGAGAGAGGGGGTGGGTGAGGGAGAGAGAGATGGGGTGGGCGAGGGGGGAAGGAGAGAGGGAGGGGGGTGGGTGAGGGGGGGAGGGAGAGAGAGAGAGGGGATGAGAGAGAAGGGGTTGAGAGAGACGGGGGTGAGAGAGAAAGAGAGAGGGAGGTGTGTGAGAGAAGAGAGAGGGAGGTGTGTGTGAGAGAGAGAGAGGTGAGAGAGGGAGGGGAGAGAGAGAGAGGAGGGGGGTGTGAGAGAGGTGAGAGAGGCGACTCTAGCAGCCAGTGGCCAAAAGAGTCTCCGGTGGAGGGGGGTGGCTTTTTTGCTGCCCCCCCCCCCCCGGCAAAATGCCGCCCTAGGCATGGGCCTTGTTGGCCTAGGCCAAAATACAGCATTGCCTGTTTTTGCAAACTGGACTTTGAGTGTTTTCTGCCCACTGCGTTACGCTGCACCTACACACAGGCCGAAGCCAGGTTTATGCGGTTTGCCCATTTCGCCTGTTATCTATGTACGTTGCTACTTCCTGCCATATATAGTCAAAAGTTTGTTAAATAAAGAATTTACAAAAAAAAAAAGCGCACAGCCCTTTAGCAGAAGTGTGGTGGCGTCAGTTCTTAATGGCACCCCAAGCATGTTGCTAATATATACACTCTTGAAAGCACCAAAAACCATGGTAACAAAGTACCATGCATTTTGGTGCGGTGTGATCACTTGCCGACCCGGCTTTTTCTGGCACTTTTTGTTTACAATTAAAAATCTGTATTTTTTTGCTAGAAAATTACTTATAACGTCCAAACATACATTTTTTTTTTATTATCGGAGACCCTAGAGCCGGGGTCCTCAATAGGCGGACTCCGGGCCACGTCCGGACCCAGATGCACTTAAATCTGGACCGCAGCAGCTGTCTGGGGACACGGAGTGAACCTGCCCCAGTGCGGTGGTTCGCTATTTAGAGCGGTTGGTTGCAGGCTGAGCCCCACGCCCTGCTGAGAAAGTCGAGTGTCCCATTGACCAATGACGTAACGCGTATGGGGGTCGGAGACTTTACCGGCAACCAGGAAGCCGCCAGCCAGGTCTAAGCAGTATAGAGACGAGCGTTCCTTATGCACTACTTAGTAGTGCCATTACATGTGAGTTTTTATGTACCTTATTCCCAATAAATGTATTTATTAAACGGTGAGCATTAGATCCTGTGCATCTTTATTTTTTCTATGCCCCATTGAAATCGTGACAGGAACACTGTTTAAGTCTATGGCTTATACTAGTCATTAAGCAGCAGTGATCTAACGAGGTGGAGAAGGAAAAGAATGCATTATCCCTGCCTGTTTGACCTAGTGGTGACACACTGGTCTTGGTTCCAGATGAGAACCCAACCATTTGTGGGGTGGTGGTGGAAGCACTTATACCTCGTTTGAGCACCTGCCCAAGCACCTTTATACATTTTTTTGTGTATAGTAGTTCAAATGTTTTGGGGAATGCCTCTTTTTGCTGTTGGTGTTCTGTATTTGGAATTTGACGGTCACTTTTTTGGACCTCGGACTGAATGGAAAATTGGTAAGTGGATCTTTCAAGTTTATATTTGAGTACCCCTGCCCTAGAGATTGATATGGTGATCGTTGCGATTTTTTTATGTCACACTGTATTTGCGCAGAGGTTTTGCAAACACATTTAAAAAAAAAAATACTTTACTTTACTTTAATGAATTTATAAAAAAAAAAACCAAACATAATATTTACCCCAATTTTTTGTATAATGCGAAAGATGATGTGGACGCTGAGTAATTAGATAACTAATGTCACGCTTAAATGCCTTTACAGGTTATACATATGTATACATATGTATAACATATGTTATGTATACATGAGTATACATAGTGCAGACCCAGAACGTCCCTCACACCTCTCAGCCAGGACAAGAAGCCTCCATCTTCCATCGGGGACACGGAGGAGAGACAGAGAAGATCCTCACACAGGTGAGAGCAGAATCAGCTTCATGTCTACAGTCTGCACATTGCAGGCCTAGGACCCCCCACAAGGTGGAATGACACTTTAAGGGGAACTTTCCCCTGATTGTGGACACTTGTGAGCAGGAGGAAGAGAAGCCGAGAGTTGGGAGAGATTTCCCCCTTCATGTCCGGTCACCGTGTTGGGAAGAGTCAGAAGTCACCCAACCATAGAGGAGTCATCAGAGGAGCTCCACATCAACCTCCAGAACAGGACACCATCAGCCAGAGAGGAATATTATGGTGATCTAGTGTATTGGAAACATCTGACCCCGCTGAGAGGAGACACCCAGGGATATCTTTACCCACGAGCCCACTACTAGGATCCGTAGGAAAAAGGCTATTACCCTAAAGTTTATTACCCCTGTAGGGGTATATATCTCTGGTGAGTGCGGGATATATTGGAGGGGTGCATGTTTTTCTTCACCCTACACTTACCACCCGGATCACCCTTCGAATATCACTCATCAATAATATTGAAGCACTATTGTTTTGTGAAGCACCTTTTTGCAAGCACTTTATGGACTGATTTTGGACATTTTTGATTTAATATATATAATATTTTTGGTGTTTTCACTGGATAACTTGCACTGGCACTTTGTTTATTGTCATCTTTATTGATTGCACATATCACTTTATGCTTACAATTTATGTGTATATTTTTATTTCTAAAATAATGCTTGGATACTTTTTTATATAGCTTTATTTATAGTGTTTTGCATATAATTGCACATTAGCACTTTACTGCACATTATTTTAACCCCTTCCATAAAAGTATATATACACTTTTAAACAGGCAGCGCCATTTTACCTCGCTTCACTTCTTTAGATCACGGTTCCTGTGTCCCCCCTTGTACTCTTGCCCTGGTTGACTGGAGTGCACATCTTCAGAGGTCCTGATGGGTCTGTGAGGCGCCACGGTCATTGTTACAGTACAATGCAAATACGGATGTTAGTAAACACAGACCACAATGACTTTGCAATATCTGCAATGACAGTAAAGCCATCTTGCGTCACTTGAACCATTTTGTGGTTTGATGACTGTATAAAGACCTTCTGCATTTTGTTAAATGTAAAGTATAATAAGTTGCTAATACACTAATATATTACTATACATTAATATATGAACTTCTGCTAAGATTAGTCCCTTGGTGGTCTTTGGGAAAATGCCTCTTCCATGGGTGGTGCTCAGTGGGAAGAATGCCACCCTTTATAGTGATGGCCAGAATGCCACCCTTAGAGTCATGCCGCTGGTTCTGCCAAGTGGTGCTGGACCTAGAGCTTTGCAGGCACCATCACATGGGAGGTCAGTTAGCCACAGCTCAAGGAACCCCTAGCCACCTCGGGAGGAAGCTTTTGACTCCATGGAATCCTGGTTGAGAATGGCAGCTTTAAAACATATTAAACATATCAAAAGTCCACCCTAAAACTAAAATCCCTGCATCTATAAATCTCCACATTCTAACACTAACCTATCTAGCCCTGTAAAGAAGAAATCAGTATACTTACCTTTTTTGAAGCCGATCCGACCCGATCCCACGCTTAACTGTCAGTCGCAGCTTCGCTGTGGAGGCGGGTGCAGAAGAAACAGCCAACAATGGAAGCCCTATAGTAAGTCTATAGGTGACGTCACATCCCATTCATTTCACAGTCATTGTCAGCCGTATGCTCTGCAGAGCTTTCAACGCTGGAGATGGGGTTGGATCGGCTTCAAAAAGGTAAGTATACTGATTTCTTGTTTACAGGGCTAGATGTGTGGAGTTCTATAGATGCAGGGGATTTTAGTTTTAGGGTGGACTTCTCCCTTAAAGGTCTGTTACTGCAGACCAGAGGCGTAACTAGAACCTTCAGGGCCCCGATGCAAGAAACCATGAAGGGCCCCCCAGACCCCTGGCCGGGGCCCTTCCCTTCAAGCCCGGGGCTCTTCCCACTAATCCTGGGGCTCTTTACCCTCATTGCATGGCCTTTTATTATGGTCCCGCATCAGGATCCTTTCACAAGTTCTGCAGTGGGCCCCCTTCCTGCAATCTTGGAGCCTCCCCACAGTGGTGAAATGCCAGGGCCCGGTCGCAAGTGTGACCTTTGAGATCCTAGAGGTTCACCCACTGTTTTGCTACCGGGCCCCCTGGAGCATGGGGCCCGGTAGCGATTGCAACCCCTGCAACCCCTGTAGTTACGCCCCTGCTGCAGACTACATAATGATAATGTCTCAGTTGTATAAAAATCCCCATCCAGCATCTATTGG
Organism: Pelophylax lessonae; assembly: GCF_965119305.1. NCBI lineage: Eukaryota > Metazoa > Chordata > Amphibia > Anura > Ranidae > Pelophylax > Pelophylax lessonae. The sequence goes on from NC_138776.1 coordinate 8,189,371, forward strand.
CTATCAACATAGTAACATATTCTGTTCTCCAGTTGCTTGACAACACTAAGTATTATGTAAACTCCAGATTGGCAAATTGGTTGGTGAAATGGAGATCTTGCTTAACACATTTCTTGGACAGGAACTCCACTTCTTTACATGAACAATTGAGGCTGTCTTCTTGAGGCTATGGTTTCATAAGAAGCGTAGAGGTCACCAGGGACACCAGGGAAGAGGAGCTCCCATACCTAGGGTCATCCAAAGACTTGTGGTTCTTTCAGACAAATGTGAAGGTGATGGATCAGCCTTTCTCAACCTTTTCAACAGAACCCTTTAAAAAAACGTTATCAACCGCTTTACAGGTCGGCAATTTTGCTGGCTGGCTGCAGTATCGCCAGGCCCTCTCCTATGTGCGTAGCTTGCCCTCGCTGGCTGATGTTCGCGGGGATCCATCGGCATTTGACGCCCTCCTACTCCAAGACAATCCCCCCACTAGGGCCGTCTTTAATATTGATTGGACCCTGGGCAAATATTTTCTTGGGCCCTCCTAAAACCACTTATTAACTATTTGCAGGCAGTGCGGGCTAAAAGGGCAGCTGCTTTGGGCACCACAACAATGACTGGACCCAGGGCAGCTGCCCCTTTTGCCCTGTGTTAAAGACAGCCCTGCCCCCCACGCACACGGTGTCTCTGCTGTACTCTCTGCTTCTAAATACCCTGCGCCCTGATCTGCCGACCTACACTGCTGCTTGGGACAAAGAACTAGGCTATTGACTGGCATAAATGTTTCGCTCTGACCCACTCGCTGTCCCCCAATACACAAGTTCAGGAGAAGGGGTACAAGCTCCTGGCCAGATGGTACAGGTGTCCTTCTTCGGCTAAATATATTGACCCTCTCCAATCGGATAACTGTTGGAGGTGCATGTCATCCAGGGGCAAGCTTTTACATATTTGGTGGGAATGTCCACAGATCCACAGATTATGGAACGACATTATTGCTCTATACTGCCAGCTTCAGGCGACCACAGTCTCTGCCACACCGGAGCTGGCCTTGTTGTCTCTGGTGCCTGGCTCCTTCCGCACAATTAGGAGGGATGTTCTCAGGTTCTTCTTGGCAGCTGTCAGGGCTGTGATCCCCAGACATTTAAAAACTACCCATGTACCCTCTAGGTTGGAGTGGACCCTGGAGCTGGACAAGATTAGGGAAATGGTGAATTTGTTGGTGCGGGAGGGGGGCAGGGAGGAACGGTTCTCTGCCACCTGGATGTCCTGGGACATGTTTCGGTGTTCGGATGCCTTCAAGTCCTGGATTGGTGCACCAGTGTTGCCTGGTGCCGGGGGGCCATAGTGGGATGTACGTGGCCCCCTTCTGATCTGTCTCCCCTTTTTGTACTTCCTGGTCCTGAGAGTTGTATAGTAACTAAGTAGAACTACTTCACTACTGTACTTAAGTACGGAAAGGCGGTATCTGTACTTTCCTGGAGTAGAATTTTTTTCTCCTACTTCCACTTTTACTTCACTACATTTTTTCAATGATTTCAATACTTCTACTCCGATATTTTTGTTTTGTGCTGCATAGTTACTCGTTACAATTATAAAAATTACCACTGCCAGAACAGTAGATGGCAGGTTTCATGAAGCTCAAAACATGTGTATTATCAGCGCATACGAAAATAAATGCTACTGTATATATAAATAAAAGCTGCATTTGAAATAATAAAAAACAATATCATGTTCAAACTATTGACTTCTTTCTTTAACCACTTTACTACCAGTCACGTAACCTCTACGTGATCAGACTTTGCGGGGTTATACCGGGATGATGCCTCTAGCTAGAGGCATCATCCCGGTACCGTTGTTTGAAGCCGACGGTCGGCTTTCCGTCGGTAACGATCGATGCGGCTCGGGAGCCGCTCGATCGTTACCCGGGGGGGCGGGAGGGGACGTCCCCCCCCTCCCGCCGCCTTCCGCGGCTTTGCTCGGGGCTACCGTCCCACCGGGAGCCCCGAGCACCCAGCCGGCACGTCCGCCGGCTGGATGGAGTCCCGATGAATGCCGGAAACGGCATCGATCGGGTCTCCGATGACGTAACCCGGAGGCGGCGTCCATGACGTCACGTCCGGGTTACTGTGCTGCAAAAGGCGGCAGATTTGAAAAACGGCTGTATGCAAAAATGCCGTTTTCGGCGTTTTGCATACAGGGAAGTGTAGTGGAGGGGTCTAGGGTCTTTTAGACCCTCGATCCCTCCATAAAGAGTACCTGTCACGACATATTGCTGTCACCAGGGATGTTTACATTGCTTGTGACAGCAATAAAAGTGATCAGATTTTTTTTTTTTTAAAAACCTGTAATAAAGTTTAAAAAAAAAGAAAAAATAAATAGGAAAAAAAAAAAAAAAAAAATTTAGCCGTCCCCGTCACCGTTAGCTCGCGCACAAAAAAAAACGTATACGCAAGTCGAGCCGCAAATGAAATCGCTGTTCAAACCACACATGTGAGGTATCGCCGCGATCGCCAGAGCGTGGGCAATAATTTAAAAAAAAGAGCTACACTCTAACTCTAAATTGGTAACCGTTAAATAAATTTAAAGCGTCGCAGATTGAGATCTCTATTGACCTTAGTTTGTCGCCATCCCACGGGGGGGCGCAATTTTAAACCGTAACATGTTTGATATCTATTTACTCGGCGTGACATCATCTTTCACAATATACAAAAAAAATGGGCTAACTTTACTGTTTAGTATTTTTTAAATGCAGTGAAATGTGATTTTTCAAATTTTTTTCCAAAAAAATGGCGTTTTAAAGACCGCTGCGCAAATACCGCGTGACAAAAAATTTTGCAATGACCGACATTTTATTCTCCAGAGTCTTTGCTAAAAAAATATATATAATGTTTGGGGGTTCTAAGTAGTTTTCTAGGAAAAAATACTGGTTTTAACTTGTGAACAAAAAGTGTCCGAAATAGGGCTGGGGCTAAAGTGGTTAATAACTACATAACACAGTACTTGTACTTTTACTTTCAGTACTTGAGTAGCAATTTTTTTTTAAAAAACTACTTGCAATACTTAAGTACAAAAAATGTTGAATACTTTAGTACTTCCACTCAAGTCACTTTTTGATCGAGCACTTCCACTTCTACTCAAGTCACTTTTTGATCGAGCACTTGTACTTTTACTCAAGTATGGGTTTTGAGTACTTTATACAACTCTGCTGGTCCCTCCTCTCTTTTCTTTCTGTTTCTGCAGTCCCTTGCTTTGCTCTTTCCTCTACGTCTCTACAGGTATGTCATTGACTATGAGTGTAGTTCTTCATATGTTTTCACATGTTGCTCCCGGCACAGTGCCTTGTTATAAACCACTGACTTCAAAACTTGATTACCTCTCTTGTTTCAATATCCGCTATAGCGAGTTTTATATCATTGTTTTTTGTTTTTCTGCCACAGCTGACATATACCCTTCTGGGCTATGATAGGTTCTCTTATGCCACTAATCTCCAATCAGGCCCTCGTGGATCTGGAGGTTTTAATTTAGCCCCTTGCCGACCGCTCACATTGAGCGTACTGCGGCAAAGTGGTTCGTTATCGTCCAGCGACGACGGACTCCTCCCCTTGTAGGCGGCGCTCGCGCGCCGCCGGAGGTGCGCTCCCGCTGTTTTCAGACACAGCGGGAGTCGGGCCAGGGGAGGAGCGGCGGCGATCGCCGCTGCTCTTCCCCGATCGCCTGGGAATCTAGTTTGGAGATCCGCCCGCCTGTGTAAACAGAACGGGCGGATCTCCTAAGTGACAGGCAGTGACAGATTGCAGGGTTCAGCATAGCTGAACATCCGATCTGTCCCTGACTCACTCAGTCACCCCCCCACACACACGTCAGTAAGCACCAGGCATACATTAACCCCTCCCTCTCCAATAAAATTAACCCCTTCCCTGCCAGTGTCATTAGTACAGTGACAGTGCATATTTATAGCACTGATTACTGAAGTAATGTCACTGGTACCCCCAAAAGTGTCAAAACTGTCAGTCAAGGGTCCGATCTGTCCGCCGCAATGTCGCAGTCCCGCAAAAAAAATCGCAGATCGCCGCCATTACTCATTAAAAAAAAAAAAACAAAAATGACAAAAATCTTTCCCTTAGATAGTAAACGCAATAACTTTTGCGCAAACCAATCAAAATACGCTTATTGTGATTTTTTTTACCAAACATAGGTAGCAGAAAACAAATTGGCCAAAAATTTAAAAAAAATTAGATTTTTACATTTTGTTTGGGGGAATTTCATATAAAAAAATGTTAAAAATATTGTTATTTTTTCAAAATAAACGCTCTTTTTTTGTTTATATCGCAAAAAGTAAAAATCGCACAGGTGATCAAATACCACCAAAAGAAAGCTCTGTTGTGGGAAAAAAAAAGGACACAATTGTCAGTTAAAGTCACACAGCACCGAATCGCAAAAAGTGGCCTGGACGTAAGACAGCAAAATCCTCCGGTGGTAAAGTGGTTAAGGCATGCACCTATTGCTGACTACTGCTGTATACCGTGTTTGATCTTTTTCAATAAACAAAGATTGAACTAAAAAACTTTATCAAGAAACCCCTGTTAAAAATTACTATATCTACAACTCATGATAAATGGAAAAGAAAGAAAGGGGGCGCAAAAAGAGGGGGGACTTTCTAGGGGGGTGCCGTCATTAGACCAATATAATTAGAAGGTTTGTATAAAATGAATATTTTATTGAAAAAGCATGAATATAAAACGTATACTGTATTTCCAAACAAGATAAGACAGCATTACAATGATCAATTAAAAACATATAAATACAAGCCAAATCATAGCAAACTGTAGATTAGACAGTAAATGTCGTATCTTACACAGGGGCTAATAGAGTGTACTACAGACCCTTAACCAACCAGAAGTAGGGTCCCTTGGTTCGTACAAACGTGAAGAACGATGATGCCCAAAACTGTAGCCCGACATGTTTCGCGGCAACAGCCGCTTCCTCAGGGGCAGTTGAGAGGTTATACAAACATCAATACAGTTACTAGAAGAGAAGAAAGATACATGTAGATATATCAAAAGGAACACATAACACATCTTTAATATTATACAAAAATAGATATATGTTATAACACATAGCATATCAAATAGTCAGAGAGAGGAGCCTGGTAATATATACCACACCTGAAAGGCATGCAGTTTGCAGATTGACAGATGGATCCCGGACCGTAAGGTAGGTATTCCCCCCCCCCCCCCCCGGGGCGAACACGGGAACTAATCACTACTAGAGATGGCTGCAGAGCGGTTGAGAGGCTCAATATATAGAAAATCTAAATAAGTAAAAAATGTATATATATAAAAAGAAGTGTATGATACTGGAGTATATAGTATCAATACAGAGGTATATCAATCCATAAATATCAATTGGATGATGAATGGTGATATTAGATTTTCATGTATAGACTCTATATATGTATCTCTTACTCAGAAAAATCCGGAAGAGGAAATAAAGGCAGGGAACCGGGTAGGATGAGGATAATCCTAGAAGCTGGATAAATAGTCCAGAGAGAGTGACCAAAAATGGACAGCATATCCCAAGGGCTCTGAATAAGAAAGAAGGGGTAGCTGTGGCGAATACTGTATGATATAATGAGAAGTATTAGTAAATGAAGGAACTAGATGTGAAAATATATGTGTAATTAAATGTATGGAGAAAGATGTATATAAAAGGTATAAATGTGTAGAGTTAAAATAGAATTATTAAAATTTTAAAGGAAACATAGTGCAGATTAAAATGAGGTCTGAGGTAATATATAATGTGGCATTTGTCCAAGAGGAGTAGCCATAGCAATTATATATAAGATGTGGCCATATCCATGAGAGGTAGCCGTGGTAGATGCTATGTGACATAATAGGGATTACTCATATATGGAAAGGCCACACAAACAGAAGTGAGGATCGTCCATGGATAATAAAATGTATAGTAAGAAAAAATAGCAGATGAGTGTGAAGAAATAACCTCCGGAAGAGGTAGAACAATGCCAGTAGATTCGGTTACCTGTTACAGTTCACTGCAGCGTGTCCCGTCTCTGCTGTGCAATGGAGGACACTAAGCAAGCCAATAAGTAGGAGGAAGTTCTGCCCCAAGTGTGCCTGACGACATGGCGCCAGTGACGCGGTCTGAGGCCGACGCTTTGAATGCGCATGCGCGAGAGGGTTGCGCACGCGCACTGGCCAGCGAGTCCCGCGACACCCGCAGCTATCGGCAAGGATTATAACTAAGGATGAAGCGCTCGCCAGCACGATCGGGGAGGCGGGGCAAGCCGGACACACCAGGCCCGCCCAAAAGGGAGGGCCTGGGACAGAGCGTCACGTGCTCGCCACGGGGGGAGAAAAAACCCAAAATAGTCCCTCTACAGATGAAAATGGAGAGACAAGACACACTGTCAAGAGTAGCAGCGGCAGCGACAGGATGTGATTAGACAGGCTAATCTCAATGTCTAAAGACAATACATAATTATAGCATAATATACAGATATACAGAACACTAATACAAAAACATAGAAACATATTCCATTTCAATGATCATATATATGAAAGTAAATCATAATACTCATAATGATCTATATATTCATGAGACAGATATGTCCCAAATATAGGATCATGGGTTCCAAATTGGGGAGTCCCAGGTCCTATATGTGCAATAGCATAAAATGGATCAATAGTGAAGTAGAACAGGATGACTATGGGGAGGGAAGAAGGGAGAAGGGGGGGGGGGGGGGGTGGGAGGGGAAAAAAGAGGAAAGAGGGGAAAAAGGAAGAGGAAAAGAAGGAAAGTAGTACCAGTCTGACAGAATCAATCACAAAAATGGCTTATATGAATGTGCTTCATTTAAGCCAGAGGGTGAGAGGGCATTGAGCCTCTCTATCCATATAGTCTCACGCTGCAAAATCCGACGGTCCCAATTGCCTCCTCTAGGGTCTGGAGGGATGATCTCCAAGACCCTAAAGGAGACGCAGGTGTTGTTGAATTTATGGTGTAAGCCAATGTGACGTGTTACGGGGGTGAGGATTTTGCCACCCCCGGAATAGTAGATGTGGTCTCCTATTCTTTGGCCCCATTGCCTTATTGTCTTCCCAACATAGAATGCCGAGCATTGGCAACTCATTAGATAGACAACACCACGTGTGGAGCAATCGGCATGTCCACAGAGTTTATGTGTCTCATTATTTGGTAAATAGGTGATGGGACCCTCCTCAATCCAGGGAGAGCGGGAACAGTTGCCACACTGGTAGGTTCCCGGTGTGCCTGGAGAGTGAGAGAGCCCATCCACATAGTGACTCTTTATAAGATGGTCTCGTATGGAGGTGGCTCTCCTGAAGACCAGTTCAGGATGTGGTTTTACGTATTTAGATAGAGTGTATTCCTCACTAAGAAGATGCCAATGTTTTTTGAGGATAGAGCGTAGTTGTATGTTATTGTCAGAATACTGAGTAATTAGTCTCACAGTCTGTGTGGTATTGGTATTTTTCTTTTTATGTAATAGCTCATTTCTTGGACAGGCCTTTGCCTTATTGAAGGCCTTTCTTAGAATTGTTCGGGAATAGCCGCGTGATAAGAGTCTTTGCTGAAGTTTGCGTGTTTCATTAAAGAAATCTGAATCGTGTGAACAGTTTCTTAGTATGGGCAAATATTGCGCATATGGTATACTGTTCTTTAAGGACACAGGGTGGGCACTGGACGCATGCAGGAGCATGTTTCCAGCACTAGGTTTGCGGTAAAGACTGGTGGTAACATAGCCATCAGTATCCCTTTTAATTTCTACATCCAAAAAGACAATACATTCATGATGGATGTTATGTGTGAATTTGAGGTTGAAATGATTTTCATTCAGGGAAATAAGCATTTTATTAAGTTCATCTCTCAGACCTGTCCAAATAAGGAACAGGTCGTCGATGTAACGAGACCAGCACATTATGTATTCAAGCCGAGGAGCATATATGTCACTTGAGAAAATATGTCTTTCTCAGTCACCAAGGAACAAGTTAGTGTATGAAGGCGTGCAGCATGTTCCCATGGCAACTCCTTGGGTTTGTAAGTATGTGGTATCCATAAATGTAAAGGTGTTACGTGTTAGGATAAATTTAAGCAATGAAAGGATAAAGTTGTTGTGTGACCAGGTGGATCTATCCTGTTCATGTAGGAATGAGTTGACCGACCGGATGCCCGCCTCGTGCGGTATACTTGAGTACAAACCTCAATGTCTACCGCAACGAGAAGGGCATCCGGGGGTGTCTGTATGTCCTCAATATGCCTTAAGAGGTCTGGTGTGTCCTGTATGTAGGAAGGCAGTGATTTACAAATGGACGTAAAAAGAAGTCTACATATCGACTCGCGTTTTCTGAGATCGAACCAATCCCAGAGACTATAGGTCTCCTGGGAGGTTTTTGCATGTTTTTGTGTACTTTGGGCAACGTGTATAGGGTAGGAGTCCTAGGGTGCTTGATAATTAGGTATTCATAAATATCCTTGTCAATAATGCCCGCTAGGAAAGCATTGAAACAAAGATTCTGAAGTTCCTTTTGAAAGTTGTTCGTCATATCGGGGTGAATAGGGGTGTACCAAGAGTGGTTACTAAGTACTTCCAAACACATTGTTTGGTATTGTTGGTGTGACATTATTACCACATTACCCCCTTTGTCCGAAGGTTTTATGACAAAGTTGGGGTTTCTCTGTAGTTGTTTCAATGCTAGATCTTGTTTAGGTGTAAGATTTCTGGTTACAGGTTGCCAACGTGTTTGTTTTAGGTCTCGTACTGTTTGACATACAAAGGACCAGATATAGGGACATGTAAGCAGATCAGGAAATCTTTTGGATTTCGACTTAAAAATCTTGGGAGGCAGTATAGGAATATGTTCGCTGGTGTAGGGGGGCTCAGGATCTCAGGGTCTGTAGCTTCCTCTTCGTATAGAAGCATGAGGGCACGGAATTCATCCATAGAGAAATGTATTATTTGTTCAGTCAAGTCCAATTCAAGTTTTTTCTGTTAGCGACTCTGATCAAACATATATTTGTATGTGAGATTGCGTGCGGACAGATAGACGTCTTTGATAGTATCAAACACGTCTATCTGCTACGAAGGACAAAAGCCCAGACCCAATTGTAAAACAGCAATTTGGTCTGGTGTAAGTGGAGTGTTAGTGAGATTAATGATATGATGATATTGAGTTGATATCAAGGGTGTCATTCTCCTTTCTTGACAGCTCACCATATTAGGATATATTGTTCCAGTTTCATCTGTAGAGGGACTGTTTTGGGTTTTTTCTCTCCCGTGGCGAGCATGTGACGCTCTGTCCCAGGCCCTCCCTTTTGGGAAAGCATGGTTTGTCCAGCTGGCCCCGCCTCCCCGATCGTGCTGGCGAGCGCTTCATCCTTAGTTATGATCCTTGCCGATAGCTGCGAGTGTAGCGGGACTCGCTGGCCAGTGCACGTGCGCAACCCTCTCGCGCATGCGCATTCAAAGCGTCTGCCCCAGACCGCATCACTGGCGCCATGTCGTCACGCACGCTTGGGGCAGAACTTCCTCCTACTTATTGGCTTGCTTAGTGTCCTCCATTGCACAGCAGGGACGGGACACGCTGCGGTGAACTGTAACAGGTAACCGAATCTACTGGCATTGTTCTACCTCTTCCGGAGGTTATTTCTTCACACTCATCTGCTATTTTTCTTACTATACATTTTATTATCCATGGACGATCCTCACTTCTGTTTGTGTGGCCTTTCCATATATGAGTAATCCCTATTATGTCACATAGCATCTACCACGGCTACCTCTCATGGATATGGCCACATCTTATATATAATTGCTGTGGCTACTCCTCTTGGACAAATGCCACATTATATATTACCTCAGACCTGCATTATGTTTCCTTTAAAAAGTTTTCATAATTCTATTTTAACTCTACACATTTATACCATTTATATACATCTTTCTCCATACATTTAATTACACATATATTTTCACATCTAGTTCCTTCATTTACTAATACTTTTCATTATATCATACAGTATTCACCACAGCTACCCCTTGTTTCTTATTCAGAGCCCTTGGGATACGCTGTCCATTTTTGGTCACTCTCTCTGGACTATTTATCCAGCTTCTAGGATTATCCTCATCCTACCCGGTTCCCTGCCTTTATTTCCTCTTCCGGATTTTTCTGAGTAAGAGATACATATATAGAGTCTATACATGAAAATCTAATATCACCATTCATCATCCAATGATTAGTTCCCGTGTTCGCCCCAGGGGGGGGAAATACCTACCTTATGGTCCGGGATCCATCTGTCAATCTGCAAACTGCATGCCTTTCAGGTGTGGTATATATTACCAGGCTCCTCTCTCTGACTATTTGATATGCTATGTGTTATAACAAATATCTATTTTTGTATAATATTAAAGATGTGTTATGTGTTCCTTTTGATATATCTACATGTATCTTTCTTCTCTTCTAGTAACTATATTGATGTTTGTATAACCCCTCAACTGCCCCTGAGGAAGCGGCTGTTGCCGCGAAACATGTCGGGCTACAGTTTTGGGCATCATCGTTCTTCACGTTTATACTAACCAAGGGACCCTACTTCTGGTTGGTTAAGGGTCTGTAGTACACTCTATTAGCCCCTGTTTATGATACGACATTTACTGTCTAATCCACAGTTTGCTATGATTTGGCTTGTATTTATATGTTTTTAATTGATCATTGTAATACTGTCTTATCTTGTTTGGAAATACAGTATACATTTTATATTCATGCTTTTTCAATAAAATATTCATTTTATACAAACCTTCTAATTATATTGGTCTAATGACGGCACCCCCTTTGAAAGTCCCCCCTCTTTTTTGCACCCCCTTTCTTTTCCATTTATACATACCGGGACGCTGGTGCCTTTTTCCATATCATACATCTTTATTTGAGTCTGTCTGTTCTTTACAACGCATGATACATTAGTGTGATGGTCAGTGGAAAGAATGCTCCTTATACTTGTGGTCATTGGGAAGAATGCCCCCCTTACAGATAGCTATAAAGATCAATGGTGTCAGTGGGAACTTATCTGGGAAGCAGAAATTGACTGTTCATTGCTCAAGGAACCCCTAACAACCTCTGCAGGAACCTTAGGATTCCATGCAACCCTGGGTGAGAAACCCTGTGCTAGATCCTATCTTTGAACCAGGGGTCTTCAAACTATGGCCCTCCAGTTGTTGAGGAACTACAATTGCCATCATGCCTAGTCATGTCTGTTAATGTCAAAGTTTTACAATGGCTCATGGAACGTGTAGTTTGGCAACAGCTGGAGGGCCTTAGTTTGAGGATCCCTGCTTTAAACCATCACATGTTAACTAAACTAGGTATCATTAGATTTTGCTGGGTCCTTGAAAAGAGAGGGCAGTTCCATCATCTCTCCTCTTATGGCACTTTTCCACTGCAAGTACCGGCTCGGCTCTACTCGGCCCTGCTTGGCCCGGTTTGCTTTTCCACTGCTTGTACCGCATGGTACGGTGTTGGAACGGTTCGGTACGGTACGGTTTGCTTTTCCACTAAAGTTAAGTGGGTGGGATAACAACGGGGTGGGTGGGATTCTCTGACCAATCAGTGGCTAGTAGTGACTGCATGCAAAGGATTGTGGGATATGGTACCGGGTGTGGTACCTGTTGGAACCACAATCGAGGTGGTACTGTTTTTGAGAGCCGCACCGTTCGGTTCCATGCAGTGGAAAAGCGCTGCCGTACCGTACCGTACCGTACCGAACCGTTCCTACACTATACCATGCGGTACCAGCAGTGGAACAGCACAAAAGCGAGCCGAACCGTTCGGTTCCATGCAGTGGAAAAGCGCCCTTAGAGGACCGTCTCATGCCAATGTACCCAATGTCCCCAGGTCACTATGTAGCACTGCCCCGTAAGAGCTTCTAGATATCTTCTGTCAGGAGAGGGTTATGCTGCTGCTCAGTGGGGATTCCTAATATTAGCCAATGTTTGAGTGGCCATCTTCTCCGGCTATGCATAGCCTTGTCGGTGGGTTTTGCCCCAGACTTTGATCTTTGTTTGCTGGACAACTCGATCCTCATTTTTGTCTTCCAGCTGGTCTCTTTTTTTATCTTTTATTCACCTCACTGATACATATAATGTGAGAGTGTCTATATGGATTTGCACTATATAGATATTACACTAAACATTTTTTGACCCACTGTGATGGGGATCTATGGCTACCTTATTTGTTTGTTTCTAACTTAGTAGAAACACACGTTGTTCATCACATATATCTTTTTGGTCCTTTGTGACCAAGTATCAAGGATTTTTTGCCTAAATCTATTGTGAACATCTATAAAATTGCTGGACCCTGAGGAAGCATTCATAGCGAAACGCGTAGTTCCAGAGATGTATACTTTGACATAATACGTTTTGGGTTTACCATATTGCAATGACCTTGTTGTACCTATATATAAGTCTACAATAGACTTACCGTACAGTGTACTTTTTCATGTGACTTTTATGATCTACATTGAATAGATTTTGTACAATTCTTTTATATAGTTTTGTATTCATTTCATAATTTTTGTTTTTGAGAGGCACATTTAAATCCCCTCCTTCCAGCCCTACTTACATGGTAGGTCTGGATCCTCTTGCTTTCCAAAAATGTTTCCTTATAGGGGAAGGTGCCATTATATCCATAGTGTGTTCCGGCCAGTCTCTCCCCCAAACAATCTCCTACTTCTAGATATTCACTCTGCGGGTCCCCCTGGTTACCAGCACACAGCCATAAGCAAATGCAATTTCTTATTTCCTCTTGGCTCACACTTCAATAATCAGTCCAGGGATATTTGGTTGTTTTTTTTGTTTATTATATAATAGGGATAGGAGAAGGAAATAGTGGGATACTCCAATTACCTATTCACAGTATTTAAGGACTTCTATCTTCTCTAATTTGCTTTTAGATGTCAATCCATCCTGCCACTTTGGATGAATATGAATTAAGTCTCTTGGTTCCTTCGAGATGACTTGGTGGACAAACTCTTATCTTCAGGACACTCTCCCTAGTATCCTCTCTCTCTCTCCACTGACACCTGTCCACTGATTATCCTATGAGCAGGGGTGGTCCCCCTCAGGTCAGGCCCTTTGACACGAGTCCCTGTACTCACAATACTGCAGCCACAGGGTCTCCAGTGTCTCCCCTCTCAGTCAGCTTCCCTGGACTTCTGGGTTCAGCTCCTCTAGACCATACCTCTAGCCCTGTGGATGATCTCCAGCGTCCGCATGGCACCTCTACAGAGGAGAAGGCAGCCGCCCCCTCCCTCCGGAACTCCGCTCTCCAACGAAAGACCCTTCAGCAAATGTGCTCCTGGCTTTTATACAGTATCCCAGAATGCACTGAGGCGACCTGCCCTCTGCCAATCATCAGGACTGTATCAAAAGCCTATGCACCTATTCAACAGGTTTCCTCCCACTGTCCAACATGCCTCCCTATTGGACCAGCATGAAACACTCTCCAGACTGAATGAATCGCATACTGAGCACAATGAGCAGACCTCACTAACAGATCCTGCTCTCTGGTAGGCAGAGAACAATATAGATTTACCTGTAGCCCCTCTGGTAAGCAGACAGAGCTCCAAAACTATACTCCCTCTCTAGAGAGAAGGGAATTGGTGTGGGGCACCAAACAACCTGCGCTAATGAATAAAATTAAATAAATAAATAAATAATTTTGATTCCTGTGTTATTAGTGGTGTTGTGTGAAATTCCTTTCAAACTGTGAGCTGCAACGTAAATGTGATACACGTGGATAATATTCATACAAAGAGGGGTACGGCGCTCAAACAAACCATATTGTGAATCAATGTGATCAACAGAATTAAATTACCATCTGCTAAATTATTAAAAAGACAAAAACACCATGCTGTAAAGTGATAGGTGAAATAAAGTGACAATATATAGATAAATAAATGAATAAAGTCTCTAGTGCAAACCCTAAGTCTCAATGACAGCTGGTGAATGTCCTAAAGCTTGATAGGAGAGTGTGTTCCTTTAAGCCTCCACCATCTCTCGTTCTCCCAGTGAGTGCAAAATGTACTGCTTACCAGAGATATGGGACCCCTTGATTATAGGGGGTCACATGAGCGTAATCCTCTTTAGCAGCTGATTAGACCATAAGGATCTCTCATCAATAGATTTCCACGTTTAAATTGGCAATAGATGTTAAGGAAGACTCTCTCACAAGGAAAGTGTATAGCCAAGCCGTAACATTAGATCAGGACCATGACATGAATGGAGAAAAGAAAGAAGGCTCTCATGGCGTAGTATCTCACATTAAAATCGTTTAATGATTAAAAATGCACTTACTACATCACAGTAGATAAAAGCCGTTAGTGTAAGGAATCGCGGTTATCAAGGAATGGGAACACCGCTTCCACGTTCCATCTGCGTTCCACCTTGACCGGAACTTCCTCTAGTTACGATCTCACGTTCCCGACGTGTTTCGTCAGCACGCCGCCAACGTCATCAGGGGGTCATGTCGCTAGAACCTACCTAGGAGGGTGTTACAACTATAACATCACTATTAAGTTCTTACCACTTGTTCCCGCAAAAGTCTTAGCTCAACTCCTGTAAAAGGCCAGGGTAGAAAAGGCAGCATGTTAGTGTTCCAACCCCCTTAATACTATGCACATACTGGCCATGCACCCTAACTGATGATATTGTAAGATGTTCCCAGTCACATAAATGTCAAGCTAGGTACTAGCAGTGGGAGTTGTTCCTCACTACTCACCTAAAAAGTCTGATTTATTGTAGATTTTATTAACCTATGACATCAGATTGAGGCACTTTTTGAGATCATTCAGAATTCATTGACGAGTTCATCTGTTAAGCAGTTGACCTCCTTCAAGCGTAGATTAGTATAAGATAGCAGAACACATGCTTGAAGCAACCAAGAGCCCATTGACACAGACCCTTAAAGCCCAACTCTAGGCAAGAAAAAAAACTGTTTTCCCATGCAGTGGGGCTGTGCCAGCACTGCACAGGTCAACTGCTTGTTTTGTCTATACTGGCCTGATCCTTCCTTCCACCAGAAAACAGCACTCCCCCACAGTCCAGCGTTGGACAGTTCCTTGTCTATGGAGCCTGCGCTGGGGGTGCTGGGCTGGTCTTGTGCTGCGAGGATCGGAGGATTATATAAGTATGTTGTCTTTCTCCTCTCCCCTAGACAAACATGAGCAGTTATCCCATACAGTGCGGGCAAAGCCCCAATGCATGAGAAAACATTTTTTTGCCCAGAGATGGGCTATAAGGTGTCCATTGACTATGGGTGTGCAGGCACATTCACTCACCTGTTCCTTGGTTCCACCGGAAAACAGGACTCCCCCAAAGTCTAGCTGTGGACTGTTCCTGGTCTATGGAGCCTGCTCTAGGCTTTAAAACGTCAAGAACAGTCCACGACTGATGACCGCTGGAGTATTGAGATGTCAGCTGATTATGGGTGTACAGGCACATTCACTCACCCAATCCTTCATTCACTGGAAAACCGCACACCCAGATGGTCCAGCGGTAGACTGTTCCTGCTCTATAGAGCCTGCTTTAGGCTTGATGATCTCAGGAACAGTCCACAACTCAAGACCGCTGGAGCATGGGGGTTGTCCATTGATTATAGGTGTGCAGGCACGTTCACTCACCCGATCCCTCATTCCACCGGAAAACGGAACTCCCCCACGGTCCAGCGGTGGACTATTTCTGGTCTACAGAGCCTGTCCTGAGCTTGATGATCTCAGGGACAGTCCACAACTCAAGACCGCTGGAGCACGGGGGTTGTCCATTGATTATAGGTGTGCAGGCACGTTCACTCACCCGATCCCTCATTCCACCGGAAAACATAACTCCCCTACGGTCCAGCTGTGGACTATTTCTGGTCTACAGAGCCTGTCCTGAGCTTGATGATCTCAGGGACAGTCCACAACTCAAGACCACTGGATCACGGGGGTGTTGGGCCCGTCTTGTGCTGCGAGGATCGGAGGATTAGGTAAGTATGTTGTCTTTCTCCTCTCCCCTAGAAAAAAATGAGCAGGTTGGGCACAGCCCCAATGCATGGGAAAACTTGTTTTTTTGCCTGGAGATGGTCTAAAAGGTTTCCATTGATTATGGGTGTGCAGGCATATTCACCCACCTGATCCTTGGGTCTACCAGAGAACAGCACTCCCCCGCGGTCCAGCAGCGGACTTTTCTTGGTCTAAGGAGCCTGCTCTAGGCTTTATAACTTCAGGAACAGTCCACAACTGATGATTGCTGCAATAGGGGGATGTCCATTGATTATGGGTGTGCAGGCAGTACCAGGCACATTCACTCACCCAATCCTTCATTCCACCGGAAAAACTGCACACCCCCACAGTCCAGCGGTAGACTGTTCCTGGTCTATGGAACCTGCTCTAGGCTTGATGACATCAGGAACACTCCACAACTCAAGACCGCTGGAGCACGGGGATGTACATTGATTATTGGTGTTCAGGCGCGTTCACTCACCGGCCCCTTCATTCCACCAGAAAACAGAACTCCCCCACAGTCCAGCAGTGGACTGTTCTTGGTCCATGGAGCCTTCTCTAGGCTTGATGACATCAGGAACAGTCCAGAACTCAAGCCAGCTGGAGCAGGGGGGTTTCCATTGATTATAGGTGTGCAGGCACGTTCACTCACCCAATCCTTCATTCCACCGGAAAACAGAACTCCCCTACGGTCAAGCGGTGGACTATTTCTGGTCTACAGAGCCTGCCCTGAGCTTGATGATGTCAGGAACAGTCCACAACTCAAGACCACTGGATCACAGGGATGTTGGGCCCGTTTTGTGCTGCGAGGATCGGAGGATTAGATAAGTATGTCGTCTTTCTCCTCTCCCTTAGAAAAAAACGAGCAGTTTGGGCATAGCCCCAATGCATGGGAAAACCTTTTTTTTTTTTTTTAACCTGGAGATGGTCTATAAGGTTTCCATTGATTATGAGTGTGCAGGCATATTCACCCACCTGATCCTTGGGTCTACCAGAGAACGGCACTCCCCCGAAGTCCAGCAGTGGACTGTTCCTGGTCTATGGAGCCTGCTCTAGGCTTTATAACGTCAGGAACAGTACGCAAATGATGACTGCTGCATAACGGGGATGTCCATTGATTATGGGTGTGCAGGCAGTGCCAGGCACATTCACTCACCCGATCCTTCATTCCACCGGAAAAACTGCACACCCCCACAGTCCAGCGGTAGACTGTTCCTGGTCTATGGATCCTGCTCTAGGCTTGATGACATCAGGAACACTCCACAACTCAAGACCGCTGGAGCACGGGGATGTCCATTGATTATCGGTGTTCAGGCGCGTTCACTCACCGGGCCCCTTCATTCCACCAGAAAACAGAACTCCCCCCACAGTCCAGCAGTGGACTGTTCTTGGTCTGTGGAGCCTGTTCTGGGTTTGATGACGTCAGGAACACTCCACAACTCAAAACCGCTGGAGCACGGGGGTGTCCATTGGTTATAGGTGTTCAGGCATATTCACTCACCGGGTCCTTCATTCCACCGGAAAACAAAACTCCCCCCACAGTCCAGCAGTGGACTGTTCTTGGTCTGTGGAGCCTGTTCTGGGTTTGATGACGTCAGGAACACTCCACAACTCAAAACCGCTGGAGCACGGGGGTGTCCATTGGTTATAGGTGTTCAGGCACATTCACTCACCGGGTCCTTCATTCCACCGGAAAACAAAACTCCCCCCACAGTCCAGCAGTGGACTGTTCTTGGTCTGTGGAGCCTGTTCTGGGCTTGATGACGTCAGGAACACTCCACAACTCAAAACCGCTGGAGCACGGGGGTGTCCATTGGTTATAGGTGTTCAGGCACATTCACTCACCGGGTCCTTCATTCCACCGGAAAACAAAACTCCCCCCACAGTCCAGCAGTGGACTGTTCTTGGTCTGTGGAGCCTGTTCTGGGTTTGATGACGTCAGGAACACTCCACAACTCAAAACCACTGGAGCATGGGGGTGTCCATTGATTATTGGTGTTCAGGCACATTCGCTCACCGCATCCTTGATTCCAACGGAAAACAGAACTCCCCCACAGTCCAGCAGTGGACTGTTCTTGGTTTATGGAGCCTGCTCTGGGTTTGATGACGTCAGGAACACTCCATAACTCAAAACCGCTGGAGCACGGGGATGCTGAGAGGATCAGAGGATTAGGAAAGTATGTCGTCTTTCTCCTCTCCCTTAGAAAAAATGACCAGTTAACCCATGCAGTTTGGGCACAGCCCCAATGCATGGGAAAACCTTTTTTTTTTTGCACAGAGATGGGCTTCAAGGTGTCCATCAATTATCAGTGTGCAGGCCCATTCCCAAATATTTAGGCATATATCCAGCAACTGGAAGGCCGCCTGTGCTCCTTCCTCTCATGCTTCTACCAGAAGATGCCAATTCGATTGGCCTGCACATCGTAATGTATGGCCACCTTTATAGCAAATCTTTAGAAAAATAATTCATTTTTTTTTCTGAGTGGGCCAAAACTTCCATGGGGCTTCCATGGATCCTTTCCTGCCCCACACATAGCAGGTTATAGACCTGGCAGTTAACCTGTTAGACAGCAAGCACTGCATTGTGACTAGTCAGGGCGAGGTATGTGAGCTTTCATGTTTGGATATACTAGGATTTGGGTTATGGCAGATGAACAGGGTGGCGTGGAAGCCAGTAGGAGGCAAACGTGTATTCCTTCCCTGCTCTAAAGTCAACCTGTTGAATCCTGCAACAAGATAACAGCGGCAAGGCCTATGGCACGCCTTAAAGAAGGCCTCCCCCTTCCCCCCAATGCAAATAGCTGACAGAAATACAGTACCTACATTTTTTATCATGTATTATTTTTATTAATTTTTACTATTAAATAAAAGTGTTATTAAATATTATAAAATCAAATATTATAAAATAATGTATTATTTATGTCTTATTAGTTTTTTTTATAAAAAATAATCACCCTGTCCACAGCTTCCAGCTCTTTAGGGAGGTGCTGGTGAACCTCTGGGTGAGTCTAGGATGGAAAAGGACTTGGGGGTACTGGTAGACAACAGGCTTGGCAGTGGCATGCAATGCCAAGCCGCTGCAAGCAAAGCCAACAGAATACTGGGATGTATAAAAAAGGGGATTCACTCCAGAAATAAAGAGATTATTCTCCCACTCTACAAGACTCTGGTCCGGCCACATCTGGAGTATGCTGTCCAGTTCTGGGCACCGGTACTCAGGAAGGATGTGCTGGAACTGGAGAAAGTCCAGAGAAGGGCAACAAAAATAATTAGGGTAATGGAGGACATCAGCTATGAGGAAAGACTACAAGCACTGAACTTATTCTCTCTGGAGAAGAGACGATTGAGGGGGGATATGATATCAATGTACAAATACTGTACTGGCAACCCTAGCATAAGGAACAAACTATTCAGAGAAAGGGAATACAATAAGACACGTGGCCACTCACTAAAACTAGAGGAAAGGCGGTTTAACCTTAAAATACGTAAGGGGTTCTTCACTGTAAGAGCGGTAAGGATGTGGAATTCTCTTCCACAAGCAGTCTTATCAGCAGGGAGCATCGATAGTTTCAAAAAACTATTAGATGGGCACCTTAGAGACCACAACATACAGGGCTATACAATGTACAACATACAGGGGTATACAATGTACAACATACAGGGCTATACAATGTACAACATGCAGGGCTATACAATGTACAACATACAGGAGTATACAATGTACAACATACAGGGGTATACAATGTACAACATACAGGGCTATACAATGTACAACATACAGGGGTATACAATGTACAACATACAGGGCTATACAATGTACAACATACAGGGGTATACAATGTACAACATACAGGGGTATACAATGTACAACATACAGGGGTATACAATGTACAACATACAGGGCTATACAATGTACAACATACAGGGCTATACAATGTACAACATACAGGGCTATACAATGTACAACATACAGGGGTATACAATGTACAACATACAGGGGGTATACAATGTACAACATACAGGGGGTATACAATGTACAACATACAGGGGTATACAATGTACAACATACAGGGGTATACAATGTACAACATACAGGGGTATTCAATGTACAACATACAGGGGTATACAATGTACAACATACAGGGGTATACAAAGTACAACATGCAGGGGGTATACAATGTACAACATACAGGGGTATACAATGTACAACATACAGGGGTATTCAATGTACAACATACAGGGGTATACAATGTACAACATACAGGGGTATTCAATGTACAACATACAGGGGTATTCAATGTATGGTTAACAGCAAACACACACACACATCATAGGTTGAACTGGATGGACTGATGTCTTTTTTCAACCTCACTAACTATGTAACTATGAAGTCGCTGTGCCTCACTGCTGCCTCCTAGGTAAGCTGGTAGTTCTAGTCCCTTGCAGGAGAGCATTCTCAACAGATTTTGAGTATCAAGCTTTCCCGAGGGGCAGCAATGAGGCATTATGACTTCAGAAACCAAGGCCAAGGTAAGTATATATATTTTTTTCTAAGCATGTAGTGGGGGTCAGCAGACTTTCCATTTGTAAAGCCAACCTGTACAGCTTTCCATGCTTCTGGCAGCTGAATGGAACTGTGGGGAAGCCAAGGAAAGTTGAGTGTGGCCTTCAAGGAGGAGGGGTGCAATAAAGCAAACTTGTTATTTTGCCCTGCTTGGAAAAAACACGTGCTTTGCCGATGGCCACAATTTGCAAATCATAGGCAGGTTATGGACAATAGGGTTTAACGGGAAGTTTGGAGGATCTTAAAGTTAAATTTCAGGCACAAAAAACTTTCATCAAAATATATTTCTTAACCACTTGCTTACTGGGCACTGAAACCCCCTTCTTGCCCGGGCCAATTTTCAGCTTTTAGCGCTGTCACACTTTAAATGACAATTGTGCGGTCAATGACATTTTTATCATTTTTTTTTACACAAATGGAGCTTTCCATTGGTGGTATTTAATCACTACTGAGCTTTTTTTTTTCTAAACAAACAAAGACGGAAAATTTTGAATAAAAAAAAAACAACAGTTTCATAGTTTGGCACTGATGAGGCTGCACTGATGGGCACTGATAGGCACTGTCAGGTGGCACTGATGAGGTGGCACTGGTGGGCACTGATCAGGAGGCACTGATAAGGCTGCACCGATAGCCACTGATAAGGCTGCACTGATAGGCACTGATGGGCACTGAGGTGGCACTGATCGGGAGGCACTGATAAGGCTGTACTAAGAGGTGGCACTGATAGGCGGCACTGATAGCTGGCACTAATGGCCACTGATAGGCACTGGTAGATGCCACTGATAGGCAGCATTGATAGGAGGCACAGATGATGAGGCACTAATAGGTGGCACTGATAGGTGGCACTGGTAGGTGGCACTGTTGGGCACTGATGAGATGACAGTGACTCTCTGTGTATGGGACCGATGTCCCATTAACACAAGCCGGTACTCGGCTTTTGTTTTAGCCGGGTTCTGTTTACATCACGTGATCAGCTGTCATTGGCTGACAGCTGATCACATAGTAAGGGGCCAGGATTGGCCCCTTACTCTGATCTGTGATTGGCCGAATATCATGGACTCGCTAAACATAGAGAGCCCCGCCCACGCCCCGCACAGGAGGACATACATGGATGCCCTCCCAGCAATTTAGGCCCATGCTGTAGCTGTCTTTTGGCTAAGGGCGCTAAGAGGTTAATAACCATAAAGGATATAAATCCATTTTGTGTGCACCAAATGCCCTTGCAAATGCACATATTACTTTTTAAATGTAGCTGTGACATCGTCACTGGGCGGTACATAGCCTGCACAGAAAGCCAAGCTGTGCCCAGAGTGTCCCAGAAGGCCCCACCCACAAAAGGCTGCCTGCAGAAAACTACAAGAGGGGGTGGAGACAAGACCAGTCCCCTTGCACAAGA
This sequence comes from Pelophylax lessonae, assembly GCF_965119305.1. Classification (NCBI taxonomy): domain Eukaryota; kingdom Metazoa; phylum Chordata; class Amphibia; order Anura; family Ranidae; genus Pelophylax; species Pelophylax lessonae. The sequence goes on from NC_138776.1 coordinate 8,211,372, forward strand.
AGAGAGAGCAGAGCTGTGGGAGGGGACCTGACACGCCCCACCCACTAAAGAAAAATGCAGGAGGGGGTGGAGACAAGACCAGTTACCCTGCACAAAGAGAGAGGGCAGCAATGAGTGGTCTTTATTACAGGAAGTCTCACACTGGATTCCTGCACAGATCTGGAAGTGATACACAAAGATTCAAGAAGGATACACATGAAGAATGGATTTTGGAAAATATTTGCAGATCGCAGAGTTCAGCTTTAAACAGCATTACCCCATGCCATGTTCCTGTGTATGAACACACACCTACCGTGCACGCTGCCAGCTCCAGATTAATGCAGAAATAAGATCTGATTCATTGGCTGTACCTGCTGGCAGCATGCTTGTCCGGATCTGCTTATAATAGTAAGGTGTGTGCTGTTACTGGAATCTAATATATAAGGGAATAAGGAATTATTACAGAACAGGCTCGGCAACTCCTGGGATCTGTATTGTGTGCTCATTATTTTTTCCACATTTAGTGTATGCACAACGATGCTATATAGAGATTAGATTCACGCCGCAGCGGTGTGATTTCTGACCTGCCAATAGAATTATGATGGTATGAAAACGCAGTCCTATGGAGGCCTTATATCTCCATATCTCCCTTTGCTCAGGCTCCTCCGTTCCCCTTTGTTCCCCCCCCAGGTATGGACTGTCCCATTGTAGAAGAAATGAAAAGAGGGCGCACCAACCTTGCGCATTAACCAAGTACAGGATGAAGCACCCTCCTAGGTAGGTAGGTGCTAGGCAAAAGCATCTATTGCTCCTGCTGCTTATCAGGGGAGCCTGATCTATTAGGTTGCCTGTGATGTGTTTCCAGGTGTGATTCACTGGGTCTAAGGGAATGTCGCCACTGTATCCAATGAGGGAGCTTGTTGGACAGTGGATGAAACCCAGCCAGTGACACATCATGTTTTATGGCAGTCCCAGTGGGAGGGCATTCCTGCAATGCATCCTGGGATTGACCATAAATACGGAGGGGACATGTGATAGGGTGTCTTTGGCGGGAAGCAGAGTCCCAGGAGGAGGTGGACGGCTGGTCTCTCCTCCTGCTGTATGAGGAAGGTGGTCTTAGGCGGTCGGCTTAGTGAACCAGGTGCGGAGCTGAGCTGCAGAGGATCCAGTATAGCTGGGACGGTGCTAGACTATTTTGCACCCTAGGCAAGACCAGCTACTTGCACACCCCCCCCACCCCCCCAAAAAAATAAAAATAACTGTACACATTGCCCTATTTCCTGTACATAATGCCCCCCTTTAACCCTATACCCCCCTTCATATACACACTGCCCCCCTTTAACCCTACCCACCCCTTCATATACAAAGTGCCCCCCCTCTCTAGAGGTGACATTCACTGGGGATGAGGAGGTGACAGGAGAGGAATGTCTCACTGGCCATGACTGCGCCCTAGGTGGTAGTGCGCCCTAGGCGGCCGCCTAGTTTGCCTAGTGGTAGTACTGGCCCTGGCTGGCAGAGTCTCTCAGGAAAAACAGTGTCCGTGAGTACCAGGAGATTTGCCTAAGGGTTGGCCCAGGAAGGGGGGACACTCCAGCGAAGTCAGGGGATCAAGGCGCTAGCTCACACAGATAGTAAGACAGTAAGGGGGGGGGGCGTGTAGTTAACCCTGAAGAATAGGGATAAAGGGGGTGCCAGGAAGGGCCCTGAAGAGTGTTCTGCAGTACAGTCCAGTCTATCTAAATAGTCCATTAACTACTTCTTCACTGCTATTGTCAAGGTGAAGCAGCGGCCTTGCCGCACTCAGCAATATTCAGTCGTCCCAGTAGACTGTGCATAGTTATTACAAGTTGGAGTATCCCACTTATTCCCTTCTCCTATCCAAGTTCTCTATAAAAACACAAACACCAAAACTCCTAGACTGTTTCCTGAATCCTGACTGAGCCAAAAACACTTGGAAAATGCTTAAAGCGGAGTTCTGGCCACAAAATCGACATAATCGATTTTGGGCCATCCGCTTGCTTTTGGTCACCTGAAAAAGAAATGGATAGTTGCGATTTTTTTTTTTGTTTACTTACCTTGTTATTGAAGAAAAATATACTCACCTTCCTTCCTCTTCCTCCCTGTGCGGTCGCGGCCCGCGCCGTCACTTCCTCCCTCTGCGGTCGCGGCCCGCGCCGTCACTTCCTCCTTGCATTGATTCCTGGGAGCTGAGCGTCATCGCTCCCAGGAATCAATGCGACGGCACCGGCCCCGCTCGTCACTTCCGGTGCGGTCGCTCATTCCCTGTTAAACAGCTTCTGGGCATGCCCAGAAGCTGTAGAGGGATGACGCTCCCACACCGGAAGTGACGAGGGAGGCCAGTGCAGGAAATTCTGGGAGAAGAGGACACAGAAGAGGACGCAGAAGAGGATCGCGCTGGCTTCAGCTGCCCACATCCGAGATGGCAGCGCTGGAGAAGAAATTTTCAAGGTAAGTATTTCTTCTAAAAGGTAAGTGCGACTCGGGACAGTTCAGAGGCTATCCATTGTGGAATGTACTAGTCCTGACTGTTTTATTGAAAAAAAATTTTCGTGGCCGGAACTCCGCTTTAACTGTCATGTTGTTGCTAATGGTAACCCAGGGGAACCCATAACCAGCAGCTCCCAAGGGAGTAGTGCTACAAGTATATTAAGTATTGGTATAAAAGTATTGGTAAGGAAATAAACTCTCAAACAAGTAGGTCATAAAAACATTTCAAAATCAACAATGGACACAAAGCAACCAGGTCACCGGGAACGTGTTCAGCACTTTACTTAATTACCTTTTATACCAATATACGCCACTTAAGTAATGCGTAAGGTTGGTGCGCCCTCTTCATTTTTGCTATAGTGTTTCCATTGGGTGTCGCCAGACCCTTGGAAGGCAGCAAGGTCTGTGCATACAGCATACCCGGAGCCATAGAGATCCTGGGCAATATCTACCGCTGTCACATCACTTTTGAGTGAAGGAGCTTTTGTTTGTCATGGAATGTACTATATATGACATAGCATAACTTCAAGTAAAAATATATAAATATATAAAAATATAAAGATATAAAATAAAATGAAAAATGTGTAATAAATACATAAAAATAAATACACAAAAATGAAAGTGATATGTGATTATACACTTTTATACAATGTGTCAAGGCTGTTGAATAAATATGCTATTAAGCCCCCGTTCACACTGGGGCGACCTGTGAGGCGACCTGGTCGCCTGACAGGTCGCCGTAGGTCGCCTGCCATACAGAAGCTATGGACCCGTTCTAATAGGAGCGACACAAGTCGCTCCGACTTAGAAAAAGGGTCCGGAGCTTCTTTGGGGCGACCTGGAGCGACCTGCATAGACTTCAATGTTATGAAGTCCGTGACGGCCGCTCCGAGATCGCGGTGCGAGCTGCGCGCCGCGACCTGTGTGGTCGCCTGGGGAAGTCGGATTGCCCCAGTGTGAACGGGGCCTAACCGCTTTACGACTGCCCGTCGCAGTTATATTGCAGCAGGCAGCCGCTCCTGGGCAAACCGACGTAGCTATATGTTGGTCCCGTGCAGGAGGCTAGGGGGCGAGCGCTCGTCAGCGGGGAAGCCAATGCAACGGGCAAGCGGCTCCGATTGCTGCCTGCCAGCCGCGATCGTTCCCCATTGAGAGAGAACGGTCAGCTGTGGCAAACACAGCTGACCGTTTTTCTCTCTGGAATGATCACAGAGCGCCTGTGATCCTTCTATATAGGATCAAAGGTCTCTATGGTCATTTCACAAGCCACGCCCCCATACAGTTAGAATCACTCCCCTAGGCTCACATTTAACCCCTTGATCACCCACACTGTTAACCCCTTCCCTGCCAGCGTCATTAGTACAGTGACAGTGCATATTTCTAGCACTGATTACTGTAGTAATGTCACTGGTCCCCCCAAAAGTGTCAAAAATGTCAGTCAGGGGTCCAGTCTGTCCGCCGCAATGTCGCAGTCCCTCAAAAAATTGCAGATCACCGCCATTACTAGTAAAAAAAAAAAAAAAAAAAAAAAATTACATAAATCTTTCCCGTATTTTGAAGATGCAATAATTTTTGTGCAAACCAATCAAAACATGCTTATTGAGATTTTTTTTTTTTACTAAAAATATGCAGCAAAAACAAATTGGCCTAAAATGTTAAAAAATTTAGATTTTTAAATTTTTTGGGGGGAATTTTATATAGCAGAATGTGAAAAAGATTGATTTTCTTTTTCAGAATTGTCGCTCTTTTTTTTTGTTTATAGCGCAAAAAATAAAAATCGCAGAGGTGATCAAATACCACCAAAAGAAAGATGTATTTGTGGGAAAAAAAGGACATCAATTTTATTTGGGCACAGCATCGCATGATCGCGCAATTGTCCGTTAAAGTAGTGCAGTGCCGAATCGCAAAATATGGCCTGGTCATTAAGGGGGCAAATCCTTCCCGTCCAGAAGCAGTTAAGAAGAAAAAATTCCAATCCCTTGTGTGAAAAGGAAGAAAGGCTTCACTGCCCGTGACACAGAGTGAATTGATTAGAATGAACTGCTCCAGGTGCTCCTAAATCCAGTCAAGTGTGGAGTAAAGTAATGGCCGCTTACCAAATGGCTGCGGATTGGCAGCATTAAATGACCAAACTTTCCAGTGCAAGGTGATGGTCCCATTCTGATCAGATTCCGAAACCGGCATCAATAGCAAGGCAGCTAATAGGCTCCATATATAATGAAGGACGTGTATGGAAAGAAAGGGGACTTCCTAACAATGGCTGTTTATTAGTTAAAAGTTGCACTTACATTAAGTCCTTGGAATAATGAAGGCCTCTTGACCCCTGTAGGGAAAGAGAGCCTTGACTGATGGGGGCATGGCCAGGAGTTGGGACCAAGCAGGAAGATATATGGGTCAAATGAATTGGACGGAGCCTTGGGTATGGGGATGGGCCTGAGCTCAGTTAAAGGGAACCTTCCTAAGGAATTTTGGGTCCTTTTTGAGAAGAATCACGGTGAAGAGCTAACCAACCCCCCCCCCCCCCCCACCCTGTCATTCGATCGGTCTGTCACAGCTTTGGTGGCAGTTTTGACCTTGCCAGCGCTAAAGTTCCGGTAATGAGTTACGCCATTGTTTGTAAATTGGGGGGTAGGCTGTCTGTCAAGCACTGATGGTAAGGACAGCCCCTTCCCCCTTTTTGGAAGTTATGTTAATGACTAAGAGTGCTCACAGTACAACTGTGACTGGCACTGGTCTAGACGTCTTCTGGTTTATTATTGTAAAATAAATAAAAGCTGTGGCTTTGTTCTTTCCAACTTAATTGTGGTAAGCGTGGTTTTTTATATGGGGAGGGGGCAAGAGGGTGTTGGGTCATTACGTTAACTTTGTTTCTGGGCCTATGCACCTCAGCAGTCAAGCAAATAGTGCACAGTAATAGCAAACATGGCCACCTGCAGTGCAAGCCATGTGAAGTGACAGGCGCTGGCTACTCCGCCCAACGCGTTTGCCCTTTCTGGCAGACATCAACTGGGAATGGATTGGAGAGACACTCCATTCCCAGTTGACGCCTGCCAGAAGTGGAAATGCATCGGATGGAATAGTAAGTTGTAATAGAAATAAGCAGGACAGGTCCTCTTTAATGTAAGATCTGGGGTCAAAAAGACCTCACACCTCACATCTACACTAAAAAAATGATAAAAAAATGGGCTCTTTAAAACCGTTGCTAGGAAGCAAGGTATGATGTTGCTGCGGTCCTACAAGGCCATAGAGTTGAGTGAGGGCAAGATGGCCCTCACTCGACTTCCTGTCTGAGAAGACAGCGGACCGGATCGTTTTCCCCACTGCTGACGGCTCCGGTAAGCAGGGAAAAGGACCGGGAAGTGGCGGAAGGGGGGGGGGGGGGTGTCACCTCTCCCCCCACCCATAAGGGTGATCCTGCGGGGAATCCACCGCTGGGATCACCCTTATGTTAAAGCGGTTCGCCCGCCATTTAAAAAAATACCGGGGTTATGGCAGCTATCTGCTGCCATAACCTCCGTATTTAACGTCAAAGTACCGATGTAAAACTGCAGCAGGTCCGTAAGTGGTTAACAATCTTTATTACAAATTTTTCTTACAGGTTAGGTTACATCACATTTTCATTATTTATAATTTACATGTATCCTCTCACATATATTTCCCTATTTTAACTTCACCCATAATTAACTCTTACTCTAATCCCTCTAATTCATACAATAGTCACCATTTCTTCCTACTAGTATTAAGTCTTTCCTGTACTATTTTCATATACCGTATATACTTGAGTATAAGCCAACCCGAATATAAGCAGACACACCTAATTTTACCACAAAAAACTGGGAAAACGTATTGACCCGAGTATAAGCCTAGGGTGGGAAATGCAGCAGCTACTGGACCCAACTGGACCACCACGAGACCCAAAACAGGGGCTGCGGGCTTGGTGCAGGGGCTGCGCACATGGTACAGGAGATGCAGGGCTGTAGGCATGGTACAGGAGATGGCACAGGCATGGTACAGTAGATGGTACAGGCATGGTACAGGAGATGGTACAGGCATGGTACAGGAGATGGTACAGGCATGGTACAGGAGATGATTCAGGCATGGTACAGTAGATGATTCAGGCATGGTACAGGAGATGTACAGGCCATGGTACAGGAGATGGTACAGGTATGGCATAGGAGATGGTACAGGCATGGCACAGGAGATGGTAAAGGCATGGCACAGGAGATGGTTCAGGCATGGAATAGATGGTACAGGTATGGCACAGATGGTGCAGGCATGGTACAGGAGATGGTAAAGGCAATGGTACAGGAGATGGTACAGGCATGGCACAGGAGATGGTAAAGGCATGGCACAGGAGATGGTTCAGGCATGGCATAGATGGTACAGGTATGGCACAGATGGTGCAGGCATGGTACAGGAGATGGTAAAGGCGATGGTACAGGAGATGATACAGGTATGGTACAGGAGATGGTACAGGCATGGCACAGGAGATGATTCAGGCATGGCACAGAAGATGGTACAGGCATGGTACAGGAGATGCATTACTGTGGGCATGGTACAGGAGAATATCCTGTACCATGCCCATAGCACTGCATCTCCTGTGGAGATGCAGGGGCTGCGGAGGAGTCTCACTTACCTTTCCGCGAGGCGTCTTACATTTAAAAATGGCGCCGCCCGGCGCCATTTTGTCACCGCGCATGCGCTGTCTGCCTGGGAATAGCCGAACGTGTACGGGCTTTCCCGTGCAGTGGCAGCGCATGCGCACTGAGATATGTTCCACTTCCCCCACAGTTTTTCATATTTTTCCCCTATGTTCATACATTATTCTCTCATATGGTAAGACCTTGATTACAGCTTTCACCCATTAACTAAGTGTCAGGGGTGTTGGTTGAATCCATTTTTCCACTATTTGTTTTAATGCCAAAAATAACACGTCTTGCAGAATTATCTTGGCGTATCTAGGCCATCTCTCATCTTCTAGTAATCCCAATAGACATACTTTAATCATATCTGTGACACATTCTGCTATACAAACTATTTCCCTCCTCCATCTTCATCCTTCTTCTCATGTCCTTACTCCCTTCAAAAATAAATGTCAATCTAATCTGCACGTCCCGGGACTAATCTCTTAAATTTATTATTGTGACGGACCGCTTGGCACCCCACTTGGGTGCTTCCGCCAAACAGTGCCTCCTGCCCTCCAAACCCTTTCAGCAGACCGACAGCTAATACCAGCCCTTTACCCCAAGCATCGTACACAGACAAGGTGTTGAGGTAAAACTGAAGGAATGACTCTTTATTAAAACTCAGACACAAGCTTTATACCCCCCAGGAGGACATTCCCCTCTTGGTGATATTAGCATGACAATGCATATGACAAACAGCAATCCAATTACCAGCTAACAACTAACAGTTATCTTAATTAAACAGTAAACTAATTAACCTAGGAGGGAGAATGACAGAAAGCGCAGCAGACTTGCAGGAGTGAGCGAGGAGGATCCAGTTCCTTTGCCATCGGAGGGCTCACGGAGGTCTTCTTTGAAGCGATCCCTCACAAGACATCCCGATCTCGGATCACCCCCAGCAAGAGCCTAAGTGTAACAGTCCAATGGATTTTACAAGCATTTGAGACTCATTATTGTGGTGAGTAGGGGACCAAGAAGGTTTGCCAGTCACCTGAGCACCGTTTGGATAACCATTTTTTGCACTTGAGCACTTTATTGGATACATCACCTTTAAGGACTTATTTATTGTATTGGAATTATTTATTTGCTAATTATTCACAAAATAATTGTTTTATATATAACTAGTCATCATTTTTATATGAGTTGCTAGCGCTGTTTTAAATTCATTTACCTTAATTAACAACTAGTCACCTAGACAATGCTTTGATTAATCAAGGATCCCACCCCAACTAAGACAGTCCGGCACCAGTCCACCACAGTCTATGAGACAATGCTCATACATTGTCCCAGCAGTCTGAAAAGTGGAATTCATTTATCTTCGTAGATTTATTGAGGGAGATTGTTGATACAAATTTCTGTCCCAAGTTAAATAGTAAAGTAATTAACAACTAGTCACCTAGACAATGCTTTGATTAATCAAGGATCCCACCCCAACTAAGAAAGTGTCAGGGACTCAATACCCTGCGCAGGCGCACTGGCGTCGCTAACCGGCGAACGCCTATGCACATGCGCTGAGGCTACCTTGGTAGAGTTCAAGGCTACCTTGGTAGAGTTCGAGGCTACCTTGGTAGAGTTCAGGGCTACCTTGATAGAGTTCGAGGCTACCTTGGTAGAGTTCAGGGCTACCTTGATAGAGTTCGAGGCTACCTTGGTGGAAGTTCGAGGCCACCTCGGTAGAGTTCGAGGCTACCTCGGTAGAGTTCGAGGCTACCTCAGTGTAGTTCGAGGCTACCAAATTGGAGCCAAAATGGCCTATTTAAACACAGCTGTCACTCTAGGTGATTGCTGTGTTGTCTTCAGCTCTCCTGTATCCTGTGCCTGTTATATCCGCTGTTCCAGTTTACCTGACCCGGCTTGTCTTTGGATTCTGATTACCTGCTGCCCGCCCTGACCTTGGCTTGTCCTGACTATCCTCCTGTCTCGTCCTGATCTGTTTACCGGCTATTGGTCCTGGCCCTGTTCCTGGCTCTCCCAGGGAATCCGGGGGGCTGCGACCTGGTGTTAGCAAGCAGCCAAGTCCATCCCCACCATCTGGGGCCCTGGTGAAAACCAGCTAACACTTAGACTCCGTGCCTCTGGTGAACCTGTGCCACGCCAGTTACCCGGTAAGCCACTCCTCTTACGTCAGGCTCTGCCACGCTACTCCGTGACAGAAAGTCCGGCACCAGTCCACCACAGTCTATGAGACAAGGCTCATACAATGTTTTCAGCAGTCTGAAAAAGTGGAATTAATTTATCTTCATAGATTTCCTTATGGAGATTGTCGATAAAAATTTCTGTCCCAAGTGGAGGAACCTCTCTAACCCAGTCTGTATGAGGGTCACCATATTCCCTCTGACCACTAACCTGTACAAGATTAATATTATACCTTTCCATCAACACCCGAAGGAAGGCTTTACTGTCTTTATTTGGGGGAATTAATCCAAGCCTCGCTCTCAGCGTTCATCAATCATATGATTGTCCATCATTAGAGAATGATCTGCTCTCTCCATGGGATTAGAGACTGAACTGAGATTTCCTCCATGCTCTGACCAGGAGAAGCAGACAAAGCCCCAGTCTCCTCCATAAGCCATATTCAGTGGGTAGGAGGCTACCCTCCTAGTCCCCTCCAAAAGTCCCTCTCCCGGTTGGCTCTGTCACAAGTGTCATATAAACAAATTAATACTAGAACAGTATAAGATCCTGTTTTAGGTGAGGAGGGCGATCTTCTCCACCCCCCCTGAGTTGGAGACTCTTGCTTCCTCCTTGGGACATGGAGAAATATGTTTTATTTTTCTTCTCTCCTCTCTCTTTCTCTCCCTCCTCCTCCCTTCTCCTTCCTTATCTTTTTGTCAGCAAAATAATAAGTTCCTACCTTTCCAGAAACTAGAATAAGGCAGGGAGTGGAGATTTAAATGTGCCACTAGAACAAGAAATGTAAAGATACAAATCCTTTAATATTTGCACATTAGGATCATCACATAAAAAAACACATATAGATCAGCTACCGCTCAAGTGAGTCAAGGTACATATACATCTAGATTTACAGAAATGAATCAACGCGTTTCTCTGGTAGAGAGCTTCTTCAGGATCCACTGTTGGGATTCTTTATATCAAATAAGGTAGCTGGTACATAGCAAGATAAACATAACATTATAAATAATATAACGATCAAAAATAAAACACACATGAATCATAAGCTAGAACTATATGACGGTGGGAAGAAAAGAAATGGGGAAAAAAACACCCCTACAAAATCGGAAATCCCATGCTTAGGGGGGCTAGAGGGAAAAATAGGTGCGAAGATCACTTTCAAAAAGACTTACCTAGTACAAAATACTCCAAAAAATTATCTATAAAGGGTTATTAGGGATACTCCAAAAAAATGGTCTATAAAGGGTTATAAACCAACATTAGCCAAAAATGTGAACCACAAAGATTCATGGTTTTCATACGTTCACCCAACAAGTAGGCTCCTTAAAATGGAGTTTGAAATCCAAGATTATATAAGCATAAATACCACATGAAACCTTAAAACTGTCAAGGTCTTGGCTTGCCCTCCTGTTGGCAGCCATCTTGAAACGTGCAGACTGTTGCCTCTTATAAACTCTGATTGCATCATCACTTGCCTCCAGCTTGGGTGTCGCACAGTGGTGATGCTGCACACCTGACTATATCTATCGCCTGATGAGTTGCAGTCCTTGCCTTTGTGTTTGTGCTCCAAGGGGCATCACTGTTAGCAGTCTTCTTTTCCCCGTGTTCCTCTGTGCATGACCAGGCTTGGCTGACCACTCTCCTGGCTCTCGACCCCCCCATCGGCAAACAAACTGGCATCGGCAGACTACCCACTTCTGGACTCTACCCCGTCTTGGATGACTACCTGCTTCAGGACTTGACTCCAGCTCGTTCCTGATCCCGCTCCTCACTCTTGCTGTGCATTTATTGTTGTTTGCTCCAATAAACTGCTTTATTTTACCTGCATCTCCGTGTGGTCTGGTTTCCTGGCACCCTGACAAAAACAAAATGCCGAACATAACTAATCTGGAAAGATCCTTCCATTTCCCCCCTCCTTCTATCAGTTTTCCATCCTTCTGTAAAGTATTTACATGCTGTATCATGATTATTGTTTCTGTTCTAGCCTATGTTTTGTTGTATTTTTTATTGTAGATATTGTTCCATACTCCATATCCTTCTGAAATAGAGGCAAGTGGATCCTGATAAAGCACTTTACCTCTGCGAAACGCGTTGAGAAGAAAGGATGTGGAATTCTCTTCCACAAGCAGTGGTATCAGCAGGGAGCATCGATAGTTTCAAAAAAACTATTAAATGGGCACCTTAAAGACCACAACATACAGGGGTATAAAATGTACGGTTAACAGCAAACTCAAACACACACACACACATTATGGGTTGAACTGGATGGACTGATGTATTTTTTCAACCTCACTAACTATTTAACTATAAAAAAGTTTGGAGGCATTTTGTAGTTTCTAATACTAAAACAGTAATACTCAACCAGGGTTACAATGAACCCTAGGGTTCCTCCAGAGGTGGCTAGGGGGTTCCTTGAGCTGTGGCTAACTGACCTCCCATTTGATGGTGCCTTCATAGTTCCAAGTACAACACCACTTAGCATAGCCACAGCCATGGCTGTAAGGGCAGTATTCTGGCCACCGATGTAAGGAGCATCCTCACTCACCACCACCAATGGAAGGGGCATTTTCCCAATGACCACCAAGGGACTAATCTTAGCAGGGGGTCCCAGAAGCCTGAAAATTATTTCAAGAATTTCTTTGGGATAAAAAGGTTGAAAAAGGCTGTACTAGAACATATCAAACTCAATGGGAAACTGAGCTTAACATGTCCCTACAGTCAGATGACTGGCAGACCATCTGGCAAACTACGGCTTGCCACCTATTTTGTCAGATAGGACATACCAGTCCACCACGCCAATTTTATTTCTTTATACTCCTCTATGTCTATTCCCAAGAAGGCACAATGACTCATATTTGATGGTCTTGCCCAACAGTGAGAAAGAATCTGGATAAATGTATATAATCTCATTCACGCACTGCAGCAAACAAATGTCGGTAAATACCCTTGTGTAAAATGTGCTTGGTTTGGGGTGTCTGGATTCCACCGAAGAATGACTAATTCCTAAATAAGGGTTATATTTTTTTACTGTAGGGATACAACTACAATACTATTACAGATAAGGAAATGGGGAAGAGGGAGATAGACGAGGAAAAGAGTGGGGGGGGGGGTCTGTCTACTACCATATACACATCCTCACTGAATCTCTCAGGCCAGGGCCCTTTTTATCCAGACTTGAGACCCACACCCCAGCTGGGGGTGGAGGGTTGGTAATCACAGTCATGAAATACAGTTGAACCAAAAGTGATAAAAAGTTTGTTCCTCACCCAGCCCTTAACTTACAGTTCCTTTGAGCAGATAATCACACAGGATGTCCATCCCATTCATCATCCTTCAGGCACCATGTTGGCCAGGTGTGAGGGGGTAGTTGAATATCCTTAGGAGTCCCACTGGTTAGATGATGACGACCTTGTGCATTGTTCTAGCCCTGTTTACTGCAGGCTGGCTGTGAATACTGTCATTTACTTCACATCAAAATCATTTCAAAGCTATATTGTACAAGCCATACAGTATTGTTCTCATGTTCTATCTGCATTATTATCATTTTTTCCAGTATTACACCTTGCAAAGCATTGCCTAATAAACCTATTCCTGGCCTTTTCCACAGGGAATGGGAATTTGGCCCTCCGTGTTTTCACAGCTACAAGGCTCATAATAGTTAGGGCTCTGGAAAACTTCCACCTTCAGTTATCTAATACCCACGCTAAGCTCTTCCATGTTTGGCAGCCTTCACTATCTTAGGCCAACCATACATGGTTTAAATTATGTTATAGAAAAAGTGCGCTGGATAGATAAAGTAAAGCTGCAAACCTTAGAAAAAAATTGAAATAATGAAAAATGTACGATCTTTTATTTTTTGGAACACCGGGAGACACTCAAAGGCACCAGAGGGGACATATCCAGACCCAGGTTACCACGAAAGGAGACCATTCATCCTCAGGAGAGTGTGTGAATAGCTCTATTCCATCAGCCATTTGGTAAGAGGCTCATCCTCCCTTCTGAGTAGTGTTTTACAGCTGGTATCCTATTTTGGTAATCTCTTTCATCTGGATTTTGTTATCTATACGCCCTTACATTTCCATTCTCTGGTAAGGAGCCAATCCAGATATGGTGGTGGGATCACCTGCACCCTAGTTGCTGTGAATTTGACACTGAGGAGTCATTTATATCACATTACAACACAGACTCTGTTTGGATTGGACTGCACTTTACCTATACTGTTATACTTTTTGTCATTTATGTACAAGTGTGATTCATATATGCACTGTTTCATTTGATTTATTAGCACATCAGTTATATTTTTGATATGCACTGTGGCACTTAATATTGGTTCTATCTAATAATTTCGATACCACGTCACTTTTGTATCATTATTGGTTTTATCCAATAATTATTTGAATCACGTTATTGGTTCATTTCAACCCGAAGGGGTTGATCCTCATAAGTTTAACGCACCTGCTCTTTCATTTTTCATACATGGTTTAAACCTCGGCCGGTTCAGAGAGAACTCGGATGATATTCAAACCGTTAATGGGCAGGCTGAATGCACCAAATTGATTGATCAATCAACTTGGGTACAACCAACCTGCCGGATTCCAATGCGAGAATATGCCGCTAGCGATAATTACTGCCTTACCCCGCCCGGGCTGGGAGCAGACAATTGCTCGTGTTGCACTGTCCCCATAGGGCTTGCTGTGTGTTGACTTCTTAGGCCTTCCTCTGATTATCTGCAGACAGTTCCTGGGGATTTTCACAAATCCCTCCTTACTCCTGTTGTGCTCGTTACTCAATTAACAGTTCAGGGTATTTGTTTTCTTTTTTAATTTATTGTGTAACTTGAATGGGAGAAGGGAATAGTGGGATACTCCAACTGAACTATTCACAGTAGATAAGGAGAACTCTCACTTGGCCTCACAAAATTATTTGTGGAAGCAGACACACTGCTTTAACCATAATACCACTTGGATATAGAAGAATTAAGTCTTCTTGCTCTCTTTAGCAGCAGACTTGATGCAACTACATTATCTTCAGGACACTCTCTAGCATCCTCTTTACTGCCACCTGTCCACTGACTCTTCCACCTGAAGGGATGGCCCCCACATGACAGGCGCCATTACAGATATCTGTACTCACTGTAGGCAGAATCAGATCCTTTCCAGTGTTTCCCTTCCATTCAGCTCTGCAGGACATCTGAGTTCAGCTTTTCTCTGACTTTCAGGCCCTCAGGTAGACTACCCAAGGTTGCATGGCAGCTTTTACAGAGGAGGGGCAGCCGCCCCCTCCTTCCGGGACCCCGCTCTCCAGCCAAAGACCCAGAGCACATACAGTCACCCAGCATGCACCAAGGCACTTTCCTCTGCCAAATTACCAGGGCTGTAACAATGCCTGTGCCCTCACTTTGTTTCTTATCACTGTCCAAAATGCCTTCCTATTGGACCAGTGTGAAACATTCAGACAAGCTGAGCTGCATCTGACCACCATGAGCAGACCCTACCAATGGATCCTGCTCCCTGGTAGGCAGAGTGCACTCTACATTTACCTGGCAATCTTCCTGGGAAGCAGAAAGACCCAAAAAACTATACTATCTTCTAGCATCTACCTAGGAGGGTGCTACACTTGGAAGGAGGGATTCCCCTGTAAACACTGTCTGTGTTGATGGAGGAATTGAACAAATTTCTTTCCTGCAACCCGTAGTTGCAGGAAAGATATTTTCACCATGTGTGCTCTGCCTTACTTCCAACCATTACAATTCAGTGAATCTATATTGTCCATTTGATGCCACAGCCCTTCCTGTAATAGGGTGACAACGCTCTGACCCTGTCTCCTTATTATGTCCTTGTGTTGTCACTTTGTTACATTGGCTTTTGATGAAGACTACAGGTGGCTGTTTGATTGCATTACACAGGCATGATCCACTGTCATCAACATCAGGAAACCCACCCTGTGAAATACCAGCCATTGGTTAAACACTTACAGACGGGAAACAGGCGCCATCGGTTCAGCAGCTCTGAAATGTAACAAAGAATAAAAAAAAGTGTTTTATTTTTTTTAAATTCAACTAATACCAAGGAAACATTCATCTCTTTATTTGATCAAAGCACAAAAGGACATTTTTTCATCAACAGTCAATAGTTCTTAAAAGTCTTGTCATTAAAAGAGATTAGACCTATGCAGGCAAATTTTCTGATACATTGTATCAATGATAATTGTAAGAATCCAACCGAATAAACAGCTTTTTTTTTTTTTAAATCCGTAGTGGTGCAAAAAACTTAAACGGAAAAACCTGGTAAGTGAACACAAAAAAGTGCACTTAGGGGGGTACTTTGTCCACCACCCCCCCAAAGGGGAAGAACCTCTAGCCTGATTCCCTGGGGTGCAAGGCTCCTGACAGGCACAAAGGGTTCCAATGGTCCGCCTAGCCAAAAGGCCTGGCGGCCCCCATTCTTCTGTGCCAGCCAAAGCCGACCTCGAATACTTGGTCAAGGCGCTCTCCCGAAGACAGACCCATCCAGGAACAGAAGAGGAAGGAGCCTGAGGGCCACACATCCTCCCCCCTAGACTTCAGGGCAAGCCCAAGGACTCACACCCTCCATCCTAGTGAGAAGAAAACACACACAAGAGTAAAAGGTGACAAAACGTGGGAGAAAAAATAAATAAGTGGCCGTGCATGGTGCACTGGCCGGGCAGTGAGGCCAGTTAACAAAAATTGTCCAGGACTTTAGCCAAAAGGCCCAGCCCTAAAAGGCGCAGTTCAGAAAAAGTGTTTGGAGCTGTGACCATGTGTCGTTTCACACATTGGGGTCCCACACTCAAGTGTTACTAAGAGCACCTCTGGGGCAACCACTCCCAGAGGGCACAGACACCGCGGACTATCTGCCTTCCCAGCCCCTGGCCAGACAAGGTAGAACGTTCAAATTGGGAGGTAATGGGCTCTTCCAGCTTTCCCTGGGGAATTACTCATTAGCTTCAACTGCCTGTGAGCGCCCCGGTTTCTGTTCCAGCCGGTACTTACCTTCCAAGCCCCCATCACTCCAGCAGGTTTGCATAGCCGCCACCCAACCTTGGTCAGGTCAGATGACAGCACAGCGCCCCCACTGGATCACTGATAAGAACAGATACTACACTTGATCTTAGCCAAAAGGCCGAGAAGCGATAAACAGCTAGGTTAAATGGTTGACTGGATGAAATTTTAGGGTGTGCATGGCCAGTGTCTGACACCATTAGATGATGTTATTATCCGCAGTGCCCAGAGTTATGGAGATCAGGAAGCTGGTCATTAGAGTAAAGTTCCTGCAGATAGATCCAATCAGACCCAGGACAATGGCACACGCAGGCAGTTCCATAATGGATGAATGTGAAGACATGTGGCTATGGAGAAGTGTCTATAGACATCCCTGATATAAAAACAATTACAATCAGCCATAGCATTTCCAACCCAGCCAATCTACTTTCTCCAAGATGGCTATGGAATTATATATGCAGCGTAGGACCAAATGTTTGTTAATTCCTGACCATCACACCTACACTGTATGGCTAAAGGCATGTGGGCCCCCTCAAAACGAGGGAGTTCAGGTGCTTCTAATGCAAGACACTGTGAATAATCATCATGCAAAGACATTGTAGACAATTGTTCTTTGCCAACTTTGTGGCAAGTTTGGTGAGGACCCTTTTCTGTTCCTACATGATTGACTGTGCCCCCACTGTGTATAAAGCCAGCTCCAAAAAGACATGGTTTATGAGTTTGGTGTAGAGGAATTTGAGTGTCCTGACCTCAAACCCACTGAACACCAGGTCTTCTCATCCAACATCAATACCTGACCTCACAACATGGGTACAGAGACACACCAAAATCATGTGGAAGGCCTAACCAGAGGAATGGAGGTTGTTATAGCCTCATGCTGCTCTGTCGCTAATTATAGGCATTTAATTGTTGATTATTCTATGGCACTGATTGATACACCCTGAATTTCCATAAAACATTTTGATAATTAATTGGCACCTACCTGTATATGGAAGACTGAGATTATAAAGGTGTACTCTTGCACAGTTCCTGACCAAGCAGTGCTGGAACAAGATCATCCAGGGCAAAGATGCCATTCTGTGCCCCCACCCCCCTCATGTTCATTATGTACTAGCTCAGGGGGTTCTACGCTCAGTAGTCTCTCGCTTGTCAAAATCACTGCTGCTGTCACTACTTCTTTCAGCCTTGTAACAGAAGGAAGGCACCCCCATGTGTACAGTAAGCAATTGCTCCCAGGGCAGTCGCCCTTCCCACCCACCCCTTGTCCTCCCCACCCACCCCTTGTCCTTCCCACCCCTTGTCCCATCACTGCGTCCAAGCACCCCTGGAAGTTGAGACAGGGTCTGCAAAGGCGATGGAACACCGTGGGCTGGAACTTGAGAGTGCTCATATTTGGTGAGCAGGAGTACAGCTGATTATACACTGAGGATGCACCAACGTTGCACCAAGTTCAGTTAACCACTTTACCACCGGAGGATTTTGCTGTCTTACGTCCAGGCCACTTTTTATGATTCGGCGCTGTGCGACTTTAACTGACAATTGCGCGGTCGTGCGATGCCGTACCCAAACGAAATTTACGTCCTTTCTATTCCCACAAACAGAGCTTTCTTTTGGTGGTATTTGATCACCTCTGCGATTTTTACTTTTTGCGCTATAAACAAAAAAAGAGAGCGTTTATTTTGAAAAAATAACAATATTTTTAACATTTTTTTATATGAAATCCCCCCCCCCCCCAAAAAAAAATGTAAAAATCAAATTTTTTTTAAATTCTTGGCCAATTTGTTTTCTGCTACCTATGTTTGGTAAAAAAAATCACAATAAGCGTGTTTTGATTGGTTTGCGCAAAAGTTATTGCGTTTACTAACTAAGGGAAAGATTTTTGTCATTTTTGGTGTTTTTTTTGGCGGTGATCTGCGATTTTTTTTGCGGGACTGACTTGACTGACATTTTTGACACTTTTAGGGGTACCAGTGACATTACTGCAGTAATCAGTGCTATATATATGCACTGTTACTGTAAAAATGACACTGGCAGGGAAGGGGTTCATTTTATTGGAGAGGGAGGGGTTAATGTATGCCTGGTGCTTACTGACGTGTGTGGGGGGAGGTGACTGAGGGAGTCAGGGACAGATCGGATGTTCAGCTATGCTGAACACTGCGATCTGTCACTCCCTGTCACTCCCTGTCACTTAGGAGATCCGCCCGCTCTGTTTACACAGGCGGGCAGATCTCCAAACTAGATTCCCCGATGATTGGGGAAGAGCAGCGGCGATCGCCGGCGCTCCTCCCCTGGCCCGACTCCCGCTGTGACTGAAAACAGCGGGAGCGCGCCTCTGGCGGTGCGCGAGCGCCGCCTACAGGAGGAGGAGTCCAGCGACATAGTACTACGTCGCTGGACGATAACGAACCACTTTGCCGCAGTACGCTCAATGTGAGTGGTCGGCAAGTGGTTAAAGGCAAAGTCTGGTCCCAATCCTGGTCTAATGGAAACTGGGAGCAGACCATATATATGTACAAATGTAGGGAGCATATACTAGGATCAGGAACAAGGTGGAGTAGGAAAAAAGATGCAGGGTTCAAGATAAAGGTTCTAGGCACAGAGCACGGTGAAGGAGCAGGAACACGATAATGGCTAGCAGTATCTGGCAGCAAGCAAAACGCTGACAAAATGTATAACAGCAGAAGAGGGACTAAATGCCCTCCCAGTAGCCAGCACTAGGTGGAACTGATTACTGGAATCTGCTTACTGCTGGGAGACACCTGCTGGTGGATGCTGGACCTACAAACCTCCCCTCTGGCAAGGAAAGTGCCACTAACGTTGATCCAGGTCCTGGCATTTATACAATATTAGAGTCAAAGACAGGCAAAGGTCAGCAATGAATAGGTGGTGAGGTATGTATTCGGTAGGCAGGAGTGTGGTCAGTAATCCAGGCCGAGGTTAGTAGCAAACTAGGGGTAATCCGAAAAGCAAGGTCAGATGGAAGCCAGGTCAATCACGGAATTGGAATGAGTACCAGGATCAAGAACACAGGAGCAAGACTAAAGACCATTTAGCAAAGAGCTTGTAAAAGGTTTTTGGTGCTTTTCCTGTATGTTCTGTAGACTTTTTAATTTGGGTGGCCCTTGCCCTTGGTGCCCCCCACCAAGGGCAAGGGCCACCCAAATTAAAAAGTCTACAGAACATACAGGAAAAGCACCAAAAACCTTTTACAAGCTCTTTGCTAAATGGTCTTTAGTCTTGCTCCTATTTTGCAGAGAGAGGCTGAAACCCAGCCATTTCATTCAATTAAGAACCTCTATTCTATTGGTTGAGTATCCATATCTAGTGCCTCCTTCCAAACTATACTTGGATAGCAACAAAAGGGAGGGGGGGGGGGCAACTCCATATATTAGTTATGGTTTTGGGAAGGATGTCTAAAGTCTTTCACCATATAGTTTTATATCCCTTGATCCAACCATAAGGAGCTGCATCTGGTCTTTATGACTGTAGGTGCCTAAAATAGAAAAAAATATTGCAGATCAAGATGGATGTACCTGGGATTGAGAGATGGATCTCTCTAGCATTATATTGTCACTTTGGTCTCTTATCACACATGATATATTGTATTTCTCTTTTCTGTTGAATCAGACCGCTATCATAATCTCTTTAGTTGATCTCGGCTGACAGTTTTTTGTCACAGAAAGCTATTAGTGATATTGATCTTTTAGACAAATGTAGCTTATTATTGCTGTGTGTAATTTATTGTATTCTATATCAAAGGGTGAACAGATGTACAGTATTATTAGCTGTGGATGGCTGTTTAGCAATGAGCTGCTACATTTAAGAGGCTCTCCAAGCATTCCTAATAGTGACTTGCCCTGGCACCTACAGCCGTGGCCAAAAGTTTTGAGAACTTCACAAATATTAATTTTCACAAATTCTGGTGCTTCAGTGTTTTTAGATCTTTGTGCCAGATGTTACTATGGGCTACTGAAGTATAATTACAAGCATTACATAAGTGTCAAAGGCTTTTATTGACAATTACATTAAATTTATGCAAATAGTCAACATTTGCAGCTTTGACCCTTCTTTTTCAAGTCCTCTGCAATTCACAATTCACCCTGGCATGCTGTCAATCATCTTCAGGGCCACATCCTGACTGATGACCATCCCCCATTCTTGCATAATCAATGCTTTGAGTTTGTCAGAATACGTGTTTTTTTTTTTTGTTCATCTTTCTCTTGAAGATTCACCACAAGTTCTCAATGAGATTAAGGTCTGGGGAGTTTCCTGGCCATGGAGCCAAAATTTCAATGTTTTGTTCCCCATGCCACTTAGTTATGACTTTTGCCTTATGGTAAGGAGCTCCATCATGCTGGAAAAGCGATTGTTCCTCACCAAACTGTTCTTGGATGGTTGGGAGAAGTTGTTCTAGGAGGATTGACGCCCTCCGTAGAAGTCCGTGATGACGAAACGCGTAAGGGCGTGAGTACGCGGTCACCTTGGATACCCGTCGTCTGACGTCACACCCGAAAATCGAACTCGGAGGATGTTTTTATACCAATCTTTAATCATGGCGGTGTTCTTAGGCAAAATTGTGAGTGAGCCCACTCCCTTGGCTGAGAAGAAACCCCACACATGAATTGTTGGTAAATGGCGCTACCACTGTGTAAAAACTGCATAAGACTGCATAAAAACAATAAATAATTTTCTGTGTCTGGGAACCTGATCTGAGGTGGTTAGTGGGGTCCCCCAAGGCTCAGTCCTGGGACCAACCTTGTTCAATTTATTCATAAACAGCATTGAGGACGGGATCAGTAGTTCGTTATCAGTTTTTGCAGATGACACAAAATTAGTCAGGGCGATAACTACACAGCATGAAGCAGATATCCTACAGAATGACCTGGACAAAATAACGGAGTGGGCAACGACTTGGCAAATGATGTTTAATGTGGAGAAGTGTAAGATTTTGCACTTGGGGACTAAAAATATAAAAGCACATTACACTTTAGGGGGGGAAAATGGAGAAAGATCTGGGAGTCTTGGTAGAGGATAGACTAAGCAACAGCATGCAATGTCAAGCGGCAGCGGCCAAAGCCAGCAGAATATTAGCATACATAAAGAAAGGGATGTATTCCAGAGATAAGACTATAATCCTTCCACTTTATAAAACTCTGGTCCGACCACATCTGGAGTATTCTGTCCAGTTCTGGTCGCCAGTCCTCAGGAGGGATGTGTTGGAGCTGGAGAGAGTCCAGAGAAGGGCAACTAAACTAATTAGGGGATTGGAGAACCTTAATTATGAAGAGCGTCTGCAATCACTTGATTTATTCTCCCTGGAGAAGAGACGCCTGAGAGGGGACATGATAGCAATTTACAAATACCTCAATGGTGATCTCAGCATAGAAAAATAGCTATTCAGACGAAGGGATTGCATTAGGACTCGAGGGCATACAATGCGATTAGAGGAGAAGCGTTTTAACCTCAGGCAACGTGGAGGGTTCTTTACTGTTAGGGCTACAAGATTGTGGAATTCTCTACCACAAGAGGTGGTTTCTGCAGGTAGTATGGTGGCTTTCAAAAGACTCTTAGACGTACATCTCGGGGATCAGAACATTCAGGGGTATGAGAGATGATTACGGCCACACACACACACCTACACAGGTTGAACTGAATGGACTATGGTCTTTATTCAACCGCACCGTAACTATGTAACCTCAGTGGGTGATTATGATGTTATTCCAATGTTAAGATAAAAACAAAAATGTGCACTGTGCTAAGATGTTGGGTCCTGCCCCATATTGTGAGCATAAAAATCACATATATAATGTAAAATGCACAATGGTAAAATATTTTAAAGACAGCTGAGTGATATTAAAACCATAGGAGGTGCACAGTGCTGTGATAATAAAGTGCCAGAGTGCTGGATGATGGATTCAGATGCTGCAAATAACGTGATAATAAGTAAATGATAATAAAAGAAAAGACTCAGTGCTGGAGTAGTAAAGTGCCAGCGTGCTGGGTATATTCCCAAGGCTATGTATTAACCTTATGGTAGGTGCCACACAAGCCCTTAGTAGCTTTGCTGTGGGCTCCTAAGGTGCTGGGTGCTTAGTGAAAGGTGCTTAAAAAATGAAAGTGCTAAAAATAACTTTTATAAGTGTTGGTAATAACTTTTATTGTGCTCACAAAGACCAGGGAGTAGATGTGAGCCCGATAATGAATATCACTGGGGGGTGGTATACACACATTGATGTCATAGTGACGAAATGCGTAGGGTGGAGTTTACAGCGTCACTCACGCGTCGCTTCCGGTAGAATGGTTCCGGACCGTGGAACGTGGAAGCGCTGAGGCGGCCGGACACTGAATAAGGCACTCCATAGCGCAGGTACACCATAACCCCTTTCAGCCCACACATGAATGGTCTCAGGATGCATGACACAGGACTGATGGTGGCGCTCACCTTTTCTTCTCCGGATGCTCCAAACAATCAGAAAGGGGATTCATCAGAGAAAATGACTTTCCCCCAGTCCTCAGCAGTCCAATCCCCGTACCTTCTGCAGAATATCAGTCTGTCCCTGATGTTTTTCCTGGAGAGAAGTGGCTTCTTTGCTGCCCTTCTTGACACCAGGCCATCCTCCAAAAGTCTTCTCACTGTGCATGCAGATGTATTCACACCCGCCTGCTGCCATTCCTGAGCACTGGTGGTGCCCTGATCCCGCAGCTGAACCAACTGTAGGAGACGGTCCTGGTCCTTGCTGGACTTTCTTGGGCGCCCTGAAGCCTTCTTCACAAATGCAGTGGAAATGTCTTTTATGGGATTAAGTTAATTTTCATGGCAAACAGGGACAATTGCAATTCATCTGATCGCTCTTCATAATATTCTGGAGTATATGCAAATTGCCATCATAAAAACTGAGGCCACGGACTTTGTGAAAATTAATATTTGTGTCATTCTCAAGACTTTTGGCCACGGCTGTACACCCGGACACTCACCAACCCACAAGTGGCCACAATCAAACAGGCTTCAATACCTTCAATTCTCCCTTGCAAATTTGTAGGTGGGGGTGCAATGTGTAACTCACACAGACAAGTACAAAAGAAACTTGTATTGAAGTAAAGCAACAAGCCTGAAGGACCCCCACCCATGAGAGTACATTAATTAATTCCAACAATATGAAGATGGCAGGTAACAGCCCCCTTAGACAGGGCCTGCTAAGAGTGAAATGCGGCCTGGCTGTCCAGTGCTCCAAACTGGATATTGTCCAAAGGAGTTGTGACTATGCTTTCCCTCCTGCTCAGGAAACGTTCTTTATTACTGTCATTAACAGGCAGGTGTCAGGTCACCTGTGGCCAGGTGACAACTGCACCCTGTTGGAGGCAGGGGTGCAGCGCAAGGTAGTGAACCCTATAGCAGACTGCTGCGGATGGACTGGAACGTGAGCCCAAGATTCCCCAGGGTGCGGAGTCTAAGACCCAGCAGGTGTTCACCAGAGCCTCTAGTGGTGAGGATGGACTTGGCTGCAGCTGGGCCCAGGTCGCGGCCCCTGGGGTCCCCCAGGTCATCATCATAGGGAGAGAGGGGAAGCAGCCACTCAGGACACACGGAATGGTGATGGGTAAGCCAAGGTCGGGGTAACAGGCAGACAAGGGTAACCAAGGGACAGGCCAAAGGTCAGGGTAACAGGCAAACAGGAAAAGTCAGAGACAAGCCAAAGTCGGTACACAGAAAGGTAGATCAAGGACACGGCAAACAGGAAACAAGAAACAAACACTGTTGAACAGCAAAGCAGACCTGAAGTGCACTGGTTAATATAGACTTTCTGTGATGACCTGGGGTGGGGCAGGAACAGGAGGTAGAGGTGATAAAAAGGAACCAGAAGTGAAGTCTGGCCTCTAATACAGACATGAAGGAACAGGTAAGCTGCCAATCACTATTGCAAGTCCATGACAGCGGGGTACCTGTGTCTACTGTACCAACTTCCCAAAAGCACACCAAGCCAGGGCCTTAAGAAGTAGGGGCTGCCTGACCCAAGATGGCTGCTGGAGTCACATGAGGCATCAGCATCTAATCGGAGGCTTTCCCAGTGACCCAGGAAACCATAGAGGAACTGTGTTCCCCTTTACTTCCTCACCAACTTCGGTGCTGCTTTGGAAGAGTGCCACCTTCAGTGGAGAATGTACACTGCACCTACAAATTTATTGGCTCAGTTGTATCAAGTAGAGAAATTCAGACGTACAGGATACCCAAAAAACAACAATAAAACTCCATTGCACAGTAGACTTCTAAGAATCTTTAGACCCAGATAGCCACTTTATCTAGTTTCTCAGGCCTCTGGTCAGCTCTAGGCTGGTGTAGATTCTGTTGGCGCAGAGGAGTGGATTCCTCTTTCTTTCTTTGGCCTCTGCCACAGGCCAATGTTGGACTCTGTAGGCCATTATCATGAGCTAATTAAGGTATTCTAGGCCCATTAGGGTAGCTAGGAGAAAAGGAAACCTTTCATGGCTCTGGCTTCCACCCCCAGGCAGCAGCAAGCGAGGCAGTGGACATCTCACAAGTGGGAGCGCCAATACTTTCTGGAGCTCTATCCTCTCCAACCCCTCTAGAAGGTCATCCCATAAATCCCACCCAGAACACTGGAAAAAACATCACAATAATTGGCAAAGGCACAATAAATATTCGTCACCCCATATATTGTATCTTCTCACTCAATCTACTGAAGAGCACTCAACAGCAGCAGCAGAAGTATTCAATGTCCTGGGCTATAGGGAAACTCTATGTACACAGAAACATAACCAAAGCTCATGCTGGCTACAGCTGATCAGCAAACATTACACCGGCTTAAGAAAATTACACTGGCAACGGTCATACAAAGAGTTTACCGAGAGTCAACATGTCCCAGAATAAATGACCTATTCATTCCATAATTCATTTTTATACAGCTCACTGTGCTGAGAGGCAAATTCTCAGTAAAGTCACCGCTCTCTAGTAAATGGATAGGCTGCATTCTCAGTAAAGTCACCGCTCTCTAGTAAATGGATAGGCTGCATTCTCAATAAAGTCACCGCTCTCCAGTGATTGGATAGGCTGCATTCTCAGCGATGTCACCGCTCTCTAGTGAATGGATAGGCTGCATTCTCAGTGATATCACCGCTCTCTAGTGAATGGATAGGCTGCATTCTCAGTGATGTCACCGCTCTCTAGTGAAGGGATAGGCTGCATTCTCAGTGATGTCACTGCTCTCTAGTGAATGGATAGGCTGCATTCTCAGCGATGTCACCGCTCTCTAGTGAAGGGATAGGCTGCATTCTCAGTGATGTCACCGCTCTCTAGTGAATGGATAGGCTGCATTCTCAGTGATGTCACCGCTCTCTAGTGATTGGATAGGCTGCATTCTCAGCGATGTCACCGCTCTCTAGTGATTGGATAGGCTGCATTCTCAGCGATGTCACCGCTCTCTAGTGATTGGATAGGCTGCATTCTCAGTGATGCCATCGGTCTCTAGTGAATGGATGGGCTGCATTCTCAGTGATGTCACCGCTCTCTAGTGAATGGATAGGCTGCATTCTCAGTGATGTCACCGCTCTCTAGCGAATGGATAGGCTGCATTCTCAGTGATGTCACCGCTCTCTAGTGAATGGATAGGCTGCATTCTCAGTGATGTCACCGCTCTCTAGCGAATGGATAGGCTGCATTCTCAGTGATGTCACCGCTCTCTAGTGAATGGATAGGCTGCATTCTCAGTGATGTCACCGCTCTCTAGTGAATGGATAGGCTGCATTCTCAGTGATGTCACCGCTCTCTAGCGAATGGATAGGCTGCATTCTCAGTGATGTCACCGCTCTCTAGTGAATGGATGGGCTGCATTCTCAGTGATGTCACCGCTCTCTAGCGAATGGATAGGCTGCATTCTCACAAATGTCACCGCTCTCTAGTGAATGGATAGGCTGCATTGTCGGTGATGTCACCGCTCTCTAGTGAAGGGATAGGCTGCATGCTCAGTGATGTCACTGCTCTCTAGTGAATGGATAGGCTGCATTCTCTGTGATGTCACCGCTCTCTAGTGAATGGATTGGCTGCATTCTCAGTGATGTCACCACTCTCTAGTGATTGGATAGGCTGCATTCTCAGTGATGTCACCACTCTCTAGTGATTGGATAGGCTGCATTCTCAGTGATGTCACCACTCTCTAGTGATTGGATAGGCTGCATTCTCAGTGATGTCACCACTCTCTAGTGATTGGATAGGCTGCATTCTCAGTGATGTCACCGCTCTCTAGTGAAGGGATAGGCTGCATTCTCAGTGATGTCACTGCCCTCTAGTGAAGGGATAGGCTGCATTCTCAGTGATTTCATCGCTCTCTAGCGAATGGATAGGCTGCATTCTCAGTGATATCATCACTCTCTAGTGATTTGATAGGCTGCATTCTCAGTGATGTCACCGGTCTCTAGTGAAGGGATAGGCTGCATTCTCAGTGATGTCACCACTCTCTAGTGATTTGATAGGCTGCATTCTCAGTGATGTCACTGGTCTCTAGTGAATGGATAGGCTGCATTCTCAGTGATGTCACCGCTCTCTAGTGAATGGATAGGCTGCATTCTCAGTGATGTCACTGCTCTATAGTGAATGAATAGGCTGCATTCTCAGTGATGTCACCGCTCTCTAGTGATTGGATAGACTGTATTCTCAGTGATGTCACAGCTCTCCAGTGATTGGATAGACTGTATTCTCAGTGATGTCACCGCTCTCTAGCGAATGGATAGGCTGCATTGTCGGTGATGTCACCGCTCTCTTGTGAATGGATAAGCTGCATTCTCAGCGAAGTCACCGCTTTCTAGTGAACAGATAGGCTGCATTCTCAGTGATGTCACCGGTCTCTAGTGAATGGATAGGCTGCATTCTCAGTGATGTCACCGCTCTCTAGTGAAGGGATAGGCTGCATTCTCAGTGATATCACCACTCTCGAGTGAATGGATAGGCTGCATTCTCAGTGATGTCACCGCTCTCAAAGTGAATGGATAGGCTGCATTCTCAGTGATGTCACCGCTCTCTAGTGAATAGATAGGCTGCATTCTCAGTGATGTCACTGGTCTCTAGTAAATGGATAGGCTGCATTCTCAGTGATGTCACCGCTCTCTAGCGAATGGATAGGCTGCATTGTCGGGGATGTCACCGCTCTCTTGTGAATGGATAAGCTGCATTCTCAGCGAAGTCACCGCTCTCTAGTGAAGGGATAGGCTGCATTCTCAGTGATGTCACCGCTCTCTAGTGAAGGGAAAGGCTGCATTCTAAGTGATGTCACCGCTCTCTAGTGAAGGGATAGGCTGCATTCTCAGTGATGTCACCTCTCTCGAGTGAATGGATAGGCTGCATTCTCAGTGATGTCACCGCTCTATAGTGAATGAATAGGCTGCATTCTCAGTGATGTCACCGCTCTCTAGCGAATGGATAGGCTGCATTGTCGGGGATGTCACCGCTCTCTTGTGAATGGATAAGCTGCATTCTCAGCGAAGTCACCGCTCTCTAGTGAAGGGATAGGCTGCATTCTCAGTGATGTCACCGCTCTCTAGTGAAGGGATAGGCTGCATTCTCAGTGATGTCACCTCTCTCGAGTGAATGGATAGGCTGCATTCTCAGTGATGTCACCGCTCTATAGTGAATGAATAGGCTGCATTCTCAGTGATGTCACCGCTCTCAAAGTGAATGGATAGGCTGCATTCTCAGTGATGTCACCGCTCTCAAGTGTTTGGATAGGCTGCATTCTCAGTGATGTCACCGCTCTCTAGCGAATGGATAGGCTGCATTGTCGGTGATGTCACCGCTCTCTTGTGAATGGATAACCTGCATTCTCAGCGAAGTCACCGCTCTCTAGTGAAGGGATAGGCTGCATTCTCAGTGATGTCACCGCTCTATAGTGAATGGATAGGCTGCATTCTCAGTGATGTCACCGTTCTCTAGTGAATGGATAGGCTGCATGCTCAGTGATGTCACCGCTCTTTAGTGAATGGATAGGCTGCATTCTCAGTGATGTCACCGCTCTCTAGCGAATGGATAGGCTGCATTCTCAGTGATGTCACCGCTCTCTAGTGATTGGATAGGCTGCATTCTCAGTGATGTCACCGCTCTCTAGTGAATGGATAGGCTGCATTCTCAGTGATGTCACCGCTCTATAGTGAATGGATAGACTGTATTCTCAGTGATGTCACCGCTCTCTAGCGAATGGATAGGCTGCATTGTCGGTGATGTCACCACTCTCTTGTTAATGGATAACCTGCATTCTCAGCGAAGTCACCGCTCTCTAGTGAACAGATAGGCTGCATTCTCAGTGATGTCACCGCTCTCTAGCGAATGGATAGGCTGCATTCTCAGTGATGTTACCGCTCTCTAGTGAATGGATAGGCTGCATTCTCAGTGATGTCACCGCTCTCTAGTGATTGGATAGGCTGCATTCTCAGTGATGTCACCGCTCTCTAGGGAATGGATAGGCTGCATTCTCAGTGATGTCACCGCTCTCTAGTGAATGGATAGGCTGCATGCTCAGTCATGTCACCGCTCTCTAGTGAATGGATATGCTGCATTCTCAGGGATGTCACCGCTCTCTAGTGATTGGATAGGCTGCATTCTCAGTGATGTCACTGCTCTCTAGTGAATGGATAGGCTGCATTCTCAGGGATGTCACCGCTCTCTAGTGATTGGATAGGCTGCATTCTCAGTGATGTCACCGCTCTCTAGCGAATGGATAGGCTGCATTGTCGGTGATGTCACTGCTCTCTAGTGAATGGATAGGCTGCATTCTCAGTGATGTCACCGCTCTCTAGTGAAGGGATAGGCTGCATTCTCAGTGATGTCACTGCTCTCTAGTGAATGGATAGGCTGCATTCTCAGTGATGTCGCCGCTCTCTAGTGAATGGATAGGCTGCATTCTCAGTGATGTCACCGCTCTCTAGTGAATGGATAGGCTGCATTCTCAGTGATGTCACCGCTCTCTAGTGAATGGATAGGCTGCATTCTCAGTGATGTCACCGCTCTCTATTATGAATATAATAAGTTAAAACACAATATATAAAGTGCAGTAATCCATTCAGTAATTGCCTCTCATTGCTCTGATTGATGTGGGTTATCATACAATGCACATTCTTGTTGCCCCATCCTTTATTACAAAATAAACTCACATGAGACCTTTTCTTGTATGCAATACTGATGATAAATATATTATATTTATGTCTTTCTGAGAAGAACAATTTATACTTCCTCCATATTTCAATGTGTTGGGTAAAACTGGATTATGCAAAAAAGAGGTTTATGCATCAGTGAAGAAATATACATTTAGAAACTGATGGTGGGAAGATGCAAAGGGCACAGAGCATAACCCCAGGGCAGCCTTCATCCCAGAATTTCCAATTATCAGTCACAAAACTATGACTGCGACCGAATCCAAACTTCATATGTGCAGCTGAGCAGTTCTAGGCCCAGGAACCGGAGACATTGTGAATGGATGTGTGGGGGAATATTGTTACAATGTTTATTAAGAAATACAATGTGATTGATATTCTTACCTACATCTATGCTTCCAATGGGTCACATTGACTCGTCCTGTTGTAGATAAAGTGCCCTGAAAAAGTATTCACACCCCTTGACGTTTTACACATTTTCTCATGTTACAACCAAAACACGTAAATGTATTTTATTGGGATTTTATGTGATAGACCGACACAAAGTGGCCATAATTGTGAAGTGGAAGGAAAATGATAAATGATACAAATAAATCTGTGAAAAATGTGGATTGCATTTGTATTCACCCCCCCCCCCCCCCTTTACTCTGATATCCCTATCTAAAATCTAGTGGAACCAATCAGAAGTCACCTAATTAGTAAATAAAGTCCTCTTCTGTTTATACAAAGTGCCGTCACCCGTGTCTAGTGAATGGATAGGCTGCATTCTCCGTGATGTCATCGCTCTCTAGTGAATGGATAGGCTGCATTCTCAGTGATGTCACCGCTGTCTAGTGAATGGATAGGCTGCATTCTCAGTGATGTCACCGCTCTCTAGTGATTGGATAGGCTGCATTCTCAGTGATGTCACCGCTCTCTAGTGATTGGATAGGCTGCATTCTCAGTGATGTCACCGCTGTCTAGTGAATGGATAGGTTGCATTCTCAGTGATGTCACCGCTCTCTAGTGATTGGATAGGCTGCATTCTCAGTGATGTCACTGCTCTCTAGTGAATGGATAGGCTGCATTCTCCGTGATGTCATCGCTCTCTAGTGAATGGATAGGCTGCATTCTCAGTGATGTCACTGCTCTCTAGTGAATGGATAGGTTGCATTCTCAGTGATGTCACCGCTCTCTAGTGATTGGATAGGCTGCATTCTCAGTGATGTCACCGCTCTCTAGTGAATGGATAGGCTGCATTCTCAGTGATGTCACCGCTCTCTAGTGAATGGATAGGCTGCATTCTCCGTGATGTCACCGCTGTCTAGTGAATGGATAGGCTGCATTCTCAGTGATGTCACCGCTCTCTAGTGATTGGATAGGCTGCATTCTCAGTGATGTCACTGCTCTCTAGTGAATGGATAGGCTGCATTCTCAGTGATGTCACCGCTGTCTAGTGAATGGATAGGCTGCATTCTCAGTGATGTCACCGTTCTCTAGTGAATGGATAGGCTGCATTCTCAGTGATGTCACCGTTCTCTAGTGAATGGATAGGCTGCATTCACAGTGATGTCACCGCTCTCTAGTGAATGGATAGGCTGCATTCACAGTGATGTCACCGGTCTCTAGTGAATGGATAGGCTGCATTCTCAGTGATGTCACCGGTCTCTAGTGAGTGGATAGGCTGCATTCTCAGTGATGTCACCGCTCTCTAGTGAATGGATAGGCTGCATTCTCAGTGATGTCACCACTCTCTAGTGAATGGATAGGCTGCATTCTCAGTGATGTCACCGCTCTCTAGTGAATGGATAGGCTGCATTCTCAGTAATGTCACTGCTCTCTAGTGAATGGATAGGCTGCATTCTCAGTAATGTCACTGCTCTCTAGTGAATGGATAGGCTGCATTCTCAGTGATGTCACCGCTCTCTAGTGAATGGATAGGCTGCATTCTCAGTGATGTCACCGGTCTCTAGTGAAATGATAGGCTGCATTCTCAGTGATGTCACCGGTCTCTAGTGAATGGATAGTCTGCATTCTCAGTGATGTCATCGCTCTCTAGTGAATGGATAGGCTGCATTCTCAGTGATGTCACTGCTCTCTAGTGAATGGATAGGCTGCATTCTCTGTGATGTCACCACTCTCTAGTGAATGGATAGGCTGCATTCTCAGTGATGTCACCGCTCTCTAGTGAATGGATAGGCTGCATTCTCAGTAATGTCACTGCTCTCTAGTGAATGGATAGGCTGCATTCTCAGTAATGTCACTGCTCTCTAGTGAATGGATAGGCTGCATTCTCAGTGATGTCACCGCTCTCTAGTGAATGGATAGGCTGCATTCTCAGTGATGTCACCGGTCTCTAGTGAAATGATAGGCTGCATTCTCAGTGATGTCACCGGTCTCTAGTGAATGGATAGTCTGCATTCTCAGTGATGTCATCGCTCTCTAGTGAATGGATAGGCTGCATTCTCAGTGATGTCACTGCTCTCTAGTGAATGGATAGGCTGCATTCTCAGTGATGTCACCACTCTCTAGTAAATGGATAGGCTGCATTCTCAGTGATGTCATCGCTCTCTAGTGAATGGATAGGCTGCATTCTCAGTGATGTCACTGCTCTCTAGTGAATGGATAGGCTGCATTCACAGTGATGTCACCGGTCTCTAGTGAGTGGATAGGCTGCATGCTCAGTGATGTCACCGCTCTCTAGTGAATGGATAGGCTGTATTCTCAGTGATGTCACTGCTCTCTAGTGAATGGATAGGCTGCATTCTCAGTGATGTCACTGCTCTCTAGTGAATGGATAGGCTGCATTCTCAGCAATAAGTAGTCATGTAATCATTTAGTTTTTGGGCTTGCAGCCAATGTGGGACAGCAGCAATATCTGACTAGCTGACTAGCCAGCCCCCCTCGTCTGTGATGAAATGCGTTGGGAGTGGCTTATGACATGACGTCATCTCGTAAGGTATTGCTGAATGGACCACAAGTTTCATATCTGCCTGGTTGGATTTTAAATATTTTAATGTAAGTGCACATTTTTAAATAAAAATGGTGGATTGTGAAACACTATTGTTTGCCACCCTTATTCTCTATCTGTCTTGCTGAGTATCGACTGGCCAGAAGAGGGATCGCTACCCGGAGGCTGGAGGAGTTTGTGTTTATACAGCATGCAGTTTGTTCTTTTTAATTCTAATGTTCTATATTCTCTGGCAAGAGGTTTTGGTGTGGCTTTCATGCACGGTTTGATCGGCTTACAGGATTGCAGGAGTTTGGATTGAGCATTGTTTGACCATTTACGCTTGCTTTGACTTCTACGCTCTTAAGGCCTCGTTTACACTTGCTTTAGGATCTGGCATTGGACACTTTTTTAAAACAATCTGAATGTCAATCAAAGCCCCAATCACTAAAATAAAATGGTGACCTTACAGTCCTGGCCCCACATTGTGTTTGCTTTGCTTCAAAAATGATCCCCTGTGTCACTTTCTTGATGCTGTAAAGTGTCACCAAAGCCTCCATAGAAGTCTATGACAACGCTCATTAACAGCACCTGCAGCTTTTTAGAGGCTTTTACTCAGCTTTAGCTTTGCCTTGTTTTGGAAGTATTGCAGGTATGAGATATCCCAGGATGCACTGGGAAACCAACAATCAAACATTATAGATGTCATTAGCAGTCACTTCTAGTTCATGTGTATATATTCTGGGAATGTCCGGTGCAGATATCACATACAGTGTGCAGTGTGGAGCAGCAGGAAGGTGAGCGGGATTCAGACTGGAGTGGAGCAACTAGCAGATTGCACATGTGGTGCGCAGCATGGGAACGATATAGCAGAGGGTGAGGGGAAATCAGAGAGAGAGAACTGAGCGGTGGAGGGTCAGCAGAGCTGGGGGACCAGAATAGGAGAAACTAACCAATGTCACACATGGTGTGCAGCATGGCAGCAATATAGTGGGAGTTGTCCGGGGACCAGAGAGAGAGGAGGATCAGCAAACCAGAGGATCAGCAGAGCTGGGGGTTATTACTGAGTAGTAGAATAGTAGAACTGGGGGTTATTACTGAGTGGGGGATTAGCAGATCTGGGGGTTATTACTGAGTGGGGGATTAGCAGAGCTGGGGGTTATTACTGAGTGGGGGATTAGCAGAGCTGGGGGTTATTACTGAGTGGGGATAGCAGAGCTGGGATTATTACTGAGTGGGGATTAGCAGAGCTGGGGAATTACTACTGAGTGGGGAGCCAGCAGAGCTGGGGGTTATAACTGAGTGGGGGATCAGCAGAGCTGGGGGTTATTATTGAGTGGTGGATCAGCAGAGCTGGGGGTTATTATTGAGTAGTGGATTAGCAGAGTTGGGAGTTATTACTGAGTGGGGATCAGCAGAGCTGGAGGTTATTACTGAGTGGGGGATCAGCTGAGCTTGGGGCTATTACTGAGCGGTGGATCAGCAGAGCTGGGGCTTATTACTGAATGGAGGATCAGCAGAGCTGGGGGACCAGAGTAGGAGAAACTATCAGATGTCACACGTGCTGCGTAGCGTTGCAGAAATATAACGGAAGTTGACCGGAGATCAGAGAGAGAGGAGGATCAGCCAGAAAACCAGGGAATCAGCAGAGCTGGGGGGTTATTACTAAGTGGGGGATCAGCAGAGCTGGGGAATTACTACTGAGTGGAGGATAAGCAGAGACAAACTCATGTATACTCCTAGATTAAAACTATAAAATATACAGTATATAAAAAACAAAAAAAACATGTAAACTCTATTGGCTGTAATGCACATATAACCTGAATATATTAGCAAACAGTGTTAGTTGTAACATCTAATTTCCATTTAGTTTTAGTCATATTTTAGTCATCTGAATTGTTTTAGTATTAGTCATATATTAGTCGACTAAAATCTCCAGTACAAGTGTGAATTTGGTAGATGAAAATGTTTTCGTCTACGAAATTTACACCGCTGAAAAACGATCCACGTTTGCAGCCCACCGGTCCTTAGATGTGGTGGATGCATTTGTTTTCCAGTTTTTAGTTCAGCTAACTACAGTGCTTCCGGAAAGTATTCACAGCGCTTCACTTTTTCCACATTTTGTTATGTTACAGCCTTATTCTAAAATGGATTAAATTCATTATCTTCCTCAAAATTCTACAAACAATCCCCCATAATGACAATGTGAAAGAAGTTTGAGATCTTTGCAAATTTATAAAAAATTAAAAAGGAAAAAATCCCATGTACATAAGTATTCACACCCTTTGCCATGCCACTCAAAATTCAGCTCAGATGCATCCTGTTTCTACTGATCATCCTTGAGATGTTTCTACCACTTGATTGGAGTCCACCTGTGGTAAATTCAGTTGATTGGACATGATTTGGAAAGGCACATACCTGTCTATATAAGGTCCCACAGTTAACAGTGCATGTCAGAGCACAAACCAAGCCATGAAGTCCAAGGAATTGTCTGTAGACCTCCGAGACAGGATTGTATGGAGGCACAGATCTAGGGAAGGGTACAGAAACATTTGTGCAGCATTGAAGGTCCCATTGAGCACATTGGCCTCCATCATCTTTAAATGGAAAAAGTTTGAACCACCAGCATCTCTTTTTCGAGCGGGCCACCCGGCCAAACTGAGCGATTGGGTGAGAAGGGTCTTAGTCAGGGAGGTGACCAAGAACCCGATGGTCACTCTGACAGAGCTCCAGCGTTTCTCTGTGGAGAGGGGAGAACCTTCCAGAAGAACAACCATCTCTGCAGCACACCACCAATCAGGCCTGTATGGTAGAGTGGCCAGACAGAAGTCACTCCTTAGTAAAAGGCACATGACAGCCCACCTGGAGATGGCCAAAAAGCACCTGAAGGACTCTCAGACCATGAGATACAAAATTCTCTGGTCTGATGAAACAAAGATTGAACTCTTTGTCCTAAATGGCAAGCGTCCTGTCTGGAGGAAAACGGGCACCACTTATCACCTGGCCAATACCATCCCTACAGTGAAGCATGGTGGTGGTAGCATCATGCTGTGGGGATGTTTTTCAGCAGCAGCCAGGAACTAGGAGACTAGTCAGGATGGAGGGAAAGATGAATGCAGCAATGTACAGAGACATCATTGATGTAAACCTTCTCCAGAGCGCTCTGGACCTCAGACTGGTACGAAGGTTCATCTTCCAGCAGGACAACGACCCTAAGCACACAGCCCAGGTAACAAAGGAGTGGCTACGGGACAACTCTGTGAATGTCCTTGAGTGTCCCAGCCAGAGCCCAGACTTGAACCCAACTGAACATCTCTGGAGAGATCTGAAAATGGCTGTGCACCGACACTCCCCATCCAACCTGATGGAGCTTGAGAGGTCCTGCAAAGAAGAATGGGAGAAACTGCCCAAAAATAGGAGTGCCAAGCTTGCAGCATCATACTCAAAAATACTGGAGGCTGTAATTGGTGCCAAAGGAGCTTCACCAAAGTATTGAGCAAAGGCTGTGAATATTTATGGACATGGGATTTTTTCCTTTTTTTATTTTTGATAAATTTGAAAAGATTTCAAATAAATGTCTTTCACGTTGTCATTATGGGGGATTGTTTGTAGAATTTTGAGGAAAATAATGAATTGAATCTAAACAAACAGCAACCTCCCTATATCAGATATTATATTGCTGCAAACACTTCACTTCTCATATAAGTGTAAAGGCAAATAAATAATATAATAGTGCTGCGCAATAAAAATATCTATAAAATATCTAGTGAATTAATCAATAAAAAATGTGTCAAGCGTACAAAAAATGGCAAAAGGTATATAT
Organism: Pelophylax lessonae; assembly: GCF_965119305.1. Classification (NCBI taxonomy): domain Eukaryota; kingdom Metazoa; phylum Chordata; class Amphibia; order Anura; family Ranidae; genus Pelophylax; species Pelophylax lessonae. The sequence goes on from NC_138776.1 coordinate 8,247,602, forward strand.
ATATATATATATATATATATATATATATATATGATGGTGTAATCATAAAATCAATAAATAAATAATAAATATGTGCAACAATAGAATAACACGCTAATCCATCAGATGAAACCAAATATCAGTGCAAAAGAGCAAAAAAGTGCAAGGTGTAAAAATGGATAAAAGTCCTCAACATAATAGTCCCAGTGATCAATGAAAATTGATGAAATATAAGCCAAAATATAAATGAGTGGTGATCAAATAATAAATGATCAATTAAACGAATCCAATCTGATAGTCTTAGTGATAAGAAGTGCAAACAGCAAACAGCAAATATCTTCTATAAGTGCTCAAGCCACCTGGATGTGGCTGGTGCTTCCCAAGATCAGTGAGTGACCAGAGTGTCACAGATCAATAATAACTGTGCACCCCCTTGTGAGTGGGTGCTCACCTTAATACAGACTCAATCAAGCATATAGGCAGGGGGTCTTAGAGATGGCCGTCTCCAATTATATTGAGGACTTTTATTCATTTTTGCACCTTGCACTTTTTTGCTCTTTTGCACTTATATTTGATTTCATCTGATGGATTAGCGTGTTATTCTATTGTTGCACATATTTATTATTTATTTATTGATTTTATGATTACACAATCATATATATATATATATATACCTTTCGCCATTTTTTGTACGCTTGACACATTTTTTATTGATTAATTCACTAGATATTTTATAGATATTTTTTTTGCGCAGCACTATTATATTAATTATTTAATGAATTGAATCTATTTTGGAATAAAGCTGTAACATAACAAAATGTGGAAAAAGTGAAGCTCTGTGAATACTTTCCGGATGCGCTGTACACTTTCTCTAACTATAGAAGACATTTTATGTTTTAACTGCTTTTCACTACACCTCAAATGTCATTTCCATTGGATACGTAGACGACACATTTTCTGTAACTGTTTTTCTCTCCGTCCATAGACGCAGTAAAATCCTTTATTTCTGTATGACCGTGTGTCACGTCTCACAGTCACATTGCCACTATCACAGAGTCACACATTTGCTATCTTTTTTTGTAATTTCCTTTGAACTGGTGAAAAAATTATTCACCAAAAACCACAGAAGGAAGTGGTGTTTTACTCAAAATGACGGTAGTGGAAATATCTACGTGACTACAAAGGGCTCTTCCCTCTTTGATGTGCTTGCCCTGGCAAAGTTATCTTATAAAAATTCATGTTATACAATAAATAAAAGTTCAGTGCTACAAGGACTATGCAAGGGATACAAGCTGCAGGCGCAGGGGCCCGTCTACGAAGATCGGCAAATTTATAAACCATGTAAGGATGGCGTAAATTACCGCCAAAAGAAAGTCACAATGCAGACACAATTCAGTTCCAAAATAAACCTATCATGAAAAAGATTGGATCGTTGCTGATTGGACAGCTGTAGGTCATAACCAGCTGCTGCAGGTCCGGTGTTCTCCCGGAAAATGCGGTGCTCCTATCTGTGGCCTACTAAAGGGTTTTAGCACTAAGACAGGGGGTGTAACGGAACCACAACCCACTCTGTGTTTGTGGGCTTCCGTCAGTATACGCTTCCTTCAGTCACAGGGGGCAATTTACAAAGATAGCAAAAGGTGGTCTTGGCCGGGCTAGACAGGTGTCAGAGATTTAAAGGGAAGAGAAAGCGTAACTTCCCCTTTAAAGGTTTCTTTTAGGTAATGAGCAATCAGCAGTTGGAATAATGCTTTATTTATTCTTCCTTCAAAGCTCAGCTCTGTACAACAAGGCACAAATACACTGAACAGGACGCCAGGGATGGGTCCTGGAGGGGAAAGATATTTCCCCACTATTTGAGTTATGGTTCCTTTATGGGAAAGTTCAAGGGACATTTTTAATACTCAGGGGGTCTCACCCATTCAGGATGAGGGGTTCCGGGGTAGTTAGGTCAGAGAGGAGAGGACTGATGTATTCTCCAGATTGGTAAGAACTCATTTGAGACCTGGAGTTCGGAGGCTTGGAGGGACTTTGGGTGGGTAAGAGCCTCCAAACTCTGATTACAGGAGCGTTGGTGTCAAAAGGGTTAACCCACCTGCAAGGAAGATGTGAAAAGCAACGGGAAGCTGTCAGCAGGTGACAATGTGGTTGGGTGGAATGGTTCACAGCTGTGGACTATCTGGAGATTGAGACTCTTTTTGATATAGGTGGCACTGTCTCAGATGGACTGAGACAGTGCCACTTATCAGTGCCAATCAGTGCCACCTCGTTAGTGCCCATGTAGGGTGAGGTGTTCCGTGGAAGTCAGGTCAGGGAGGAGAGGACTGATTTACAGTACTCTCTAGATTGGTAAGAACTCATTTGAGACCTGGAGTTTGGGTGGGTAAGAGCCTCCAAACCCTGATTACAGGATCGTTGGTCTCAAAAAGGTTAACCCACCTGCAAGGAAGATGTGAAAAGCAACAGGAAGCTTTCAGCAGGTGACTATGTGGTTGGGTGGAATGGTTCACAGCTGTGGACTATCTGGAGACTGAGACTCTTTTTGGTATAGGTGGCACTGTCTCAGATGGACTGAGACAGTGCCACTTATCAGTGCCAATCAGTGCTGCCTCATTAGTGCCCATCATTGCCTCCTCATTAGTGCCCATCAGTAAAGTTGAAAGGAGAAGGCTTGAAAAGCAAAAGGAAGCTGTCAGCAGGTGACTATGTGGTAGTGTGGAATGGTTCACAGCTGTGGACTATCTGGAGCCTGAGACTCTTTTTGGTATTGGTGGCACTGTCTCAGATGGACTGAGACAGTGCCACTTATCAGTGCCCATCAGTGCTGCCTCATTAGTGCCCATCAGTGCTGCCTCATTAGTGCCCATCAGTGCCACCTCTTTAGTGCCCATCAGTGCTGCCTTATTAGTGCCCATCAATGCCGCCTCATTAGTGCCCATCAGTGCCACCTCATTATTGCCCATCAGTGCCACCTCATCAGGCACATTGGTGAAGGAGAAAGGAGAAGGCTTGAAAAGCAACAGGAAGCTGTCAGCAGGTGACTATGTCGTAGTGCGGTGTGGTTCACATCTTTGAACTATCTGGAGACTGAGACTCTGTTTTGCTGAGCTTCTGCAGTTTTTTCTGTACCCCGCGTTGAGAGGAACCCTAAACCCAAGTGTGGGACTGAGATGTTGGCAGTGAGCCATTATGTTGTTTTGATTATACCAGAATTATGGACTATTTGATTTATTTACGTTAAAGAATTTGTTTACTTGTCTTGAATGTTCAATAAAGACTGTCACTTTAAAGTGGATGGCTGGTGATCTTGGGCTCTTTCGGTAAATATATACATATATATATATATATACTGTATACTGTATATACACATCGGTACATGGCAGTTCAAGGTTGTAGGGCTTGCATACAGAAACTTCCTTCCTTAACCATTTCCTGCCCACGCTACAGCAGGCGGCGCGCTCTGTGACTGATGTGTCCTTCAGACTCACAGCTGATCACAGATCTGGGTAAAGGGCCAAACACAGCAGCTCTTTACCACGTGATCAGTTGTGTCCGATGACAGCTGATCATGATGTAAACACAAGCCGGTTAGTGGCTTTTCTTTCTTCAGGCTGACAGCATGAGGAGGGGGAGAAGGGAGCCGATAACCAGCTTGTGTTAAAGGGATATCTACACTGATAATCAGGGCACTGATTAACAGTGTCCTGATTATCAGTGCAGTCCCAATAGTGCCCACCAGTGCTGCCTATCAGTGCTGACAATCAGTGCCCATTAATGCCTCCTCATCAGTGTCACCTAGCAGTGCCCATCAGTGCCGCCTATCAGTGCCACCTATCAGTGCCCATCAGTGCCACCTATCAGTGTCATTTATTAGTGCCACCTATTACTGCCCTTCAGTGCCGCCTTATTAGTGCCCATCAGTGCCACCTCTCAGTGACCATCAGTGCCACCTATCAGTGTCATTTATTAGTGCCATCTATTACTGCCCTTCAGTGCAGCCTCATCAGTGCCCACCAGTGCCGCCTCAGCAGTGCCACCTATCAGTGACCATCAATGCTGCCTCATTAGTGCCCATCAGTGCAGTCTATCAGTGCCTATTAGTGCAGCCTTATCGCTGCACATAGGTGAAGGAGAAACATTACCTGTTTGCAAAATCTATTAAATACCACCAAAAGAAAGTTCTATTTGTGTTGAAAAAATTATAAAAATGTCACATGGGTACAGTGTTGCATAACTGCGCAATTGTCATTCAAAATGTGACAGCGCTGAAAGCTGAAAATTGGCCTGGACAGGAAGGGGGTGAAAGCGCTGAGCGGGCAAGTGGTTAAGCTTGTACCCATGAGGCTTCCTAGAGGTGGCTTCTTTGAAGGGGTGATGGCATAGTTAACGCAATGCTCAGGGCTGGGCCAGACAAGGAAGCTGGAAAGGCTTCTGGTTACCTTCTATGGACTTTCTATGAACCAACGCCAGAAGCAACCATTAGCATCCCTATATTGTCCCTAATGCTATTCCCACTTCTCTCTCACAAGAAGTCACTGTCTCTGCCTTTAGCTTCTTACATTTCAAGCTTCACTCCAGTGACCTAGGAGAGGTAGTATCTTTCCATCTCCTATAAAAAATAAAAAAAACACCTCATCTATAAACCCTACATAATTAGGTCATATTATGTAATCTTCTTAGGTCATATGATGTAATTGAGGTCAATTTTAAGTGAATACTTATTATATATCATGAATATTTATTGAGTATTATATGACTTTTCACCTTTGTTTTTAGTGTGACTTGATCTTAGTCCTACGCAACATTTTTGGGATGAACTAGAATGCTGATGGTGTGCCAGGTCTTTTTATCCAACATTAGTACCTAACCTCCCAAATGGGAACACATTTCCACAGACGCTCCGAAATGGACGTTGTTATAACTACAAAGTGGGGATGGGGGGACTTCATATTAATGCCCCTGTGCACAAATCCAGCTTCATAAAGACATGGTTTAGTAAGTTTGGTGTGAAGGAACTTGAGTGGGCTTCACAGAGCCCTGACCTCAACCCTACTGAAAACCATTGGGAAGCTTTGGAACACAGATTGTTATGGCACTTTTCCACTGCAAGTTCCGGCTCGGCTCTACTCGGCCCTGCTTGGCCTGGTTTGCTTTTCCACTGCTGGTACCGCATGGTACTGTTTTGGTTCGGTACGGTTTGGTATGGTTTGCTTTTCCACTAAAGTAGTACTAAAGTTAAGTGGGTGGGATAACAACGATTCTCTGACCAATCAGTGGCTAGTAGTGACTGCATGCAAAGGATTGTGGGATATGGTACCGGTATGGTACCTCTTGGAACCACAATCGAGGTGGAACTGTTTTAGAGAGCCGTACCATTTGGTTCCATGCAGTGGAAAAGCGCCGCCGTACCGTACTGAACCGTTCCCACACCGTACCATGCGGTACCAGCAGTGGAAAAGCACAAAAGCGAGCCGAGCTGTTCGGTTCCATGCAGTGGAAAAGCGCCATTAGCCAGGTCTTTTTGTCCAACACTAGTACCTGATCTCACAAAAGGCCACAAATTACCCGAGACACACTCCAAAATCTAGTGGAAAGCCTTCCCAGAAGAGTGGAGGGTGTTACAGCCACAAAGTGACTCCCATTCCCACATACACTCCAAATTGGAGGTTGTTAAAACTACAAAGTGGAGGGGGAAGCTTTATATTAATTCCCCTGTGCACAAATCCAGCTTCATAAAGACATGGTTTAGTGAGAGTGTGAAGGAACTTGAGATTGCTTTGCAGAGCCCTGACCTCAACCCTACTGAAAACCATTAGGAAACATTGGAACACGGATAGTTAGCCAGGTCTTTTTGTCCAACATTAGTACATGATCTCATGAAAGGCCACAAATTCCCAGAGACACACTCCAAAATCTTGTGGAAAGCCTTCCCAGAGGAGTGGAGGGTGTTACAGACACAAAGTGATGGGAGGCAACTCCATATTAATCCCCTTTTGTACAGTGTATGGTAAAGACCCTTTTCTGTTCCAGCATGGTAGTGTCCCTGTGCGCAAAACCAGCTCCATACAGACACAGTTTGATGAGTTTGGTGGAAGAACTTGAGCAGCCATCACAGTTAGAACTACAAAGTGGTTGGGGACACTTTATATTAATGCCCCTGTGCACCAATCCAGCTTCATAAAGACATGGTTTAGTAAGAGTGTGAAGGAACTTGAGTTTGCGCCGCAGAGCCCTGACCTCAACCCTACTGAAAACCATTGGGAAACATTGGAACACCGATAGTTAGCCAGGTCTTTTTGTCCAACATTAGTACCTGATCTCACGAAAGGCCACAAATTCCCAGAGACACACTCCAAAATCTTGTGGAAAGCCTTCCCAAGAGAGTGGAGGGTGTTACAGCCACAAAGTGATGGGAGGCAATTCCATATTAACCACATAACGTCTGCTCACGTTGCTGCTACTGCAGCAACGTGGCTCGTTATCGTCTAGCGACGTAGTACTACGTCGCTAGACTCCTCCCCCTGTAGGCGGCGCTCGCGCGCCGCCGGAGGCGCGCTCCCGCTGTTTTCAGTCACAGCGGGAGTCGGGCCAGGGGAGGAGCGGCGGCGATCGCCGCTGCTCTTCCCCGATCGTCGGGGAATCTTGTTTGGAGATCCGCCCGCCTGTGTAAACAGAGCGGGCGGATCTCCTAAGTGACAGGGAGTGACAGATTGCAGGGTTCAGCATAGCTAAACATCCGATCTGTCCCTGACTCACTCAGTCACCTTCCCCCACACACGTCAGTAAGCACCAGGCATACATTAACCCCTCCCTCTCCAATAAAATTAACCCCTTCCCTGCCAGTGTCATTTTTACAGTAACAGTGCATATTTATAGCACTGTTACTGCAGTAATGTCACTGGTACCCCCAAAAGTGTCAAAAATGTCAGTCAAGGGTCTGATCTGTCCGCCGCAATGTCGCAGTCCCGCAAAAAAAATCGCAGATCGCCGCCATTACTCGTTAAAAAAAACCCACCAAAAATGACAGAAATCTTTCCCTTAGTTAGTAAACGCAATAACTTTTGCGCAAACCAATCAAAATACGCTTATTGTGATTTTTTTTTTACCAAACATTGGCCAAAAATTAAAAAAAAAATAGATTTTTACATTTTTTTTTGGGGGGGGGGGGATTTCATATAAAAAAATGTTAAAAATATTGTTATTTTTTCAAAATAAACGCTTTTTTTGTTTATAGCGCAAAAAGTAAAAATCGCACAGGTGATCAAATACCACCAAAAGAAAGCTCTGTTTGTGGGGAAAAAAGGACGTAAATTTTGTTTGGGTACGGCGTCGCACGACCGCGCAATTGTCAGTTAAATTCGCACAGCGCCTAATCGCAAAAAGTGGCCTGGACGTAAGACAGCAAAATCCTCCGGTGGTAAAGTGGTTAATGCCCCTGTGCACAAATCCAGCTTCATAAAGACATGGTTTAGTAAGAGTGTGAAGGAACTTGAGTTTGCTTCGAAGAGCCCTGACCTCAACCCTACTGAAAACCATTGGGAATCATTGGAACACCGATTGTTAGCCAGGTCTTTTTGTCCAACATTAGTACCTGATCTCACGAAAGGCCACAAATTCCCAGAGACACACTCCAAACTGTGCGATTTTTATTTTTTGCGCCATAAACAAAAAAAGAGCAACAATTCTGAAAAAAAAACAACAAAAAAAAAAAATATTTTTCACTTTCTGCTATATAATTCCAAAAAAAAAAAAAAAAAAAATCAAATTTTTTCAACATTTTAGGCCAATTTGTATTCTGCTACATATTTTTGGTAAAAAAATCCCAATAAGCGTATTTTGATTGGCTTGCGCAAAAGTTATCGTGTCTACAAACTAGGGGAAAGATTTATGTTATTTTTATCTATTTTTTTTTTTTTACTAGTAATGGTGGCGATCAGCAATTTTTAGCGGGACTGCGACATTGCGGTGGGCAGATCAGACACCTAACTGATATTTTTGATACTTTTGGGGGTGCCATTGACATTACTACAGTGATCAGTGCTAAAAATATGCCCTGTTACTGTGATAATGACATTGGCAGGGAAGGGGTGATCAAAGGGTTAAGTGTGAGAATAGGGGGTGTTTTCTAACTGATAGGGGAGGGACTTGTGAAATGATCATAGAGACCTGTGATCCTATATAGGAGGATCACAGGTGCTCTGTGATCATTTCAGAGAAAACAATGGTCAGATGTGCTTACAACAGCAGACCGTTCTCTCTCTCTCAACAGGGAGCGATCGCGGGGGCCCGGCGGCTGTTGTGGCTGCCGGTCCCATGGATCAACATCCCCACTACCTAGTGGGGGTGTGTGCGCACCACCGGCAGCGCGCGCTCACCCCCCAGCACCACGCGCAACCGACGTAGGGCTACGTCGTTTCGCGCAAGCCGAGCCAGGCCTGCCGCAGTAAAACAAGTGGTTAAACAAATAAATAAAAAAGCCTAGTATTGGTGCCAGTTTCAACACTAATAACCCCTAGTATTGGTGCCAGTTTACGCAGTAATAAAGCTTAGTATTGGTGTAAGTTTACGCAGTAATAACCCCTAGTATTGGTGCCAGTTTATGCAGTAATAAAGCCTAGTATTGGTGCCAGTTTACACAGTAATAAAGCCTAGTATTGATGCCAGTTTACACAGTAATAAAGCCTAGTATTGGTGCCAGTTTACACAGTAATAACCTCTAGTATTGATGCCAGTTTACGCAGTAATAAAGCTTAGTATTGGTGCCAGTTTACACAGTAATAACCTCTAGTATTGGTGCCAGTTTACGCAGTAATAAAGCCTAGTATTAGTGCCAGTTTATGCAGTAATAAAGCCTAGTATTAATGCCAGTTTATGCAGTAATAAAGCCTAGTATTAATGCCAGTTTATGCAGCAATAAAGCCTAGTATTGGTGCCAGTTTACGCAGTAATAACCTCTAGTATTGGTGCCAGTTTATGCAGTAATAAAGCCTAGTATTGGTGCCAGTTTACCCAGTAATAACCTCTAGTATTGGTTTCAGTTTACGCAGTAATAAAGCCTAGTATTAATGCCAGTTTATGCAGTTATAAAGCCTAGTATTAATGCCAGTTTATGCAGTAATAAAGCCTAGTATTAATGCCAGTTTATGCAGTAATAAAGCCTAGTATTGGTGCCAGTTTACGCACTAATAACCTCTAGTATTGGTGCCAGTTTATGCAGTAATAAAGCCTAGTATTGGTGCCAGTTTACGCAGTAATAACCTCTAGTATTGGTTTCAGTTTACGCAGTAATAAAGCCTAGTATTAATGCCAGTTTATGCAGTAATAACCTCTAGTATTGGTGCCAGTTTACCCAATAATAACCGCTAGTATTGGTGCCAGTTTACTCAGTAATAAAGCCTAGTACTGGTGCCAGTTTACACAGTAATAAAGCCTAGTATTTATGCCAGTTTACTCAGTAATAAAGCCTAGAATTGGTGCCAGTTTACACAGTAATAACCCCTAGTATTGGTGCCAGTTTACGCAGTAATAAAGCCTAGTATTGGTGCCAGTTTACGCAGTAATAAAGCCTAGTATTGGTGCCAGTTTACGCAGTAATAAAGCCTAGTATTGGTGCCAGTTTACTCAGTAATAAAGCCTAGAATTGGTGCCAGTTTACACAGTAATAACCCCTAGTATTGGTGCCAGTTTACGCAGTAATAAAGCCTAGTATTGGTGCCAGTTTACGCAGTAATAAAGCCTAGTATTGGTGCCAGTTTACGCAGTAATAAAGCCTAGTATTGGTGCCAGTTTACTCAGTAATAAAGCCTAGAATTGGTGCCAGTTTACACAGTAATAACCCCTAGTATTGGTGCCAGTTTACGCAGTAATAAAGCCTAGTATTGGTGCCAGTTTACGCAGTAATAAAGCCTAGTATTAGTGCCAGTTTACGCAGTAATAACCCCTAGTATTGGTGCCAGTTTACGCAGTAATAACCCCTAGTATTGGTGCCAGTTTGCGCAGTAATAAAACCTAGTATTGGTGTCAGTCTATGCAGTCATAAAGCCTAGTATTGATGCCATGCTCAGCGCGGAGGAGGTAGGAAAGAATAGTGAGAGCAATAATAAAAACAGTAAAATCAGCGCTGGTACTCTAAGCTTGGTGAACCATCAATATATAAAAACGCTTAATAATGTATAAAAAATCACTTGATATTATAAAATATAAAATCTTTGAAGTGCTAAAGGTGCCAAAGTGATAATAAATAAATATATAGAAATAAATATAAAGTGCAGAAATGCGTGTAAAGATCTGGAATCCGTGAACCCAAAATCAAGGGTGGGAAAGAAATGAAGGTAACAATAGTGTATTACCAGAAAGATGAATAATAAATTCTTCAAATAATGAGTGCAGAAAGTGTGAATATCCTAAAAAAGTGCTCGAATGGTAATCAATAAAATGGCTGGATATACACAAACAGTGTCTTACATAAACAAAAAGTGTTGAAAGAAAACAATATTTTCCAAAAAACCCGGTCGGAAAATTATGTTGACTAATGTGCCCTATGAAGAGTGAACTGATGTCGCTCTTCGTGATGAAGTGAAAAGAACACTAAACCAGTGACACAAGTGATAGTAATAACCAAAATATAAAGCCTAATCGAAAGATAAGGAAAAATATGAAGAAATGTGAAAAAAGTGAAAAAAAGCCCGCTGAAGGGCGAACCGCTGTCAACTCTTCAGCAAGATATTTTGGTTATTACATCAGTGAGGGCCACTTTAGGGACTTGGTAACCGGTCACAGGCCACAATGAGCGGAGCAGGCAGATGACAGGTCTGTGTCCACTCAGCATATGCAGAGCAGACATGGACACAGCCCTCTCTACTCTATGGGCCCTCGAATCCATTCAGACACATGGCGACGGATTCCCTTCTGTTTTTTTTAAGTGGATCGGGTTGGACATAGGCGGGTACTACTGGTGGGTACCATTTGCAGGTACTGCTGGTGGGTACTGCTGGCTGATACTACTGGTGGGTGCTGCTGGTGTGTACTGCTGGCTTGTACTGCTGGGTGGTACTGCTGGCAGGTACTGCTGGCTAGTACTGTTGGTGGGTACTGCTGGCTGGTACTGGTGGCTGGTACTACTGGCAGGCACTGCTGGCTGTTACTACTGGTGGGCACTTCTGGCGGGTACTGCTGGCTGGTACTGCTGGTGGGTACTGATGGTGGGTACTGCTGGCTGGTACTGCTGGTGGGTACTGCTGGTGTATGCTGCTGGATGGTTCCTGACCCACAGTCCATCCCCGAGCATCTGTGATAGGAGCTAGAGGAAGCATGCGGCTGCAGTAGAGAGCAGAGCCGATGCTTCCTATGTCGCACCTGTCACAGGCGGAGGCGGAGTACATTTGATATCACTCCACCTGTGACGGGAGCCAGAACTATACAGGAAGCATTGGCTCCGCTTCCTCTAGTGCCGGCTGAGCTCCGTTTTTCTCACACACAGATGCCACAGACGGCTCGCATACAAAGGCCAGTGACAGTCAGTCCTGCAGGACGTGGCTGCTAACGGGAACGTTGTTCCTGTTGTGGGAAAAGTACAGGAACGCCGTTCCCATGCGTTCCTTCAGGACTCGAGCCCTGAGTAAGTGTATGTACAGTGAGGGAAAAAAGAATTTGATCCTCTGCTGATTTTGTACGTTTGCCCACTGACAAAGCAATGATCAGTCTATAATTTTAATGGTAGATTTATTTTACCAGTGAGAGACAGAATAACAGCAAAAATATCCAGAAAAAATAATTTCAAAAAAGTTATAAATTGATTTGCATTTTATTGAGTGAAATAAATATTTGACCCCTTCAAAAAACATGACTTAGTAGTTGGTGGCAAACTCTTGTTGGCAATCACAGATCTCCCTAGACCCTCACAGGCTAGCGACGTAGATCTACGTCACTTTGCCTGTGAGGGGCTGACTACCGACGTAAATCGTCGTTAGGCAGTCGGCAAGTGGTTAAAAGGGTAAAAAAAAAAAATTGTATGTGCGTTACGTGCAGAGTGCAGAGAACAGGGGTGTGCTGCGTACAGAGTGCAGAGTCCAGGGGTGTGCTGCGTACAGAGTGCAGAGTCCAGGGGTGTGATGCATACAGAATGCAGAGTCCAGCAGTGTGCTGCATAGAGAGTGCAGGCTTTTGGGCTTGCGCCTACATACAGGGTGCAGAGTTCGGGGGTGCATTATGTACAGAGTGCAGAGTCCAGGGGTGTGCTGTGTACAGAGTGCAGAGTCCAGGGGTGTGCTGCGTACAGAGAGCAGAGTCCAGGGGTGTGCTGCGTACAGAGTGCCAAGTCCAGGGGTGTGCTGCGTACAGAGTGCAGGGTTTAGGGTTGCGCCTACGTACAGAGTGCAGAGTCCAGCAGTGTGCTGCGTAGAGAGTGCAGGCTTTTGGGCTTGCGCCTACATACAGGGTGCAGAGTTTGGGGGTGCATTATGTACAGAGTGCAGAGTCCAGGGGTGTGCTGTGTACAGAGTGCAGAGTCCAGGGGTGTGCTGCGTACAGAGTGCAGAGTCCAGGGGTGTGCTGCATACAGAGTGCAGAGTCCAGAGGTGTGCTGCGTACAGAGTGCAGATTCAGGGGGTGTGCTGCGTACAGAGTGCAGAGTCCAGGGGTGTGCTGCATACAGAATGCAGAGTCCAGCAGTGTGCTGCGTACAGAGTGCAGGGTTTTGGGCTTGCATCTATATACAGGGTGCAGAGTTTGGGGGTGCGTTATATACAGAGTGCAGAGTCTAGGGGTGTGCTGCGTACAGAGTGCAGAGTCCAGGGATGGGCTGCGTACAGAGAGCAGACAAAGTGCAGGGTTCAGGGCTGCGCTGTGTATGGAGTGCAGAGTTCCAGGGGTGCCCTATGAATAGAGTACAGAGTTCTGGGGTGCGCTATGAACAGAGTGCAGGTTTAAGGAGTGCATTACGTACAAAGTGCAGGGTTCAGGAGTGCATTATGTGCAGAGTTCAAGGGTTTACAGAGTGCAGGGTTTTGGGCTTGCACCTACATACAGGGTGCAGAGTTTGGGGGTGCGTTATATACAGAGTGCAGAGTCTAGGGGTGTGCTGTGTACAGAGTGCAGAGTCCAGGGATGGGCTGCGTACAGACAGCATACAAAGTGCAGGGTTCAGGGCTGCACTGTGTATGGAGTGCAGAGTTCCAGGGGTGCCCTATGAATAGAGTACAGAGTTCTGGGGTGCGCTATGAACAGAGTGCAGGTTTAAGGAGTGCGTTACGTACAAAGTGCAGGGTTCAGGAGTGCATTATGTGCAGAGTTCAAGGGTTTACAGAGTGCAGGGTTCCTTGTATCTCTCTCTCCTACCTAGCTGGCCTCTATTAGTCCATGTGTAGGCAGCTTTGCCTCCCCGTGCAGGGAGATCGTTCTCTCTTTCTCAGATTCACCCTGGTGTCAGTGCATACAGGGATCTGTTAGAACTGGGAGTCGCTGAGAGCAAAGCTGTCCCCTGTAAATACAGTGTTAACAAGTGACACCAGGGAGCAGGAGCGGAGGGCGGGAGCCGGAGGTGGTGGAATGGAGTTCGAACACGTTCCAGGTGCAAAACTGGGTGCAAGGGCCACATGACAAGGCCTGGCGGGCTAGATTCAGTCCGTGGGCCTTGTGTTTAACATATGTGGTTTAATGAGTAACTGAAAACAATGTGCAATCTTCATGTTGGCTATCTTTTAATTTCATTCAGAAATTGTGCTTATTGCACTAAGGGCATATTAACCCCTTCCGGACCGCCCAATGCAGATATACTGTACGTAAATTCATGCCCTGGGTTTGGGGCGTGCGACCACCCGCTCCCACTGTGATGGGACACAGCAGGAGCCAATCAGCGGTTGCCGGAGGACCCGATGTTCGCCGGCACCTCATCCTCAGGAGAGGCAGAACGCAGTCTGTCTATGTAAACAAGGCAGACCACCGTTCTGTGAGATGGGAAGGTGGAGATCTTGTGTTTCTGCTAAGCAGGAACACGGGTCTCTGTCTTCCCCCAGTCAAAGCTCCTCCCCATTACGTACAGAGTGCAGGTTTCAGGAGTGCATTACGTAAAGAGTGCAAAGTCCAGGGGTGTGCTGCATACAGAGTGCAGAGTCCAGGGGTGTGCTGTATACAGAGTGCAGAGTCCAGGGGTGTGCTGTATACAGAGTGCAGAGTCCAGGGGTGTGCTGTATACAGAGTGCAGAGTCCAGGAGTGCATTACGTACAGAGTGCAGAGTCCAGGAGTGCATTACGTACAGAGTGCAGAGTCCAGGAGTGCATTACGTACAGAGTGCAGAGTCCAGGGGTGCATTACGTACAGAGTGCAGAGTCCAGGGGTGCATTACGTACAGAGTGCAGAGTCCAGGAGTGCATTACGTACAGAGTGCAGAGTCCAGGGGTGTGCTGCACTTCCTAGGAACACATTTGACCCTTTGAGCGCCCCTGTTGTTAACGTTTTCCTGGGAAACAACAACAAAAAGAAAGGGGGCGCACCGACCTAGCTCATTACCACTAAAAACATTTATTAAAATATTAAAAAGTATACATTATACTAACAAAGCAGGTGTGAATGTACACGCATCAACATAATATACATAAAATCTCCAAGGTAGCCAAGGTACAGCGCGATGCTGAATGGCATGGGACTGCTGTGGCTCGGCTGACGCGTTTTGAGGGCGAGCCCCCTTCCTTAGAGCCAAGAGTTGCTGCTCCGTTAACTTTTTCCTGCCAGTGTCATTAGTACAGTGACAGTGCATTTTTTTAGCACTGATCACTGTTTTTGGTGTCACTGGTCCCCAAAAAAGTGTCACTTAGGGGTTGATATACTAAAGGCAAATCCATTGTGCACTACAAGTGCTGTAGATCTGAAATGAGGGGAAGTTCTGCTGATTTCTATCATCCAATCGTGTGCATTAAAAATGCTGTTTTTATTGTCCTTCGGTGTCCCCCTCAGATCTACAGTGACTGCACTTCTAAGCGCACTTGTAGTGAACAGTGGATTTGCCTTTAGTAAATAACCCCCCATAGTGTCAGATTTGTCCGCAGCAATGTCGCAAGTCCCACTAAAAATCGCTGATCACCACCATTACTAGTAAAAACAATAATAAAAAAAAAAAAAAAGAATTCCATAAATCTTTCCCGTAGTTTGTAGACGCGATAACTTTTGGGCAAACCAATCAATATACACTTATTGGGGTTTTTTTTTTACCATAAATATGTAGAAGAATACATTTTGGCCTAAATAATGAAGAAATTTGATTTTTTTACATTTTTTATTGGATGTTTTATAGCAAAGGTAATATATATATGTATACAGTATCTCACAAAAGTGAGTACACCCCTCAGATTTCTGTAACTATTTTATTATATCTTTTTCCTTTGGAGACTGGGCCGCAGGGCAGTATTCCAACATGATAACAACCCCAAGATGACCACTGCCTGGCTAAAGAAGCTGAGGGTAAAGGTGATGGACTGGCCAAGCATATCTCCAGACCTAAACCCTAATGAGCATCTGTGGGGCATCCTCATACAGAAGGTGGAGGAGCGCAAGGTCTCTAACATCCACCAGCTCTGTGATGTCATCATGGAGGAGGGGAAGAGGACTCCAGTGGCAACCTGTGAAGCTCTGGTGAACTCCATGCCCAAGAGGGTTAAGGCAGTGCTGGAAAATAATGGCGGCCACACAAAATATTGACACTTTGGGCCCAATTTGGACATTGTCACTTAGGGGTGTACTCACTTTTGTTGCCAGCGGTTTAGACATTAATGGTTGTGTGTTGAGTTATTTTGAGGGGACAGCAAATTTACACTGTTATACAAGCTGTACACTCACTACTACGTTGTAGCAAAGTCTCATTTCTTCAGTGTTGTCACATGAAAAGATAGAATAAAATATCTACAAAAATGTGTGGGGTGTACTCATTTTTGAGAGATACTGTATATATATATATATATTTATTTATTTTTTTTCAAAATTGTTGAGTTTTTTTGTTTATAGCACAAAAAAAAAAAAAACGCCGCAGAAGAGATTAAATGCCACCAAAAGAAAGCTCTATTTATGGAAAAAAAAAGACATCAGTTCGGGTTTTGAATCATGCATCCGGGTTTTAGACTGCCTGAAACCTGCTGGACACTTAATTCAGAGCAGACTATGGCTTCCTTGCATGGTTTTCTGTTACACTCTCTTTCACACTGCCCTGAGCCAGCACTTACCCCAACAACCCCACCCCCCCACCCCCCCCCACCCCCCACACACACACACACTCCAATCCCCAGCGCTGTTCTCATAAAAGGAAAGTGGGGTAAATTTGAAGCCCAGCAGCCGCAGATACATCTGGATGAGGGGTGCTGACTGCCAAGGGGTGAGGGAGCTCACCATCTATCCCTATCTGTGACTGAAGTCCCCCCCCCTCCTCCCTTCTCTCTCCTGCCTATGAGTAAGTACACTAAGGTAAATCAGGGTTCTCAGAGTACCCCTTACATCAGAGTTCCCCTTTACACCAGAGGCTACAGTGTTTCTCCATACATCAGAATCCTCTCCGTACTCCAGAGTTCTCAGTGTTCCCCCTTAAATCCGGGTTCCCAGGGCATCCCTTATGTCAGAGTCCCCCCTTACAATGTAAAGCAACTCTGTGGATTCAGATGTAAAAGGGGGGACTCTGTGGATTCAGATGTAAAAGGGGGAACTCTGTGGATTTAGATGTAAAAGGGGGAACTCTGTGGATTCAGATGTAAAAGGGGGAACTCTGCGGATTCAGATGTAAAAGGGGAGCTCTGCGGATTCAGATTTAAAATGGAAACTCTGTAGATTCAGATTTATAAGGGGAACTCTGTGGATTTGGATGAAAAAAAGGGAACTCTGTGGATTCAGATGTAAAAAGGGCAACTCTGTGGATTCAGATGTAAAAGGGGAACTCTGTGGATTCAGATGTAATAGGAGAGCTCTGCGGATTCAGATATAAAACGGAAACTCTGTAGATTCAGATGTATAAGGGGAACTCTGTGGATTTGGATGAAAAAAGGGAACCCTGTGGATTCAGATGTAAAAAGGGCAACTCTGTGGATTCAGATGTAAAAGGGGAACTCTGTGGATTCAGATGTAAAAGGGGAACTCTGTGGATTTAGATGTAAAAGGAGAACGCTGTGGATTCAGATGTAAAAGGAGAGCTCTGCGGATCCAGATATAAAACGGAAACTCTGTAGATTCAGATTTATAAGGGGAACTCTGTGGATTTGGATGAAAAAAGGGAACCCTGTGGATTCAGATGTAAAAAGGGCAACTCTGTGGATTCAGATGTAAAAAGGGCAACTCTGTGGATTCAGATGTAAAAGGAGAACTTGGTGGATTTAGATGTAAAAGGAGAGCTCTGCGGATTCAGATGTAAAACGGGAAACTCTGTGGATTTAGATGTTAAATGGGAACTCTGTGGATTCAGATGTAAAAGGGGAACTCTGTGGATTCAGATGTAAAAGGGGAACTCTGTGGATTCAGATGTAAAAGGGGATCCATGCGGATTCAGAGGTAAAAGGGGAACTCTGTGGGCTCACTTGCTGTGTGCCGCTAAAGTATTCAGGTCTGACTTGAAGAAAAGGTGGCAACCCTCACATGCATGGAGAAGGTTGAAGACCACAGACCCCTTCAGTGCTTGCTTTCCATTTTTTTGTCATCTTCTTCTTGTATGTGCTTCTGATCCTATATGTAATATGCCATGTTTGGACAGAGATCTAAATGCTGCTAATGCCATGTTTCTCTATGCTGCTACCTTCCATTATCTAAAAAGAAAAAAATAATCATGTGAAAAAAGAAAAAAAAAAAAGAATTACCTAGGTAAGGTGTCAACATTCTATCCTAATAAAGGATGTGGTGAGGGGAAACCCTTATACTAGAACACGCTTTGATATTCCTCTTTAGACCAGTGTTCTCAACCACCAGGATGTGGCCCACTGCCAGGTCTCGCCCTCTCGTAGCTTGGGCTTCCAGCCACCTGTGAAACCCTAGCCTTCCATAGTGCCTCCCAGTTCCCATATCTCCCGTAGTGGTCCACCTTGTCCCTCAACCTCCCACAGTCCCCCTGTGAGCCTCCAATATACACAGTTTCCCCCAACCTACCACAGTGCCCCTGCAGTGCATCTAGCTTGACGTAGAGCCTCCAGTCCCCCATAGTGCCCCCAACTTCCAATAGTGTCCCACAGTGCCCCCCCCCCCCCCAGTCCCCTCAGTGCACTCCAGTCAACTACAGAGCCCCCTGGAGGGAGAAGCTCAGGGCCTTCTCCAGGGATACCACCGCCGTAGTTGTCCCAATCTTCCTCCAGAATTCCCTACAAAGTCACCAAGTTTAGTGCAGAGCCCCCAACACCCTTAAAAAACCCCATCCTCCCATGGTGACACCCAGCCTCATACAGAGCACTCTATTAATACATATTTTGTATCCCAATACTTATATTGTGTTAGTATAAACTTTTTCTTTTACTGTTGGGACATGGAAGTTTTTTTGTAGAATTGACTATTCTCAATAAGGTTGGGAACCACTGCTGTAGACCAGAGGTTTTGTCTGAGGGACAATTTGGCATTGACATACCATTTGCACAAACTGTGCAGCCTGCCCTGGACCCTCTGGAGCTTTAGAGGCCATTTAAACTAGTTTGTCAGGTAGGTGCTGGGACCCCTCCAACTGTCATGTAGACTTGGACACTCATTTCTGGAAAGGAAGAGATGTGGAAGGCATTCTACATGCTGTCCTCATCCAGCTTCTAGGTAGTATCGGACAGAGAGAACCATCTTCACTCCTTGCCTATTCAGAGTCATGCAGAAAACTCCTCACTTGTCCATTTGGACGGGAACTGAAGAGTATGTTTGCCCCATCATATCAAAGCCTTCACAATAGAGGCCCCCTCTAATATCAGAGGTTCTCCCTTTTTTTTCAGAGGTACCCCATCACATCTGACCTCTGTCATGGTCAGGGGTCAGGATCAGAGACCAGTAGCTATAGCAGTAGAGAGGCTCCCACCGACCAGCTGGAAAAGTACAGAAGCAGGTCACCGTGCTAGATGGCACAGGCTCACCCAAGGCATGGAGTCTAAAGCCCCGTACACACGCAACTAATTTCCGCCGACCGCTCCTCCGTCATTTGTCCAGAGTGCGTGTCTGTTGGTTGGAATGTGCTCTAGACTGCACACAAATTTTCCCGCACGACAGAATTCTACTTCAGAAGTGATGTCATGTGTTGGATTGCTTTCTTTGTGTTCTTTCATCTCTGAGCATGCCTAGTCTTGCTCATAAGATTTTTCCCCATCGAAATCTGTACTAATGAGACGAAAATCGGACGTGTTTTGACTGAGGACAAAAATGATATAGCCTGCACACCAGGATTTTTTCGCCCGAAAAGTCGGAGTCGGTTGTCGGAAGCACCATACTAACAAGCCGAAAATCGGCAGATTGGACGTCGGACGAAATTTCCCGGCCGAATTTCTACTCGTGTGTACGGGGCTTTAGTACTAACCGGTATTCACGAAAGCTCCTGATGGTGGAGATGGGTCTTGCTGCGTGTTAGTACCAGGTCATGGTCCTCAGGATTACCTTTAGGAGGAGTTGAGCAAGCTGGTGTCCAGTAGCAGATATAGCAGGTAAGGATCGAGCAGAAGCATAGTCAGTAAACAAGCCAAAGGTCAGTAACGTGGTTGCAGGTTGGGATCAAGCAGAAGCTAATTAAGTGCCCACACACTTACGACAAAGCTTTCACCATCTAGTGTTCCAGTCAACTTTAATACTGGTACCAACACCACATGAAAAGATAAAACTACAAGCCTCTTTTTGAGTTGTAGTGGTCAACACCGCTATAATTACACATGTGCAGCAGATTGTGGCTCCTCCTTTTGCCCCTGTATGTGACCTGCAGTAAACAAAAGAGTAGTAGATGCAGACCATAGTGTAGTAAACTCAATCGTCTTTTTTTTTGCATATATATAGTTCACATAAACATAAATAACACATAAATGCCGCTCAACTACTAGGTTTGAAACCAGGCAGTTTGGAAGTTCATGCAAGGAGAAAAGGGTTAAAGGTTGAAGAGAAACAGAGTTCAAGACAAGATCATTCAAGGAAATGCCCAGGGAGCTGTCCAGCATCCCAGGTGGCTCAGCAAGAAGAGACATCACCAGACACAGCAGAGTTCAGACCTGGGTCCTAGCATCCCCTTCTGGTATGTAGGCTTTATACCATTTGGACTGGAAATAAGGAGGACGTTGTTGCCCCACCCCACTTACATATTATATACTGTGAAGGAGTTCAGGGTGTCACAGCATGACTTTATGCATGGGTTGGCAAGTGGTCGACCGCGGGGGTCCGACAGGTGGATCGTGACCGTGGAGGTCCAACAGGTGGATCGTGACCTCGGAGGTCCGACAGGTGGATCGTGACCTCAGAGGTCCGACAGGTGGATCGTGACCGCGGAGGTCCGACAGGTGGATCGTGACCTTGGAGGTCCGACAGGTGGATCGTGACTTCAGAGGTCCGACAGGTGGATCCTGACCGCAGAGGACCGACAGGTGGATCGTGACCTTGGAGGTTTGACAGGTGGATCCTGACCTCAGAGGTCCGACAGGTGGAATCGTGACCGCGGAGGTCCGACAGGTGGATCATGACCTCGGAGGTCCGACAGGTGGATCGTGACCTCGGAGGTCTGACAGGTGGATCGTGACCTCGGAGGTCCGACAGGTGGATCATGACCTCAAAGGTCTGACAGGTGGATCGTGACCTCGGAGGTCCGACAGGTGGATTGTGACCGCGGAGGTCCGACAGGTGGATTGTGACCGCGGAGGTCTGACAGGTGGATTGTGACCGCGGCCCTGCCTCCCCATCCTCCGCCACTCTCCTGTTAACTTCAGAGCAGAGAGTGGAAGGCAGAAGCTGCTCAGTGATTGGTTGCTAGGCGATCCCGCTCCAGCTTTCCATTCAACACTTTGCTGTCCTCTGATCTCCGTTCTGATGAACACACACTGGCAGGTAAATGCTACATACGTAGCGCTATGTGTGTGTGGGTGGGGGCACACTGTTGGAGGGGAGACAGAGGACACTGTTTTGAGGGATACAGGACACTACAGGGGGGAGAAAGGGGGCAGGGGACACTACAGCGTGGGGGGTGATCTGAAGGGGGCAGAGGACACTACAAGGTGGGGGAGTGATGTGAAGGGGCAGAGGACACTGCATGGGGGGGCAGAAGAAACTACAGTGGGGGGGAGGTGGTGTGAAGCAGGCAGAGGACACAACATCGGGGGGTACAGGAAACTACTGTGGGGGGGAGAGGGGGCAGAGGACAATACAGGGGGGGTGATGTGAAGGGGCAGGGGAACACTGTGTTGGGGGGTACAGAACAATACTGTGAGGGGAGGGGGGGTAAGGTGAAGGGGGCAGAGGACACGACATTGGGGGGGTACAGGACACTACTGTGGGAGGCAGAGGACACTATATGTTGGGGGGGAGGGGGTTGTGATGTGACGAGGGCAGGGGACACTGCATTGGGGTGGTTACAGAACAATAGGGGAGCAGAGGACACTGTGTTGGGGGGGGGGGGCAGAGGACACTATAATGGGGAGGGTGATTTGAAAAGGGTAGAGGACACCGCATTGGGGGGTACATGACACTACTGTGAGGGTAGGGGGACAGAGGACACTACATTGGGGGAGGGGGTGATGTAAAGAGGGCAGGAGACACTGTGTTGGGGGTAATAAAGAACACTACTGTGGTGGGAGGGGACAGAGGACACTGATCTGGGGGGGCAGAGGAAACTACATTGGGGGAGGGGTGATGTGAAGGGGTAGAGGGCACAGCATTAGGAGGTAAAGGACACTACTGTGGGGGGGGGAGGAAGCAGAGGACAATACAGTGGGGGGTGTAATGTGAAGGGTACAGAACACTACTTTGGGGGGAGGGGGGCAGAGGACACTGCTATGGGGGGCAAAGAACACTGCTATTGGGGGGGGGGAAGAAGACACTGCTATGGGGGGCAGAGTACACTACAGTGGGGAGGGGGTGATGTGAAGGGGACAGAGGACACTACTGTGGGGGGAGGGGGGCATAAGACACTGCAATGGGGGGGCAGAGAACACTGCAATGGGGGGTAGAGGACACTGCTATGGGAGACAGAGGACACTGCAGAAGGGGGGGTGATGTGAAGGGGGCAGAGGCCACAGCATTGGGAGGTACAGGTCACTACTGTGGGGGGAGGGGGGCGGAGGACGCTATAGTGGGCAGTGTAATGTGAAGGATACAGAACACTACTTTGGGGAGAGGGGGGTAGATGACACTGCTGTGGGGGGGGGGCAGAGGACACTACAGTAGGGGGTATGTGAAGGGGGCAGAGGACACAGAATTGGGTGGTACAGGACACTAATGTGGGTAGAGGGGGGCAGAGGACACTGCTATGGGGACAGAGGACACTGCAATGGGGGGCAGAGAACACTACAGTTGGGGGGGGGTGATGTGAAGGGGCAGAGGACACAGCATTGGGAGTTACAAGGCACTACTGAGGGTAGAGGGGGACAGAAGACACTGCTATGGGGGGCAAAGGACACTGCTATGGGGGGCAGAGGACACTACACTGGGGGGTGATGTAAAGGGGGCAGAGGACACAGCATTGGGAGGTACAGGACACTACTGTGGGTAGATGAGGGCAGAGGACACGGCTATGGGGGGCAGAGGACCCTGCTATGGGGGGCAGATGACACTGCTATGGGGGGCAGAGGACACTACAGTGGGGTGTAATGTATAGGGGGCAGAGGACACAGCATTGGGAGGTACAGGACACTACTGTGGGTAGAGAGGGGCAGAGGACACTGCTATGGGGGGCAGAGGACACTACAGAAGGGGGGGGTGGTGTGAAAAGGACAGAGGAAACTACTGTGATGCTGACTTTTTATTGGGAGCTTTAAGGGTGTCAGGTAGTAGATCCTGCACCCCCCTACCTCTGCCCTAAAATGTGTTGCCATGCATGTGTTGCGGTCACACAACATAGTGAGGGACTGTGTGTGTCCTCCGTTATCGGTGAGCTGGTCTTGTGCCCAGTTCAGGTCCTGGTCGGGGAATCAGAACAACTAACAGCACAATCTTATCTTGAACCTGAGACGCCCTGTACATCACAGGTGCAGTATGGGAATTATCCTTACTGAGAAAAACATGTCCTTACTGATTGTAAATCAAAAACAACCAAGTCCGGAACAATCCAACTGAGTCAGAAACAATCCAACCAAGTCCGGGACAATCAAACCAAGTCCGGGACAATCAAACCAAGTCCGGGACAATCCAACCAAGTCCGGGACAATCCAAACGAGTCCGGAACAATCCACCCAAGTCCGGGACAATCAAACCAAATCCGGGACAATCCAACCGAGTCCGGAACAATCCACCCAAGTCCGGGACAATCAAACCAAGTCCGGGACAATCCAACCAAGTCTGGGACAATACAACTGAGTCCGGAACAATCCAACCAACTCCGGCACAATCCGACCAAGTCCGAGACAATCCAACTGAGTCCGGAACAATCCAACCAAGTCCGGGACAATCCAACTGAGTCCGGAACAATCCAACCAAGTCCGGGACAATCCAACCAAGTCCCGGACAATCCAACCAAGTCCGGGACAATCCAACTGAGTCCGGAACAATCCAACCAAGTCCGGGACAATCCAACCAAGTCCGGGACAATCCAACCAAGTCCGGGACAATCCAACCAAGTCCGGGACAATCCAACCAAGTCCGGGACAATCCAACCAAGTCCGGGACAATCCAACCGAGTCCGGGACAATCCAACCGAGTCCGGGACAATCAAACCAAGTCCAGGACAAACCAACCAAGTCCGGGACAAACCAACCAAGTCCGGGACAATCCAACTGAGTCCGGAACAATCCAACCAAGTCCGGGACAATCCAACCAAGTCCGGGACAATTCAACCGAGTCCAGAACAATCCACCCAAGTCCGGGACAATCCAACCGAGTCCGGAACAATCCACCCAAGTCCGGGACAATCAAACCAAGTCCAGGACAAACCAACCAAGTCCGGGACAAACTGAGTCTGGGACAATCCAACTGAGTACGGGACAATCCAAGCGAGTCTGGGACAACCCAACCAAGTCTGGGACAATCCAACCGAGTCTGGGACAATGCAACTGAGTCCGGGACAATCCAACCAAGTCCAGGACAACCCAATCGAGTCCGGGACAAACCAACCGAGTCTGGGACTATCCAACCGAGTCCGGAACAATCCAACCAAGTCTGGGACAATCCAACCAAGTCCAGGACAATCCAACCGAGTCCGGGACAATCCAACCGACCCCGGGACAATCAAACCAAGTCCAGGACAAACCAACCGAGTCCGGGACATTTAAACCAAGTCCAGGACAAACCAACCAAGTCCCGGACAAACCAACCGAGTCCAGGACAATCAAACCAAGTCCAGGACAAACCAACCAAGTCCCGGACAAACCAACCAAGTCCAGGACAAATCAACCAAGTCCAGGACAATCCAACTGAGTCTGGGACAATCAAACCAAGTCTGGGACAATCCAACCAAGTCTGGGACAATCCAACTGAGTCTGGGACAATCAAACCAAGTCTGGGACAATCCAACCTGCTCAGGTGATGGAAATAGACCTGCTTATATTTTAAGGGATTATCCACTCGCCAGGATTAAAGGAGGACTCCAGCCAGGGATCCGATTTACTGTGAATGTGTCTATTATGAAATTGTGTGCACGTGGGGTTTTCATTTATGATGTGGTGAGCTCATGTTCCTTCCAGAGAATCCTCATTTCTGGCAGATGTCTAACAGCTAGAAATGAGGGCGGAGCCTTTATTGGAATAAGGTCCTGTGCACGAGGCAGATGGATGCGATTACAACACACAGGGAGAGAGAAGTGCAACAAAGACGCATGAAGAGCTGAAAGGTTGTGGAAGCCTTCATCCCCAATGAATGAAACAAAATACATTCACCTATACATCTCTTCACATTCCATTCACTGATACTTTGTTTTGTTTTGATTCGCTATTTAAATAGTTTCATTTAGTTAAGTATGTTGAATTCATTTTCAGAATTCCTTACATTTTGTTTATTCACTTTCAAATTCGATTTAAATTTGGCATTTGAACTCGAATCAGCATTCCAATTTGAATTTACTCTATTCGAAATTTCGGAAGACAGTTATGTTTTTTCCCATTTGTTCTATTCTGTTCTTTTGAATTATAGTCTATTGTTCTTTCTATTCTTTTATTTTCTATTCTATTTTTTTCTATTCTATTCTTATCTATTCTATTCTAATTTGAATTTACTCAAAATTCAAATTTCGGAAGATGGTTATAGTCTTTCTATTTTATTCTATTCTATTGAATTCTTTTCTATTGTTTTTTTTTTTCTTCTACTCTATTTTTTTCTAGTCTATTTTATTCAATTCTTTTATTTTCTATTCTATTCTGTTTTACTCTATTATATTCTATTATTTTCTATTCTATTACTTTATTTTCTATTATATTTGATTATATTATTTTATTTTCTATTCTGTTCTGTTCTGTCTTAATCTATTCTATTATATTATTTTCTATTACTTTATTTTCTGTTATATTTGATTCTATTTTTTAATTTGTATTCTGTTCTATTTTTTCTATTCTATTACTTGATTTTCTATTATATTTAACCACTTTACCACTGAGTACTGGAATAGTACTGCGGCAAAGTGGCTCGTTCCCGTCTGACGATGTAGACCTACGTCGCCAGACTCCTCCCCTGTAGGCGGCACTCACGCGCCGCTGGAGGCGCGCTCCCGCTGTTTTCATTCACAGCGGGAGTCGGGCCAGGGGAGGAGCAGCGGCGATCGCCGCTGCTCTGCCCCGATCGTCGGGGATCTAGTGTGGAGATCCGCCCGCCTGTGTAAACACAAGCGGGCGGATCTCCATAGTGACAGGGAGTGACAGATCGGACTGTTCAGCATAGCTCAACATCCGATCTGTCCATGACTCACTCAGTCACCTCCCCCACACATGTCAGTAAGCACCAGGCATACATTAACCCCTTCCTCTCCAATAAAATTAACCCCTTCCCTGCCAGTGTCATTTTTACAGTAACAGTGCATATATATAGCACTGATTACTGCAGTAATGTCACTGGTACCCCCAAAAGTGTCAAAAATGTCAGTCAAGGGTCCGATCTGTCCGCCGCAATGTCGCAGTCTCGCAAAAAAATCGCAGATCGCCGCCATTACTCGTTAAAATAAAAACACCAAAAATGACATAAATCTTTCCCTTTGTTAGTAAACGCAATAACTTTTGCGCAAACCAATCAAAATACGCTTATTGCGATTTTTTTTACCAAACATATGTAGCATAAAACAAATTGGCCAAAAATTTTAAAAAAATTGGTTTTTACATCTTTTTTGGGAGGAATTTCATATAAAAAAATTTTAAAAATATTGTTATTTTTTCAAAATTGTCGCTCTTTTTTCGTTTATAGCGCAAAAAGTAAAAATCGCACAGGTGATCAAATACCACCAAAAGAAAGCTCTGTTTGTGGGAAAAAAAGGACGTCAATTTCGTTTGGGTACAGCATCGCACGACCGCGCAATTGTCAGTTAAAGTCGCACAGCGCCGAATCGCAAAAAGTGGCCCAGACGTAAGACAGCAAAATACTCTAGTGGTAAAGTGGTTAATTCTATTCTTTTTTTTTTATTCTATTCTGTTCTGCTTTACTCTATTCTATTTTTTTCTGCTATATTATATTATATTTATTTACTTTTTATGTTATTTTATTATATTCTTTTATTTTATATTCTGTTCCGTTTTACTCTATTCTGTTCTATTTTTTCTATTCTATTACTTTATTTTCTATTATATTCTGTTCTGCTTTGCACTATTCTATTCTTTTCTATTATATTATATTCTATTTCTTTATTTTCTATTCTATTTTCTTCTATTCTTTTATTTTCTATTCTATTCTGTTCTGTTTTACTCTATTCTTTTCTATTATATTACTTTATTTTCTATTCTATTTTCTTCTGTTCTTTTATCTTCTATTGCGTTCTGTTTTACTCTATTCTTTTCTATTCTATTACTTTATTTTCTATTATATTTGATTCTATTTTTTTTTATTTTCTATTCTATTCTGTTCTGCTTTACTCTATTCTATTATTTTCTATTATATTACATTGTATTTCTTAATTTTCTATTCTATTTTATTCTATTCTTGTTTTTGAATTTGATTCAAATTCAAATCCTGGTGTTCTGTCAGATAAGCAGAAGTGACGTTCCGTCAGCTGACTTACCAGAAACACTTATTGCGCATGCGTTCTACCGCTAATGCGTTCCACCGCTTCACTGCCAACAAGCTAATTATAGGGACTTAAATACATCAAGAACTCCCATTTATAAAGAATAGATATGTGTAAATTATCTATTAAACAGAAAATCCCATGAACCAAAATACAGCGTCCATAAACTCAAAAAAGGCCCAAAAGTCAGTATATAGAGTGCTGTAATAGAGCGTCTTCTACTTTAACTCTTCATTAGTTCAGTCCCCACAGTGCTCCACCACCTAGAGAAGTGCGCGCTCACCTTTTATTGGGGATTTTATGTGATAGACCGACACAAAGTGGCCATAATTGTGAAGTGGAAGGAAAATGATAAATGATACAAATAAATCTGTGAAAAGTTTGGCTGCATTTGTATTCACCCCCCCTTTACTCTGATACCCCTAACTAAAATCTAGTGCAACCAATTGCCTTCAGAAGTCACCTAATTAGTAAATAGAGTCCACCTGCCTGTGTGAAATTTATTCTCAGTATAAAAACAGCTGTTCTGTGAAGCCCTCAGAGGTTTGTTAGAGAACCTTAGTGAACAAACAGTATCATGAAGGCCAAGGAACACACCAGACAGGTCAGGGATAAAGTTGTAGAGAGGTGTAAAGCAGGGTCAGGTTATAAAAAATATTCCAAGCTTTGACCATCTCACGGAGCGCTGTTCAATCCATCCTGAGAAAATGGAAAGAGTATGGCACAACTGCAACCCTACCAAGACATGGCTGTCCACCTAAACTGACCGGCCGGGCAAGGAGAGCATTAATCAGAGAAGCAGCCAAGAGGCCATACTTTTCTGTGCAACTTTGGAGAGATCCCTCTCTGCTCGGTCTCAACAGTTGGCAGCAGAAAGGAGGACAGAACACCTCCGTCAGATCCTGTGCTTTTCTGTGCAGCCATGGAGAGGGCCCTCTCTGCCCCGTCTCAACAGTTGGCAGCAGAAAGGAGGACAGAACACCTCCGTCAGCTCCTGCGCTTTTCTGTGCAGCCATGGAGAGGGCCCTCTCTGCCTCATCTCAACAGTTGGCAGCAGAAAGGAGGACAGAACTCCTCTGCCAGATCCTGCGCTTTTCTGTGCAGCTGTGGAGAGGGCCCTCTCTGCCCTGTCTCAACACTTGGCAGCAGAAAGGAGGACAGAATTCCTCCGCCAGATCCTGCGCTTTTCTGTGCAGCTGTGGAGAGGGCCCTCTCTGCCCCGTCTCAACAGTTGGCAGCAGAAAGGAGGACAGAATTCCTCCACCAGATCCTGCGCTTTTCTGTGCAGCCATGGAGAGGGCCCTCTCTGCCCCGTCTCAACAGTTGGCAGCAGAAAGGAGAACAGAACTCCTCCGCCAGATCCTGCACTTTTCTGTGCAGCTGTGGAGAGGGCCCTCTCTGCCCTGTCTCAACACTTGGCAGCAGAAAGGAGGACAGAACACCTCTGCCAGATCCTGTTCTTTTCTGTGCAAACTTGGAGAGAACCCTCCCTGCTCAGTCTCAACACTTGGCAGCAGAAAGGACAGAACTCCTCCGCCAGATCCTGCACTTTTCTGTGCAGCTGTGGAGAGGGCCCTCTCTGCCCCGTCTAAACAGTTGGCAGCAGAAAGGATCCTGCACCTCTCTGTGCAGCCAGAGCAACCCCCCCACACACACACCTCCCAACGTTTTAAGAAGGGAACGAGGGATGCCTATTTCCAAAAGTATGTAGGCATAGGACACACCCCTTGCCACGCCCCCTTAAAGGAGAACTATACAAAAAAATGATTAGTTAAACCCACAAGTACTTTTTTCTTTACAACTACCATTCCTTTATACTGGCTTTTCAAATTTACAAATGCAGCAATTTAGAAATTGGATGAAAGGTTCAGCACTGGGAAACATTATTTGAAAAATTAATTTTATATACAACTTTATAGATCACAGCAAAATAAGGGACAAATAAGGAGGAATTAGGGACAGAGGGACTTTGTTCCGTATCAGGCGCAGTACCTCCAAATCAGGGACAGTCCCTCCAAATCCGGAACAGTCCTTCCAAATCAGGGACAGTCCCTCCAAATCCGGGACAGCCCTTCCAAATCAGGGACAGTCCCTCCAAATTTGAGACAGCCCTTCCAAATCAGGGACAGTCCCTCCAAATCCGGGACAGCCCTTCCAAATCAGGGACAGTCCCTGCAAATCTGAGACAGCCCTTCCAACTCAGGGACAGTCCCTCCAAATCCGTGACAGCCCTTCCAAATCAGGGACAGTCCCTCCAAATCCGGAACAGCCCTTCCAAATCAGGGACAGTCCCTCCAAATCCAGGACAGCCCTTCCAAATCAGGGACAGTCCCTCCAAATCCAGGACAGCCCTTCCAAATCAGGGACAGTCCCTCCAAATCCGGGACAGCCCTTCCAAATCAGGGACAGTCCCTCCAAATCCGGAA
Organism: Pelophylax lessonae; assembly: GCF_965119305.1. NCBI lineage: Eukaryota > Metazoa > Chordata > Amphibia > Anura > Ranidae > Pelophylax > Pelophylax lessonae. The sequence goes on from NC_138776.1 coordinate 8,277,306, forward strand.
CATTCCTTCCAAATCAGGAACAGTCCCTCCAAATCAGGGACAGTCCCTCCAAATCAGGGGCAGTCTCTCGAAATCTGGGACAGTTGGGAGCTATGGCACCCCCTCGTCCAGCTTCCCCTGGTCTCAGAATTTTGTAGACTCAGGCAGCTGACTCTTGCCCTCCTCTGGTCCTCATCCAGACCCTGCTCCCCAGCTCCTCCTCCAGTTTCTTCCAGGCAGCAGGTAAGTGGGGTGCACTGTGGTGTAAGGAAGGTTTGGGGACTCTCTGATGGTGGGAGGAGCTATTGACATCTGATGTAAGGGGAGATGGGGTCCTCTGGACTTCTAGTCTTTCAGATACAACCGGCCCTTTGAGGACAACCCAAAATGCTGATGTGCCCCAAAATGAAATTGAGTTTGACACCCCCCCGACCTAGACTGTTCATTGAGCCAGAAGGAGTGACTGTTGCTGCATGCCTGGCTGCCGCTGCACTCATTTGGGAGAGGAACTTTGGGCAAATCAGCGGTCCTAACGGGTAAGGCCGCTGATAGGGGGGGACCACCAGTCCTCCTGTAGGGGGCCTGGGCACACAGGGGGGGCCCCAACAGCACGTGGAATTGGTTCAGTTGGGAGGGTGAGGGGGGGGAATTACAGAAGGAAGCCCTGTGCGGCTCTCTGCAGCAGCTGAAAGCCAGTTTTCCCCCCCTCCTGACAGCTTTCAGCTGCTGCAGGGAGAGACACAGACACAGGGCATCGTTATAAGGTTATACAGTGGGTACAGAAAGTATTCAGACCCCCTTAAATTTTTCACTCTTTGTTATATTGCAGCCATTTGCTAAAATCATTTAAGTTCATTCTTCTTCCTCATGAATGTACACATAGCACCCCATACTGACAGAAAAACACAGAATTGTTGACATTGTTGCAGATTTATTAAAAAAGAAAAACTGAAATATCACATGGTCCTAAGTATTCAGACCCTTTGCTGTGACACTCATATATTTAACTCAGGTGCTTTCCATTTCTTCTGATCATCCTTGAGATGGTTCTACACCTTCATTTGAGTCCAGCTGTGTTTGATTATACTGATTGGACTTGATTAGGAAAGCCACACACCTGTCTATATAAGACCTTCCAGATCACAATGCATGTCAGAGCAAATGAGAATCATGAGGTCAAAGGAACTGCCTGAAGAGCTCAGAGACAGAATTGTGGCAAGGCACAGATCTGGCCAAGGTTACAAAAAGATTTCTGCTGCACTTAAGGTTCCTAAGAGCACAGTGGCCTCCATAATCCTCAAATGGAAGACGTTTGGGACGACCAGAACCCTTCCTAGAGCTGGCCGTCCGGCCAAACTGAGCTATCGGGGGAGAAGAGCCTTGGTGAGAGAGGTAAAGAAGAACCCAAAGATCACTGTGGCTGAGCTCCAGAGATGCAGTCAGGAGATGGGAGAAAGTTGTAGAAAGTCAACCATCACTGCAGCCCTCCACCAGTCGGGGCTTTATGGCAGAGTGGCCCGACGGAAGCCTCTCCTCAGTGTAAGACACATGAAAGCCCGCATGGAGTTTGCTAAAAAAACACCTGAAGGACTCCAAGATGGTGAGAAATAAGATTCTCTGGTCTGAGGAGACCAAAATAGAACTTTTTGGCCTTAATTCTAAGCGGTATGTGTGGAGAAAACCAGGCACTCATCACCTGTCCAATACAGTCCCAACAGTGAAGCATGGTGGTGGCAGCATCATGCTGTGGGGGTGTTTTTCAGCTGCAGGGACAGGACGACTGGTTGCAATCGAGGGAAAGATGAATGCGGCCAAGTACAGGGATATCCTGGACAAAAACCTTCTCCAGAGTGCTCTGGACCTCAGACTGGGCCGAAGGTTTACCTTCCAACAAGACAATGACCCTAAGCACACAGCTAAAATAACGAAGGAGTGGCTTCACAACAACTCCGTGACTGTTCTTGAATGGCCCAGCCAGAGCCCTGACTTAAACCCAATTGAGCATCTCTGGAGAGACCTAAAAATGGCCGTCCACCAACGTTTACCATCCAACCTGACAGAACTGGAGAGGATCTGCAAGGAGGAATGGCAGAGGATCCCCAAATCCAGGTGTGAAAGACTTGTTGCATCTTTCCCAAAAAGACTCCTGGCTGTATTAGATCAAAAGGGGGCTTCTACTAAATACTGAGCAAAGGGTCTGAATACTTAGGACCATGTGATATTTCAGTTTTTCTTTTTTAATAAATCTGCAACAATGTCAACAATTCTGTGTTTTTCTGTCAGTATGGGGTGCTATGTGTACATTCATGAGGAAGAAGAATGAACCTAAATGATTTTAGCAAATGGCTGCAATATAACAAAGAGTGAAAAATTTAAGGGGGTCTGAATACTTTCCGTACCCACTGTATATACGATAATATCTTCATAAATAATATCGGGTCTGGGATTAAAAGTACCACTTCAGTCTTTGACACCAAGCTTTGCAGTGGAATAACTTCCTTACAGAATGTCTCCAACTTACAATCTGACCTCAATGCACTGTTTCATTGGGCAACTATGTGGCAAATGAGGTTTAATGTTGATAAATGTAAAGTTTTGCACTTGGGGGGTAAGAATATCCATGAATCATACATACTAGGGGGAGGAGAACTGGGGGAATCCATAGGGGAGAAGGATCTGGGGGAATCCATAGCGGAGAAGGATCTGGTGGAATCCATAGCGGAGAAGGATCTGGGGGAATCCATAGCAGAGAAGGATCTGGGGGAATCCATAGTGGAGAAGGATCTGGGGGAATCCATAGCGGAGAAGGATCTGGGGGAATCCATAGCGCAGAAGGATCTGGGGGAATCCATAGTGGAGAAGGATCTGGGGGAATCCATAGCGGAGAAGGATCTGGGGGAATCCATAGCGGAGAAGGATCCGGGGGAATCCATAGTGGAGAAGGATCTGGGGGAATCCATAGCGGAGAAGGATCTGGGGGAATCCATAGCGCAGAAGGATCTGGGGGAATCCATAGCGGAGAAGGATCTGGGGGAATCCATAGCGGAGAAGGATCTGGGTGTTCTGGTAGATCCTAAGCTTAATAATAGCATGCAATGCCAAGCTGCGATTTTCAAAGCAAGCAAAGTCCTTTCTTGTGTTAGGAGAGACATGGACTCCAGAGAGAGAGAGATATAATTTAGCCCCTGTGCAAATCATTAGTAAGACCTGATCTGGAATATGCAGTTCAGTTTTGGGCACCAGTTCTTAAAAAGGATATCGGGGAACTGGAGAAAGTGCAGAGAAGGACAACCAAACTGATGAGAGGCATGGAGGAGCTCAGCTATGAGGAAAGATTAGAGGAACTGAATTTATTCTCTCCTGAGAAGAGAAGATTAAGGGGGGATATGATCTCCATCTATAAATACATAAGGGGGGATATGATCTCCATGTATAAATACATAAAGGGGGATATGATCTCCATGTATAAATACATAAGGGGGGATATGATCACCATGTATAAATACATAAGGGGATATGATCTCCATGTATAAATACATAAGAGGGATATGATCTCCATGTATAAATATATAAGGGGGGATATGATCTCCATGTATAAATACATAAGGGGGGATATGATCTCCATGTATAAATACATAAGGGGGGATATGATCTCCATGTATAAATACATAAGGGGGGATATGATCTCCATGTATAAATACATAAGGGAAGATATGATCACCATGTATAAATACATAAGGGGGGATATGATCTCCATGTATAAATACATAAGGGGTCCATATAGTGAACTTGGTGTTGAGTTATTGACTTTAACGTCATCACAGAGGACAAGGGGGGCGCTCTTTACATCTAGAGGAAAAGAGATTTTATCTCCAAATACGGAAAGATTTATTCACCATAAGAGCTGTGAAAATGTGGAATAGACTCCCTCCAGAGGTGGTTCTGGCCAGCTCAGTAGATTGCTTTAAAAAAAAAGTCCTGGATTCTTTCCTAGGTGTACATAATATAAATGGGTACTAATATTTATAGGTAAAGTTGATCCAGGGAATATCCGATTGCCTCTCGGGGGATCAGGGAGGAATTTTTTCCCCTGCTGTAGTAAATTGGATCATGCTTTGCTGGGGTTTTTCACCTTCCTCTGGATAAACTGTGGGTATAGGATTGTGTATATGGGATTGCATGGTTTGGATGGGTATAGGATTGTGTATATGGGATTGTATGGTTGGGGCAGGGATATAGGATTGTGTATATGGGATTGTATGGTTGGGGAGGGTATAGGATTGTGTATATGGGATTGTATGGTTGGGGTTGGTATAGGATTGTGTATATGGTATTGTATGGTTGGGGTGGGTATAGGATTGTGTATATGGGATTGTATGGTTGGGGTGGGTATAGGATTGTGTATATGGGATTGTAGGGTTGGGGAGGGCATAGGATTGTGTATATGGGATTGTATGGTTGGGGAGGGTATAGGATTGTGTATATGGGATTGTATGGTTGGGGCGGGTATAGGATTGTGTATATGGGATTGTATGGTTGGGGTGGGTATAGGATTGTGTATATGGGATTGTATGGTTGGGGAGGGTATAGGATTGTGTATATGGGATTGTATGGTTGGGGCGGGTATAGGATTGTGTATAGGGGATTGTATGGTTGGGGTGGGTATAGGTTTGTGTATATGGGATTGTATGGTTGGGGTGGGTATAGGATTGTGTATATGGGATTGTATGGTTGGGGCGGGTATAGGATTGTGTATAGGGGATTGTATGGTTGGGGTGGGTATAGGATTGTGTATATGGGATTGTATGGTTGGGGAGGGTATAGGATTGTGTATATGGGAATGTATGGTTGGGGTGGGTATAGGTTTGTGTATATGGGATTGTATGGTTGGGGTGGGTATAGGATTGTGTATATGGGATTGTATGGTTGGGGCGGGTATAGGATTGTGTATAGGGGATTGTATGGTTGGGGCGGGTATAGGATTGTGTATAGGGGATTGTATGGTTGGGGTGGGTATAGGATTGTGTATATGGGATTGTATGGTTGGGTTTTCTTTACTGATTTTTGTTTTTTATTGGTTGAGCCAGATGGACTTGTGTCTTTTATCAATCTGGCAAACTATATAACTATGTGTAACTATGTAACATAAAAGCATAATTATTCAATATGTAGATTGTAGAATGTAGATTTATATACAAAGTTATAAATGGTCGGAGAGGGGAAGCGTCTTCTACAACCGAAAAGCGTTAATCATATCATTGAATCTAATCAGAGTTTCCTGAGTGCTGGTAATCCACTTCTCAGGTCCGCCCCCGTCCTTCACTGGAAACATAGTACAATATTCTGCCGGGACATTTCATTGCCGTGCTCGGCCCGCTAAGCGGGGGGCTTTCTGCACTCCGAGGGACATGATCACACAATGGGGTTGATTTACTAAAAGCAAATAGACTGTGTACTTTGCAAAGTGCAATTGTTCCAGAGTTTAGTAAATGAGCGGAAGCTCTGCTGACTTCCATCATCCAATCATGTGCAAGCAAAAATTCTGTTTTTTTTTCTATTTTCCTGGCACATGATTGGTTATTTCTTGCAAAGTGGAGCTTTACCTCATTTTTACTAAATTCTGGAACAACTGCACTTGAAGAGTCTTTTTGGCTTTGGTAAATCAACCCCCTATATCTCATTAAGGCCCCTTTCACACTTGTACGACCGGAAAGTCGCGCGACTTTGACGTGACTTGAAGCGACTTGAACCCCAAGTCGCATCAAAGTCAGGCCAGAGTAGTGCAGGGACTTCTTTGAAGTCGCTGCAACTTGAAGTCGCACAGATATGAACGGTACTCAGGTGCAGAGGTTTTCTTTGGCAGCTCTCCATTTTTTGTTGTTTTTTTATATTTAAAGTTTATTTCCACTTCTGCCTTCAAATTTGAGAAACCCGCACTATACACAAAAAATTGTGATAACACCACGCCAAACACACCTCCAAGACGACCACTGCCTTGCTAAAGAAGCTGAGGGTAAAGGTGATGGACTGGCCAAGCATGTCTCCAGACCTAAACCCTATTGAGCATCTATGGGGCATCCTCAAATGGAAGGTGGAGGAGTGCAAGGTGTCTAACATCCACCAGCTCTGTGATGTCATCATGGAGGAGTGGAAGAGGACTCCAGTGGCAACCTGTGAAGCTCTGGTGTGCTCCATGCCCAAGAGGGTTAAGGCAGTGCTGGAAAATAATGGCGGCCACACAAAATATTGACACTTTGGGCCCAATTTGGACATTTCCACTTAGGGGTGTACTCACTTTTGTTGCCAGCGGTTTAGACATTAATGGCTGTGTGTTGAGTTATTCTGAGGGGACAGTAAATTTACACTGTTATACAAGCTGTACACTCACTACTTTACATTGTAGCAAAGTCTCATTTCTTCCGTGTTGTCACATGAAAAGATAGAATAAAATATTTACAAAAATGTGAGGGGTGTACTTACTTTTGTGAGATACTGTACATAAGTATCACAGCCTTTTCAATAGAACTCAGGTGCATCCTGTTTCTACTGATCATCCTTGAGATGCTTCTACAACTTGATTGGAGTCCACCTGTGGTAAATTCAGTTGATTGGACATGATTTGGAAAGGCACACACCTGTCTATATAAGGTCCCACAGATAACAGTGCATGTCAGAGTACAAACCAAGACATGAAGTCCAAGGAATTGTCTGTAGACCTTGGAGACAGGATTGTATGGAGGCACAGATCGGGGGAAGGGTACAGAAACATTTCTGCAGCATTGAAGGTCTCAATGAGCACAGTGGCCCTCATCATCCATAAAATAGAAGAAGTTTGGAACCACCAGGACTCTTCCTAGAAGGGGCACCTGGCCAAACTGAGCGATCGGGGGAGAAGGGTCTTAGTCAGAGAGGTGACCAAGAACCCGATGGTCACTCTGACAGAGCTCCAGCATTTCTCTGTGGAAAGAGGAGAACCTTCCAGAAGAACAACCATCTCTGCAGCACTCCACCAATCAGGCCTGTATGGTAGAGTAGCCAGACGGAAGCCACTCCTCATTAAAAGGTACATGACAGCCCACCTGGAGTTTGCCAAAAGGCACCTGAAGGACTCTCAGACCATGAGAAACAAAATTCTCTGGTCTGATGAAACAAATATTGACCCCTTTGGCCTGAATGTCAAGCGTCATGTCTGGAGAAAACCAGGCACCGCTCATCACCTGGCCATCACCATCCATACAGTGAAGCATGGTGGTGGCAGCATTATGCTGTGGGGATGTTTTTCAGTGGCAGGAACTCGGAGACTAGTCAGGATGGAGGGAAAGATGAATGCAGCAATGTACAGAGACATCCTTGATGAAAACCTGGTCCACAGCGTTCTGGACCTCAGACTGAGGCGAAGGTTCATCTTCCAACAGGACAACGACCCTAAGCACACAGCCAAGATAACAAAGGAGTGGCTATGGGACAACTCTGTGAATGTTCTTGAGTGGCCCAGCCAGAGCCCAGACTTGAACCCAACTGAACATCTCTGGAGAGATCTGAAAATGGCTGAGCACCGACCCTCCCCCATCCAACCTGATGGAGCTTGAGAGGTCCTGCAAAGAAGAATGGGAGAAACTGCCCAAAAATAGGAGTGCCAAGCTTGTAGCATCATACTCAGAAATACTGGAGGCTGGAATTGGTGCCAAAAGGGCTTCACCAAAGTATTGGGCAAAGGGTGTGAATACTTATGTAAATAAATGTAAATAAATATGTAATACATTTCAAAAGATTTCAAACAATCTTCTTTCACTTTGTCATTATGGAGGATTGTTTGTAGAATTTTGAAGAAAATAATGAATTGAATCCATTTTGGAATAAAGCTGTAACATAACAAAATGTGGAAAATGTGAAGCGCTGTGAATACTTTCCGGATGCACATGTTTTGCATGTTCTAATATCGGGAGTGGAAGCTGAACTGGAGAGCTCCAGGATCACCATTATCTATGTGGACGTTTTTGGGAAGCATTCCCTAAGGCTTGTTTGGCTTTTCCATGAGTTTGGAAGCCAATTCATTTTGGTAAGCAGCCATTTCTATCGATTGATCTCATTCACTGAGGATTTTGGGAAGCTGGGGTTCTCCTCATGTTTGCATCTTCATCTCCTGGATTATGCATTTGGGACACTTTTTTTTTTTTTTACCTCCTTTTTTTTTTTTTTTTTTTGCAGTTGTTGGACTTTTTATTTATAATCATTTTATATTGTGCTACTCTGTGTGGAGATATTTCTTGCACACATACGAGTTGATTTACTAAAGGCAAATAGACAGTGAACCTTGCAATTTGCAGTTGCTCCAGAGCTTAGTAAATGAAATGAAGGTTCACTTTGCAAAGAATACCCAATCACATGCAAGGGGAAAAAAAAGACAGCATTTTTACTTGCAGATGATTGGATGATGGACATCAGCAGAGCTTCTGCTCATTTATTAACCACTTGCCGACCGCCGCACAACTATTTACTGCGGCGGTCAGCCCCGTACAGGCAAAGTGACGTATTACTACGTCACTAGCCTGTGAGCCTCTAGGGGGCGAGCACGCGCCGCCGGGGGTGCGCTCCTGCCCCCGCTCGTTCCCTAACATGTCCGTGCGTGTGACCGGCGGCTCTGATGTCCGCCGGCCACTCGCGATCTCCCGCTGGAGAGAGAGAAAGGCAGGCGGCTGATGTAAACAGCACCGTCTGTCATTCTCCCTGATGTAACAGCAGAGATCATACAATCCTGCTATGTAGGATCGTATGTCTCTGTGGTTACATCACTAGCCACGCCCCTTTCCAGTAAGAAGCACGCCCCTAGGGACACACTTAACCCCTTGATCACTAATAAAGTTAACCCCTTCCCTGCCAGTGTCCTTTTTACAGTAACAGTGCATATGTATAGCACTGATTACTGCAGTAATGTCACTGGTACCCCCAGAAGTGTCAAAAATGTCAGTCAAGGGTCCGATCTGTCCGCCGCAATGTCGCAGTCCCACAAAAAAAATCGCAGATCGCCGCCATTACTCGTTAAAAAAAAAAAACAATAAAAATGACAAAAATCTTTCCCTTAGTTACTAAACGCAATAACTTTTGCGCAAACCAATCAAAATATTGTGATTTTTTTTACCAAACATATGTAGCAGAAAACAAATTGGCCTAAAATATTAAAACATTTTGATTTTTACATTTTTTTGGGGGAATTTCATATAAAAAAATGTGAAAAATATTGTTATTTTTTTTAAATTTACGCTCTTTTTTTGTTTATAGCGCAAAAAGTAAAAATCGCACAGGTGATCAAATACCACCAAAAGAAAGCTCTGTTTGTGGGAAAAAAAGGACATCAATTTTATTTGGGTACAGCATCGCACGACCGTGCAATTGTCCATTAAATTTACGCCGCGCCGAATCGCAAAATAGGGCCTGGTCTTTGAGCAGCCAAATCCTCCGGGGCTTAAGTGGTTAAGCTCTGGAACAATTGCACTTGCAGAGTGCAGCTGCACTTTGCAAAGTGCTCAGTCTATTTTAGTAAATCAGCCCCATATAGTCTACTACAGAGCATCCGGAAAGTATTCACAGCACTTCACTTTTTCCACATTTTGTTGTTACATCCTTATTCCAAAATGGATTAAATTCATTATTTTCTTCAAAATTCTACAAAAATGATCCCCCATAATGACAACGTGAAAGAAGTTTGTTTGAAATCTTTTGAAATGTATTACATATTAAGGCCCCGTTCACATAGGGGCGATCCGACTTCCAGGGGCGACCTCCGAGGTCACGGTGCGAGCAGCGCGCCGCGACCTCGGAGCGGCCGCCACGGACTTCATAACATTGAAGTCTATGGCGGTCGCCTCCGGGTCGCCCCAAAGAAGCTCCGGACCCTTTTTCTAAGTCGAAGCGACTTGTGTCGCTCCTATTAGAATGGACCAGCAGCTTCCCTATGGAAGGCGACCTACGGCGACCTGTGAGGCGACCAGGTCGCCTCACAGGTCGCCCCAGTGTGAACGGGGACTTATTTACATTTATTTACATAAGTATCACAGCCTTTGGTCAATACTTTGGTGAAGCTCCTTTGGCACCAATTCCAGCCTCCAGTATTTCTGGGTATGATGCTACAAGCTTGGCTCTCCTATTTTTGGGCCGTTTCTCCCATTCTTCTTTACAGAACCTCTCAAGCTCCATCAGGTTGGATGGGGGAGGGTCGGTGCTCAGCCATTTTCAGATCTCTCCAGAGATGTTCAATCGGGTTCAAGTCTGGGCTCTGGCTGGGCCACTCAAGGACATTCACAGAGTTGTCCCGTAGCCACTTCTTTGTTATCTTGGCTGTGTGCTTAGGGTCGATGTCCTGTTGGAAGATGAACCTTTGCCCCAGTCTGAGGTCCAGAGCGCTCTGGAGCGGTCCCCACTGGGTAGACAGCCAATAGGACGTGTCCAACCTAAATCTGAATCTGAGTCCCTCACTAGTGCCTGGATGCGGATTCTTGGTGAGGAGGAACGCTAATCTAGAGCTGCCAATGTGCCGGATAGTCCTCTGGCACTGACGTTACTACTGCAGACCTCTCTTCTGGATACTGAGAGAACCCCACTGGGTAGACAGCCAATAGGAAGGGTCCATATCATCTGGGTGATGAGGACACCTGAAGAAGAATCCCCCCTTCTGTAAATAGAGTAAAACTGATCATACACCAGTAGAATGTTGTTTGAAAATTTTCATTCAATTTTCTTAAAGGGTCAAAAGGGAAAACATTTAAGATCAGTGATTGCGATTACATCTGCTTTCATTAAAAATAAACGATTGGTAATTTCCCCCATTCTAATTTTATAAAGTCACGATTCATTCAATGGAAGACTTCTCTGGAAAACCAAATCTGGCATCCTCCAAAACGCCTCAGTGACTAAGATTGGATGGTACAAATAGCAACTTCTGTAAAATGATTCCAGTAATTTAAAGCTCATCCCTGGGCAAATATTAACCCCTTAACCACCCCGGCTTCGTCCCCTTTCCCTAACAAACAAGCCTGCAATTTTTTTTCCCATCTTGTGAAACATGATGTACTCGCTACCCCTGCAGAAACCGCTGTAATGCAACTGGATCTTCACTAGAATCAGTGCAGAGTCAGTCAGGCACACAGCAACATTTCACTCCTTCCAGCTCAATAATCAGTCTAGAGTTAGTCTATTTCAGGTTTTCATTTTTTAATAACTTGGGATGGGGGTGGGGTGATATGGGATTCTCCAATTTTCCTGTCATCTTGTATGAGGATACTTCACTTTGATCATTCTCTCTGACTAGTCCAAATGCAGATTTGAGTGCAAAAAAAAGTATTAAAAGGGAAGTATGGGAATTTTTTTTTTGGAAACATACTTGCCTAGATTGATGCAGCATCAATTCCCCGCCAGCTCTAAGACTGAGAACCAAGTGATCAAACACCGCTGATCGCTTGGTTCTTACAGCTCCCTGAGCAGAGAGCTGGTGACTGTCAGGCACCGCTCTCTGTTTGCCCCTCCAGTGCTCACTGGAGCTCTGGGCTGTGGAGGGGGGGGGGGGGAGTGGCGAGCTCAGCCTCTCAAGGGCATGCTGATTTGAGTAGATATCGACCATATGGTCGTGATCTTTACGGAACCTGAACCATCTCTGTGATGTGACGAACTGTACTCCTGTGATCCATAGGAGAAGTGCAGCAAAACAAGCTTTGACTGTACTTCTTCTTTAAATCCTCTCTATGGAAGCAAACCCAATGACACATACCTTGGTTGGACCGAGTTGATGAGAAGGCTTCTCTTGTGGCTCTGGTACAAGCACCCCTGAATGTGGCTCAAAGAAGCATGGGTGCCAGTAGCTTGGTAGCAGGGGATTGCCATTATCAGAGACATAGTCAAAGTGAGTCAGGGTCATACATGGTGAGGCAGCTGTGTGGTCAGGAAGCAGGCTAAAGTCAGTACCAGGGAAGCAGGCAGAGCATAGTCAGAGGCAAGCCGAGGTCAGTACCAGTGAAGCAGGCAGAGCAGGATTCAGTAGCAGGCTAAGGTCAGTACCAGAAGCAGGCAGGGGAAGGTTCAGTAGCAGGCTAAAGTCAGTACCAGAAGCAGGCAGGGGAAGGTTCAGTAGCAGGCTAAGGTCAGTACCAGAAGCAGGCAAAGGAAGGTTCAGTAGCAGGCCAAGATCAGTACCAGGGAAGCAGTCAGAGGACGGTCCAGTAGCAGGCCAAGGTCAGTACCAGGGAAGCAGGCAGAGGAAGGTCCAGTAGCAGGCCAAGGTCAGTATTAGGGAAGCAGTCAGAGGAAGGTACATTAGCAGGCCAAGGTCAGTACCAGAAGCAGGCAGAGGAAGGTCCAGTAGCAGACCAAGGTCGGTACAAGAGAAGCAGGCAGAAGAAGGTCCATTAGCAGCCCAAGCTCAGTACTAGGGAAGCAGTCAGAGGAAGGTCCAGTAGCAGGCCAAGGTCAGTACCAGAAGCAAGCAGAGGAAGGTCCATTAGCAGGCCAAGCTCAGTATTAGGGAAGAAGTCAGAGGAAGGTCCATTAGCAGGCCAAGGTCAGTACCAGAAGCAGGCAGAGGAAGGTCCAGTAGCAGACCACGGTCGGTACAAGAGAAGCAGGCAGAAGAAGGTACATTAGCAGGCCAAGCTCAGTACTAGGGAAGCAGTCAGAGGAAGGTCCAGTAGCAGGCCAAGGTCAGTACCAGGGAAGCAGGCAGAGGAAGGTCCAGTAGCAGGCCAAGGTCAGTACCAGGGAAGCAGGCAGAGGAAGGTCCAGTAGCAGGCCAAGGTCAGTACCAGAAGCAGGCAGAGGAAGGTCCAGTAGCAGGCCAAGATCAGTACCAGGGAAGCAGTCAGAGGACGGTCCAGTAGCAGGCCAAGGTCAGTACCAGGGAAGCAGTCAGAGGAAGGTCCAGTAGCAGGCCAAGGTCAGTACCAGAAGCAGGCAGAGGAAGGTCCAGTAGCAGACCAAGGTCGGTACAAGAGAAGCAGGCAGAAGAAGGTCCATTACCAGGCCAAGCTCAGTACCAAGGATGCAGGCAGAGGAAGGTCCAGTAGCAGGCCAAGGTCAGTACCAGAAGCAGGCAGAGGAAGGTCCAGTAGCAGACCAAGGTCGGTACAAGAGAAGCAGGCAGAAGAAGGTCCATTAGCAGGCCAAGCTCAGTACTAGGGAAGCAGTCAGAGGAAGGGCCAGTAGCAGACCAAGGTCGGTACAAGAGAAGCAGGCAGAAGAAGGTCCATTACCAGGCCAAGCTCAGTACCAAGGATGCAGGCAGAGGAAGGTCCAGTAGCAGGCCAAGGTCAGTACCAGAAGCAGGCAGAGGAAGGTCCAGTAGCAGACCAAGGTCGGTACAAGAGAAGCAGGCAGAAGAAGGTCCATTAGCAGGCCAAGCTCAGTACCAGGGAAGCAGTCAGAGGAAGGTCCAGCAGCAGGCCAAGGTCAGTACCAGGGATGCAGGCAGAGAAAGATCCAGTAGCAGGATGAGGTCAGTACCAGGGATGCAGGCAGAGGAAGGTCCAGTAGCAGGCTAAGGTCAGTACCAGGAAAACAGGCAGAGAACAGTTTGAGGGAAGTCAAAGTCGGTATCTAAAAACCTACAGCCAAAGTTCAGGAAGAGCTGGGTCAGCAACAGAAGAACAGTCAGCAAAAACTGGAACACAGGAACACAGATTAATGGAAAGCTGAAGAACATCCAGCAATTAACACACACCAGGGTCTCCTTTAAATAAGAACTAAAATGCACACAGATGAGCTGACGTGTCAGTGCACGCTGAATGTTAGCCCAAGCTTGTCTGTGTGCTGGAGCATTAGCTGCACGGGAATGAGCATTAGCTGCACAAGAGTAAGTATTAGCTGCACAAGAGTAAGTATTAGCTGCACAAGAACAGACATTTGTTTCCTGACACCCAGGCAGGAATTCTGTAGGTTTGTCCACCCAGGGGAATACTGCATATATCACTAACCACCCTGGGCTTAGGTCAGCACTCACAATGTCTCAGGATCACCAGATAGTCCTCCTTCCAGTATCCACTGGACATTCTTTATTGAGCTCTCCAGACCAGGTCCCCAAGTGAGGAATCCCTTTATTATCTCCAGAAGGGATCCTAAGAGGTAGGCACCCCAGCTCTGACACAGCTGGGACCTCAGGGAATGGCTGCTGGGACCTCAGGGAATGGCTGCTGGAACCTGGGTAGCTGCTGCAGGTAAGAGTACCCACCCCTACCCAAAAGGATGGATTCCCTCCAACAGGGAAAATAAGAGAGAATCCCGCTGCTTTGGGTCTCAGACTATTTATCTGCCTCTCCAGCCACCTTCTGGCTAAAGCACAATAATTATTCAGAAGCCTCTAAAAGACAGAGGAGAGAAATCAAACCTACAATCTGTGCGACTCAAAGCAGCCAAAAGCAACCAGCAACCTAACCAGGAGGGTGCTACATCACCCAAATCCATCATCTAAGTCCCTCACAAGTGTCGGGATGTGGAGTCTTGATGAAAAGGACCACTGATCTAAAGCTGACGATGTGTCAGATAGTCCTTTGGCACTGATGTTACTGCCGTAGACGCCTCTTCTGGATACTGAGAGAACCCCACTGTGAAGAGCCAATAGGAAGTGTCCATCATCTAAGTCCCTCACAAGTGTCGGGATGTGGAGTCTTGATGAAAAGGACCACTAATCTAAAGCTGCTTCCGATGTGTCAGATAGTCCCCTGGCACTGATGTCACTGCCATAGACGCCTCTTCTGGATACTGAGAGAACCCCACTGTGAAGAGCCAATAGGAAGTGTCCACATCATGCAGGTGAGGACACCTGAAGTAGAATCCCACTTCCTGTAAACATAAAAAAGCTGATGAAACACCTGTAAAATTTAGTTTCAATTTTTTGCTCAATTCTCTAATGATTAGGGGTCAAATGGACATTCGTTTTGTTTTTAACTATAGTGATAAAAACAATTGAAGGAGCAGGGTGGAAAATTTTCAAATGAAATTCTGACCATGAATATGTTTTCTGGCAAAAATTGTACATACTATAACAAATCTGTCGAACACATTTTGGGTTCCATTCAGTTGACAGGTCTGGATGAACATTTGAAGGCTTTCAAACGAAAATTACTAGTGTAGCTAATGTAGCGCTTACCCCCGGAGGAGCCGCACGATATGATGGGTTCTGCCACAACTCTTTAAACTACTCTGTTATACCTGGTTATACGTTGAAGGATGCTCACACCTGTGTTACCTAAGCACTAATATGTTACCATTCTAAATAGTGCATAGAAAATAGGCCACACGCATCTGGATGGTAGATAAAATAGATGTATTATGGCAAGCTAACCCCAATGCATGAACTAGTAAAGAGGCAATTGAACACATTTAAAGATGCTGTATTAGGTAAGGGGAACAATGCTAAACCAAAGTTATCTGGTGTAAACATTGGGAATTATAATCACATTACCTAACCCAAAGAAATGTCCTTGAGTGCACTCAAGTGGGTGGCTGTATGTGTTTCTGACAATGGGTACCCCAGGAGGTGGCTATAATGTATCTGGCGCCTAATTGTCAGTATTATCGTTGGGGCCTGTCTGTAAGGTGGTGCACTTGAAGGTGTTCTTTTCAGACTATACACAATGGATGACTAATAGGCTACTAAATGAAGGGCAGTCTTTATTAGGATAAGTTACATAGTTACATAGTAGTTGAGGTTGAATAAAGACAACAGTCCATCCAGTTCAACCTGTGTAGGTGTGTGTGTGGATGTATTCATTTCTCATACCCCTGAATGTTTTGATCTTAGAGATGTATGTCCAAGAGTCTTTTAAAAGTAGCCATACTGCCCGCAGTTACCACAATTTGCGGAAGAGAGTTCCACAATCTTATTGACCTTAGGGTCCTTTAACACCGCCCGCATCCGCGGACGGAGTCCGTTCTGCTCAGTGGGGGATCGATCTGCCGATCCCCGCTGAGCAGGCGGATGACAGCTCCGTCTCTGCTCTGTCTGCGGAGACGGAGCTGTCAGATCCCTGCTGTCCTCTATGGGGGAATTGGATGAGAACAGACCGCCTGTCCGCTCTCATCCGATCCCATCTGATCCGATCCGCTGGACGGATGGAAAATAGGGATTCTATCCATCTGGATTTCACGGATAGGATCAGAAGCGGACAGCAGCGGGTATCAGCAGAGATGTCTCCGCTGAGATCCGCTGCCCCATAGGGATGCATGGAGCATCCGATCAGGTCCGCCTGAAAAACTGATAGGCGGATCTGATCGGATCATTCGTGTGAAAGGACCCTTACTGTAAAAAAAACCCTTGCGTAGCCTGAGGTTAAATAGCTTCTCCTCTAGTCGCATTGTATGGCCTTGTGTCCTCTTACATTCCTTGTGACTAAATTGTTTTTTTTCTATGCTGAGATCACCATTGAGGTATTTGTAAATCACTATCATGTCCCCTCTCAGGCGTCTCTTCTCTAGGGAGAATAAATCAAGCTCTTGTAAATGCTCCTCATAATTTAGGTCCTCCAGGCATGGATGTTTTGCCTTCTGGACCCATGCTTCATGATGTTCCTCCATCTTTGTATACTGATCCTACTATTGTATATATATATATCTTATGATGCACTTGCTCTTGATAAAGTGGAAATGCCCACGAACCGCGTCTAGCTCATTACCGATGCATCTACCTTACCATATATTTGGACTTTACAAGTATCTACCCATAGCTACCTCTGACTCTATGTACATTTTTATCACATTATGTGCTCCTATTATTATGCCCTGTACTGTACCATGATTTGGAATATTTTATGTATGTACTATGCAATTGACGCAATGTTATACAAGTCTATATGCATTAACCACTTTAGCTCCGCTCACATGGAGGCTACTGCGGCAAAGTGCCGCGATACCGTCCAACGACGTAGACCTACGTCGCTGGATTCCGCCCCTTGTGGGCGGCGCTCGCGCGCCGCCGGAGGCTCTGCCGCTGCTCTGCCCCGATCGTCGGGGATCGAGTCTGGAGATCCGCCCGCTGTGTGTAAACACAGCGGGCGGATCTCCATAGTGACAGGGACTGACAGATCGGAGTGTTCAGCATAGCTGGACATCCGATCTGTCCTTCTGTCACACAGTCACCTCCCCCCCTACACGTCAGTAAGCACCAGGCATACATTAACCCCTCCCTCTCCAATACAATTAACCCCTTCCCTGCCAGTGTAATTTTTACAGTAACAGTGCATATATGTAGCACTGATTACTGTAGAAATGTCACTGGTACCCCCAAAAGTGTCAAAAATGTCAGTCAAGGGTCCGATCTGTCCGCCGCAATGTCGCAGTCCCGCAAAAAAAATCGCAGATCACCGCCATTACGCGTTAAAAAAAACCCACCAAAAATGACAGAAATCTTTCCCTTAGTTAGTAAACGCAATTACTTTTGCGCAAACCAATCAAAATACGCTTATTGCGATTTTTTTTACTAAACATAGGTAGCAGAAAACAAATTGGCCAAAAATTTAAAAAAAATTAGATTTTTACATTTTTTTGGGGGGGAATTTCATATAAAAAAATTTGAAAAATATTGTTATTTTTTCAAAATAAACGCTCTTTTTTTGTTTATAGCGCAAAAAGTAAAAATCGCACAGGTGATCAAATACCACCAAAAGAAAGCTCTGTTTGTGGGAAAAAAAGGACGTAAATTTCGTTTGGGTACGGCTTCGCACGACCGCGCAATTGTCAGTTAAATTCGCACAGCGCCGAATTGCAAAAAGTGGCCTGGACGTAAGACAGCAAAATCCTCCGGTGGTAAAGTGGTTAACTAGCTTAGTTATGGGCAGTTATGGGCAGGAAGAGGTTAAGCTCAGTTGTTCCACTCACTGCTCCTGGTATGCAACAGATATGGTCCAGTGTGGTTGGGGGTCGGTTGTCCCAGAAGGCTCAGTCCTCACAGTCAGAACCTCACAAGCCTCAGTCTCTCAGTTCTGGTCCTCACGGGCTCTGTCCTCTCTGGTGAAGGCACACACAGCAACGGGTCGGCACAGGAAACGACACTATCATTGGAGCAGTTCTGTCCAGTGTTAGTATGGATACCACAGGCAACAGGTCCACACTCTCTGGCTAGATTGCCCAGACCTCTGGTAAATTGCCCAGGAAAAAACAGTCCTCTCCTCCTGTGTATAGCCAGGTTGAGAGAGAAGGATCTGAACTGGAGCGTTATATGACCTCTGCTTTAGGTGACTAAAAGGGGCATTTTTGGGTTTTAAAGGGAGACAAAAAACATCTGTAAAGTGAATCTAAACCCAAAACCAAAAATGTGATATATTGCAGAACCTTGGTGTGGTGACTACATTCATTTTTTTTCAATCCTTTTATTTTTTTCTAATAATCCTACAAATATCGCACTTCCTGTCCCTGGGTGGCTATCTCACTTCTCTACGGTATCTATGGAGGTAGCCATGGTTGTCACCCCCAGGTTGCTCTTATGATATGGATTACAAACCTATTCTTATCTCTTTATCTCCATATTGGGGGGGTGGTCGTTTACAGAAGATAGCTAGGAAGGAAGATTTTCCTCTGTGCAGGTCACAGGAAGTTACAAGGATACTGCATTTCTGGCAGGATCAAAAGTTATTTTCTATAATTGCTTGGAAAAAATAGAAAACTAAAGTGACCGCCACATCTAAGGACTGTGAACTACAATATATTATATTTGTTACTGGGTTCAGTTATCCTTTAATGTGCTGTATATGTTTATACATCAGTGATGTGCCAAGTTTGGATTTGCATGGTAAAAAAAACGAGACGTAAGCAGAAATTTTATGGTGAGAAGGATTTAAAGCAATTAAAAAGTCCCCCAACTTAGAACATAGCACAGCAAAGTCTTTTTAGAACGCAGGAGCAATGCACCCCATTCGCCACATACAAATCCTGAACCGCTGGTGTATAGAGCAAATACAGACTAACTGTGAATGTGCTGGGCCCTGCCTCTGTATAAATAGAGGTGGATGTCACACAGGGTTCTCATAGATGCAGGTTGAGGGCCTCCAGAATATCAGTTCTGGGTGGAGAAAGCTGTTTTTTTAGGCTTTTGTAACTCCAGGATTGGGTTCTGGAGTCCAGAGACTTCAAAGAGTTGTGTGAGGGAAGAAGCCTCTGACCCTGGGTCCACGTTTTACTGGAAACCAGTGGGCTGTGTATGGAGGTGTGCACAGACTTTATATTTAGGGTTTGCAGTTCAGGGCTCCACAAGATAGACAGGAGGCCCCCCAAGTCAGGGCATAGATCAGAGCAGCATGGAGCTGCAAGAAAGGTGCATATGCTGCACATGAGCACAGTGGTGTTGGGTAATGGTCTGAGGAACCAGTCAAAAGGCCAAGCTTGAGGCCTGAGCAGTTGTGCTGCCAGAGCAAGCCAGGAGGTGTAATATAATTTACTATGTGTTTGAAGTGATGGTGGAAACCCTTGCAAGGGTAAATTTTTATTTTCTTTCTTAAATAAAAGATCACCAGCAAGCCCTAAATCAGTATTTCCTGGCTGGACTGAACATGTTGGAAAGCAC
Source organism: Pelophylax lessonae (assembly GCF_965119305.1). Classification (NCBI taxonomy): domain Eukaryota; kingdom Metazoa; phylum Chordata; class Amphibia; order Anura; family Ranidae; genus Pelophylax; species Pelophylax lessonae. Next base: position 8,296,819 of record NC_138776.1, read on the forward strand.
TACAACTTGAACGAAACCTTGCAAGTATCACATAATATTATCACTGGACACCCTGTTCTCTGCCCCAAAGCTCTTCAAAGCTTCTGGACTCCAGAAACTGACGTGGGACTAGTAGTCTCATTACAGATTTTCTTTGTAAATTTCAAGAATAGAAGGCATTCATGTCTACCTTTATGACATATCTTCAACCACTTGCAGCTGTTTCAGGTTTTTTGGTAGTCATCACCTGTAGGGTAATGCTGTCTAGTTGGGTCCAAAGCACTACCCCATAGAGATCCACGGTTTACATACACTGCACTGATAATGGCCAAAAAAACAAACAGCTGTATGCAGTTTGGAATATATTGCTCTGCATCAGACTTTCTTTGTGCCAACATGGCAGCATATAACCCCATGTGTGCTGCCATGGATTGGTGCCAGGAAAGGAAAATTACGAAGTATTTTTTTAAATTACTAAATTAAATTACTAATTACTAAATATTTAATACAATTTTCCCTTTTACTGGTGCCAACATGGCAGCATACTGCGGTAGTATTTTGTCATATATTGGAGCCAGGAAAGGAGAATTATGGCAATTATTTAAAAGAATTTTCTGTTTTCCAGGCTTCAACATGGTAGCATAACAGTAGTAGTATGTTGCAATAGATTGGCACCAGGAATGGAAAATTACTCTAAGTATTTGATACAATTTTCCATTTTCCTGGCATCAACATGGTAGCATACCAGTGGTAGTATGTTGTCATAGACTGGAGCCAGAAAATTACAGCAAGTATTTGATACAATTTCCTATTTTACTGGCGCCAACATGGCAGCATACCAGTAGTAGTATGTTGCAATAGATTGGTGCCAGAAAAGGAGAAAATTAATGTAAGTATTTGATACAATTTTCAATTTTCCTGGCGCCAACATGGTAGCATATCAGTGGTAGTATGTTGCAATAGATTGGCGACAGATAAGGAAAATTACGGCAAGTATTTGATACAATTTTCCATTTTCCTGGTGCCATCATGGTAGCTCACCAGTGGTAGTATGTTGCAATAGATTGGCTCCAGAAAAGGAAAATTAAGGTAAGTATATGATACATTTTTCTGTTTTCTAAGCTTCAACATTGCAGCATACCAGTAGTAGTATGTTGCAATAGAATGGTGCTGGAAAAGAAAAATTACGGTAAGTATTTGATACAATTTTCCATTTTTCTGGCGCCAACATGGTAGCATACCAGTAGTAGTAGTATGTTGCAATAGAATTGTGCTGGAAAAGAAAAATTACGGTACAATTTTCTATTTTTCTGGCACTGACATGGTAGCGTACCAGTGGTAGTATATTTCAAAAGATTGGCGACACAAGAAAGAAAACTACGGTAAGTATTCAATACAATCTTTCATTTTCCAGGCACCAACATGGTAGCACACCAGTGGTAGTATGTTGTCATAGACTGGAGCCAGAAAATTACAGAAAGTATTTGATACAATTTTCCTTTTTCCAGGCTTCAACATGGCAGCATACCACTAGTAGTATGTTGCAATAGATTGGTGCCAGAAAAGGAAAAGTACTGTAAGTATTTGATACAATTTTCTATTTTCCTGGCGCCAACATAGTAGCATACCAGTGGTAATACGTTGCAATACATTGGGGACAGATAAGGAAAATTACGGTAAGTATATGATACAATTTTCCTTTTTCCAGGCTTCAATATGGCAGCATACCAGTAGTAGTATGTTGCAATAGATTGGTGCCGAAAAAGAAAAATTACGGTAAGTATATGATAGAATTTTCTATTTTTCTGGCGCCAACATGGTAGCATATCAGTGGTAGTATGTTTCAAAAGATTGGCGACACAAAAAAGAAAATTACGGTAAGTATTTCATACAATTCTTAATTTCCCTGGCTCCAACATAGTAGCATACCAGTGCTAGTATGTTTCAAAAGATTGGTGACACGAAAAGGAAAACTACGGTAAGTATTTGGTACAATTTTCCATTTTCCTGGCACCAGCATTGTAGCACACAAGTGGTAGTATGTTGTCATAGACTGGAGCCAGAAAAGTACGGCAAGTATTTGATACAATTTTCCTTTTTCCAGGCTTCAACATGGCAGCATAACACTAGTAGTATGTTGCAATAGATTGGGGACAGATAAGGAAAATGACAGTAAGTATTTAATACATTTTTCCATTTTCCTGGTGCCAGCATGGTAGCTCACCAGTGGAAGTATGTTGCAATAGATTAGCTCCAGAAAAGGAAAATTTGATACATTTTTCTGTTTTCCAGGCTTCAGTGCCGGTTCACACTAGGGCGACCTGTGAGGCGACCTGGTCGCCTCACAGGTCGCCGCAGGTCGCCTCCCATAGGGAAGCTGCGGACCCGTTCTAATAGGAGCGACACAAGTCGCTCCGACCTAGAAAAAGGGTCCGGAGCTTCTTTGGGGCGACCAGGAGGCGACCGCCATAGACTTCAATGTTATGAAGTCCGTGGCGGCCGCTCCGAGGTCGCGGCGTGCTGCTCGCACCGCGATCTCGGAGGTCGCCCCTGCAAGTAGCGCCGCGGTAATGTGAACCGGCGCTTAACATGACAGCAGTAGTAGTATGTTGCAATAGATTGGTGCCAGAAAAGGAAAATTATTGTAAGTACTTGATACAATTTTATATTTTCCTGGCGCATACATGTAGTATACCAGTGGTAATATGTTGCAATAGATTGGCACAGATAAGGAAAATTACGGTAAGTATTTGATACAATTTTCCATTTTCCTGGTGCCAGCATGGTAGCTCACCAGTGGTAGTATGTTGCAATAGAATGGCTCCAGAAAAGGAAAATTACGGTAAGTATTTGATACATTTTTTTGTTTTCCAGCATGGCAGAATACCAGTAGTAGTATGTTGCACTAGATTTGTGCCGGGAAAGAAAAATTACAGTAAGTATTTAATACATTTTTCAGTTTTTCTGGTGCCAACATGATAGCATACTAGTAGTAGTATATTGCAAACGATTGGCGCCCGGAAAGAAAAATTACAGTAAGTATTAGATACAATTTTCTATTTTTCTGGCGCCAACATGGTAGCATTACCAGTGGTAGTATGTTTCAAAAGATTGGCGACACGAAAAAGGAAATTATGGTAAGTATTTAATACATTTTTCCGTTTTCCAGGCTTCAACACGGCAGCATACCAGCAGTAGTATGTAACAATAGATTTGCACGAGGAAATGAAAAATACGGTACTCTTTTGTCATTTGCTCTAATTACCTTAATAAAGCACCTTTTTGTGAAAAAAAAAAAAGAAAAATACGGTAAGCATTTAAATACAATTTTCTTTAATATATGCCAATAGTTCTGGATGTACATGTGGCCAGTTGGGTGAAAAATAGTGAAATGAGGAAAAATCCTGTTAATTTTGAAAAGTGCAATGGAATGAGACATGTAAGTTTATTTTGTTCTAAGAAGGCTTCGCTGTGCTACACATGGTAGAGAAATAGGAGGGTTTGTGGTTATGGGCATGGCAGGTATAAAAAGGAACCACAATTTCAGAAGAAATGTCAGGAAGTGTGAGGTGTGTGGGGGTTTTCAAAGAAAAGAGAAATCTGCATTGAGACTACTACAAAGATGTCACGTACCCAACGTGCCGAAAACAGGGTGCCAAATGGTACGCCAGCAGTCCTGATCATGGCTTGCAATGACTAACAATGTTAAAAATCGAAAATGTGTTTTTATAAAAACGCACATTTGCATTTTCTTGTTTTGAGCAACAAAATTTTACAAAGAAGTGCTAGGGTGAGTCATAAGAGCTTTTCCCGACAAGAGAGCCCCCACCACCCATCACTCAACCGCGTAAAACAGAAACATTTGCAGACTTCCAAAATTAGATGAAGAAAGGAAACTTCTGAACACCCGTCCACTACGTGACCAAGCACAGGGACACATGGTCTCTGCCAACGCACAGGATCACCTTTTTTAGATGTCCTAATTGAGGATTGTTCCTTTTATTGGTGGGTCTGATGACTAGCTCTAGAAGAGATGACATTTTTCTATCTTGACCACCTTGGCTCATCCAGGCAACCTACAGTTTTGAGGTGCACGGTACTTTTGTAATAATACTCATGCAATAAGCAAATGAGCTATATACCCATATAGTCTGTACCTGTGCCTAAAATGGGTTAATTTTTTTTTTTTTTTTTAAATTGAATCAAAGATTTTTAATCCAACTCTAACCAGCATTTCGGACAGAGCAGGGAATTGGTGGGGTTTCGTTGATGTATCTGTCTTCATTGAGATTTTTCTTCACTTCAAACACAGGAAATGAAGGGAAATTTCCCCAGTATAGAGCTAGGTTGAGTCATGAGAACTTTTTCCATTAAAAGAGATCCCCCACCCCAAAAAAATATTGCAAGTGTAGGTGGGGTGCAGTGTGGTGAAGAGGCAATAATTCACACAGACGGGTGCATTAGAAAACTTGTATTGAAATAATACAGCAATGGTTCACAAAAAAACAGTTGGGAAGGCTACCCAGTCAGGTGCACTCACAGTTTCCACAGGGTCCAGAAGAGAAGTGACCCTACATTTTCCCTCTTTATCAGGAACCTTTCCCTAATGCTAGTATTGTCCCCCACAGATAAGGTGCCTTTCCCTACATGACCCACTTGCAAAAAGCCTGCCAAGCCTGGGAGTCAGGGCTTTCAATAGGCTCTGCCTGACCCAAGATGACTGCTGAAGTCACATGGGGCGGCAATATTGAATTAGGTCCTTCCCCAGTAAATCTTACAGGAACTGTGTTCCTCTTGACTTCCTCTCCAGCTGCAGCACCACTGTGGATGAGCGCCACCTGCAGTGGAGAAAGTGGACTGCACCTGCCTGCACACTGACTACCAAAATGGGAGGAAAAAATGGAAATTTTGCATTAACATCACATGACAGGTCACATGGTCTCTGCCAATGCAGAGGATCTGCTGGGTCTGTTTTGCGTTACCCAATTTGGGGCTTGCTCTCTATATTGGGGATCCTCATGACTAGCACTAGAGGCAGTAGAATTTTTCCAGCCTGACCACCTTGGCTCACCCATAGGCCCTACCTTGTTCCCCTCTGGTGCGCTAGCACATGGAATGAAGGGAAATATCCTCATCATAAAGCTAGGTTGAGTCATGTGAGCTTTTCCCAACAAAATAGACCCCGCATATACATCACATGACCGGTAGCATGGTCTCTATGTCATGGTCTTACCTTCTTGCTGTTCTCCTTCGTTTGACATGTGCTGGCGGCCATCTTGGTTTCTGGGTTTCTTGTAGCCTCCCACCCTGCGGCTCCTCCTTCCCACTGGGAGGAGCTGGATGCCTAGCTCATATATTTAGGAGGTCTGTGACTTCAGTTCCTTGCTTGGTCCTCCTGTGTTCACATGCTTCTAAGACTGCTGCTGCTTCTGGTCCCTGATCCTGGCTTCGTCTGACTACCCTGCTGGTTCCTGATCCTGGCTTCGTCTGACTACCCTGCTGGTTCCTGATCCTGGCTTCGTCTGACTACCCTGCTGGTTCCTGATCCCGGCTTCGTCTGACTACCCTCCTGGTTCCTGACCTCTGGCTTCGCAAGGACTCTGCCTCGGTTTCGCCATCCGTTTGGACTTTTTGCTTTACAGCTTGATTTTCAATAAAGCCTTCTTATTTTCACTTATCTGTTGTTGTAGGTCTGGTTCATGGTTCCGTGACATTAGGACCAAGCCATGAATTCTGACGGTACAGGGCCATCCTCGCTACCCACGCTGGTTGCCAGACTTGATCAGCAGGATCACCTGTTGGGTCGGTTCGCCGTGGCGTTGCAAACCCTGCTTGAACGCACGGCTCATTTCGCTCCCGTTGCCGATGGGTCGGTTGTCGCTCCTGGGCCCGCTCCTACTGCCGCTCCGGTTGTTGCGCCAGAGTCTACCCCGACACCTGTTGTTGCGCCTGCGGTGTTTCGGGGTATGATCGGTTCTGCCCCCCTTCCACAGTGCTTTGGGGGAGAGCCAACTCAGTGCCGAGGTTTCCTTAACCAGGTGGGCATTTATTTAGAGTTGCTGCCACATGCCTTTCCTACTGAGAGATCAAAGGTGGGCTTCTTAATTTCGCTGCTCTCGGACAAGGCCTTGGCCTGGGCCAGCCCTTTATGGGAGAACAACAATCCGGTGGTTGCCGAGTTTTCCGGTTTTGTTGCTTCTCTTCAGAGGGTATTCGATGTGCCGGCTCGTGCTGCCTCTGCTGCGAAGCTCCTTATGTCCATCAGACAGGGTTCACGATCCGTAGCTGAATACGCCATTGAGTTTCGTACCCTGGCAGCAGAGGTGGGCTGGAATAATGAGGCTCTGGTCGCTGCTTTCGCTCATGGTCTCTCGGATGCCTTGAAGGATGAGGTTGCAGCTAAGGACCTACCAGTGGAGCTCGAGTCTCTTATTTCTTTCTTGATTTTGATTGACACCAGACTCAGGGAGAGACCTTCCTTTAAGGAGAGTCTGCGGAGGCCTCCTAACAGATTGGCGCCTACCTTTGCTGTCCCACCCGTGCCTCCCTCTCCTCCCACGCCTCCTGGGGATGACTTGGCTGGGGGTGAACCCATGCAGCTGGGCTTTGCTCGCCTGTCCGAGGGGGAGAGGGTACTCCGAAGACGCGAGGGTCGATGCATGTACTGTGGTCTCGGTGGGCATTTTCGGTTGGCATGTCCGAACCGTCCGGGAAACGCTCGCACCTGAGATCCTGTCGGGGGCAGATCTTGGGTGGAGTCTCCTCGTCCCCGGTTTCCCGTGTTGACAAACCACTGATCACTGTTGTCCTCTCCTGGGTCGGGGGCTCAGTGACGACCCAGGCGTTGGTGGACTCTGGTGCTGGTGGTTTGTTCATTGATAGTGTGTTCGCTGCCGCCAATTCCATTCCTCTGCAGGCCCGAGGTTCTCCACTGGCTCTTGAGGCGATAGACGGCAGACCCCTTCTGCCGCCACACGTGACTCATGAGACCCTTCCAGTACTCGGTGGTCTTGGGGTACCCCTGGCTCCAGAAGCATAATCCGACTTTCGATTGGAGATCGGCCGAGATCCTCTCGTGGTCACCGCAGTGTGGGGCTAGTTGCATCCATGGGCCTGTCAAGTTGCTGTGTACTTCCTCGGACTCTCTGTTGCCTCCTGAATACGAGGAGTACCGGGATGTATTCGATAAGGTGCGCGCGGTTGCCCTACCTCCGCACCGCCCATACGATTGTGCCATCGAGTTACAACCTGGTGCCGTTCCTCCTCGTGGCAAGGTCTATCCACTGTCGGTAGCGGAGAATGAGGCCATGGAGGAGTACGTGAAGGAGGCGCTTTCACGCGGACACATTCGCAAATCCTCGTCCCCGGCAGGGGCTGGATTTTTCTTTGTGAAAAAGAAGGGCGGTGAGTTGAGGCCTTGCATCGATTACAGGGGTCTCAATCGCATCACGATCAAGAACGCTTACCCGATACCCTTGATTTCCGAGCTGTTCGATCGCCTTAAAGGGGCCACGGTCTTTACCAAACTCGACCTGAGGGCGGCATATAACCTCTTAAGGATCAAGGCGGGCGATGAGTGGAAGACCGCGTTTAACACCAGGACCGGTCATTATGAATCCTTGGTTATGCCCTTTGGGTTGTGCAATGCGCCCGCAGTCTTTCAGGAATTCATTAACGATGTTTTCCGTGACCTGTTGCAGCAGTGTGTGGTGGTCTATTTGGATGACATCTTGGTATATTCTGAATCCATGGAGACCCACATTCTGGATGTCAGACGAGTGTTGCAACGGTTACGAGAGAACAAGCTGTTCGGTAAGCTTGAGAAATGCGAATTTCACCGATCCCAGGTAACCTTCTTAGGTTACATCATTTCCGCTGAGGGGTTCTCCATGGATCCTGAGAAGGTTTCGGCTGTCTTACAGTGGCCCCAGCCCAGTGGTCTTCGCTCCCTGCAGCGCTTTTTGGGCTTCGCCAATTATTATCGGAAGTTCATCAGGGACTTTTCCATGCTAGCCAAGCCTCTCACGGATCTGACCGGGAAGGGCAGTAATTCCCAGGTCTGGCCGCTCAAGGCCATCCGAGCTTTTGAGGCTCTAAAGTCCGCCTTTGTGTCGGCTCCGATTCTGTCGCATCCCAACCCTGGGTTGCCCTTTGTCCTCGAGGTGGACGCGTCTGAGACGGGAGTAGGCGCCCTTCTGTCTCAGCGTAGAACACCAGAGGGTCCTCTGCTTCTTTGTGGGTTTTACTCCCGGAAACTGTCTTCCGCGGAGTGCAACTATCAGATTGGTGACAGGGAGTTATTGGCCATCGTGCAGGCCCTTAAAGAATGGAGGCACTTGCTCGAGGGTTCGGTGGTTCCGGTCCTCATCCTGACGGACCACAAGAATCTGACCTACCTTTCTGAGGCCAAGAGATTGACACCACGTCAGGCCAGATGGGCTCTGTTCTTGTCACGTTTTAATTACGTGGTCTCCTACCTACCCGGTTCCAAGAACATCAGGGCGGATGCCTTATCACGGCAGTACTCCGACCTGTCCAGGGAGGAGTCGATTCCGACTTCGGTCATACCTCCGAATCAGATCCTGGCCGCCATTCGCACCAGCCTGACCTCTCCCCTGGGTGAGCAGATTTTGGCGGCTCAATCTGGTGCTCCCTCTGAGAGACCCAACGGCAGATGTTTTGTGCCTGAGGAGTTGCGCACTCGGTTGTTGCGAACCTACCATAACTCCAAGACCGCGGGGCATCCTGGAAAGAATCAGCTGTCCTGGGCTGTTTCACGTCTGTTCTGGTGGCCTTCCCTACGTTCCGACATCGCCGCATATGTAGAGGCATGCTCCGTTTGTGCCCAGAGTAAGTCCCCTCGGCACCTTCCGTTGGGCCTTCTGCAACCCATAGCCACCGGGGAGCGCCCATGGTCACACCTGGGGATGGATTTCATTGTGGACCTCCCTGCATCCCGAGGCCATACGGTCATTCTCATGATTGTGGATCGATTTTCCAAAATGTGCCACTGTGTTCCTCTCAAGAAGTTACCCTCTGCACAGGAGTTGGCCACGATTTTTGCCAGGGAGGTCTTCCGGTTGCACGGTTTGCCCAAGGAGATTGTGTCGGATCGGGGGAGTCAGTTTGTGTCCAGGTTCTGGCGCGCCTTTTGCTCCCAGTTGGGGATTCATCTCTCCTTCTCCTCGGCCTACCACCCTCAGTCCAATGGGGCCGCAGAACGATCCAATCAGGCCTTGGAGCAATTCCTTCGTTGCTATGTCTCCGATCACCAAGACAATTGGGTTGACCTCCTGCCTTGGGCTGAGTTTGCCAGGAACACGGCGGTGAACTCTTCCTCTGGGACGTCTCCCTTCATGGCCAATTATGGGTTCCAACCTGCCGTGTTACCGGAGGTATTCTCTCCCCAGGATATTCCGGCTGTGGAGGATCACCTTTCCGTCCTACGTGCTTCTTGGGTACAGATCCAGAAGTCCCTTGAGGTCTCTGCGCAGCGCCAGAGACTCCAGGCTGATCGCAGACGAGCGCCTGCTCCTTCTTACCAGGTCGGAGACCGTGTATGGTTGTCCACCCGCAACCTTAACCTTCGTGTGCCCACTCCCAAGCTGGCGCCTCGCTTTGTTGGTCCCTTCCGAGTGCTTCGCAGGGTAAACCCGGTAGCCTATGCCCTTGCGCTTCCTCCTGGCATGCGGATCTCCAACGTGTTTCATGTCTCCCTGTTGAAGCCACTGGTGTGTAATCGTTTCACTTCCTCGGTTCCTCTGCCCCGTCCGGTCCAAGTGGGCAATCGTGAGTAGGGTTGAGCGGACACCTAGATGTCCGTGTTCGACGGGTTCGGCCGAACTTTAAAAAAAAGTCCGGGTCCGTGTCCCGGACTTTTACCGAACTTTTCCCGGACACCGAACCCCATTGAAGTCAATGGGGACCCGAACTTTAAGGCACTAAAATGGCTCTAAAACACCAAAGGAAAGGGCTAGAGTGCTGCAAATGGCAGCAAAACGTAATTAAGAGCATGGCAAGTGCTCTGCAAACAAATGTGGATAGGGAAATAACTTAAAACAACAAAAAAAAACAGAAAAATAAAACAATGTTCTTCTTCATCTCTGAAGGACGAGGCCCATATGGAGTAGGAGGGAGGTTGAGGTGGTGGTGGATGTGGCGGTGACATAGGCGTGCGCACAGGGTGTGCTGGGTGTGCCTGGGCACACCCTAATCACCTAGGGCACATAGCATTGCCAGTGAGGAGATGGGAAAGATCTCCCTGGGACCTGCTCTGCTCTATTTCTCCTTGCCTACAGGTACATGGCCCCGATACATTACTCTCCCTGCTGGCAAACACATGCATGTGTATTTCAACTTTGGGGTGCACACCTTAATGCAATAGGCTGCGCACACCTATGGGCGGTGTAGGTGGAAGCGGCGGTGGAGGAGGACCAGGGCCGGATTAACAGCATCATGGGCTTGGTGCTGAGGATTTTGAAGGGCCTTAGGGCCGTGCCTTGCCATGCACCCAGAGGAGGAAGGGTGCAGCCATGCATGCCTAATTCAACATGGGATGCTGTCTCTGAAGCCCATAAACACATCCATGCATCGCCAACTGTCCCTCCTTGTCCGGCCTTCACGCTGTGTGGGGAGGTTCTGAGGGTGCTGCCTGGGGAAGCGAGCATAGAAGCCAGACTTCTGTGTTTACAAGTGACAGAAGAGCGGTAACAGTGAATATGGCCAACCCGGGGCCTATATAAAAGGTAGGGGCCTGGAGCTGCAGCTCCAATAGCCCCTACATTAATCTGGCCCTGAGGAGGAGGACGAGGTAGCCAACACTGCTTCTTTTCAAAAATTTTAAATGAGGGTACACCCCAAAAGAGTGAGAAAGAGCAAAAATGGAACAATGGGTGGGTAAGGTCGGTATCCATTGCTATTCTGCATAAGGTACGGAAAAGTCCCGTGGGATCCATGCCTGGTTCATTTTAATGAACGTGAGCTTGTCCACATTGTCTCTGGACAGGCGGCTGCGCTTGTCTGTTATAACGCCCCCAGCCGTGCTAAATACCCGTTCAGATAATACACTGGCTGCAGGGCACGCCAGCACCTCCAAGGCGTAAAGGGCAAGCTCAGGCCATGTGCCCAATTTGGAGACCCAGAAGTTGAAGGGGGCAGACCCGTCATTCACTACATGTAGGCGTGTGCACACATACTGCTCCACCATGTTGGTAAAATGCTGCCTCCTGCTAAGACGTTCCATCTGAGCTGCTGGTGCTGCTGTTTGTTGTGGCGTGCTGACAAAGCTTTTCCACATTTCGGCCATGCTAACCCTGCCTTCTGAGGTGCTGGCGGTGCCCTGGTTGCGTTGGCGACCTCCTCCTCCTCCTCCTCTGCCTTGTGCTTCCACTGTGGCCCCGCTGTCAGATGGGAATGCCAGCAGCATGGCGTCTACCAGCGTGCGCTTGTACTCGCGCATCTTGCGATCGCGCTCCAGTGAGTGAATTAAGGACGGTACGTTGTCCTTGTAACGGGGATCCAGCAGCGTGGCCACCCAGTAATCAGCACAAGTTAGAATGTGGGCAACTCGGCGGTCGTTGTGGAGACACTGCAGCATGTAATCGCTCATGTGTGCCAGGCTGCCCAGAGGCAACGAAAGGCTGTCCTCTGTGGGAGGTGTATGGTCCGTGTCCTCTGTATCCCCCCAGCCACGCACCAGTGATGGCCATGAGCTGGCCTGGGTGCCACCCTGCTGTGAACATGGTTCCATCTCCTCCTCCAGCTCCTCCTCCTCCTCATCCTCCTCATCCTCCAGAACTGTGCCCCTGCTGGACAATTGCGTCCCTGGCGTTTGCGTGTGCAGGAACCCACCCTCGGAGCCCCTTGCGAATGACTGCCCTGAAAGCCTTGGAAATGTTACCTCTTCATCCTCCTCCTCCTCCTCATCCTGTGCCACATCCTCTTCCATCATCGCCCGAATTGTTTTTTCAAGGAGGCATAGAAGTGGGATAGTTAAGCTGAGAACGGCGTCATTGCCACTGGCCATGTTGGTGGAGTACTCAAAACAGCGCAACAAGGCACACAGGTCTCGCATGGAGGCCCAGTTATTGGTGGTGAAGTGGTGCTGTTCCGCAGAGCGACTCACGCGTGCGTGCTGCAGCTGAAACTCCACTATGGCCTGCTGCTGCTCGCACAGTCTTTCCAGCATGTGCAAGGTGGAGTTCCACCTTGTGGGCACGTCACATATGAGGCGGTGAGCGGGAAGGCCGAAGTTACGCTGCAGCGCTGCCAGGCGAGCAGCAGCAGGGTGAGAACGCCGAAAGTGCGCACAAACGGCCCGCACTTTCTGCAGCAGCTCTGACATATCGGGGTAGTTTTTAAGGAACCTCTGCACCACCAAATTCAGCACATGCGCCAGGCAAGGGATGTGCGTCAAACCGGCTAGGCCCAGAGCTGCTATGAGATTTCGCCCGTTATCGCACACCACCAGGCCGGGCTTGAGGCTCGCTGGCAGCAACCACTCATTTGTCTGCTGTTCCATGCTCCTCCACAACTCCTGCGCGGTGTGTGGTTTGTCCCCCAAACAGGCAAGTTGTAAAACTGCCTGCTGTCGTTTACCCCTGGCCGTGCTGAAGTTGGTGGTGAAGGTGTTACGCTGTCCGGATGAGGAGGCGGTAGAGGATGAGGAAGCGGAGTAGGAGGAGTTAGGAACAGGAGGCAAACTGAAGCGCCCTGCAATCCTCGGTGGTGGAAGGACATGCGCCAAATTGCTATCCGCCTCAGGCCCATCCGCCACTGCATTTACCCAGTGTGCCGTTAGGGAGATATAACGCCCCTGACCGTGCTTACTGGTCCACGTATCCGTAGTTAGGTGGACCTTGGCACAGATGGCGTTGCGCAGTGCACACCTGATTTTTTCCCCCACTTGGTTGTGCAGGGAAGGGATGGCTTGCCTGGAAAAGTAGTGGCGGCTGGGCACGACGTACTGTGGGACAGCCACCGACATAAGGTTTTTAAAACTGTGCGTCTCCACCAGACGGAATGACAGCATTTCAAAGGCCAATAATTTTGAAATGCTGGCATTCAGGGCCAGGGATCGCGGGTGGGTAGGGGGGTACTTCCTCTTCCTCTCAAGTGTTTGGGAGATGGAAAGCTGAACGCTTCCACGGGACATTGTGGAGATGGTTGTTGGTGACCCAGGTGGTGGTGTTGCTGACAGATCGTCTGTTTGCGGGGTGGCAGGTGCCGGTATCACTACAGATGTGGCTGGAGCGGCCGAGACTGCAGCAGAAGAGGAAGCAGGATGAGCCAGAGACGTTTCTTGGTTTTGAAGGTGTGTACTCCACTGCAGCTCGTGCTTTGCACTTAGATGCCTGATCATGCAGGTTGTGCTCAGGTTGAGAAGGTTCATGCCTCGCTTCAAGCTCTGATTGCACAGGGTGCAAACCACTCGTGTCCTGTCATCAGCACATTTTCTAAAGAACTTCCACGCTAGAGAACTCCTTTGAGCTGACTTTGGTGCGCTCGTTCCCTTGCTGCGTTGGGCAGTAGCGGGCGTAGTGTCTAGGGCACGGCCGCTCCGCTTCTGCACCCTGCTCCCTCTTCTGCTGTGCTGGTGGCTCTGTGCGACCACCGCCTCTTCCTCCAAACTACTCAGTTCACCTGCATGACGTTCATTCCATGTGGGGTCGAGGACCTCATCGTCCTCCACATCATCTTCCACCCAGTCTTCACCCCTGCCCTCCTTGTCGGTCTCCACAATGCTGAACGCCGCAGCAGTTGGCACCTGCGTTTCGTCATCATCGGAGACGTGCTGCGATGATCCTTGCATGTACTCATCTTGAGAAATAAGTGGTTGGGCATCGCTGCACTCAATCTCTTCCACTTCTGGGGCAGGGCTAGGTGGATGGCCCTGGGAAACCCTGCTGACAGAGTCCTCAAAAAGAATAAGAGACTGCTGTATGGCTTGGGGCTCAGACTGCTGGCCTGATTTGCAAGGGGGTGAGGTGAAAGACGGTTGGACATTGGCTGCAGGTGCCAACTCTGACCTTTCTGCAGTAGACTGGGTGGGAGACAATGTGAAGGAACTGGAGGCACTGTCAGCAGCAAACCAATCTACTATCGCCTCAACTTGTTCTGGCCTCATCACTTCTAGGGGCGTTTGATGCCCTACCAAATACTGATGCAGGTTCTGTCGCCTACTCACACTTGAGGAAGGTGTTTCACTTGTGCGTGTAGCTGGCACAGATCGACCATGTCCTCTCCTTGCAACAGGAGCTCTACCAGCAGCACCACGACCCAGGCCACGGCCCTTATTTGACGGTCTCCTCATATTTCTGTAATTTAAGATCTTGCCCTAGAAAGGTTTTTATTGAATAGCGGAATAGAAAATATGATCCAAAAAAAGTGTATGTATATCACACGTACACAACCACACTAGGCCCCAATTACTATTGTTTGTACCCCTAAAAGGCTAGATGAGGAGTAGGGGGAGTATGGAACAGGCAGCACCCTCAAACCTTCAGAAGTATGAGATGAACCCCAACAACTTGGAAAGGTGGATCTCTCTCACACGTACCGACACAGACTATCCCGCAATTCAATTGATCCTCAAAGGTTTTTATTGAATAGCGGAATAGGAAATATGATCAAAAAAAGTGTATGTATCTCGCACGTACACAACCACACTAGGCCCCAATTACTATTGTTTGTACCCCTAAAAGGCTAGATGAGGAGTAGGGGGGGTATGGAACAGGCAGCACCCTCAAACCTTCAGAAGTATGAGATGAACCCCAACAACTTGGAAAGGTGGATCTCTCTCACACGTACCGACACAGACTATCCCGCAATTCAATTGATCCTCAAAGGTTTTTATTGAATAGCGGAATAGGAAATATGATCAAAAAAAGTGTATGTATCTCGCACGTACACAACCACACTAGGCCCCAATTACTATTGTTTGTACCCCTAAAAGGCTAGATGAGGAGTAGGGGGGGTATGGAACAGGCAGCACCCTCAAACCTTCAGAAGTATGAGATGAACCCCAACAACTTGGAAAGGTGGATCTCTCTCACACGTACCGACACAGACTATCCCGCAATTCAATTGATCCTCAAAGGTTTTTATTGAATAGCGGAATAGGAAATATGATCAAAAAAAGTGTATGTATCTCGCACGTACACAACCACACTAGGCCCCAATTACTATTGTTTGTACCCCTAAAAGGCTAGGAGTAGGGGGAGTATGGAACAGGCAGCACCCTCAAACCTTCAGAAGTATGAGATGAACCCCAACAACTTGGAAAGGTGGATCTCTCTCACACGTACCAACACAGACTATCCCCCAATTTAACTGATCCCCAAAGGTTTTTGATTAAATAGCGGAATAGAAAATATGATCCCAAAAAAGTGTATGTATATCACACGTACACAACCACACTAGGCCCCAATTACTATTGTTTGTACCCCTAAAAGGCTAGGAGTAGGGGGAGTATGGAACAGGCAGCACCCTCAAACCTTCAGAAGTATGAGATGAACCCCAACAACTTGGAAAGGTGGATCTCTCTCACACGTACCAACACAGACTATCCCCCAATTTAACTGATCCCCAGAGGTTTTTGATTAAATAGCGGAATAGAAAATATGATCCCAAAAAAGTGTATGTATATCACACGTACACAACCACACTAGGCCCCAATTACTATTGTTTGTACCCCTAAAAGGCTAGGAGTAGGGGGAGTATGGAACAGGCAGCACCCTCAAACCTTCAGAAGTATGAGATGAACCCCAACAACTTGGAAAGGTGGATCTCTCTCACACGTACCAACACAGACTATCCCCCAATTTAACTGATCCCCAAAGGTTTTTGATTAAATAGCGGAATAGAAAATATGATCCCAAAAAAGTGTATGTATATCACACGTACACAACCACACTAGGCCCCAATTACTATTGTTTGTACCCCTAAAAGGCTAGGAGTAGGGGGAGTATGGAACAGGCAGCACCCTCAAACCTTCAGAAGTATGAGATGAACCCCAACAACTTGGAAAGGTGGATCTCTCTCACACGTACCAACACAGACTATCCCCCAATTTAACTGATCCCCAAAGGTTTTTGATTAAATAGCGGAATAGAAAATATGATCCCAAAAAAGTGTATGTATATCACACGTACACAACCACACTAGGCCCCAATTACTATTGTTTGTACCCCTAAAAGGCTAGGAGTAGGGGGAGTATGGAACAGGCAGCACCCTCAAACCTTCAGAAGTATGAGATGAACCCCAACAACTTGGAAAGGTGGATCTCTCTCACACGTACCAACACAGACTATCCCCCAATTTAACTGATCCCCAGAGGTTTTTGATTAAATAGCGGAATAGAAAATATGATCCCAAAAAAGTGTATGTATATCACACGTACACAACCACACTAGGCCCCAATTACTATTGTTTGTACCCCTAAAAGGCTAGGAGTAGGGGGAGTATGGAACAGGCAGCACCCTCAAACCTTCAGAAGTATGAGATGAACCCCAACAACTTGGAAAGGTGGATCTCTCTCACACGTACCAACACAGACTATCCCCCAATTTAACTGATCCCCAGAGGTTTTTGATTAAATAGCGGAATAGAAAATATGATCCCAAAAAAGTGTATGTATATCACACGTACACAACCACACTAGGCCCCAATTACTATTGTTTGTACCCCTAAAAGGCTAGGAGTAGGGGGAGTATGGAACAGGCAGCACCCTCAAACCTTCAGAAGTATGAGATGAACCCCAACAACTTGGAAAGGTGGATCTCTCTCACACGTACCAACACAGACTATCCCCCAATTTAACTGATCCCCAAAGGTTTTTGATTAAATAGCGGAATAGAAAATATGATCCCAAAAAAGTGTATGTATATCACACGTACACAACCACACTAGGCCCCAATTACTATTGTTTGTACCCCTAAAAGGCTAGGAGTAGGGGGAGTATGGAACAGGCAGCACCCTCAAACCTTCAGAAGTATGAGATGAACCCCAACAACTTGGAAAGGTGGATCTCTC
Source organism: Pelophylax lessonae (assembly GCF_965119305.1). Lineage (NCBI taxonomy): Eukaryota > Metazoa > Chordata > Amphibia > Anura > Ranidae > Pelophylax > Pelophylax lessonae. The sequence goes on from NC_138776.1 coordinate 8,313,829, forward strand.
TCACACGTACCAACACAGACTATCCCCCAATTTAACTGATCCCCAGAGGTTTTTGATTAAATAGCGGAATAGAAAATATGATCCCAAAAAAGTGTATGTATATCACACGTACACAACCACACTAGGCCCCAATTACTATTGTTTGTACCCCTAAAAGGCTAGGAGTAGGGGGAGTATGGAACAGGCAGCACCCTCAAACCTTTAGAAGTATGAGATGAACCCCAACAACTTGGAAAGGTGGATCTCTCTCACACGTACCAACACAGACTATCCCCCAATTTAACTGATCCCCAAAGGTTTTTGATTAAATAGCGGAATAGAAAATATGATCCCAAAAAAGTGTATGTATATCACACGTACACAACCACACTAGGCCCCAATTACTATTGTTTGTACCCCTAAAAGGCTAGATGAGGAGTAGGGGGAGTATGGAACAGGCAGCACCCTCAAACCTTCAGTATGAGATTGTGTTCACTGTACCCCACAAAGATTGAGTTCACTGCACCCCACAATGATTGTGTTCACTGCACCCCACAAAGATTGTGTTCACTGCACCTCACAAAGATTGTGTTCACTGTACCCCCCAAAGATTGTGTTCACTGCACCCCACAAAGATTCTGTTCACTGTACCCCACAAAGATTGTGTTCACTGCACCCCAAAAAGATTGTGTTCACTGCACCCCAAAAAGGATGTTGTTCACTGCACCCCAAAAAGGATGTTGTTCACTCCACCCCAAAAAGATTGTGTTCACTGCACCCCACAAAGATTGTGTTCACTGCACCCCAAAAAGATTGTGTTCACTGCACCCCAAAAATGATTTTGTTCACTGCACCCCAAAAAGGATTTTGTTCACTGCACCCCAAAAAGGATGTTGTTCACTCCACCCCAAAAAGATTGTGTTCACTGCACCCCAAAAAGATTGTGTTCACTGCACCCCACAAAGGATTTTGTTCACTGCACCCCAAAAAGATTGTGTTCACTGCACCCCAAAAAGGATGTTGTTCACTGCACCCCAAAAAGGATTTTGTTCACTGCACCCCAAAAAGATTGTGTTCACTGCACCCCACAAAGGATTTTGTTCACTGCACCCCACAAAGATTGTGTTCACTGCACACCAAAAAGGATTGTGTTCACTGCACCCCAAAAAGATTTTGTTCACTGCACCCCAAAAAGATTGTGTTCACTGCAGCCCAAAAAGATTGTGTTCACTGCAGCCCAAAAAGATTGTGTTCACTGCAGCTCACACACAGAAAAATGGATGTGGATCACTGACACCTGCCTATCTCCAATCCCACACCACACAGCAATATCGATTGTAGTTTGTAGAACACAGTTTCCCTAAAATTCAGCAGACTCTGTCCCTAACAGGATTGAGAAGAGATCGTAGATCAGGATTGAGTGCAGACCCCACCCCCCACACAGCAATATCGATTGTAGTTTGTAGAAGACACTGACCCTATATAATTCAGCAGACTCTATCCCTAAAATGCCTACAACTCGCCCTGCCTAAACACTCCGACCTGTCCCTCAATTCTATCCGGACACAAATGGTTTTTTCCTGCCTATCTTTCCCTAATCAGCAGCCAGCACGTTGATGTGTGCTCTGTCCCTGAATCTAAGCAGCATAATGACGCCGCTGCGGCTGCCTCGAACTTATAAAGACTTGGTCACATGCTTCAGACGGCCAATCACAGCTACTGAGACATTTGCAGGCATGGCTGGGATGGCTTAAGGCACACCAGTTAAACGATTGTTGATTGGCTGTTGAAAGCCCGCCATGAAAAGAGCGCCAAAGCATGCAAAACCCGGAAATAAAACGACCGAACACGGATTTTTACCCGAACATACAGTAAAGTGTCCGTGTCCGTGTTCGGGTACAAAAAATCCAATTATTCGGTACGAACACGAATAATACAGTCCGTGTTCGCTCAACACTAATCGTGAGGAGTATGAGGTGAGCAATATCCTGGACTCACGCCTGGTCCGCGGTTGGGTGCAGTTTTTGGTTCATTGGCGTGGTTATGGTCCAGAGGAGCGTTCCTGGGTTCCTTCCGCAGATGTCCAGCTCCGAGCCTTCCACGCACGCTTCCCTCAGAAACCGTTCTTTACTCCGCGGAGGAGGGGCCCTTGAGGGGGAGGTACTGTCATGGTCTTACCTTCTTGCTGTTCTCCTTCGTTTGACATGTGCTGGCGGCCATCTTGGTTTCTGGGTTTCTTGTAGCCTCCCACCCTGCGGCTCCTCCTTCCCACTGGGAGGAGCTGGATGCCTAGCTCATATATTTAGGAGGTCTGTGACTTCAGTTCCTTGCTTGGTCCTCCTGTGTTCACATGCTTCTAAGACTGCTGCTGCTTCTGGTCCCTGATCCTGGCTTCGTCTGACTACCCTGCTGGTTCCTGATCCTGGCTTCGTCTGACTACCCTGCTGGTTCCTGATCCTGGCTTCGTCTGACTACCCTGCTGGTTCCTGATCCCGGCTTCGTCTGACTACCCTCCTGGTTCCTGACCTCTGGCTTCGCAAGGACTCTGCCTCGGTTTCGCCATCCGTTTGGACTTTTTGCTTTACAGCTTGATTTTCAATAAAGCCTTCTTATTTTCACTTATCTGTTGTTGTACGTCTGGTTCATGGTTCCGTGACACTCTACCAATGCAGAAGATCTGCTTTGAGGTGCTCAAATTAAGATTGCTCCCTCTAATGGTGGTCCTCATGACTAGCTCTAGAGGCAGTAGCATTTTTCCTTTCTGAGCACCTTGTCTCACCCGTAGGACCTACCCTGTTCCCTTCTGGTGCAGTAGCACAGGAAATGAGGGGAAATTGACCTAGTATGGAGCTAGGGTGGGCCATTGGAGCTTTTCTTAACAAAAGAGCACCCTACCACCAAAGAAAATATGGCAATGGCTTCCAAAATGAGACGAGGAAAGGGAAATTCTTCATATACATCGCATGACCAGTAACATGGTCTCTGCTAATGCAGAAGATCTGCTGAAGGTCTGCTTTGAGGTTTATACATCACATGACCGGTAACATGGTCTCTACTAATGCAGAAGTATTGCTGAAGGTCTGCTTTGAGGTGCTCAAATTGGGGATTGCTCCCTTTACTGGTGGTCCTCATGACTACCCCTAGAGGCAGTAGCATTTTTCCTTTCTGACCACCTTGGCTCACCCGTGGGACCTACCCTGTTCCTGTCTGGTGCACTAGCAAAGGAAATGAGGGGACATTTCAATTTCCCTAGTATAGAGCTAGGGTGAGCCATTGGAGATTTTCTTAACAACCTTCCCCCCCCCCCGCCCAAAAAAAAATAAAATAAAATAAATAAATAAATAAATAAATAATTGCACCGACTTCCAAAAAAATGTGGAGAAAGGGAAATTCTGCATACGCATCACATTATTGGTCACATGATATCTATATAACAAAAAAAGGAAAATAAAAAAATATATATCAACACAAAAATAAGGAGAGGTCCTTCTCCTAAGGTTACCGGGGGGGGGGGGGGGGGGGCAGAACGTCATAAAATATTAAAACAAAAAAAGGGAAGGATAAACGCACCCTATAGTTACCTCTAACAAAGTTTTTATTGATTACCCAATTAAAGCAAAGACAACAATTAACAGCATCAGACCCCAGAGATCCCTCCAAAGACCTCTCCCATACCAACTCCACTCAACTAACATGTCCCTAACTAGCTGAGAGACCTCCCTACAATAATATGTAGCACCCTACAGGTAGGTGCTTGGTAAATGTTTAGTGGGCCTTGTGCCTTGTCTGCCTAACAGCAGGGCTGTGATTTGTTCAGTTAGGGTGTCATGGCTTCCAGATGTGCCTCCTGAGGGGAGAAGTATCCCCACTGGCTCCTGTGAGAGGCTTCTCATAGGGCAGTGGAGGAAGCCCAATCGGGGGACACATCCAAGCTTGTAACTACCCCAGAAGGCAGATTATGCTGCAAAGGATTCTGGGAGTGGGTATAAGTTTGGGGGGAAGTGTGTGGCACGGTGTCTTTGGCGGGAGCAGAGTCCCAGGAGGGAGAGTACGGCTGTCTCTCCTCCTGTCCAAGGAAAGCGGATGTCTCGGGGTGTCGAGTATCCAGAGAGTGCTGAGTTGAGCTGAGGGGATCTGGTGTGCCGAGAACCTGCGGAGAGCGAGAGAGGTCCAGTCCTAGGAAAAGTCCCAGGAAAGCCTACACAGGTCGTGAGTACTGAGGATTGCCCCTGAGGGTCTGCCTAGAGTCAGAGGGGAGCACTCCGGAAGAGGTTCTGGGATCCAGTGCCAGATAGCTGAGGAAAGGGGGTACCTAGATTGATGACCATGAAGTTACAGAGGGGGCTGCATATCCAGTGAACCCCGAAGAGTTCAAGGTTAAAGGGGGCACCTGCTATTGGGCCCTGAATTGTACAGAGTGTGCCAGTTGGGATTTACAGCTTTACAGGATTCCACAACATATTACCTCAAGCCAGAGGAAGGTGGAGGGAAGTACTCAGTGACTTGTTGCAGTATAACACTGGTGGTGGTTCTACAATTTCACAGTCCTAGATCTTTTGGACTTTAAGTCAAGGATTCAGCACTTCTATTAAGCTACGGAGAATTTTCAGAGTTAGTGAGCGTTGGCTGGCGCCGGCTGGCGTCAAGGAAGCTCCAACAGGCATTTTTCAGGAACAAAGTCCCAAGTGTACATAGTTGAAGCCTAAAGGAGTATCCCACTCATTTCCTTCTCCCATCACCTTTATCTACAATAAAACAACGAAACCAAGATGCCCGAGTTGTCCATGTCTCAGTCTCTACACCCAAGGTCGCAGCTCACATGGGTTGGAGAGGTAACCGGTAACAATGGCAGACCCACATCAGGCCACAGGCCTGGAAAACCTGCTACAAATACATAATATTTATACCAACTAACTTGGCCGTGTGGCATTATATATGTAGGAAAACTAGACACAAATTTCGCAAGAGGATGGGGGAGCATTTGACAAGCATCAACACAAAAGATGACTCATCGGTGACAACACACTTTACAGATGCACATGATGCATCAACTAAAGGCTTCAAATGCATGGCGACCTATAACCAGGAATTGACAGAAATAAGAGGGGACGGGGACAATATTTTGTTGCAAAAAGAAGCAAAATGGATTTGTTATTAAATTTATTAGTACCGAAGGGGTTAACCACTTCCAGACCGCTAACCACCACTTCCAGACCGCCCACCGTGTATTTATGTTTTTACTTTGACGTTAAATGCCGGTGTTATGGCAGCAGATAGTTACCATAACCCCGGTATTTTTCTACACAGCTGGTGGTTCTCTTTCACATAAAAGTGGTCCCAGCAGCGGTTTTGCCACAGGATCACTTTTATGGGTGGCAGGAGAGGTGCCCGACCCCCCTCCCACCACTTTTTGGTAGTTTTCCCAGCTTACCAAAGCCAGTGGAGATTCCGCTAATTTAAAAAATTATGTACCCATGGGCTGTACCCAGAGATGTCATCAGAAGTTCCCCAGAGACCCACATGGAGGAGCCCAGAAATGTCATCAGAGGGTCCCCAGAGACCCGTATGGAGGAGCCCAGAAATGTCATCAGAGGGTCCCCAGAGACCCACATGGAGGAGCCCAGAAATGTCATCAGAGGGTCCCCAGAGACCCGTATGGAGGAGCCCAGAAATGTCATCAGAGGGTCCCCAGAGACCCGCATGGAGGAGCCCAGAAATGTCATTGGAGTGTCCCCAGAGACCCGCATGGAGGAGCCCAGAAATGTCATTGGAGTGTCCCCAGAGACCCGCATGGAGGAGCCCAGAAATGTCATTGGAGAGTCCCCAGAGACCCGCATGGAGGAACCCAGAAATGTCATCAGAGTGTTCCCAGAGACCCGCAGGGAGGAGCCCATAAATATCATCAGAGTGTCCCCAGAGACCCGTATGAAGGAGCCCAGAAATGTCATTGGAGTGTCCCCAGAGACCCGCATGGAGGAGCCCATAAATGTCATCGGAGGGTCCCCAAAGACCCGCATGGAGGAGCCCAGAAATGTCATCGGAGGGTCCCCAAAGACCCGCATAGGGGAGCTCAGAAATGTCTTTAGAGTGTCCCCAGAGACCCGCATGGAGGAGCCCAGAGATATCATCAGAGGGTCCCCAGAGATGTTGGTAGTGGGGAAAATGATCTGGTCCTTTCAGGTCCTAGGCAGGAAGTCCAGTGAAAGCAAGATGGCCCCCACTCCACTCTATGGCCTCGGAGGACTGGAGTGACATCATACGTCGCTTCCTCCCAATGGCCCCATTTTTTTTCTTTTTTTGCTTTTTAGTGTAGATGTGAGATGTGAGGTCTTTTTAAAGAGGACCTGTCCTGCTTATTTCTATTACAAGGGATGTTTACATACCTTGCGACAGGAATAAAAGTGATCAAAACATTTTTTTTTAAAGGGACAGTGTAAAAATAAAAAATAACAGGTAAAATAAATAAGAAAAAAAAATGTAAACTGCCCCGTCCCTCTGAGCTTGCGCGCAGAAATGAACGCATACGCAAGTCACGCCCACATATGTAAACGGTGTTCAAACCACACAAGTGAGGTATTGTCACGATCGTTATAGTGAGAGTAATAATTCTAGCGCTAGACCTCCTCTGTAACTTTAAACTGGTAACCTGTAGAAATGTTTAAAGCGTCGCCTATGGAGATTCTTAAGTACCAAGGTTTGTCGCCATTCCACGAGCGTGCGCAATTTTGAAGCATGACATGTTAGGTATCAATTCACTCGGTGTAACATTATCTTTCATTATAGAAAAAAAAAATTTGGCTAACTTTACTGTTTTCTTATTTTTTAATTAAAAAAAGTATATATATTTCAAGTCCCTCCCCCATACAGTTAGAAAACACCCCCTACACTTAACCCTTTGATCGCCCCTGAGTTAACCCCTTCCCTGCCAGTGTCATTATTACAGTAACAGTGCATATTTTTAGCACTGATTACTGTAGTAATGTCACCGGTCCCCCCAAAAGTGTCAAAAATGTCAGTTAGGGGTCCGCTCTGTCCGCCACAATGTCGCAGTCCCGCTAAAATTCACAGATCGCCGCCATTACTAGTAAAAAAAATAAAAATTACATAAATCTTTTCCCTAGTTTGTAGACGCGATAACTTTTGCGCAAACCAATCAAAATACACCCATATCCCCCAAATCCCAAATACAATTAGAAAACACCCCCTACACCTAGCCCCTTGATCACACTCATTGTTAACCCCTTTCCTGCCAGTGTCATTTATACAGTAACAGTGCATATTTTTAGCACTGATTACTGTAGTAATGTCACTGATCCCCCCTAAAGTGTCAAAAATGTCAGTTAGGGGTCCGATCTGTCCGCCGCCATGTTGCAGTCCCGTAAAAAAACGCAGATCGCCGCCATTACTAGTACAAAAAAAAACCAATAAAAATGACATAAATCTTTCCCATAGTTAGAAGACGTGATAACTTTTGCGTAAACCAATCAAAATACGCTTTTTTTGCGATTTTTTTTTTACCAAAAATATGTAGCAGAAAACAAATTGGCCTAAAATTTAAAAAAATTTTGATTTTTTAATTTTTTTTTGGGAAAGTTATATAGCAGAAAGTTAAAATATTGTTTTTTTGGCATTTTTTTCTGAATTCTCGCTCTTTTTTTGTTTATAGCCCAAAAAATAAAAATTGCACAGGTCAAATACCACCAAAAGAAATCTCTATTTGTGGGGAAAAAAAGTACATCAATTTTAATTGAGCACAGCGTCGCACGACCGCGCAATTGTCAGTTAAAGTAACGCAGTGCCGTATGGCAAAAAATGGCCTGGTCATTAAGGGGGAAAATCTTCCAGTCCAGAACTGGTTAAAGGGATGAATCGGCAACTCTTCTTTGGAGGGATCTCTGGGGTCTGATGCTGTTAATTGTTTTATTTACTTTAATTGCCTAATCAATAAAAACTTTTTATTTGCGGTAACTACAGGGTGTTTATCTTTCCCTTTATATTTGATGTCCCATGATATCTGCCAGTGCAGAGGATCTGCTGGGTCTGTTTTGAGGTTTTGTAATTGGGGGTTGCGCCCTCTACTGGTGGTCCTGGTCACTAGCTCTTATATCAGTAGCCTTATTCCATCCTGACCACTTTGGTTCACCCATTGGTCCATCCTGGTACACCAGTGCCCCCCTGGCTTTATAGGTATCTTGGACATAATGTATGAATTCAACCCAACAGAATTAATGCAAGACCAAAATACTGTTTTCTGCTGGGTTGAGGCTTTAAGAATTGGCCATGAGCACTGTAATTATGACACAAGGAGGGGGTGTGCTGCAACATACTGACAGTAATCAATGGCGTCAGATGCCAGGAAATGGCTGATGTACCAACGGGAAGCCAACCCCGTGTACAGGACCCATACACGGCATCATTCAGAGACTTATGAACAAAGAGAGTCAATGTTACTTGCAGCCAGGGCCGCTGATAAGGCAGTACAGCCAGCCCTCCTGCACTGGGCCCGGGCCTCATCAGTTCAAAAGGGACCTGCTGAGCAGGAGGTCCGGCTGTACTGTCTTATTGCAGACACTGATTCTCTTCTGTCTCTCCTTGAAGCACTGCCAGCCTCTCCTCTTCTTTCCCCCTGCAGTGCAGCCGGAGGGAGAAAGAAGAGGAGAAGCTGGCAGTGCTGCAGGGAAAAGAAGAGGAGAGGCTGGCAGTGCTGCAGGGGGAAAGAAGAGGAGAGGCTGGCAGTGCTGCAGGGGGAAAGAAGAGGAGAGGCTGGCAGCGCTGCAGGGGAAAGAAGAGGAGAGGCTGGCAGTGCTGCAGGCGGGAAGAAGAGGAGAGACTGGCAGTGCTGCAGGGGAAAGAAGAGGAGAGACTGGCAGTGCTGCAGGGAAAAGAAGAGGAGAGGCTGGCAGCGCTGCAGGAGAAAGAAGAGGAGAGACTGGCAGTGCTGCAAGGGGAAAGAAGAGGAGAAGCTGACAGTGCTGCAGGGGAAAAGAAGAGGAGAAGCTGGCAGTGCTGCAGGGAAAAGAAGAGGAGAGGCTGGCAGTGCTGCAGGGGGGAAGAAGAGGAGAGGCTGGCAGTGCTGCAGGGGAAAGAAGAGGAGAGGCTGGCAGTGCTGCAGGGGAAAGAAGAGGAGAGGCTGGCAGTGCTGCAGGGGGTAAGAAGAGGAGAGGCTGGCAGTGCTGCAGGGGAAAGAAGAGGAGAGGCTGGCAGCGCTGCAGGGGGTAAGAAGAGGAGAGGCTGGCAGTGCTGCAGGGGGGGAAAGAAGAGGAGAAGCTGGCAGTGCTGCAGGGGGAAAGAAGAGGAGAGGCTGGCAGTGCTGCAGGGGGAAAGAAGAGGATCAGCTGGCAGTGCTGCAGGAGGTAAGACGAGGAGAGGCTGGCAGTGCTGCAGGAGGTAAGAAGAGGAGAGGCTGGCAGTGCTGCAGGGGGAAAGAAGAGGAGAGGCTGGCAGTGCTGCAGGGCGAAAGAAGAGGAGAAGCTGGCAGTGCTGCAGGGGGAAAGAAGAGGAGAGGCTGGCAGTGCTGCAGGGGGGAAGAAGAGGAGAGACTGGCAGTGCTGCAGGGGAAAGAAGAAGAGAGACTGGCAGTGCTGCAAGGGGAAAGAAGAGGAGAAGCTGACAGTGCTGCAGGGGAAAAGAAGAGGAGAAGCTGGCAGTGCTGCAGGGAAAAGGGAGGTCCGGCTGTACTGTCTTATTGCAGACACTGATTCTCTTCTGTCTCTCCTTGAAGCACTGCCAGCCTCTCCTCTTCTTTCCCCCTGCAGTGCAGCCGGAGAGAGAAAGAAGAGGAGAAGCTGGCAGTGCTGCAGGGAAAAGAAGAGGAGAGGCTGGCAGTGCTGCAGGGGGAAAGAAGAGGAGAGGCTGGCAGTGCTGCAGGGGGAAAGAAGAGGAGAGGCTGGCAGCGCTGCAGGGGAAAGAAGAGGAGAGGCTGGCAGTGCTGCAGGCAGGAAGAAGAGGAGAGACTGGCAGTGCTGCAGGGGAAAGAAGAGGAGAGACTGGCAGTGCTGCAGGGAAAAGAAGAGGAGAGGCTGGCAGCGCTGCAGGAGAAAGAAGAGGAGAGGCTGGCAGTGCTGCAAGGGGAAAGAAGAGGAGAAGCTGGCAGTGCTGCAGGGCGAAAGAAGAGGAGAAGCTGGCAGTGCTGCAGGGGGAAAGAAGAGGAGAGGCTGGCAGTGCTGCAGGGGGGAAGAAGAGGAGAGACTGGCAGTGCTGCAGGGGAAAGAAGAAGAGAGACTGGCAGTGCTGCAAGGGGAAAGAAGAGGAGAAGCTGACAGTGCTGCAGGGGGGAAGAAGAGGAGAGGCTGGCAGTGCTGCAGGGGGGAAGAAGAGGAGAGGCTGGCAGTGCTGCAGGGGAAAGAAGAGGAGAGGCTGGCAGTGCTGCAGGGGGTAAGAAGAGGAGAGGCTGGCAGTGCTGCAGGGGAAAGAAGAGGAGAGGCTGGCAGTGCTGCAGGGGGTAAGAAGAGGAGAGGCTGGCAGTGCTGCAGGGGGGGAAAGAAGAGGAGAAGCTGGCAGTGCTGCAGGGGGAAAGAAGAGGAGAGGCTGGCAGTGCTGCAGGGGGAAAGAAGAGGATCAGCTGGCAGTGCTGCAGGAGGTAAGACGAGGAGAGGCTGGCAGTGCTGCAGGAGGTAAGAAGAGGAGAGGCTGGCAGTGCTGCAGGGGGAAAGAAGAGGAGAGGCTGGCAGTGCTGCAGGGGAAAGAAGAGGATCAGCTGGCAGTGCTGCAGGGGGTAAGAAGAGGAGAGGCTGGCAGTGCCTGCGGGGGAAAGAAGAGGAGAGGCTGGCAGTGCTGCAGGGGGAAAGAAGAGGAGAGGCTGGCAGTGCATCAGTCTCTGCAATAAGACAGTACAGCCTGACCTCCTGCTCAGCAGGTGCCCGGCCCCTCCCTTTTGAACTAATGCACCCCTCCAGCGCCCCCATGTGTGACCCTTTTCTCCTCTCTCCTGCCGGCAGCTGCTGCAGGCACACCAATCCATACCCATCACTGACTCTGTTCATTCATCACTGAAGCATAGTAAACTGTTTACTATGATTCAGTTTGTGAATGAGCAGGAGTGCTTCCTATTCATTCATCTGTGCAGCTGAGGCTCCAGAGAAAGAGAGTAATACATCTATGTCCTCAGCCACTTTTGGCCGGGGGAAGGGGCCCCTGTCAGGTAGGCTGTATGAGGCACCCGTGATTTCTAATAGCAGCCCTGCTTGCAGAAGCCAATGAGAGGCCTGCTTTCATATTCTTAACTGCACTGAAAAAAAAGTCAGCTGGAATCTGGTTGGTACAGTCAGGACGGGTAACTTTCTCCAGTTCTATCTGCCCAACACAATGCTGATGACGCGCAGTGCAATCAGGTGGTGCAATCAGTGCGAAATTGGGAAAACGATCCGGTCCTTTCCCCTCCTAGGCAGGGCAAGCTGGCCCCCACTCCACTCTATGGCCTTGGAGGACCGGAGCGACGTCATACGTCATCTCCTTGCAACGCGTTTAAAGAGCCCATTTTTTTTCATCATAAAAAAAATTTCTTTTTTTTTTTCTCTTTTAGTGTAGATGTGAGGTCTTTTTTGACCCCAGATCTCACATTAAAGAGGACCTGTCCTGCTTATTTCTATTACAAGGGATGTTTACATTCATTGTAATAGGAATAAAAATGATCAAAACATTTTTTTAAAAAAAAACTGTGTAAAAATAAAAAATAATAGATAAAATAAATAGAAAAAAAAATGAAAGCGCCCCGTCCCCTTTAGCTCGCGCGCAGAAGCAAACGCATACGCAAGTCGCGCCCACATATGTAAACGGTGTTCAAACCACACATGTGAAGTATCGCCGCGATCGTTAGAGTGAGAGCAATAATTCTATCCCCCAACCTCCTCTGTAACTCTAAACTGGTAACCTGTAGAAATTTATAAAATGTCGCCTATGGAGATTTTTAAGTACCAATGTTTGTCGCCATTCAATGAGCGTGCGCAATTTTGAAGCGTGACATGTTGGGTATCTATTTACTCGGCGTAACATTATCTTTCACATTATAGAAAAACATTGGGCTAACTTTACTGTTTTCTTATTTTTTAATTAAAAAAAAATTGCCTTTGGAAGACCGCTGCGCAAATACGGTGTGCTAAAAAATATTGCAATGATCTCCATTTTATTCTCTAGGGTCTCTGCTAAAACAAATGTATAATGTTTGGGGGTTCTAAGGTTTCTAACAAACAGATTTTAAGTTGTAAACAACAAGTGTCAGAAAAAGGCCCGGTCCAGAAGTGCTTAACCACTTGCTGAGCACCCCATGCAGATTTACTGCGGCAGGGCGGCTCGGCTGCACATAGTTGCGCAGATTTACGTGATTATGTGTACGCGGTCTCGCCGACAAAGCCGCGCTCCCGCTGTGATTAGACACAGCTGGAGCCAGACTGCGGGAGGAGCGGGCACGATCGCTGCTGGCCTCCCACGATCTTTAGAGAAACTGACAGGAGAGCTGCCTACCTATGTAAACAAAGCAGACGGCTCTCCTGTCAGACAGGCACAATGAGATTGTGACATTTTTACAGTAACAGTGCATATTTATAGCACTGATTACCGTAGTAATGTCACTGATACCAACCAAAAGTGTCAAAAATTCTGTCCGCCGCAATGTCCCAGTCCCGCTAAAAATCGCAGATCGCCGCCATTGCTAGTAAAAAAATAAATGAAAATGAAGTAAATCTTTCCCCTAGTTTGTAGACGCAATAACTTTTGCGCAAACCAAACAAAATACACCCATATCCCCCATACAGGTAGAAAACACCCCCTACACTTATCCCCTTGATCACCCCCAGTATTAACCCCTTCCCTGCCAGTGTCATTAGTACAGTGACAGTGCATATTTTTTAGCACTGATTACTGTAGTAATGTCACTGGTCCCCCCAAAAGTGTCAAAAATGTCAGTCAGGGGTCCGATCTGTCCGCCGCAATGTCGCAGTCCTGCTAAAAATCGCTGATTGCCGCCATTACTAGTAAAAACAAAAAAAAATAATGAAAAATTCCAAAAATCTATCCCATAGTTTGTAAACATGATAACTTTTGCGCAAACCAATTAAAATACGCTTTTTGGGCTTTTTTTTTTTAACCAAAAATATGTAGCAGAATACAAATTGGCCTAAACTAAAGGGGAATCTATGGGGACCCTGCTGTAAAGGAGGATCTATGGGGATCCTGATCTAAAGGAGGATCTATGGGGACCCTGTTCCAAAGGGGGATCTATGGGGACCCTGATCTAAAGGGGTATCTATGGGGACCCTGCTCCAAAGGGGGATGTATGGGGACCCTGATCTAAAGGAGGATCTATGGGGACCCTGCTCCAAAGGGGGATGTATGGGGACCCTGATCTAAAGGGGAATCTATGGGGACCCTGCTGTAAAGGAGGATCAATGGAAATCCTGATCTAAAGGAGGATCTATGGGGACCCTGCTCCAAAGGGGGATCTATGGGGACCCTGATCTAAAGGGGAATCTATGGGGACCCTGATGTAAAGGATGATCTATGGGGATCCTGATCTAAAGGGGAATCTTTGGGGACCCTGCTGTAATGGAGGATCTATGGGGATCCTGATCGAAAGGGGGATGTATGGGTACCCTGATCTAAAGGGGAATCTATGGGGACCCTGCTGTAAAGGAGGATCAATGGGGATCCTGATCTAAAGGAGGATCTATGGGGACCCTGCTCCAAAGGGGGATGTATGGGTACCCTGATCTAAAGGGGAATCTATGGGGACCCTGCTGTAAAGGAGGATCAATGGGGAACCTGATCTAAAGGGGAATCTATGGGGACCCTGCTGTAAAGGAGGATCAATGGAAATCCTGATCTAAAGGAGGATCTATGGGGACCCTGCTCCAAAGGGGGATCTATGGGGACCCTGATCTAAAGGGGAATCTATAGGGACCCTGCTGTAAAGGAGGATCTATGGGGATCCTGATCTAAAGGGGAATCTATGGGTACCCTGCTTTAAAGGAGGATCTATGGGGATCCTGATCTAAAGGAGAATCTATGGGGATCCTGATGTAAAGGATGATCTATGGGGATCCTGATCTAAAGGGGAATCTTTGGGGACCCTGCTGTAATGGAGGATCTATGGGGATCCTGATCGAAAGGGGGATGTATGGGTACCCTGATCTAAAGGGGAATCTATGGGGACCCTGCTGTAAAGGAGGATCAATGGGGATCCTGATCTAAAGGAGGATCTATGGGGACCCTGCTCCAAAGGGGGATCTATGGGGACCCTGATCTAAAGGGGAATCTATGGGGACCCTGATCTAAAGGGGGAGCTATGGTCGCTAACTGGATATTTTCTCTTTTTCCCACCATTCTCTGTAATCCTGAGAGATGGTTGTGTCTGAAAACCCCAGAAATACTCAGACCGGCCCGTCTGCCACCAACAACCATGCCACGTTCAAAGTCACTTCCATCCCCTTTCTTCCCCATTCTGATGCTCGGTTTGAACTTCAGCAAGTCATCTTCACCACGTCTAGATGCCTAAATGCATTGAGTTGTTGCCATTTGTGGTACCAGGCAACTGATCAGGTGTACCTAATAAAGCGGCCAATGGGTGTATATAACTGGATTTCCAAATAATATTTGTGGTCTTGCCGAGTTCCCTCCTGGATGGTGACCTTGAGCACATCTGGACCATTGATGTGACGTGTCTGGGGGGGGTGGGGGGGGGGGAGTGATGACTGAGAAGTGACGAGAAAGGCATTTGCAATCTTTGTGAGTGTTGAAATACTACGTGGGGCTGGCAGATTACAGAACACTTATATACACCCTCCCTGTGCCCGGCAGTCAGCTATATAGACAGACGGACAGATAGATAGACAGACGGACAGATAGATAGACAGACGGACAGACAGACGGACAGGAGAAGGTTCTCTGCAGGATCTACAAATATTACAGAAGAAGGTGGGGACACATCTGGAGTGCCGGCTGCAGGACGCGACTTGCCACCACATTTTACTGGATTCTTCTGCAAGGAGTTAACCCTCCGAGGGCGGCGATCGCTGCGATGGAACCCAAAAAGGTACGCGGGGCACTTCTGATTCTCATTACAGAACGTCTGCAATCAGTTTGCTGCTGATTACTACAAAGAGAAATGTAACTCTTTATTCATTGTTACATTGTATACGGTGCCTGATACAAAGTTTTTGTCCTTCATCACAATGATCTCTGCTTTACACTGATGTGAGGGGGGACTCTGATGGGGACCCTGATATAATGAGTGACTGTGATGGGGACCCTGATGTAAGGGGGGGACTCTGATGGGGACCCTGATGTAAGGGGGACTCTGATGTAAGGGGGACTCTGAAATAATGAGTAACTCTCTGATGGGGACTCTAGTATAAGGATTGACTCTGATGGGGACCCTGATGTAAGGGGGGACTCTGAGACCCTTATGTAATGGGTAACTCTGATAGGAACTCTGATGTAAGGGGGGCTCTGATGGGGACCCTGATATAATGAGTGACTCTGATGGGGACCCTGATATAATGAGTGACTCTGATGGGTTCCCTGATGTAAGGGGGGACTCTGAGACCCTAATGTAATGGGTAACTCTGATAGGAACTCTGATGTAAGGGGGGCTCTGATGGGGACCCTGATATAAGGAATGACTCTGATGGGGATCCTGATGTAATGGGTGACTCTAATGGTGACCCTGATGTAAGGGGAACTCTGATGAGGATCCTGATATAATGAGTGACTCTATGGGGACCCTGATGTAAGGGGGGACTCTGATGGAGACCCTAAAATAAGGAGTACCTCTGATGGGGACCCTGATGTAAGGGGGGACTCTTTTTAAATTGAAGACTTTGTGGGACATTCTTCCCACTGATCACCAATGTAAGGAACATTCTTCCCACTGACCACCAATGTAAGGAGCATTCTTCCCACTGATCACCAATGTAAGGAGCATTCTTCCCACTGATCACCAATGTAAGGGACATTCTTCCCATTGATCACCAATGTAAGGGACATTCTTCCCACTGACCACCAATGTAAGGGACATTCTTCCCATTGATCACCAATGTAAGGGACATTCTTCCCACTGACCACCAATGTAAGGGACATTCTTCCCACTGACCACCAATGTAAGGGACATTCTTCCCACTGACCACCAATGTAAGGGGCATTCTTCCCACTGACCACCAATGTAAGGGGCATTCTTCCCACTGACCACCAATGTAAGGGACATTCTTCCCACTGACCACCAATGTAAGGGGCATTCTTCCCACTGACCACCAATGTAAGGAACATTCTTCCCACTGACCACCAATGTAAGGGACATTCTTCCCACTGACCACCAATGTAAGGGACATTCTTCCCACTGACCTCCAATGTAAGGGACATTCTTCCCACTGACCTCCAATGTAAGGGGCATTCTTCCTACTGACCACCAATGTAAGGGACATTCTTCCCACTGACCACCAATGTAAGGGGCATTCTTCCCACTGACCACCAATGTAAGGGACATTCTTCCCACTGATCACCAATGTAAGGGACATTTTTGCCTTTGACCCAGAGAAAGTGATATTAGTTAGAGTTGCAAACCTTAAAAATATTTTAGTGATTCCTCGGGGGGTAAAAAGGTTGAAGGCCGCTCTAGACCCCAGCTGGGACTATGGTGGGCAGGCAGCTGGCAATGACCCCCTACACCACCCCAGATTCCAGGTACTAGAGGTAAATTGTCTACAGCTTCACTTTACAGTGGGCAGAAATGGAGAAATGTTATGATGGTCACAGGAGAAAAACAATTATTTATAGCAGGAGACATCCATGTATGAGGAGCACTAATGAAAGAGCCCAGGGTCCCCAGAGAGGTCCCCATAGATCCCCCTTTAGATCAGGGTTCCCATAGATCCTCCTTTACAGCAGGGACCCCATAGATCCCCCTTTTGGAGCAGCCCTGGGTCCCCAGAATCTGAGTGACAGGTCCCCTTTATTGTGTAGGAATGAAAGCCAACACATTTCAGGGGCTGCTCAGACCTCCTTTGTCAGGGCTCACATTGTGGAAACACTTGTATTGGGTTTAGGGTCCTGCAGTGAAAGTCATGAAGCACTCACAGAGGACCAATAAGGAGCTTGTACACTCACCGGCCACTTTATTAGGTGCACCTTGCTAGTAGCAGGTTGGACCGCCTTTTGCCTTCATTCTTGATGCCATAGATACAAGAAGGTGCGGGAAACTTTCCTCAGAGATTTTCCTCCATAGTGACATGATAACATCACACAGTTGCTGCAGATTTGTTGGCTGCACATCCATGATGCCAATCTCCTGTTCCACCACATCCCAAAGGAGCTCTATTGGATGAGATGTGGGGAGTGTGGAGGCCATTGGAGGACAGTGACCTCATTGTCATGGTGAAGAAACCAGTGGTGAGATGATTGGAGCTTTGTGACATGGTGCATTATCCTGCTTGAAGGAGCCATCAGAGGACGGGGACACTGTAGTCATAAAGGGATGGACATGGTCAGCAACAATACTCAGGTAGGCTGTGGTGCTCTATTGGATGAGATATGAGTGTGGAGGCCATTGGAGTACAGTGACCGATCTGGTGAGTGTGGAGGCCATTGGGTTACAGTGACCGATCTGGTGAGTGTGGAGGCCATTGGAGTACAGTGTCTGATCTGGTGAGTGTGGAGGCCATTGGAGGACAGTGACCTCATTGTCACGGTGAAGAAACCAGTGGTGAGATGATTGGAGCTTTGTGACATGGTGCATTATCCTGCTGGGAGGAGCCATCAGAAGATGGGGACACTGTGGTCATAAAGGGATGGACATGGTCAGCAACAATACTTGGGGAGGCCGTGGCATTTAAACCATGCTCAATTGGCACTAACGGGCCCAAAGTGTGCCAAGATCCCCCACACCATTACACCACCACCACCAGCCTGAACCATTACCCCCCCCCACACCATTACACCCCCACCAGCCTGAACCGGTGATACAAGACAGGATGGATCCATGCGCCAAATTCTGACCCCACTATATGAATGTTGCAGCTGAAATCCAGACTCATCAGACCAGGCAACGTTTTTCCATTCTTCTTTTGTCCAATTTTGATGAATCGTAGCCTCAGTTTTCTGTTCTTAGCCAACAGGAGTGGCACCCGGTGTGGTCTTCTTCTGTGTTGGATGTGTTGTGCGTTCAGAGATGGTATTCTGCATACCTTGGTTGTAACGAGTGGTTATTTGAGTTACTGTTGCCTTTCTATCCTCTGGAATCTGCCCATTCTCCTCTGACTTCAACAAGGCATTTTCCTCAACACAACTGCCGCTCACTGGATATTTTCTCTTTTTCCCACCATTCTCTGTAATCCCGAGAGATGGTTGTGTGTGAAAATCCCAGAAATACTCAGACCAGCCCGTCTGCCCACCAACCACCATGCCACGTTCAAAGTCACTTCAATCCCCTTTCTTCCCCATTCTGATGCTCGATTTGAACTTCAGCAAGTCGTCTTCACCCCAGCTAGATGCCTAAATACATTGAGTTTCTGCCATGTAATTGGCTGATTAGCAATTTGTGTTAACAAGCAATTGAACAGGTGTACCTAATAAAGTGGCCGGTGAGTGTATATACAATATGGGAAGCGTTAGCAAGCTGGCCTAGGGATTGCATGCAAGTATAAGGGTCCTATTCCCAATTCCTGTGTAGGGTTGGAAGATGAACTGGCATCTACCCCAAACTGGGTGTAGCAAAGCACTCCCTATGTGTAGCTAGCAGTGCATTAGATTGTGAGCTCCTTTGCAGTGATTTACTGTTCTCTGTGCCAGGGCTCCGTAAATGAGTAATAAAAGGTAAATACGGGTAACAATGGGATCTGTAGCAAGGCTGCCGCTGGTTCCAGAAACATGCCCGTGCTGCTAATGGCGACACTCGCAATCCTGCCAACAAAACAAATATTTAATTGGAATCCTAATAGACTTTCAGAAACTTCACGATGTACTTGCCAAACTTCAAGATTGGAAATGTACACCAATAGCGCCTCCTGCTGGTGGCAATGCATATTATACAGTATCTCACAAAAGTGAAATTTTATTCTTTTTATGTGACAACACTGAAGAAATGACACTTTGCTACAATGTAAAGTAGTGAGTGTACAGCTTGTATAACAGTGTAAATTTACTGTCTCCTCACAATAACTCCACACACAGCCATTAATGTCTAAACCGCTGGCAACTAAAGTGAGGACACCCCTAAGTAAAAATGTCCAAATTGGGCCCAATTAGCCATTTTCCCTCCCCAGTGTCATGTGACTCGTTAGTGTTACAAGGTCTCAGGTGTGAATGGGGAGCAGGCGTGTTAAATTTGATGTTATCGCTCTCACTCTCTCATACTGGTCACTGGAAGTTCAACATGGCACCTCATGGTAAAGAACTCTCTGAGGATATGTAAAAAAAGAATTGTTGCTCTACATAAAGATGGCCTAGGCTATAAGAAGATTGCCAAGACCCTGAAACTGAGCTGCAGCACGGTGGCCAAGGCCATACAGCGGTTTAAGAGGACAGGTTCCACTCAGAACAGGCCTCGCCATGGTCAACCAAAGAAGTTGAGTGCACGTGCTCAGCGTCATATCCAGAGGTTGTCTTTGGGAAATAGACGTATGAGTGCTGCCAGCATTGCTGCAGAGGTTGAAGGGGTGGGGGGTCAGCCTGTCAGTGCTCAGACCATACGCCGCACACTGCATCAAATTGGTCTGCATGGCTGTCGTCCCAGAAGGGAGTCTCTTCTAAAGATGATGCACAAGAAAGCCCGCAAACTGTTTGCTGAAGACAAGCAGACTAAGGACATGGATTACTGGAACCATCTCCTGTGGTCTGATGAGACCAAGATTAACTTTTTTGGTTCAGATGGTGTCAAGCGAGTGTGGTGGCAACCAGGTGAGGAGTACAAAGACAAGTGTGTCTTCCTACAGTCAGGCATGGTGGTGGGAGTGTCATGGTCTGGGGCTGCATGAGTGCTGCCGGCACTGGGGATCTACAGATCATTGAGGGAACCATGAATGCCAACATGTACTGTGACATACTGAAGCAGAGCATGATCCCCTCCCTTCAGAGACTGGGCCGCAGGGCAGTATTCCAACATGATAATGACCCCAAATACACCTCCAAGATGACCACTGCCTTGCTAAAGAAACTGAAGGTAAAGGTGATGGACTGGCCAAGCATGGCTCCAGACCTAAACCCTATTGAGTATCTGTGGGGCATCCTCAAACAGAAGGTGGAGGAGCGCAAGGTCTCTAACATCCACCACCTCTGTGATGTCATCATGGAGGAGGGGAAGAGGACTCCAGTGGCAACCTGTGAAGCTCTGGTGAACTCCATGCCAAAGAGGGTTAAGGCAGTGCTGGAAAATAATGGTGGCCACACAAAATATTGACACTTTGGGCCCAATTTGGACATTTTCACTTAGGGGTGTACTCACTTTTGTTGCCAGCGGTTTAGACATTAATGGCTGTGTTGAGTTATTTTGAGGGGACAGCAAATTTACACATTGAATTGCAATTATTTGCACAGTCCCTCTTTGCCGTAAAAATTAACTTAATCCCAAAAAAATAAAAAATAAAATTCCACTGCATTTCAGCCCAGCCACAAAATGACCGGCTGACATCATGTCAGTGATTCTCTCGGTAACACAGGTGTCAGTGTTGACGAGGACAAGGCTGGAAATAACTTTGTAATGCCGATTTGGGTTAGAATAACAGACTGGAAGCTTTAAAAAGGAGGGTGGTGCTTGAAATCATTGTTCTTCCTCTGTTATCCATAGTTTCCTGCAAGGAAACACGGGCCAGTCATCATTGCTTTGCACAAAAATGGGTTCACACAGGCAAGGATATTGCTGCTACTAAGATTGCACCTAAATCAACTGTTTATTGGATCATCAAGAACTTCAAGAAGAGAGGTTCAGTCTTAGCTTCCAACTGTCCCTGATTTGAAGGAACTGTCCATGATTTGGAGGAACTGTCCCTGATTTGAAGGAACTGTCCCTGATTTGGAGGAACTGTCCCTGATTTGAAGGAACTGTCCCTCATTTGAAGGAACTGTCCCAGATTTGAAGGAACTGTCCCTGATTTGAAGGAACTGTCCCTGATTTGGAACAAGGTCACTCTGTCCCTCTTTCCTCCTTATTTGCCCCTCATTTTGGTCAGATCTGTAGAGATGTATATACAATGAACTTTTTATCATTCAAAAGGTGTTTCCCAGTGCAAAACTTTCCCTGATTTGAAGGAACTGTCCCTGATTTGAAGGAACTGTCCATGATTTGAAGGAACTGTCCCAGATTTGAAGGAACTGTCTCGGATTTGGAGGAACTGTCTCGGATTTGGAGGACCTGTCCTGGATTTGAAGGAACTTTCCCTGATTTGAAGGAACTTTCCCTGATTTGAAGGAACTTTCCCTGATTTGAAGGAACTTTCCCTGATTTGAAGGAACTGTCCATGATTTGAAGGAACTGTCTCGGATTTGGAGAAACTGTCTTGGATTTGGAGGAACTGCCCTGGATTTGAGGGAACTTTCCCTGATTTGAAGGAACTCTCCATGATTTGAAGGAACTGTCTCGGATTTGGAGGAACTGTCTTGGATTTGGAGGAACTGCCCTGGATATGAGGGAACTTTCCCTGATTTGAAGGAACTCTCCATGATTTGAAGGAACTGTCTCGGATTTGAAGGAACTGTCCTGGATTTGAAGGAACTGTCCCTGATTTGAAGGAACTGTCCATGATTTGAAGGAACTGTCCCTGATTTGGAGGAACTGTCCCTGATTTGAAGGAACTGTCCCCGATTTGAAGGAACTGTCCCAGATTTGAAGGAACTGTCCCTGATTTGAAGGAACTGTCCATGATTTGTAGGAACTGTCCCTGATTTGAAGGAACTGTCCCTGATTTGGAGGAACTGTCCCTGATTTGAAGGAACTGTCCCTCATTTGAAGGAACTGTCCCTCATTTGAAGGAACTGTCCCAGATTTGAAGGAACTGTCCCTGATTTGAAGGAACTGTCCCTGATTTGGAACAAGGTCACTCTGTCCCTCTTTCCTCCTTATTTGCCCCTCATTTTGGTCAGATCTGTAGAGATGTATATACAATGAACTTTTTATCATTCAAAAGGTGTTTCCCAGTGCAAAACTTTCCCTGATTTGAAGGAACTGTCCCTGATTTGAAGGAACTGTCCATGATTTGAAGGAACTGTCCCAGATTTGAAGGAACTGTCTCGGATTTGGAGGAACTGTCTCGGATTTGGAGGACCTGTCCTGGATTTGAAGGAACTTTCCCTGATTTGAAGGAACTTTCCCTGATTTGAAGGAACTTTCCCTGATTTGAAGGAACTTTCCCTGATTTGAAGGAACTGTCCATGATTTGAAGGAACTGTCTCGGATTTGGAGAAACTGTCTTGGATTTGGAGGAACTGCCCTGGATTTGAGGGAACTTTCCCTGATTTGAAGGAACTCTCCATGATTTGAAGGAACTGTCTCGGATTTGGAGGAACTGTCTTGGATTTGGAGGAACTGCCCTGGATATGAGGGAACTTTCCCTGATTTGAAGGAACTCTCCATGATTTGAAGGAACTGTCTCGGATTTGAAGGAACTGTCCTGGATTTGAAGGAACTGTCCCTGATTTGAAGGAACTGTCCATGATTTGAAGGAACTGTCCCTGATTTGGAGGAACTGTCCCTGATTTGAAGGAACTGTCCCCGATTTGAAGGAACTGTCCCAGATTTGAAGGAACTGTCCCTGATTTGAAGGAACTGTCCATGATTTGTAGGAACTGTCCCTGATTTGAAGGAACTGTCCCTGATTTGGAGGAACTGTCCCTGATTTGAAGGAACTGTCCCTCATTTGAAGGAACTGTCCCTCATTTGAAGGAACTGTCCCAGATTTGAAGGAACTGTCCCTGATTTGAAGGAACTGTCCCTGATTTGGAACAAGGTCACTCTGTCCCTCTTTCCTCCTTATTTGCCCCTCATTTTGGTCAGATCTGTAGAGATGTATATACAATGAACTTTTTATCATTCAAAAGGTGTTTCCCAGTGCAAAACTTTCCCTGATTTGAAGGAACTGTCCCTGATTTGAAGGAACTGTCCATGATTTGAAGGAACTGTCCCAGATTTGAAGGAACTGTCTCGGATTTGGAGGAACTGTCTCGGATTTGGAGGACCTGTCCTGGATTTGAAGGAACTTTCCCTGATTTGAAGGAACTTTCCCTGATTTGAAGGAACTTTCCCTGATTTGAAGGAACTTTCCCTGATTTGAAGGAACTGTCCATGATTTGAAGGAACTGTCTCGGATTTGGAGAAACTGTCTTGGATTTGGAGGAACTGCCCTGGATTTGAGGGAACTTTCCCTGATTTGAAGGAACTCTCCATGATTTGAAGGAACTGTCTCGGATTTGGAGGAACTGTCTTGGATTTGGAGGAACTGCCCTGGATATGAGGGAACTTTCCCTGATTTGAAGGAACTCTCCATGATTTGAAGGAACTGTCCCAGATTTGAAGGAACTGTCTCGGATTTGGAGGAACTGTCTCGGATTTGGAGGACCTGTCCTGGATTTGAAGGAACTTTCCCTGATTTGAAGGAACTTTCCCTGATTTGAAGGAACTTTCCCTGATTTGAAGGAACTGTCCATGATTTGAAGGAACTGTCTCGGATTTGGAGAAACTGTCTTGGATTTGGAGGAACTGCCCTGGATTTGAGGGAACTTTCCCTGATTTGAAGGAACTCTCCATGATTTGAAGGAACTGTCTCGGATTTGAAGGAACTGTCCTGGATTTGAAGGAACTGTCCCTGATTTGAAGGAACTGTCCATGATTTGAAGGAACTGTCCCTGATTTGGAGGAACTGTCCCTGATTTGAAGGAACTGTCCCCGATTTGAAGGAACTGTCCCAGATTTGAAGGAACTGTCCCTGATTTGAAGGAACTGTCCCTGATTTGGAACAAGGTCCCTCTGTCCCTCTTTCCTCCTTATTTGCCCCTCATTTTGGTCTGATCTGTAGAGATGTATATACAATGAACTTTTTATCATTCAAAAGGTGTTTCCCAGTGCAAAACTTTCCCTGATTTGAAGGAACTGTCCCTGATTTGAAGGAACTGTCCATGATTTGAAGGAACTGTCCATGATTTGAAGGAACTGTCCCAGATTTGAAGGAACTGTCCCAGATTTGAAGGAACTGTCCCAGATTTGAAGGAACTGTCCCTGATTTGGAGGAACTGTCTCGGATTTGGAGGACTTGTCCTGGATTTGAAGGAACTTTCCCTGATTTGAAGGAACTTTCCCTGATTTGAAGGAACTGTCCATGATTTGAAGGAACTGTCTCGGATTTGGAGGAACTGTCTCGGATTTGGAGGACCTGTCCTGGATTTGAAGGAACTGTCCATGATTTGAAGGAACTGTCTCGGATTTGGAGGAACTGTCTTGGATTTGGAGGAACTGCCCTAGATTTGAGGGAACTTTCCCTGATTTGAAGGAACTGTCCATGATTTGGAGGAACTGCCCTGGATTTGAGGGAACTTTCCCTGATTTGAAGGAACTGTCCCTGATTTGAAGGAACTGTCCCAGATTTGAAGGAACTGTCCCAGATTTGAAGGAACTGTCCCAAAAAAAAAAAAAAGCACTTGTAGGCTTCAGTAATGATTTTTTTGTGGTATAATTCTCCTTCGAGGGGTGTGGTAGGTGTGTGTCCTATGGCTACATACTTTTGCTAGTAGGTGTCCTTCATTCCCATCTCAAAAAGTTGGGAGTTATGGTTCAATTGTTGTGAAGAAGGCTTCAGGGCGCCCAAGAAAGTCCAGCAAGGGCCAGGACCGTCTCCTACAGTTGATTCAGCTGTGGGATTGGTAAACCACCAGTGCGGGTTGCTCAGGAAGGGCAGGAGTGAGTACATCGGCATGCATAGTGAGGAGAAGACTTTTGGAGGATGGCCTGGTGTCAAGAAGGGCAGCAAAGAAGCCACTTCTCTCCCGGAAAAACATCAGGGATAGACTGATATTCTGCAGAAGGTACAGGGATTGGACTGCTGAGGACTGGGGGAAAGTCATTTTCTCTGATGAATCCCCTTTCTGATTGGAGAAGAAAAGGTGACATCAGTCCTGTGTCTTGCATCCTGAGACCATTCATGTGTGAGGTTTCTTCTCAGCCAAGGGAGTGGACTCACTCACAATTTTGGCCTAAGAACACCACCATGAATAAAGAATGGTACAAAAACTTTCTCCGAGCTCGATTTTCGGGTGTGACGTCAGACGCCGGGTATCCAAGGTGACCGCGTGCTCACGCACTTACGCGTTTCGTCATCACGGACTTCTACGGAGGGCGTCAATCCTCCTAGAACAACTACTCCCAACCATCCAAGAAGAGTTTGGTGAGGAACAATCGCTTTTCCAGCATGATGGAGCTCCTTACCATATAGCAAAAGTCATAACTAAGTGGCTTGGGGAACAAAACATGGACATTTTGGGTCCATGGCCAGGAAACTCCCCAGACCTTAATCTCATTGAGAACTTGTGGTCAACCCTCAAGAGGCTAGTGAACAAAACAAAACCCCCCAAATTCTGACAAACTCCGAACATTGATTATGCAAGAAGGAGGGGCGGCCATCAGTCAGGATGTGGCCCAGAAGTTGAGTGACACCATGCCAGGCGGAATTGCAGAGGTCCTGAAAAAGAAGGGTCAAGGCTGCAAATATGGACTCTTTGCATAAACTTCAGGTCATTGTCAATAAAAACCTTTGACACTTATGGAATTATACTTCAGTATCCCATAGTAACCCATAGTAACATCCAGGGCTTTTTTTCAGCGGGAACGAGGGGGAACACAGTTCCAGCACCTTCAATGGGTGCTGGAGGGTCTACTGATGCTGGCTGCTAGATCTATTGGAGATCTATTGTTGCTGGAGCGGATCTATTTTTGCATGGAAATCTATTGTTGCTGGTGGAGGATCTTTTGATACTGAGGGTTCATTGTTGCTAGAAGGGATCTACTGTTTAGGGAGGGGTCCACTGTTGCTGGCTGCTAGAGAGTCTATTGATGCTGGCTGCTGGGAGGTCTTTTGCTGCTGCTGGGGGTCTATTGCTGCTGGGGGGGTCTATTGCTGCTGGCTGTGGGGGATCTATTTTATAGCTTTTCTTGTTATCATAACCTAATCCTTTAATCCTTTACATTCCAATACAAAATTATACTTGACTAAATTTTCTCGAAAAGGGGCTGTACTGGAAGCTGGGTAGGGGGTGGAACCAAGGGTTAGTGCTCGGAGGTTGGAAGGGGTGGAACCAAGGGTTAGTGCTCGGAGGTGGGTAGGGGTGGAACCAAGGGTTAGTGCTCGGAGGTGGGTAGGGGTGAAACCAAGGGTTAGTGCTCGGAGGTTGGAAGGGGTGGAACCAAGGGTCAGTGCTCAGAGGTTGGAAGGGGTGGAACCAAGGGTCAGTGCTCGGAGGTTGGAAGGGGTGGAAGCAAGGGTCAGTGCTCAGAGGTTCGAGGGGTGGAACCAAGGGTTAGTGCACAGAGGTTGGAAGGGGTGGAACCAAGGGTCAGTGCTCGGAGGTTGGAAGGGGTGGAACCAAGGGTCAGTGCTCGGAGGTTGGAAGGGGTGGAACCAAGGGTTAGTGCTCGGAGGTTGGAAGGGGTGGAACCAAGGGTCAGTGCTCAGAGGTTGGAAGGGGTGGAACCAAGGGTCAGTGCTCGGAGGTTGGAAGAGGTGGAAGCAAGGGTCAGTGCTCAGAGGTTCGAGGGGTGGAACCAAGGGTTAGTGCTCGGAGGTTGGAAGGGGTGGAACCAAGGGTCAGTGCTCAGAGGTTAGAAGGGGTGGAACCAAGGGTCAGTGCTCAGAGGTTGGAAGGGGTGGAACCAAGGGTCAGTGCTCGGAGGTTGGAAGGGGTGGAACCAAGGGTCAGTGCTCAGAGGTTGGAAGGGGTGGAACCAAGGGTCAGTGCTCGGAGGTTGGAAGGGGTGGAACCAAGGGTCAGTGCTCGGAGGTTGGAAGGGGGGGGTTAGTGCTCGGAGGTGGGTAGGGGGGCGGAGACACAAAGTAACTTAGAAGGGGGAGTTCCTGCACCTATTCTCTGAGAATAAAAGCCCTGGTTACATCTGACACAAAAATCTAAAAACAAAGAAGCAGCAGACTTTGTGAAAATGCATATTTTTGTAATTCTCAAAATCTTTGGCCACGGCTGTGCTGTACAGTATAGTGTACATTCACAGCAGTCCCTGCCCTCAACAGCTTACAATCTAAGGTTTCTAACTCACATTCATACATACACATACTAGGGCCAATTCAGCCTACCCGCATGTCTGTGGAGTCCAAAACAAAGTTTATTGGAAGTAGAAATGATGACTGTGTGGATATTGGTCTTTCTTTGCCTCTCATGCAGTAGTATGGCTGTGAACAGGTCTATTCATAAAAAAAAACTTGATCGTTTTTACAGCCGTCATAAATAAACCCAAAAATGCATCTAATAGGTGCATTTTCTGCGACTGTCAACGCCATCTAGTGGTCATAATGCAATATTTTCCTGACAGCAGTATATCAGGAAAATACCACATTATGGCCACTAGATGGAGCCGACGATCAAAGGAAATACACAAATTAGACGCATTATGCTGAGACATTTGTATGTTGGCTTTTTAAAAGTATAAATAGACTCCTAAATGTCTCTTCTATCTCTCTCTACAGGCCAGGCTCACGTGTTCGCTGGTCTTCGCAGTCCTGGTGGCGGCCATTGGCTCCCTGCAGTTCGGGTATAATAGCGGAGTGATCAATGCCCCTGAAAAGGTGATGATTTCTATATTTTCCTTCTTTATAGGACGCTAAACTATATTGCGATAAGGAGTGCGATGGACCTTGGGGTTGTTGACTGTGCACTTTGCATGTGCAGTTCCTCCAGAGCCAATGAGATGAAGCTTCACTTTGCAAAGAATACCCAGTCACATGCAAGGAAATTTTTTTTAAAAATTGCATTTTTTCCCTGGCACGTGATTGGACGATGGAAGTCAGCAGAGCTTCTCCTCTTTTACTAAGCTTCTTTATTCCACACTTCATTACAGAGGCATGCAAGGAACCCTCCCAATGAAAGACGTAAACTACTATATGGGAAATGTTACAAGAGATATAATAAATAATAAAATATAATATATATATATGACACATATATATATATATATATATACTATATATAATATATATGTGTGTGTGTATATATATATATATATATATATTATAATATATATGTGTGTGTGCGTGTATATTTATATATATATGATATAATAAATAATGTATTCTATCACTAGTGGAGTTGGTGTTTAACCACTTCTAGACCGGAAGGATTTACCCCCTAAGGGTTAAAATCAGTATTTTTTGCTAGAAAATTACTTAGAACCCCAAACATATATATATATATTATTTTTTTTTTTTTTTAAGCAGAGACCCTAGAGAATAAAATGGAGATTGTTGCAATACTTTATATCACACCGTATTTGCGCAACTGTCTTCCAAACGCAATGGCGGCAAACATTGGTACTTGTTGAATGTTTGCCGCCAAACATTGGTACTTGGAATGGCGACAAATATTGGTACTTGAAAAATCCCCATAAGCGACACTTACAGTAACAGAGGAGGTCTAGGACCAGAATTATTGCTCTCACTATAACGATCGCGGCGATACCTCACATGTGTGGTTTGAACACCGTTTACATATGTGGGCGCGACTTGCGCATGTATTCGTTTCTGAGCACGAGCTAACGGGGACGGGCACTTTAATTTTTTTTTTTTTCCTATTTATTTTATCTTTTATTTTTTATTTTTACACTGTCCCTTTAAAAAAAAATTTTTGATCACTTTAATTCCTATTACAAGAAATATGAACATTAGTGATGTCGCGAACCTAAAATTCGCCGTTCGCGAACGGCGAACGCGAACATCGGCAAATGTTCGCGAACCGGCGAACCGGGCGAACCGCCATAGACTTCAATAGGCAGGCGAATTTTAAAACACACAGGGACTCTTTCTGGCCACAATAGTGATGGAAAAGTTGTTTCAAGGGGACTAACACCTGGACTGTGGCATGCCGGAGAGGGATCACACAAAAAAAAGTTCTTAAAAATTATAATTTTTTGATAGAGAGCCAATTATTGGAAAAATTTAAAAAAAAATAAAAATAAAAAATTTCTTTGGATTTAGCATCTGGGGGGTCTAAAAAGTGTACCTGTGAAGTTTCAGCTCTGTAGCATGTCCAGAACCCCTAAAAAACAGCATTTGTCTTATATTTTCAGGAATATGGCTTCTCTGCGGCTGGCTTTTTCTCTTGCAGGCATTTAGCGGGCATTTTTTTAGGCAGGCATGTCATTTTTTGTATTCAGTGTCTGGGGGGTCTAAAAAGTGTACCTGTCAAGTTTCAGCTCTGTAGCATGTCCAGAACCCCTAAAAAACAGCATTTTTATTATATTTTCAGGAATATGGCTTCTCTGCGGCTGGCTTTTTTTCTTGCAGGCATTTAGCGGGCATTTTTTTAGGCAGGCATGTCATTTTTTGTATTCAGTGTCTGGGGGGTCTAAAAAGTGTACCTGTCAAGTTTCAGCTCTGTAGCATGTCCAGAACCCCTAAAAAACAGCATTTTTATTATATTTTCAGGAATACGGCTTCTCTGCGGCTGGCTTTTTCTCTTGCAGGCATTTATCGGGCATTTTTTTAGGCAGGCATGTCATTTTTTGTATTTAGTGTCTGGGGGGTCTAAAAAGTGTACCTGTCAAGTTTCAGCTCTGTAGCATGTCCAGAACCCCTAAAAAACAGCATTTTTCTTATATTTTCAGGAATACGGCTTCTCTGCGGCTGGCTTTTTCTCTTGCAGGCATTTAGCGGGCATTTTTTTAGGCAGGCATGTCATTTTTTGTATTTAGTGTCTGGGGGGTCTAAAAAGTGTACCTGTCAAGTTTCAGCTCTGTAGCATGTCCAGAACCCCTAAAAAACAGCATTTTTATTATATTTTCAGGAATATGGCTTCTCTGCGGCTGGCTTTTTTTCTTGCAGGCATTTAGCGGGCATTTTTTTAGGCAGGCATGTCATTTTTTGTATTCAGTGTCTGGGGGGTCTAAAAAGTGTACCTGTCAAGTTTCAGCTCTGTAGCATGTCCAGAACCCCTAAAAAACAGCATTTTTATTATATTTTCAGGAATATGGCTTCTCTGCGGCTAGCTTTTTTTCTTGCAGGCATTTAGCGGGCATTTTTTTAGGCAGGCATGTCATTTTTTGTATTTAGTGTCTGGGGGGTCTAAAAAGTGTACCTGTCAAGTTTCAGCTCTGTAGCATGTCCAGAACCCCTAAAAAACAGCATTTTTCTTATATTTTCAGGAATACGGCTTCTCTGCGGCTGGCTTTTTCTCTTGCAGGCATATATATCAGTGGTGGGCAGTGCACTGCAGTGGGTACAGTGCACTCTGTGGACCTGACACAGCACTCACTGCAATTATGACAGAGGAAAAAAAAAATATTTTTTAAAATGCCAGGTACTGTGCCTGTGCCACCCGAAATGAGTGTGGTGTGCACACAGTACAGTCTGTGGTAGGTCTGTGGCCTCTCACACACAGCGGGCAGGCAACTGCAGTGTACAATAGATATATATAGATATATATATAAAGAAAAAACTCTATTACCTTACCAGCCCTTAAAAGGGCTTTTGGGGACACTAGATAGATAT
Source organism: Pelophylax lessonae (assembly GCF_965119305.1). Lineage (NCBI taxonomy): Eukaryota > Metazoa > Chordata > Amphibia > Anura > Ranidae > Pelophylax > Pelophylax lessonae. The sequence continues at coordinate 8,344,479 of NC_138776.1, forward strand.
AGATATATATATATAAGAAGAAACAACTCAATTACCAGCCCTTAAAAGGGCTTTTGGGGACGCTAGGTATATATATATATATATATATATATATAAAAAAAAAAAAAAACACAAATACCAGCCCTTAGAAGGGCTTTTTGGGGTGCTGATATTACAGCAGTAGTGGACCAAGAACACTGCAAGACCAGGAACACTGACTAACTGTCCCTAGCTTAACAGCAGCAGCAGCAGCAGCAGCAGCAGCAGCAGCAGCAGCAGCAGCAGCAGCTCTCTCCCTACTCTCACTACACACACTGCTTCAGAATGATCTAAGATGGATGCTGCCCTTGCTTATTTATAGGAGGTGGGAGGGTGTGGGAGGGAGGTACGCTGATTGGCTGGAAATGTGTCTGCTGACTGTAAAGTTCAGGGTCAAAGTTTGCCTCAATGATGTCTTATGGGGGGCGGACCGAACATCGCATATGTTCGCCGGCAGCGGCGAACGCGAACATGCTAAGTTCGCCGGGAACTGTTCGCCGGCGAACAGTTCTATACATCTCTAATGAACATCCCTTGTAATAGAAATAAGCAGGACAGGTCCTCTTTAATGTGAGATCGGGGGGCAGAAAGACCTCACACCTCACATTTACATTAAAAAGCAAAAATAAAAAAATAAATAAATAAAAGAAATGTCATTTTTTTATTTATGAAAAAAAAAATGGGCCCTTTAAGGCCGTTGGGAGGAAGTGACGTATGACGTTGCTCCGGTCCTCCAAGACCATGGAGTGGAGTGGGGGCCAGATTGCCCTCACTCGACTTCCTGCCTAGGAGGGGAAAGGACCGGATAGTTTTCCCCGCTACCGACAGCTCCGATAAGCGGGGAAAATGACCAGGAAGTGGTGGGAGGAGGGGGGGGGCACCTCTCCCGCCGCCCATAAAGGGGATCCCGCAGCGAATCTCCCGCTGGGACCACTTTTGTGTCAAAGTGGACCGCCCGCCATTTAAAAAAATACTGGGGTTGTGGCTGCTATCGGCTGCTATAACCCCGGTATTTAACATCAAATACCGACATAAAACTGCGGCGGGCGGTCATTAACCACCTCCCATCCGTGCTACAGCCGAAGTACGGCTGCAGCGCAGACTCACATTTTCGGGAGGCCATTTTTAAATGGCCTCCCAGAAACAGTCTCCCCGCGAGCGCGCATCGGGGAAAATCTGTGTCGGCCGTGTCCCTTAGACACAGCCAATCACAGATCGTGGTGAATGGCCAATCACAGCGGCCATTCACCACGTGATCGGACCGTCCAATGAGAGATGATCTCATATGTAAACACATGAGATCATCTCTCATCGCCGGCGCTCCTTCCTCACACAGAGACTGCAGTGTGAGGAAGGAGGAGAGCTGCCCAGCGCCGGGGACACAGAAGAATGTAATCAGGGCACCGATCACCAGTGCCCTGATTACTAGAGGTACACCAAACACACCTTCAATGCCCACAGTGCCCGCCATCAGTGCCCCCATCAGTGCACACAATCAGTGCCCATAGTGCTGCCAGTCAGTGCCCATCAGTGCCTGCTCATCTAGGCACTGATGAGCACTGACTGGCAGCACTATGGGCACTGAGTGTGGGCACTGATGGTGCTGCCCATCAGTGCTCATCAGTGCCACCCATCAGTGCTCATCAGTGCCACCCGCCAGTGCCCATCAGTGCCGTCCGCCAGTGCCCATCAGTGCCGTCCGCCAGTGCCCATCAGTGCCGCCCGCCAGTGCCCATCAGTGCCGCCCGTCAGTGCCCATCAGTGCCGCCTGTCAGTGCCACCTCTCGGTGCCCAGCAGTGCCACCTCTCAGTGCCCAGCAGTTCCGCCTATCAGTGCTCATCAGTGCGGCATATTAGTACCTCCTCATCAGTGCCACCTCATCAGTGCCCATAAGTGCCACCTCATCAGTGCCCATCAGTGCCGCCTCATCAGCGCACATCAGTGAAGGAGAAAAATGTATTTATTTTCAAAATTTACTCGCAGAAAATAAGTAAATTATTGTAAAAAATAAAAAACCCAGAGATGATTAAATACCACCAAAAGAAAGCTCTATTTGTGTGAAAAAAATGATAAAAATTTCATATGGGTACAGTGTAGCATGACCGCGCAATTGTCATTCAAAGTGTGACAGCGCTGAAAGCTAAAAATTGGTCTGGATGGGAAGGGGGTTTAAGTGCACAGAAGGCAAGTGGATAAGAGTCCAGCCCAAGGTCGTCATATTACGTCCTGGGTTTTCAGTGGAGATATCGGGGTGACGGGTGCAGCTGCAGGTATCAGATATCACATTTTTGTGCCGGCGATTCCTTGCACCATAAGAACAGTCATAGCGGCAGTTCACTCCGGTGCTTCTTCCGGCTCGCCCGTGCGATCGGCGAGCAACAGAAGGAATCCGCCAGCGGCCGAAGTTCACCATAGAGAATACTGAAGACTAGATGGTCTCCAGTCATCTCTATGACCTTCGGAGGCCCGGGTGTGACATTATGACGTCACGTGCACCCCGACATCTCAGTCTAACCTGCCTAGAGGAGAGACGTGGGGTCTTATAGACCCCATATCTCTCCATAAAGAGGACCTGTCATGCCTTATTTTCTATGTTTACATTCATTGAAATGAGAATAAAAGTAATAAAATAATAAATAAAATTTAATTTATAAAATAAAATAAAGAATAAAACAAATTTTAAAGTGCCCCCCTTCCCCACGTGCTCACGCGCAGAAGCGAGCGCATACGTAAGTCGCACCCACATATGTAAATGGTGTTCAAACCACACACGTTAGAGTGAGAACAATAATTCTAGCCGCCTCTGTACCTCTAAACTGGTAACATATAAATAATTTTAAAGTGTTGCCTATGGAGATTTTTAGTACCGAAGTTTGGCGCCATTCCACGAGCGTGCGCAATTTTTAAAGAATGACATGTTGGGTATCTATTTACTCGGTGTAAGATCATCTTTCACATTATACAAAAAAATCGGGCTAACTTTACTGGTTTTTTTTTTTTTTAATTCATGAAACTGTTATTTTTTTTTTTTTCCAAAAAAAAAGGGGTTTGAAAAATTGCTGCGTAATTACCGTGTGACATAAAAAGTTGCTGCCATTTTATACCCTGGGGTCTTTGCTAAAAAAAAAAAAAAAAAACATTTATAATGTTTGGGGGTTCTGAGTAATTTTCTAGCAAACAAATTATGATTTTTTTTTTTACACGTTGGAGAGGAGTGCCAGAATAGGCCCGGGATGGAAGTGGTTAAAGTATATATAAAACTTTGCCAACCAATTCAGTTTAAAAGAGAAATGAAAGGGAAAACATTTGTGTATAGAAAAAAAAAAACAATAAAACATAAACACTTTTTTCCCTTTTTTATAAGTGATCACATTCCCTCAGTTCTTGGCTGTATAAGGGCTGGGAAAGGAGAAACAGCAGCACACTGATCTTCCCAATAAATGGCTGTGCAAGGGATTGGGGCATGTCAGGACAGGAGGAGAGCAGGCTGAGTTCCCAGCATAGCTGGAGAACTGACCATGATGTGCTCTCCTGCTTAGTGTGGTCAGTTTTTTTTAATAGGAAAGCAGAGGGACTGGCAGAATCACCGGGGATTTCACATAAAGGAAGCAATACAAATAGAACTGGAGACTTTCTCATACAGTACACGGTACAGCCGCCACATATCAGGAATAAGAAATATTGGGGGTTACATATTCTATAATCCCTGAGCCTTGTCCTGGAAGGAAGGGACATTCGGCATCTAAGACTTGCTGAGCTTTGCAAGGAATGAAGGAATTCTGCACTATAGATCCATACAGGGTGACGTACCCCCGTATCTACGTGCTCAGCTACACATAGCACAGGGGAACTTGCTTCAGCATGTTCTAAAACATTCCACTTTTCTATCCGGCCCTAGACTCACAATTCTGACATTTTCCTGATTTATGGCAACATTCCTGCTTGTTAAACGGAAACAAAGTTTCATCATCTCTGAAATTTTTCGTAAAAAAAAAAAAAAAAAAAAACGGTATAGAACTCATGCACGGACAATGGTCTGGTATGGATTTCGGGGGGGGGGCTGCATGCTCGGATAATGGTCTGGTATGGATTTGGGGGGGCTGCATGTTCGGATAATGGTATGGCATGGATTTGGGGGGCTGCATGCTCGGATAATGGTCTGGTATGGATTTCGGGGGGGGGGGGGGGCTGCATGCTCAGATAATGATCTGGTGTGGATTTCGGGGAGGGCTGCATGCTCGGATAGTGGTCTGGTATGGATATTTCCGGGGGTGGGGCTGCATGCTCGGATGGTGGTCTGGTATGGATTTTGGGGGGGCTGCATGCTCAGATAATGGTCTTTTATGGATTTCGGGGGGGCTGCATGCTCGGATAATGGTCTGGTATGGATTTCAGGGGGGCTGCATGCTTGCATAATGGTCTGGTATGGATTTCGGGGGGAGGGGGGGGGGCTGCATGCTCGGATAATGGTCTGGTATGGATTTCGGGGGGCTGCATGCTCGGATAATGGTCTGGTATGGATTTCGGGGGGCTGCATGCTCGGATAATGGTCTGGTATGGATTTTGGGGAGGGGCTGCATGCTCGGATAATGGTCTGGTATGGATTTTGGGGAGGGGCTGCATGCTCGGATAATGGTCTGGTATGGATTTCGGAGGGGGGGCTGCATGCTCGGATAATGGTCTGGTATGGATTTCGAGGGGCTGCATGCTCGGATAATGGTCTGGTATGGATTTTGGGGAGGGGCTGCATGCTTGGATAATGGTCTGGTATGGATTTCAGGGGGGCTGCATGCTCAGATAATGGTCTAGTTTGGATTTCGGGGGGGGGGGGAGCATGCTGTTTTTTTTTTGCTGACAATGTTTTTTAATTTTACATTCAGCTGTCAGTGGGGAAATGATGAGTCATCCATTGGTAAGGACGTGGTGGCCGGCTTCCCAGCCCACTCCTTAACAACCAGCTAATCGGCTCCAAAAATTTGCATCTGAACCAAATCTAAATGGCAGCTGGAATGCGCACCGGACATGTGTGAACCTTTTCCATGGTGCCCAACCTACCCTCGGGGGACACATATGGTCCTTTGGTACTTGTTGCGTGGTCCTAGCAGCCTATTGTGGGAACATTGATTTGAAAAGGGACCTAACCACTTCCCCCCATAAGATGTAATATGACGTCCTGGACTTGAAGTGGTTGTACCCGGATGATGGGTGCAGCTACAGGCATCACCCTGGTATCTTTATTTTCATTCAGAGATTGACGCAATTCAGTGAGTCATGCTAGGGGCAGGTTAGCTGCTGGATTGCTTTTACAGGCAGCGGGAGGGGACATCCCCCCCTCCCCCACCCATCAGCGCCTTTCCTTGCTCTCCCGGTTGATCAGAGCACTGGGGATCCCATCCGGCGGCGGCACAGGGTTACCACAGATTTGGCTGAAGACCAAAAGGTGCCCAGCCTTCTCTATGATCATAAGTCTGCGCAGCCTATTGCATTAGAGTGTGCACCCCAAAGCTCAAACACACTGAAGCATAGTAAAATATATTTACTATGCTTCAGTTTGTGAATGAACACAGTAAGTGAGTGTATTCACTGTGTTCATTTAGAAAGGGAAGGGGCCGGTAAATGACATATTGACTAGCCCTTTCCCCCGCTCTCCATCCTGAAACATCCCTACAGCAGCCGAGTGGAGAGAAGAGGAGGGAAGCCAGCAGCACTGCAGGGGGGAAGGGGGGGGCAACATGGGGGGGGGAGCATGGGCAGTAAGGGGAGTCGGAAATGCACAGAGTGATTAGGGTGTGCCCAGGCACACCTGGCACATCCCCCTGGGCAAGCCTATGTCTATGATCCTGGGAAGCCAGAAGCGACGTCATGACGTCACTTCTGGCGCTGGCAGATGTAAAGGACCGCCATTGTAGAAGAGAGATTTGGGGTCTTATAGAAGGTATTGTTGTCAATCACAGTATCTAATTGCTCCAATAAACCTCCTTCTGAACATCAGAGTTTATTAGGATTACAGATGGAACCGCAGATGTGTAGGTCGATTATTCCCCCTGTGGCACACTTGTGCAGTCTACTTTCTCCACAGCAGGTGGCACTCTTCTACAGCAGCACTGCAGTTGGAAAAAAAAAGTCAAGAGGAACACGGATCATCGTGGAAGCTATCCCATTGGATGCTGCCGCCTCATGTGACTCTAGCAGCCATCTTGGGTCAAGCAGAGCCTTTAATTTATTTTTTTAAATATTTTTTTTTTTCACCAGAAAGGCAGTTTCCATATCAACAAGACAATAAGAGAGAAATAACGACATACCAGTATACATTATATAAGCACAACCAGCTTTTTAAGAGCCTGGATTCCAGGTTTGGCACACGTTTTGTAAGTTGGTAGAGTAGGGACAGGTACCCCGTCTGGTAAAGACACAATTCGTGTCAGGGGAAGGTTCCTAATGAGGCGTGAAAGCGTAGGGTTTGAAAAGTCTCTAGACATCTTCCTGTTTGAGCACAAGAAGGCCAGGCTGCATTCTGCCCCTCTCAACAGACATTGCCAGTTCAGCTGAGTCCTGCTCTCTACACACTGTTGGACCTGTGAGTGTTCCCAGCTGGGCTGCCTTCCCCGGGCTATCTGTGAACTGTCTTTGCATTATTTCAATACAAGTTCTTTCATCACACTGGGCCTGTGGGTGTTATTGCCGCCACACCACACTTGCACCCCACCTACACACTTGCAGCTTCAAATAGCCAAATTCCCATAAAATTACACCAATTCCTGTATGTTTTGCCATTGTATATGCAAAAGGGCCCGCTGGCCACAGAGGATTGGCAATCCCCTTTGTGGCTTTTTTCTTTGTCCCAATAGTTATGCTACCCTCCCAGGTCAGCCAATCTCAACCACAGTTCGGTGGAATATTAGCGTTCCTCCAGAAGGTATTAGAGGTCTGCAGGTATCGACAGCAGGGTTTGCTCTTGGATACGGAACTGGCTAAAAGGCCGTGTCCAAAGGGTGGTAATAAACAGCGCATACTCAGACTGGTCTGAGGTAGTAAGCGGGGTGCCCCAGGGCTCAGTCCTGGGACAAACCTTGTTCAATTTATTCATAAACAGCATTGAGGACGGGATCAGTAGTTCAATATCAGTTTTTGCAGATGACACAAAATTGGGCAGGGCAATAACTGCACAGCATGAAGCAGATATCCTACAGAATGACCTGGACAAAATAACGGAGTGGGCAACGACATGGCAAATGAGGTTTAACGTGGAGAAGTGTAAGGTTTTGCACTTGGGGACTAAAAACATAAAAACACAATACACGTTAGGAGGGGAACCCTTGGGGGAATCAAAAATGGAGAAGGATCTGGGAGTCTTGGTTGATGATAGATTAGGCAACAGCATTCAATGTCAAGCGGCAGCTGCCAAAGCCGGCAGATTATTAGCATGCATAAAGAAAGGGATGTATTCCAGAGATAAGACTATAATCCTTCCATTTTATAAAACTCTGGTCTGACCGCATCTGGAGTATTCTGTCCAGTTCTGGTCACCAGTCCTCAGAAGGGATGTGTTGGAGCTGGAGAGAGTCCAGAGAAGGGCAACTAAACTGATTAGGGGGTTGGAGGATCTTAATTTACGAAGAGCGTCTGCAATCGCTCGATTTATTTTCCCTGGAGAAGAGACACCTGAGAGGGGACATGATAGCAATTTATAAATATCTTAATGGGGATCTCAGCTTAGAAAAAAAGCTGTTCATTCGAAGGAATTGCATGAGGACTCGAGAACATACAATGCGATTAGAGGAGAAGCGTTTTAACCTCAGGCAACGTGGGGGGTTCTTTACTGTTAGGGCTACAAGATTGTGGAATTGTCTACCACAAGAGGTGGTTTCTGCGGGTAGTATGGTGACTTTCAAAAGACTCTTAGACTTACATCTCACGGATCAGGAGATTAAGGGCTATGTTAGATGATTACGGCCACACACACCTACACAGGTTGAACTGGATGGACTATTGTCTTTATTCAACCTCACCTACTATGTAACTATGTAAGGTTCCTTGGCCGTGGCTGATTGACCTCCCGTCTGATGGTGCCTACAAAGTTCTGGGACCAATGCCACTTGACAGAGCCAGCTGCAGGACACCATTGGTCTTTATAGCTGCCTGAAAGGCCGCTGTAAGGGAGGCATTTTACCACTGCCCCCTAAAGAATAGGTCTTAGCAAGGGTTCCCCAAGGCCCAAAACTTATTTTAAGATTACCTCTGGGGTATAAACATTGAAAAAAGGCTTCTTACAGGTATTGTTTTTTTAATAAACTATTCAACTGCCATTTCTTTTTTTCAGATCATCCGTGCGTTCTATAATGAGACGTACTCCCGTCGTTACGACAAGGAGATTTCTGAAGGCCTCCTGACATCACTCTGGTCCATCTCTGTGGCCATATTCTCCGTAGGTGGGATGGTGGGCTCCCTCTCCGTTGGGTACTTCGCCAACCGTTTTGGCAGGTAAGGATGCCGCATTCTCTTTCAAGGCTATAGTTTGAGGACAATCTACAGTCTTTTTTGGCCATATATGTAAAAAATGTAATAAATACTAAAACTGGAGAATATTCAGTATAAACTACACACAGCAGCGCTCAATATGCGTTACCATATTGCAAATCATATAGTCCTCATAAAACAGGTAAAAACAATCAAACAGTCTTTGTATAAAAGGCCACGAATTTTCAATAAAATGTTGGTACTTCCAGTGTTCAGTGTTCTGATCCAGTGTGCACCTTCACCACACCAAAAAGTGTTCCCCTTAGGAATGGACACTCACCAGAGTTAAAACGATCATACGCCTGTAAGCATTGGTTGCTTGCACCCTTGAAACTCAGGACCACCTCTGCTACCACCGAATGACCAATGTACTCGAGTATCCCCCAGGGACCAGACCGTACCAAAAAGAAATTGGAATAGGAGGCACAATAGTGTAATACTGTCTTAAAATTTTATTCAAACACCACACACTAAAGTAAACCCCCAAATCCAATCTGCTTACATTAGATAAATACGCAGCATCCACATCCGGTGTGACGACACCGGAAGTGAGTTCTACAGCGGAGGTCGCTGCGGTATGGGGCTAATAGCGAGTCTATAACAAAACACCGGGGGATTAACGTTTAAATAGTGGCATTATTAACCACTTGCCGACTGCCTAACGCCGATCTACGTCGGCAGTCAGCCCCTCACAGGCAAAGCTAGCTTGTGAGGGTCTAGGGAGCGAGCGCGCGCCGCCGGAGGCGCGCTCCTGCGCGGTCACGCACCCCCCCGCGCGTGTGACCGGCGGACCCGATGTCCGCCGGTCACTCTGCGATCGTCGGGGGAGAGGGAGAAAGTCAGGCGGCTTGTGTAAACAAAGCCATCTGTCATTCTCCCCGGTGTATGAAGGATGATCATACGGTTCTACTATATAGAACCGTTGATCACTGTTCATACATCTGAAGTCACAGCCAATCACAGTAGAAAGCACGCCCCTAGGGACACACACAGCCCCTCCCTCCCTCTCAAATAAAGTTAACCCCTTCACTACCAGTGTATTTTTACAGTAACAGTGCATATGTATAGCACTGATTACTGTAGAAATGTCACTGGTAACCCCAAAAGTGTCAAAAATGTCAGTCAAGGGTCCGATCTGTCCACCGCAATGTCGCAGTACCGCAAAAAAAAATCGCAGATCGCCGCCATTACGCGTTAAAAAAAAACAACAAAAATTACAAAAATCTTTCCCTTTGTTAGTAAACGCGATAACTTTTGCGCAAACCAATCAAAATACGCTTTTTGCAATTTTTTTTACCAAACATAGGTAGCATAAAACAAATTGGCCGAAAATGTTAAAAAATTTAGATTTTTACATTTTTTTGGGGGGGAATTTCATATAAAAAAATGTGAAAAATATTGTTGTTTTTGCAAAATTTACGCTCTTTTTTTGTTTATAGCGCATGATCAAAAAATTGCACAGGTGATCAAATACCACCAAAAGAAAGCTCTGTTTGTGGGAAAAAAAGGACGCCAAATTCATTGTTTCAAGGGTGCAAGCAACCAATGCTTACAGGCGTATGATCGTTTTAACTCTGGTGAGTGTCCATTCCTAAGGGGAACACTTTTTGGTGTGGTGAAGGTGCACACTGGATCAGAACATTGAACACTGGGAGTACCAACATTTTATTGAAAATTCGTGGCCTTTTATACAAAGATTGTTTGATTGTTTTTACCTGTTTTATGAGGACTATATGATTTGCAATATGGTAACGCATATTGAGCGCTGCCGTGTGTAGTTTATACTGAATATTCTCCAGTTTTAGTATTTATTACATTTTTTACATGAATCGTTTTATCTTTACAGTAGCTGCCATCAGAGAGCTTTTATGAGATTTTATGTATTGTAGTATTCAACTGAATGGTATACCCCTCATAATATCAAGCGCTGGGCGAGTGTTTGGAATCCTCTCCTTTTCAACCACTTTTATTTTTTGGCCGTATGATGTAAATTGTGGGCATATTTCTGCACCTGGGAGACACAGCTGCCATGTACACCCAATTGGATGGTATAGATCAGCCTTTCTCAACACAGAGGAACCCTTAAAATAATTTTCAGGTCTCGGGGAACCCCTGCTAAAAATGACGATTATTACAACTCATGATACATTAGTGTGATGGTCAGTGGGATGAATGCTCCTTACACTCGTGGACACTGGGAAGAATTACCTTCTTCCAGATAGCTAAAAAGATCATTGGTGTCAGGGGAAACTTATCTGAGAGGCAGAACTGCCCATTGCTCAAGGAACCCCCAGCAACCTCTGGAGGAACCTTAGGGTTCCACGGAACCCTGGTTGAGAAACACTGGTATAGATGGTACAGCCCCTTTTTAATCAACGACACCACCAAGCTTCTAATTCACTCCGTGGTTATCTCTCGCCTCGGCTACTAACTACTAACTGCAACTCCCTCCTCATTGGATTACCTTTACATAGGCTCCTCCCCCTTCAGTCCATAATGAATGCTGCAAGACTCATCCACCTTACCAACCGTTCAGTGTCCTCCACCCCCCTCTGCCAATCCCTTCACTGACCTCCATTCAGTGTCCTCCACCCCCCTCTGCCAATCCCTTCACTGACCTCCATTCAGTGTCCTCCACCCCCCTCTGCCAATCCCTTCACTGACCTCCATTCAGTGTCCTCCACCCCTCTCTGCCAATCCCTTCACTGACCTCCATTCAGTGTCCTCCACCCCCCTCTGCCAATCCCTTCACTGACCTCCATTCAGTGTCCTCCACCCCCCTCTGCCAATCCCTTCACTGACCTCCATTCAGTGTCCTCCACCCCTCTCTGCCAATCCCTTCACTGACCTCCATTCAGTGTCCTCCACCCCCCTCTGCCAATCCCATCACTGACCTCCATTCAGTGTCCTCCACCCCCCTCTGCCAATCCCTTCACTGACCTCCATTCAGTGTCCTCCACCCCTCTCTGCCAATCCCATCACTGACCTCCATTCAGTGTCCTCCACCCTTCTCTGCCAATCCCTTCACTGACCTCCATTCAGTGTCCTCCACCCCCCTCTGCCAATCCCTTCACTGACCTCCATTCAGTGTCCTCCACCCTTCTCTGCCAATCCCTTCACTGACCTCCATTCAGTGTCCTCCAACCCTCTCTGCCAATCCCTTCACTGACCTCCATTCAGTGTCCTCCAACCCCCTCTGCCAATCCCATCACTGACCTCCATTCAGTGTCCTCAACCTCTCTCTGCCAATCCCTTTACTGACCTCCATTCAGTGTCCTCCACCCCCCTCTGCCAATCCCATCACTGACCTCCATTCAGTGTCCTCAACCTCTCTCTGCCTATCCCTTCACTGACCTCCATTCAGTGTCCTCCATCCCTCTCTGCCAATCCCTTTACTGACCTCCATTCAGTGTCCTCAACCTCTCTCTGCCAATCCCTTCACTGACCTCCATTCAGTGTCCTCAACCTCTCTCTGCCAATCCCTTCACTGACCTCCATTCAGTGTCCTCCACCCTTCTCTGCCAATCCCTTCACTGACCTCCATTCAGTGTCCTCCACCCCTCTCTGCCAATCCCTTCCCTGGCTTCCTCTCACCCAACGAATAAAATTCAAAGTACCAACAATACTTTACAATGCCATCCACAACTCTGCCCCCAGCTTATCACTAACCTGATCTCAAAATATCAACCAAGCCGCTCTCTTCCATCCTCCCAAGACCTCCTGCTCTCTAGCTCCCTTGACACCTCCTCCCACGCTCACCTCCAGGATTTCTCCAGAGCTTCTCCCATTCTTTGGAACCCTCTACCACAATCTGTCCAACTGTCCCCTAATCTATCCATCTTTAGACGATCCCTGAAAACTCTTCTCTTTAAAGAAGTCTATCCGGCTACTTCTCCATCTGCTCATCCCCCACAGCTATTACCTTTTGTATCAATTGACCCTCCCTTTTAGATTGTAAGCTCTAACAAGCAGGGCCCTCTAAATCCTTTTGTACTAAATTGTATTGTAACTGTAATGTCTGCCTTCATTTTGTTAAGCGCTGCGCAAACTGTTGGCACTATATAAATCCTGTATAATAAAAAAATTATACTAGTAGCTGAATAGTAACGAATGGCTTAATGCCGCTATGCATGAGTTTATGCCACTACTTGCATAAACCCAAGCAAGCATTAAGCCATACTCTCCTGGATGCAGACCATCTTCAACCAGGGTTGTAGGCCAGTACCCGTGGGTGGATTACACAAGTAACAGCATAAACCCGCCTACCGCTCCTACAGCCATCCATTGCTATGGTCAGTTGTATGCAGTTAGCTGTGTATCCTGGGAAAGGAAATACACCCATATTTACGATATACAGCCCCATGTACGAGTGTGCATGAGGTCATGAAGCTCTTTGGATACACATATGGCCATAGCTCCCAACTGTCCCTGATTTGGAGGGACTGTCCCAGGTTTGGAGGGACTGTCCCGGATTTGGAGGGACTGTCCCAGGTTTGGAAGGACTGTCCCGGATTTGGAGGGACTGTCCAAGGTTTGGAGGGACTGTCCCGGATTTGGAGGGACTGTCCAAGGTTTGGAGGGACTGTCCCGGATTTGGAGGGACCGTCCCTAATTTGGAACAAAATCCCTCTGTCCCTCTTTCCTCCTCATCTGTCCCTCCTTTTGGTCTGATCTATATAGTTATATATAAAATGCACTTTTTATCTTTCAAAAAGTGTTCCCACCCAGTTCTAAACCTTTCATCCAATTTCTAAATTGCTGCATTTGTAAATTCCAGAAGCCAATATAAAAGAATAGTATTGGGGGAGGAAAAAAAGCACTTGTGGGTTTAACTAATTCATCTCCGGAAGGTTTTACCTCCTTAATGACCAGGCCATTTTTTTTTTGCGATACGGCACTGCGTTGATTTAACTGACTGTTGCGCGGTCATGCGACACTGTACCCAAATTAAATTTATGTTTTTTTTCCCCCCACAAATAATTTTTCTTTTGGTGGTATTTCATCACCTCTGCTTTTTTTTCTTTTTTGCGTTCTAAACAAAAAAAAAGGGACAATTTTGAAAAAAAAAATACAATATTTTTTACTTTCTGCTCTAAAACATTCCCAATAAAAAAAATTAAAAATCAAATTTTTTCTTTTTATCTAATCTCATTTTTTTATTTTTATTTTTATTATAAACAAAAAAAGAGCGACAATTTTGAAAAAATAAATATTTTTCTATTAAAACATTCCCAATTAAAAATTCTAAAAATCAAATTTGTTCATCAATTTAGGCCAATATGTATTCTGCTACATATTTTTGGTAAAAAAAAAAAATCCTAATAAGTGTATCTTGATTGTTATAGCGTCTACAAACTATGAGATAGATTTGTGAACTTTTTATTTTTATTTTTTTATTGTTGTTATTAGTAATGGCGACGATCAGCGATTTTTTTTTTTAGCAGGACTGATCTAACAAATCTTAAGCTAAGTGACACTTTTTGAGGACCAGTGTCACCAATACAGTGAAAAAAAAATGCACTGTTACTGTATAAATGACACTGGAAGGGAAGGGCTTAACACTAGGGGTGATCAAGGGGTTAAGTGTGCTCCTAGGGAGTGCTTTCTAACTGTGTGGGGGGATGGATGTGCTTAGCTGAAACACAAGATCTGTCTCTGCCTCTGTGACAGAACAGCCGTCTGCCTTGTTTACATAGGCAGACCGCCGTTCTGTCATTCCCCTGCAGGATCATGGGTGGCCGGCGGCCGCCGGACCTGCTGATTGGCTTCCACTGTATCTGATCACCCGCGGGAGCCAATCTCCACCCAAAAGGGGAAGTTATACTTGAAGGACTCGCCCCCGCTCCTCTTGAGGAGCGGGGGGGGGGGGTTACCTGATTTTGACAGGTACCTGATCCCACTTCCATTCCTCCCTCCACTCTGCAGGACTATCGGCGGGTCCCGGTGCCTATTGCAGCCGCCCTCCTGCTGTGATTGGATGCAGCGGGAGCCAATCAGCAGGTCCGGCTGTAAACAATGCAGACTGTCATTTTGTCACAGAGGAGAGATCTTGTGTTCCAGTCAGTCCATCTCCCACACAGTTAGAAAGCACTCCCAGGAACACAGTTAACCCTTTGATCGCCCCTGGTGTTTTTTGTCAATTATACAGTGACAGTGCATTTTTTTTACCACTGATCACTGTATTGGTGTCACTGGTCCCCAAAAAGTGTCACTTAGTGTCAGATTTGTCCGGCGCAATCGCTGATCGCCGCCATTACTAGTAAAAACTATAAAAAAAATAAAAAGTCCATAAATGTATTTATTTATTTAGGAACACCGATCTCTGTGTTCATGCAGCAAGACCACCCCCCCCCCCTCACATTTAGAAAACGTGTAAGGTTCTGGCACTCTCAGTGCCTCCTATCACATTATTTCCGGGTGATTTCCATCTACCTAGATAAAAGAAACACATATAGGTGTGTTTCCCTTTAAGACTGATGCTGTCATCACTCAGCACCGGACTAGATGGCTATTTAAATCGCCGGTTCTCACTCACATGTGTTCGTTCAAACACCCTTACCTGGATGCTAACTTGGCTTGAAGCTTTCATGCTTGCAAGCATACCTCGCTGACGGAACCTCGCTGCGCTGATCCCTGTATCCCGCTTCTGGATCATCCGCTCCTCCTGAACCAACCTTCGGCTGTATTGCTATTAGTGCTAAGTACCCCGCAGGGGAACCCTCTATAAAATTATACTAAGCTTACACTATCTAGCTCTGCATAGTAAAGCCTATTTATCACATCTGCATATCTAGATTGCTAGCTCTTAAGACTACTGCTACTTATTCCTGCACTGGGTTGATCTCTCTTGTATGTCCACCTGCTACTCTGTCATCTGCTACCATACATGATTGCTAAACCTACCTGCATCTATCTGCTACTGTCTTACCTTCAAGTGTCTGTCACCTACCACCTCCACTCAACCCGTCTCTTAAATCTTCATCACTGTGTTACTACATACATAAAGTCACTCTAGGAACCAGCTTGTTGAGTGTGTGTATTTACTAGCTGAATTAAGACCTTCCACACATGATGAGTCATTGAGGTTGGGAATGGTATCTCAGCATCTCTCTTACATGACTACTGAAGTGGAATATTTCTGCAGCTGAAAATCCACACCATACATGAAACGCAGGAGCGTTACAAAACGCCCCCTAGGGACACATTTAACCCTTTCATCGATCCTGGTGTTAACCCCTTCCCTGCCAGTGTCATTATTACAGTGATCAAATACCACCGAAAGAAAGTTCTATGATTTGTGAGAAAAAAAGGACATCCAATGTAAGAGCTTACTTCTACACTGACCAGCAATGTAAGAGGGAACTTTTCAATGGACCACCAACGTAAGAGTGTTCTTCTCTACAGCCTCTAGTGCAGGTGTTGAGTTCAAATGTTAAGTTTGAGCCTTGAAATAACGGACATCTACGCCAATCAGGTTTGCATTCGTCTCCATATGTTTACTCAGAATATACGCCATACAGCGGCCGTACAACGGTTTACATCATCCTTCAATGGATGTGTGACCCAGATTACATTTTGGTTACAGCTTTTATAGTACATAAATGGGCACAAGCCCAAGTTACAGATTACACAAGGTTTCACAAGATTTCACAATACAGTCTAGGCGGATGACAATACATTCCTTGTGGAAAATCCCAATTACACATCGGGTCATCTTGACCCAGCAAGGGCATAGTGACAGGTTAGTCTGACAATTAAAAAAGATTGAATATGTTAGGGAAAAAAACATTTTACGGTAATAAGGGCTTATTTTCATAAACATCTCTTTCCGGGAACTTTATCATTTTTGGCAGAACATTTCATATCCTCTGGGACAACGTGAGACACAGTATTTAAAACATACTAACTAGAATTCTAAGCATTAAGAAGAATATATTTTTTTATTATATTAAAGGGGACTCTTTGACTATATAACGATATGCTCTTCATATATTTTCATATCTTGACACAGGGGTGTCAAACTCAGTTTCAGGCCACATCAGCATTATGGTTGCCCTCAAAGGGTCGGTGAATGTGGCCAAATTGCACAGTGGGAGGATCTTAAAGGGGCAATAAATACCAGGAGTTTGTTCTGTGCACTATGATGCACTATGTACACAGTGCAGGGCTCAAGACCACGCTATGTACAGTGCAGTTTCAGGGATGCGCTACTTACAGAATGCAGAGTTCAGAGGTGCGCTGTGTATGGAGTGCAAAGTTGAGGAGTGTGTTACATACAGAATGCAGGGATTAGGAGTGTGTTACATACAGAGTGCAGAGTTGAGCAGTGCGTTACATACAGAATGCAGGGATTAGGAGTGTGTTACATACAGAGTGCAGAGTTGAGGAGTGTGTTACATACAGAATGCAGGGATTAGGAGTGTGTTACATCCAGAATGCAGGGTTGAGGAGTGTGTTACATACAGAGTGCAGGGTTGAGCAGTGTGTTACATACAGAGTGCAGGGTTGAGCACTACGTTACATACAGAGTGTAGGGTTGAGCAGTGCATTACATACAGAGTGCAGGGTTGAGGAGTGTGTTACATACAGAGTGCAGGGTTGAGCAGTACGTTACATACAGAGTGCAGGGTAGAGGAGTGTGTTACATACAGAGTGCAGGGTTGAGCAGTGAGTTACATACAGAGTGCAAGGTTGAGGAGTGTGTTACATACCGAATGCAGGGATTAGGAGTGCGTTACATACAGAGTGCAGGGTTGAGCAGTGTGTTACATACAGAGTGCAGGGTTGAGGAGTGTGTTACATACAGAGTGCCGAGTTGAGCAGTGCGTTATATACAGAGTGCAGGGTTGAGGAGTGTGTTACATACAGAATGCAGGGATTAGGAGTATGTTACATACAGAGTGCAGGGTTGAGGATTGTGTTACATACAGAGTGCAGGGTTGAGCAGTGCGTTACATACAGAGTGCAGGGTTGAGGAGTGTGTTACATACAGAGTGTAGGGTTGAGCAGTGCATTACATACAGAGTGCAGGGTTGAGGAGTGTGTTACATACAGAGTGTAGGGTTGAGCAGTGCGTTACATACAGAGTGCAGGGTTGAGGAGTGTGTTACATACAGAATGCAGGGATTAGGAGTGTGTTACATACAGAGTGCAGGGTTGAGCAGTGTGTTACATACAGAGTGCAGGGTCGTGGAGTGCGTTACATACAGAGTGTAGGGTTAAGCAGTGCGTTACATACAGAGTGCAGGGTTGAGGAGTGTGTTACATGCAGAATGCAGGGATTAGGAGTGTGTTACATACAGAGTGCAGGGTTGAGGAGTGTGTTACATGCAGAGTGCAGGGTTGAGCAGTGCGTTACATACAGAGTGCAAGGTTGAGGAGTGTGTTTCATACAGAATGCAGGGATTAGGAGTGTGTTACATACAGAGTGCAGGGTTGAGCAGTGTGTTACATACAGAGTGCAGGGTTGAGGAGTGTGTTACATACAGAGTGTAGGGTTGAGCAGTGCGTTACATACAGAGTGCAGGGTTGAGGAGTGCGTTACATACAAAGTGCAGGGTTGAGGAGTGTGTTACATATAGGGTTGAGCGGACACCTAGATGTCCGTGTTCGACGGGTTCGGCCGAACTTTAAAAAAAAGTCTGGGTCCGTGTCCCAGACTTTTACCGAACTTTTCCCGGACACCGAACCCCATTAAAGTCAATGGGGACCCGAACTTTAAGGCACTAAAATGGCTCTAAAACACCAAAGGAAAGGGCTAGAGTGCTGCAAATGGCAGCAAAACGTAATTAAGAGCATGGCAATTGCTCTGCAAACAAATGTGGATAGGGAAATAACTTAAAACAACAAAAAAAAACAGAAAAATAAAACAATGTTCTTCTTCATCTCTGAAGGACGAGGCCCATATGGAGTAGGAGGGAGGTTGAGGTGGTGGTGGATGTGGCGGTGTCATAGGCGTGCGCACAGGGTGTGCCGGGTGTGCCTGGGCACACCCTAATCACCTAGGGCACATTAGCATTATCGCTCAGTTTGCCAGTGAGGAGATGGGAAAGATCTCCCTCGGACCTGCTCTGCTCTATTTCTCTTTGCCAGCAGGGAGAGTAATGTATCGGGGCCATGTACCTGTAGGCAAACACATGCATGTGTATTTCAACTTTGGGGTGCACACCTTAATGCAATAGGCTGCGCACACCTATGGGCGGTGTAGGTGGAAGCGGCGGTGGAGGAGGACCAGGGCCGGATTAAGAGCATCATGGGCTTGGTGCTGAGGATTTTGAAGGGCCTTAAGGGCCGTGCCTTGGCATGCACCCAGAGGAGGAAGGGTGCAGCCATGCATGCCTAATTCAACATGGGATGCTGTCTCTGAAGCCCATAAACACATCCATGCATCGGCAACTGTCCCTCCTTGTCCGGCCTTCGCGCTGTGTGGGGAGGGTCTGAGGGTGCTGCCTGGGGAAGCGAGCATAGAAGCCAGACTTCTGTGTTTACAAGTGACAGAAGAGCGGTAACAGTGAATATGGCCAACCCGGGCCTATATAAAAGGTAGGGGCCTGGAGCTGCAGCTCCAATAGCCCCTACGTTAATCTGGCCCTGAGGAGGAGGACGAGGTAGCCAACACTGCTTCTTTTCACAAATTTTAAATGAGGGTACACCCCAAAAGAGTGAGAAAGAGCAAAAATGGAACAATGGGTGGGTAAGGTCGGTATCCATTGCTATTCTGCATAAGGTACGGAAAAGTCCCGTGGGATCCATGCCTGGTTCATTTTAATGAACGTGAGCTTGTCCACATTGTCTCTGGACAGGCGGCTGCGCTTGTCTGTTATAATGCCCCCAGCCGTGCTAAATACCCGTTCAGATAATACACTGGCTGCAGGGCACGCCAGCACCTCCAAGGCGTAAAGGGCAAGCTCAGGCCATGTGCCCAATTTGGAGACCCAGAAGTTGAAGGGGGCAGACCCCTCATTCACTACATGTAGGCGTGTGCACACATACTGCTCCACCATGTTGGTAAAATGCTGCCTCCTGCTAAGACGTTCCATCTGAGCTGCTGGTGCTGCTGTTTGTTGTGGCGTGCTGACAAAGCTTTTCCACATTTCGGCCATGCTAACCCTGCCTTCTGAGGTGCTGGCGGTGCCCTGGTTGCGTTGGCGACCTCCTCCTCCTCCTCCTCCTCCTCTGCCTTGTGCTTCCACTGCGGCCCCGCTGTCAGATGGGAATGCCAGCAGCATGGCGTCTACCAGCGTGCGCTTGTACTCGCGCATCTTGCGATCGCGCTCCAGTGAGTGAATTAAGGACGGTACGTTGTCCTTGTAACGGGGATCCAACAACGTGGCCACCCAGTAATCAGCACAAGTTAGAATGTGGGCAACTCGGCGGTCGTTGTGGAGACACTGCAGCATGTAATCGCTCATGTGTGCCAGGCTGCCCAGAGGCAACGAAAGGCTGTCCTCTGTGGGAGGTGTATCGTCCGTGTCCTCTGTATCCCCCCAGCCACACACCAGTGATGGCCATGAGCTGGCCTGGGTGCCACCCTGCTGTGAACATGGTTCCATCTCCTCCTCCAGCTCCTCCTCCAGCTCCTCCTCCTCCTCATCCTCCAGAACTGTGCCCCTGCTGGACAATTGTGTCCCTGGCGTTTGTGTGTGCAGGAACCCACCCTCGGAGACCCTTGCGAATGACTGCCCTGAAAGCCTTGGAAATGTTACCTCTTCATCCTCCTCCTCCTCCTCATCCTGTGCCACATCCTCTTCCATCATCGCCCGAATTGTTTTTTCAAGGAGGCATAGAAGTGGGATAGTTAAGCTGAGAACGGCGTCATTGCCACTGGCCATGTTGGTGGAGTACTCAAAACAGCGCAACAAGGCACACAGGTCTCGCATGGAGGCCCAGTTATTGGTGGTGAAGTGGTGCTGTTCCGCAGAGCGACTCACGCGTGCGTGCTGCAGCTGAAACTCCACTATGGCCTGCTGCTGCTCGCACAGTCTTTGCAGCATGTGCAAGGTGGAGTTCCACCTTGTGGGCACGTCACATATGAGGCGGTGAGCGGGAAGGCCGAAGTTACGCTGCAGCGCTGCCAGGCGAGCAGCAGCAGGGTGAGAACGCCGAAAGTGCGCACAAACGGCCCGCAGCAGCTCTGACATATCGGGGTAGTTTTTAAGGAACCTCTGCACCACCAAATTCAGCACATGCGCCAGGCAAGGGATGTGCGTCAAACCGGCTAGGCCCAGAGCTGCTATGAGATTTCGCCCAGGCCGGGCTTGAGGCTCGCTGGCAGCAACCACTCATTTGTCTGCTGTTCCTTGCTCCTCCACAACTCCTGCGCGGTGTGTGGTTTGTCCCCCAAACAGGCAAGTTGTAAAACTGCCTGCTGTCGTTTACCCCTGGCTGTGCTGAAGTTGGTGGTGAAGGTGTTACGCTGTCCGGATGAGGAGGCGGTAGAGGATGAGGAAGCGGAGTAGGAGGAGTTAGGAACAGGAGGCAAACTGAAGCGCCCTGCAATCCTCGGTGGTGGAAGGACATGCGCCAAATTGCTATCCGCCTCAGGCCCATCCGCCACTGCATTTACCCAGTGTGCCGTTAGGGAGATATAACGCCCCTGACCGTGCTTACTGGTCCACGTATCGGTAGTTAGGTGGACCTTGGCACAGATGGCGTTGCGCAGTGCACACCTGATTTTTTCCCCCACTTGGTTGTGCAGGGAAGGGATGGCTTGCCTGGAAAAGTAGTGGCGGCTGGGCACGACGTACTGTGGGACAGCCACCGACATAAGGTTTTTAAAACTGTGCGTCTCCACCAGACGGAATGACAGCATTTCAAAGGCCAATAATTTTGAAATGCTGGCATTCAGGGCCAGGGATCGCGGGTGGGTAGGGGGGTACTTCCTCTTCCTCTCAAGTGTTTGGGAGATGGAAAGCTGAAAGCTTCCACGGGACATTGTGGAGATGGTTGGTGACCCAGGTGGTGGTGTTGCTGACAGATCCTCTGTTTGCGGGGTGGCAGGTGCCGGTATCACTACAGATGTGGCTGGAGCGGCCGAGACTGCAGCAGAAGAGGAAGCAGGATGAGCCAGAGACGTTTCTTGGTTTTGAAGGTGTGTACTCCACTGCAGCTCGTGCTTTGCACTTAGATGCCTGATCATGCAGGTTGTGCTCAGGTTGAGAAGGTTTATGCCTCGCTTCAAGCTCTGATTGCACAGGGTGCAAACCACTCGTGTCCTGTCATCAGCACATTTTCTAAAGAACTTCCACGCTAGAGAACTCCTTTGAGCTGACTTTGGTGCGCTCGTTCCCTTGCTGCGTTGGGCAGTAGCGGGCGTAGTGTCTAGGGCACGGCCGCTCCGCTTCTGCACCCTGCTCCCTCTTCTGCTGTGCTGGTGGCTCTGTGCGACCACCGCCTCTTCCTCCAAACTACTCAGGTCACCTGCATGACGTTCATTCCATGTGGGGTCGAGGACCTCATCGTCCTCCACATCATCTTCCACCCAGTCTTCACCCCTGCCCTCCTTGTCGGTCTCCACAATGCTGAACGCCGCAGCAGTTGGCACCTGCGTTTCGTCATCATCGGAGATGTGCTGCGATGGTCCTTGCATGTACTCATCTTGAGAAATAAGTGGTTGGGCATCGCTGCACTCAATCTCTTCCACTTCTGGGGCAGGGCTAGGTGGATGGCCCTGGGAAACCCTGACAGAGTCATCAAAAAGAAGAAGAGACTGCTGTATGGCTTGGGGCTCAGACTGCTTGCCTGATTTGCAAGGGGGTGAGGTGAAAGACTGTTGGACATCGGCTGCAGGTGCCAACTGTGACCTTTCTGCAGTAGACTGGGTGGGAGACAATGTGAAGGAACTGGAGGCACTGTCAGCAGCAAACCAATCTACTATCGCCTCTACGTGTTCTGGCCTTATCACTTCTAGAGGCGTATGATGCCCTACCAAATACTGATGCAGGTTCTGTCACCTACTCACCTTTGAGGAAGGTGTTTCACTTGTGCGTGTAGCTGGCACAGATCGACCACGTCCTCTCCTTGCAACAGGAGCTCTACCAGCAGCACCACGACCCAGGCCACGGCCCTTATTTGACGGTCTCCTCATATTTCTGTAATTTAAGATCTTGCCCTAGAAAGGTTTTTATTGAATTGCGGAATAGGAAATATGATCCAAA
The DNA here is from genome assembly GCF_965119305.1 of Pelophylax lessonae. Lineage (NCBI taxonomy): Eukaryota > Metazoa > Chordata > Amphibia > Anura > Ranidae > Pelophylax > Pelophylax lessonae. The sequence continues at coordinate 8,367,171 of NC_138776.1, forward strand.
AAAGTGTATGTATCTCACACGTACACAACCACACTAGGCCCCAATTACTATTGTTTCTACCCCTAAAAGGATGGATGAGGAGTAGGAGGAGGAGTATGGAACAGACAGCACCCTCAAATCTTCAGAAGTATGAGATGAACCCCAAAAACTTGGAAAGGTGGATCTCACACGTACCGACACAGACTATCCCGCAATTCAATTGATCCTCAAAGGTTTTTATTGAATAGCGGAATAGGAAATATGATCAAAAAAAAAGTGTATGTATCTCACACGTACACCACCACACTAGGCCCCAATTACTATTGTTTGTACCCCTAAAAGGATGGTTGAGGAGTAGGAGGAGGAGTATGGAACAGGCAGCACCCTCAAATCTTCAGAAGTATGAGATGAACCTCAAAAACTTGGAAAGGTGGATCTCACACGTACCGACACAGACTATCACGCAATTTAATTGATCCCCAAAGGTTTTAATTGAATAGCGGAATAGAAAATATGATCAAAAAGAAAGTGTATGTATCTCACACGTACACCACCACACTAGGCCCCAATTACTATTGTTTGTACCCCTAAAAGGATGGATGAGGAGTAGGAGGAGGAGTATGGAACAGGCAGCACCCTCAAATCTTCAGAAGTATGAGATTGTGTTCACTGTACCCCACAAAGATTGTGTTCACTGCACCCCACAAAGATTGTGTTCACTGCACCCTAAAAGGATTTTGTTCACTGCACCCCAAAAAGGATGTTGTTCACTGCACCCCAAAAAGGATGTTGTTCACTGCACCCCAAAAAGGATTTTGTTCACTGCACCCCACAAAGGATTTCGTTCACTGCACCCCAAAAAGATTGTGTTCACTGCACCCCACAAAGGATTTCGTTCACTGCACCCCAAAAAGATTGTGTTCACTGCACCCCAAAAAGTATTTTGTTCACTGCACCCCACAAAGATTGTGTTCACTGCACCCTAAAAGGATTTTGTTCACTGCACCCCAAAAAGATTGTGTTCACTGTACCCCCCAAAGATTGTGTTCACTGCACCCCACAAAGATTCTGTTCACTGTACCCCACAAAGATTGTGTTCACTGCACCCTAAAAGGATGTTGTTCACTGCACCCCACAAAGATTGTGTTCACTGCACCCTAAAAGGATGTTGTTCACTGCACCCCACAAAGATTGTGTTCACTGCACCCTAAAAGGATGTGGTTCACTGCACCCCAAAAAGGATGTTGTTCACTGCACCCCAAAAAGATTGTGTTCACTGCACCCCACAAAGGATTTTGTTCACTGCACCCCAAAAAGATTGTGTTCACTGCACCCCAAAAAGGATGTTCACTACACCCCAAAAAGGATGTTGTTCACTGCACCCCAAAAAGGATTTTGTTCACTGCACCCCACAAAGATTGTGTTCACTGCACCCCACAAAGGATTTTGTTCACTGCACCCCTAAAAGATTGTGTTCACTGCACCCCAAAAAGGATGTTGTTCACTGCACCCCAAAAAGGATTTTGTTCACTGCACCCCAAAAAGATTGTGTTCACTGCACCCCACAAAGATTGTGTTCACTGCACCCCACAAAGGATTTTGTTCACTGCACCCCAAAAAGATTGTGTTCACTGCACCCCAAAAAGGATGTTGTTCACTGCACCCCAAAAAGGATGTTGTTCACTGCACCCCAAAAAGATTGTGTTCACTGCACCCTAAAAGGATGTTGTTCACTGCACCCCACAAAGATTGTGTTCACTGCACCCTAAAAGGATGTTGTTCACTGCACCCCAAAAAGATTGTGTTCACTGCAACTCACACACAGAAAAATGGATGTGGATCACTGACACCTGCCTATCTCCTATCCCACACTACACAGCAATATCGATTGTAGTTTGTAGAACACAGTTTCCCTAAAATTCAGCAGCAGCCTCTCCCTAACAGGATTGAGAAGAGATCGTAGATCAGGATTGAGTGCAGACCCCACCCCCCACACAGCAATATCGATTGTAGTTTGTAGAAGACACTGACCCTATAATTCAGCAGACTCTATCCCTAAAATGCCTACAACTCGCCCTGCCTAAACACTCCGACCTGTCCCTCAATTCTATCCGGACACCAATTCGTTTTTCCTGCCTGTCTTTCCCTAATCAGCAGCCAGCACGTTGATGTGTGCTCTGTCCCTGATCTAAGCAGCAGAATGAAGCCGCTGCGGCTGCCTGGAACTTATAAAGACTTGGTCACATGCTTCAGACGGCCAATCACAGCTACTGAGACATTTGCAGGCATGGCTGGGATGGCTTAAGGCACACCAGTTAAACGATTGTTGATTGGCTGTTGAAAGCCCGCCATGAAAAGAGCGCCAAAGCATGCAAAACCCGGAAATAAAACGACCGAACACGGATTTTTACCCGAACATACAGTAAAGTGTCCGTGTCCGTGTTCGGGTACAAAAAAATGTACGAACACGAATAATACAGTCCGTATTCGCTCAACACTAGTTACATACAGAATGCAGGGATTAGGAGTATGTTACATACATAGTGCATGGTTGAGGATTGTGTTACATACAGAGTGCAGGGTTGAGCAGTGTGTTACACACAGAGTGCAGGGTTGAGGAGTGTGTTGCATACAGAGTGTAGAGTTGAGCAGTGCGTTACATACAGAGTGCAGGGTTGAGGAGTGTGTTACATACAGAGTGCAGGGTTGAGGAGTGTGTTACATACAGAGTGCAGGGTTGAGCAGTGCGTTACATACAGAGTGCAGGGTTGAGGAGTGTGTTACATACAGAGTGCAGGGTTGAGCAGTGCGTTACATACAGAGTGCAGGGTTGAGGAGTGTGTTACATACAGAGTGCAGGGTTGAGCAGTGCGTTACATACAGAGTGCAAGGTTGAGGAGTGTGTTACATACCTAATGCAGGGATTAGGAGTGTGTTACATACAGAGTGCAGGGTTGAGGAGTGTGTTACATACAGAGTGCAGGGTTGAGGAGTGTGTTACATACAGAATGCAGGGATTAGGAGTATGTTACATACAGAGTGCAGGGTTGAGGATTGTGTTACATACAGAGTGCAGGGTTGAGCAGTGCGTTACATACAGAGTGCAGGGTTGAGGAGTGTGTTACATACAGAGTGTAGGGTTGAGCAGTGCGTAACATACAGAGTGCAGGGTTGAGGAGTGTGTTACATACGGAATGCAGGGATTAGGAGTGTGTTACATACAGAGTGCAGTGTTGAGGAGTGTGTTACATACAGAGTGCAGGGTTGAGCAGTGCGTTACATACAGAGTGCAAGGTTGAGGAGTGTGTTACATACAGAATGCAGGGATTAGGAGTATGTTACATACAGAGTGCAGGGTTGAGGATTGCGTTACATACAGAGTGCAGGGTTGAGCAGTGCGTTACATACAGAGTGCAGGGTTGAGGAGTGCGTTACATACAGAGTGCAGGGTTGAGCAGTGCTTTACATACAGAGTGCAGGGTTGAGGAGTGTGTTACATACAGAGTGCAGGGTTGAGGAGTGTGTTACATACAGAGTGCAGGGATTAGGAGTGTGTTACATACAGAGTGCAGGGTTGAGGAGTGTGTTACATAAAGAGTGCAGGGTTGATCAGTGCGTTACATACAGAGTGCAGTGTTGAGGAGTGTGTTACATACAGAGTGCAGGGTTGAGGAGTGTGTTACATACAGAATGAAGGGATTAGGAGTGTGTTACATACAGAGTGCAGGGTTGAGGAGTGTGTTACATACAGAGTGCAGGGTTGAGCAGTGCGTTACATACAGAGTGCAGGGTTGAGGAGTGCGTTACATACAGAATGCAGGGATTAGGAGTGTGTTACATACAGAGTGCAGGGTTGAGGAGTGTGTTACATACAGAGTGCAGGGTTGAGCAGTGCGTTACATACAGAGTGCAGGGTTGAGGAGTGTGTTACATACAGGGTGTAGGGTTGAGCAGTGCGTTACATACAGAGTGCAGGGATTAGGAGTGTGTTAAATACAGAGTGCAGGGTTGAGGAGTGCGTTACATACAGAGTGCAGGGATTAGGAGTGTGTTAAATACAGAGTGCAGGGTTGAGGAGTGCGTTACATACAGAATGCAGGGATTAGGAGTGTGTTACATACAGAGTGCAGGGTTGAGCAGTGCGTTACTTACAGAGTGCAGGGTTGAGGAGTGTGTTACATACAGAGTGCAGGGTTTAGGGGTGTGCAGGGTTCAGCTCTCTCTTTTACAAGCTATCCACAACTTACTTCCGCCCCTCCTCGGCTCTGACCTCTGCACCACTCTTCCTTATCCCCCACCTCTGCACACATCTCCCTCCACAGCCCTCATCTCTCCCCCCCCACCCAAAAGCTTCCTCGCATCTCACCTGCCCGGCCCAGCTCTAGTACCCCACCCTGGCAGTGTAGGTGGCTCCTCCTCTCTCTCTCTCACTTGCAGGACGATCATTGGTTAGTATCTGTGCACATGGGCTGCTATAGGGATCAGGGATATCAGTGATCAGATAGGGATCACAGTGCAGCTAATCACGGGATGCCCCATCCCACATTGCACCTGCATCTTCCTTGTCCCCGCCATGAGTGCAGGGTGGGCAGAGATCTGTGAGAACTGCCAAGAGGAAAGCTGTCCTTGTGAACACAGAAGGCTTCTGTGTTTACAAGTGACCGTAGTAAGCGGGGAGCGAAGGGAGAGACCCGGGGGTGACAGAATGGAGTTCCGCCATGTTGCGGCTGAAAAAAAGCCATGGGTGCAAGGGCAACATGAAATTGCCTGGAGGGCCGGATTGGGCCCACGGCCTTGTGTTAGACACATGTACTCTAGCATACACTTTTCATTTTCATAGTCTATTTTTTTTCTTTTTTTGGAAAATATCATTTTTTAATTTGGTTTGATATTTATATTTAACCATGGTTCTCATTTGCCCTTTTCCAGGAGGAATGCCATGCTACTGGTCAATGTTTTTGCTTTAGTGGGAGGAGCCTTAATGGCACTTTCTGGAGTTGCCTGGTCCATTGAGATGCTGATTATTGGAAGATTCATCATTGGGATTTTCTCCGGGTTCTGCACTGGTCTAGTGCCGATGTACATCGGAGAACTGGCGCCCACTGCTTACCGAGGAGCTTTGGGGACACTCAACCAGCTTGGCATCGTGATTGGAATATTGATAGCACAGGTGAGTACATGAAATGGGTTGTGCACTTTGATAAAGAAAGAGAGTGTAACATTATATCTAGTAGTAGTTCATTCAACTGGGCTTGTTATGTTATGTTGAAAACGTCTTCAAGCTGCTCTTCAGTTCTAATGAACGTCAGGAACATAGCTCAACATTTATATCCACGCAGCCAACACCAATACCTTAACCACTTTACCACCGGAGGATTGACCTGCTTTACGTCCAGGCCACTTTTTGCAATTCGGCACTGTGCAACTTTAACTGACAATTGCGCGGTCATGCAATGCCGTACCCAAACGAAATTTACGTCCTTTTTTTCCCACAAAGAGAGCTTTCTTTCGGTGGTATTTGATCACCTCTACGCTTTTCATTTTTTTGCGATATTAATTAAAAAAAGCGACAATTTTGAAAAAATAACAATATTTTTCTAATTTGACAGTTAAAAAATATCCAATGTATTCAGTTTTTGTCATATATTTAGGCCAAAATGTATTTAGCTTCATGTCTTTGACAAAAAAATTCTCAATGAGCGTATTTTTAACCGCTTTAAGACCGGAAGATTTTATCCCATTCCTGACCAGACCATATTTTGCGATTCGGCACTGCATTACTTTAACCGACAATTGCGCGGTCGTGCGACGCTGTGCCCAAATTAAGTTTATGTCCTTTTTTTCCCACAAACAGAGATTTATTTTGGTGGTATTTCATCATCTGTGTGATTTTTACTTTTTGCGCTATAAACAAAAAAAGAGCGACAATTTTGAAAAAATAACAATATTTTTCCCATTTTTTTATCTGAAATTCCCCCAAAAAAATGTAAAAATCAAATCAAATTTTTTTAACATTTTAGGCCAATTTGTTTTCTGCTACATATGTTTGGTAAAAAAAATCGCAATAAGCGTATTTTGATTGGTTTGTGCAAAAGTTATCACAGCTACTAACTACGGGGAATTTATGTCATTTTTATTGTTTTTTTTTTAACTAGTAATGGCGGCGATTTGGCGGCGATCTGCAATTTTTTTGCAGGACTGCGACATTGCGGCAGACAGATCGGACCCCTGACTGACATTTTTGGGGGTACCAGTGACATTACTACAGTAATCAGTGCTAAAAATATGCACTGTTACTGTAATAATGACACTGACAGGGAAGGGGTTAACTTTATTGGTGATCTAGGGGTTAATTGTATGCCTGGTGCTTACTGATGTGTGTGGGGGGAGGGGATTGAGTGACACAGACACAGATCCCAGGTTCAGCTATGCTGAATCCTGTAATCTGTCCCTGCCTGTCACAGAGGAGATCCGCCCGCTTTGTTTACGCAAGCGGGGGAATCTCCACACTCGATCCCTGACGATCGGGGAAAAGCGGCGGTTATCACCGCCTCTCCTCCCCTGGCCCGACTCCTGCTGTGTCTGAATACAGCGGGAGCGAGCCTCCGGCGGCGCGCGCGCGCCGCCCACAAGGGGAGGAGTCCAGCAACATAGGTCTACGTCGCTGGACGGAATTGAGCCACTTTGCCGCAGTACCAGCTCAGTGAGCGGTCGGCAAGTGGTTAATGACTGTGGCTCAAATGTCTCCTATATAGCACCAAAAAAAGCCCCCAAAAAACCCTCAAACCACTTTTTTTTGCCACATCACATGTCTCCTTACCATGGAATCAATCAGTGGTTTGTTCCTTTTTGGTGCTACATTTCAGTGCAGTGCTCATCTATGTGTTTTGTGGCCTCAGTCTACATCAGTCTTTTCAACCATTTTACCCCAGAAGAACCCTGGAAATAATTTTAAGGTTTCCAGGAACCACTGCTAAGATATGTCCATTGAGGGTCATAAGGCAAATGCCCCCTTTGTTAGTGGTCAGTGGAAGGAATCACCCCTTACAGTGCTGGTTAGAATGCCACCCTTAGAGCCGGTTCACACTACTCCGACTCAAAGTCGCCCCATGAAGGAGAGACTTTTTAGCGCCGACTTTAGCGCGACTTTGAAGAGACTTAAATGATAGGCGACTTTGTCTGTGGGGAATGGCTGGGTAATCTTTTTCTTCTTCCTGGAAAGTCTGATCACAGTCGCTTGAAAATAGATAAGGATCCGACTTAGAGGCGACTCCCATTGAAGTCTATGTGCACAAGTCGGATAGAGGTCGCCTTGAAGTAGTACAGGAACCTTTTCTGAAGTTGGAGCGAATTCAGCAGTGCATATTAAGACGGCTCTCATTCATTTACATTGAATTTGTAATGACAAGAGACTTGGGGCGACTTGAGGGCACACAAGTCGCGTCCCAAGTCGGAGTAGTGTGAACCGGCTCTTAGAGTCAGCTGAAAATATCTTTGGTGTCATGCTACTGGCTCTGCCAAGTGGCCATGGACCTGGAAATATGAAAGCACCATCAGATGGAAGGTCAACTAGCCACAGCTCAAGAAACCCCCAGCAACCTTGGGAGGAACCCTAGGGTTCTACGGAACCCTAGCTGAAAATGCCTTGTCTACGCATTTAAAAATGCCAACTGCCAAGCTTAAGATAGGCTTTCCATTGACGTGGATGGTGTGTATGTTGGAGGGGTCTCAGAATTCACACGCTCCAGATGACGTCGTAGTGATGAAATGCGTAGGGCGTGGCTTATTACGTCAGTACGTCACTTCCGATAACGGTGGTTCAGACCGGTGGAACGCGGAAGTAGCCCGGCGGACCCTGCACGCTGAAAGCGAACTCCCTAACTGTGAGTGGATGCTAACTTGCTTCAATTTAAACACTATATACTACGCAATGGAGGCTATTTTGTGTTACAGCAACTGATGGGACCCGAGTTACCTGCCACAAGCGTGCGGTGAGCATTTGTTTGCACCCAGTGGAGATCCACAGGCGCAAGTCCTATTATTTAAAGGCACGTAACTGAGCACTTGGTGCAATAACACACAGCTGTATTAATAGCACTAAGCACTTTGTATTTAAGTGGCGATATTATATGGTTTTACCAAACACACCATATGCACTTTCATGATTTTATGGATGGGATTTTATGGATATAAACAGCACTAAGCACTTTGCATTTAAGTGGCGACACTATATGGTTTTACCAAACGCACTATATGCACTTTTTTGAACCTATGATTTTGTACATTTTATTCTCACTAATATGCACATTATACACATCTTTTTAACCTCATAATTTTGTATGTGGTAGCGCCGGCACCAACAACCCTGCACTTTTTTCACTTCACACTACCTCAGAGGTAGGTTGGCGGCAGCTTACATCACCATTTTAATCTAAAACTAATTCTAGTCCAACCAATGTACTGAAGCTCCATAGCGCTGGTGTCAATCTCACCCCCTATATCAGAAATCACACGTTTTGAGGATTTTGGCTACAGTGCTGGATGGGCTGCACGGTTATGATCTCGGAAGAGCGGAGTTTGAAGTAGTAAGAATAGGCTATAATGGAAGTGGTAGAGAAGGGTAGCAGAAAAGAAGAGCACTTATCCTTTATATCAGTGGTTCCCAACTCCGGTCCTCGGGACCCACCAACAGGCCAGGTTTGCAAGATAACTAAATTACATCACAGGTGATCTAATTTGCTGCTCAGTGATTGCAGTATTCTAGTCTGCATCCCCCAAGCCACGAACACATGTCGGGTGGTCAGGCCCAAGAAGTCGTGTGCTAAGCCATCAGGAACTAGGATCACCAGGTTTAGTACTATCTATAACAACAAAGCCTTTAACATACAGCGGACCCTGAAACGCAATTGGAACATTTTGAAACAAGATCCAGTCCTGGGCTCTCTCCTCCCCCCGGCCCCAGAGGTGGTCTTTAGAAAACCTAGGGACCTTAGGAGTCAGATTGCCCCCAGTAAAGTCAGGAAAATTAAGGAGTGCGGTGGTATCATCCCGAATAACCCGTGGTTTACTGTGTTTGATCAAAAGGGCAGTTTTAGGTGTGGAGTGAGGAATTGTGGAACCTGTTCATATATGTGGCATAGAAAGAGTGAGGTCCTCGGGCTGGATGGCCGCAGTAGGAACATCAAGCAGTTTATCAATTGCGGCACCAACTACGTAGTTTACGGTATAGTCTGCCCATGTAACCTACTCTATGTAGGCCGCACTATACGGCCCCTTAGAGTAAGGTTCAGTGAACATAAGTGCAGCATATTGAACAGGAAAACGAAGGCTGGAGTTAAGGACCGCAACAGCTACTCCGTACCTCGCCACTTTGAGCAGCACCATAATGGGGATCCAACGGGCCTACGGGTCTTTGGCATTGAGCAAATAGCTAAGGACCCTGATGAGGGGGCTAGATTCCAGAGGCTGTGCAGAAGGGAGTCTTACTGGATCTTCACCCTAGGGTCTATGGCCCCTGGGGGTTTGAATGAAGATCTTGAAATCCAGAGTGTACTGTAGATTCCGCAGTGCATTCTTGTTTTCTCCCCCCTTCCGTATGTGTCTCTGTCCCCCCGACATCTGTTGCAGCTACCATTGTTCCTTCTATGGCCCATCTTAGTACCACACCACTCTCTATTTTCTTTTTGGGGTTTACACGCATACGCTGGTGTATATGTTCAGGCTGACGTATGTGTATGTGTGTGCCCCTCCCCCCTCCCCGTCTCCTCAATTGTGTGGATATGCGTGAGCGTAGTCTATGCACGCACATATACACACACTGCTTGCTACACCATCCTCCCTTTCCCTTTTTCCTTTCCTTCCCCTCAATCTATTTTGAAGCGTACAGTTCCTCAGTATAGGTCCCACACCTATAGTTTTTTCCATTTGGCTTACCGAGTTTAGTTTTTTAAGCTCTCCAAGGTATGTTTATAGAGGAGGTATGGCACGTGCAAATTGGTGTCCGAAGCTCCACATGCCATATCTAACGAGTCACACTATATGTAAACACATATTTTTAGATAGTTTTAATATGGATTTTATATAATGAATCATATGGTTCGGCATGTATATATGGGTGTCTGTATATACATGTATATTTATATGTGCATGGTATGTAAAAGATTATTTTTTCTTCAATTTTTTATGTATGTGTATATACTTATTCACAGTTATATAATTTAGTTGGAAATTGAATAATCTCTTATCCATTGTTTTATTCTTTTATACATGTGATTCTCATTCAGGCTTAGCTAGTTACATTATTAGTACACAGGTACCCATCATTAATACCATTGGTGTTAATGTTAATTTTATTGGTTTGGGTCGTCCTATCTGATGTACAATATTTCACTGCTATTTTAAATATGTGCGACCATTTTTTCCAAATTTGGTGGGTGCCCCAATCAACTCCCACCAGAGTCGACTCCGTATGGTGTATTTTAATTTAGTGCCCCTGGACGTGGTCCGGTGTGTAAATATATATATATCACATCAGCGGGGCATACTTGTGTCCTCCCCCTTGCGGTCTCCATAGGAACGGCTTGCTGAGGACGGAGGTTGTTGTGGTTTGGATGGGCGGAAGTGACGTTACGCGGTGATGCGCACGACAGTTCCGGGTCGGGCGGCGTGCGTTCCACCGCTGTCCCGCCGCCCACGTATATGGAAACCGGAAGCTGTCACGACCTGGATGGGCGGAAGTGACGCTATGCGGTGGTGCGCACGCTGGTTCCGGGGTGAGCGGCGTGCGTTCCACCGCCACCCTGCTGCCATATCATACCATCCCCAATTATCCTGGTAACCTATCTTACAGTAAACACCATTGGACCACCAGGGAATATGCCCAATATGCCCAGTATGAGGCAGTGGACTATAAATCAACACGATGGTCCCAGCTCGATGCCCTACTTGGTTCAGGACCACCACACATACAGGTCAGTCTACTATATCAGTTACTATTTTTATATTATTATTATTTTTATATCACTACCATTATTCTATATGATTATGATTATTATTCTTATGTGAAATGGAGTCCACGATGAGCTGGGAAGTGTTTTGGATAGCTCACCAATGGAACAAATGGTCACGTGGGGCTTTGCCAACTAAAATGTAAATGTAACTACACTTGTGACTTGCAATAGCTTTTGGGTAAATGGCTGTGTAGCAACGCCCATTTGGGCGATATCTCCTCCCACATCTCCCAGGGGTCATATGGAGGCCTGGCCCTACATACTATATTTAAACTATGGTCTTGACCATGGCCTCCAGGCTCTGAGGAAGAGGCACAGCCTCGAAACGCGTCAGCCCTCTGCTTCCAGTAAAGACGTTGATCCTCTGGTAGGAGGCAGGTGTATGGAATTGATGTGCCTGAAACTTCTTGTTTGTTTGTGAGTATTTGATTTTAAACAATTTTATCCAAATAAACTTGCCAAGGATAATGCGCTAGGCTGGTGCGCCCTTTTTTGCTTTGTATTTTCAGTGTTTGGTCGACCACCCTGGTCGTAAGGGGCAGCAAAGCCTAGCCATCATGGATGCCTAATACCAGTACGAGTTCCAGGATTGTAACAGCCTGAGGACCAGGTTCCGAGCGCAGGAAAAGGGAGTGCTGTCCAGCACTTATCTTTTTTGGAATACATACAAGTGGGATTCCTGCAGCTGAGGATTAGGCCCTCTAGTGATTCATTGGATCGGCTGTGTTGCAAAAAAGGACTCTACAAGATGGTTCTTTCTATGGAAGAAAGGGAACTCAGGAGGCAATCCTTAGCTAGAGGTTTCAGTAATAGCATAGATTCCTATGAAAAGCAGCATGCACCTAGTACGGTGAATAAAGAAGCTCCAGCGGTTGTGGACAGAGAAGACACTATGGTGTCCTTGTTTTATAAACTTAAACATTCCTTGGAGAAGGAAATGACACAGTGGTGGGACATCTTACTATTAGAAAAGTACCTTGAGGTTAATAGGATTCCTAGAGGCCTCAGACTTACTAAGACTTGCTTCTGGTTAGATGAGGACCTACAAACCAATTGGCTCAATAAGCTGAGGGAGTGCAATAAAATCCTCCTCGAATCTATTGTGGCACAAAGGAAGAGGAATCTGGATAATATCCGTGAGGATCTGAAAAACACACAAGAAGAACTGGCCTCCTTTGTAGATCTACCATCCTTTAGTAGTTGGGATGGCAAAGTAAATGACCAGATTGTCAATTTTGAAACAGACCTAATTAGTCGCAAATCAGGAAAATTTGAGAGGGATAGACTTGACTATCAGGAGGGGAGAGAGTTGAACTGGAGAAGGGATTCATTTACTAGTAAGGCCCCTGTTAACGATCTCAGAGAAGGTGAAAATGTAAATCACTTTAGGCCCAATAGATCCCAGAGGAAAAAGAAAAAGAACAAACGCCACTACCAACAGCATAATAATGTCTATAATAGGGGATATGGCCACCCTAATGATATTAGAGAAGTTGGCAGTGACAGGTCCAGTAAACAGGCCCCCCAAAGGAGCACTATGGAGAACACATCAGACCCAGCCCCTTGTGAAAATAGAGGTGTCTCTGATCGCACGGTCACAGAGCCTCCCCTTGGTGGTTCGGAGGTCAATTGGGTAGACACTAGTGATAGACCTGGTCCTGCATGCCAGTCTAGCCACCTACCAGTTGGGGACCAGCAGCCAGATTCCCGTTTTTTAGGGAGAGGAGCTGTGGGGGGATTCACGCCCACAGCAGCGAAATATCAAAACTCGCTCCCTATAAGACAGTCCCAGAGAAAGATGGAACAAAGGGAAAGAGAAAGAGAGGTACGAGGGGAGGAAAGAAGGCCCAGGGGAGGAAGAAGGTGATGGCTGGCAGGTCAACCATTAAGATCTATAACCTGTCTGCTTCGGTTTTTACGGAGACTGAACTAGACTTGTTACGAAAGGGGCTGAACTTTGCGCCAGACAGCCAGCCTAACCTCTTCAACCTCTTTGTAGACCTGAATAGGTTCATTCGTGGACTAACAATCCAAAGGTATTACGCTATGAAAAAGGATACGGTGGAACCCTGTAGCAATGAAATGACTATAGCACCAACCCAGTCCCCTAAGAAACGCATGACAGATGATGAAGTTCTAATTATTCTGGAGGACCTATTTCAGGAAGGGGGGTGCGAGGATTTTATGATAGACCTTCCCACATCTGAGAGTGGTGGGGACATCATCCATACCAATTTTAGGCCCAAGTCAACGTTTTTTCCCCACTGGGCTAAGGGTAATTTCATTCCCGTCTTTTACGAGGTAGTCCTTGGGGAGCTTAGACAATTATGTTCTAGAAAGGACTACACCAAGTCCAATTCTAAGCGCAATATCCTGACCCAGGAAGGTCTTACTATGGGTGATGTGATTAAACAATTGAAGGGCAGGGATGATGTCATCATTAGGCAGGCTGATAAGGGGGGGAGCCTGGTAATACAGGATAGGTCGGCTTACTTAGCAGAAGCCTTCAGGCTATTAGGTGATGAATTAACGTATGAAAAGCTTCGAAAGGATCCTTTGTGCGACTACAAAAGGTCGCTCAAGGTCCTTCTCGACGACGCACTGTCCAAAAACATCATCTCGAAGAGTGAATATCACTTCCTGTATGTCCCGCATCCCAGAACCCCACACTTTTACCATATTCCCAAGATACATAAAAATGAGACCAACCCCCCGGGTAGACCGATTATAGCTGGCATTGACAGCTTGACAAGTAACTTGGGTAGCTACATCGACTCTTTCCTACAAGATATAGTGATGGCATTACCGTCATACGTCAGAGATTCAGGACACATGCTTGATATCCTGGCACCTATACAATGGCTGAGACATTATAAATGGGTATCACTAGATGTATCATCCTTGTACACGTCAATTAGACATGACTTTGGTGTCGCAGCAGTCGAGTATTATTTAAAAACCAGTAATCTTCACCCTTCCCAAGCGAAGTTTTTGGTTGATTGTATTGAATATACATTGAATCACAATTACTTCGTATATTTGGATGAATACTATAGACAAACCAGAGGCACAGCTATGGGAGCTCGATTTGCCCCAAGCTATGCCAATTTGTTTATGGGGTACTGGGAGGATCAGTATATCTGGAATAATAACCCCTATAGAGTCCATCTGGCCTTGTATTCCAGATATATTGATGACATATTGATCATCTGGGACGGTACTAGTGAGGAGTTGGATGGGTTTATCTCACATTGCAGCAGCAACCCTTTTGAGATATCCTTCACCCATGTTGTAAGTGATAACCATCTGGTGTTCCTGGACCTTGAACTGCGAGCTACTCAGGAAGGGGGCATAATTTCTAAAACACACTTCAAACCAAGTGGAGGGAACTCCTACCTCCACGCGGAGAGTAATCACCACCCGAGGTGGATTAGAAATGTCCCTTTCGGCCAATTCTGCAGACTACAAAGAACATGCACTTTGGTCACGGATTATGAAGAGCAGGGCCAGGTCCTGAAAAATAGATTTTTGGAAAAGGGATATCAGGCTTGTCTTATTGACGAGGCCTTCAACAAATACTTACAACACTATGTGGGAGAAGGTACCAATGTCGGCGGTATCCAAGCCACGAACACATGTCGGGTGGTCAGGCCCAAGAAGTCGTGTGCTAAGCCATCAGGAACTAGGATCACCAGGTTTAGTACTATCTATAACAACAAAGCCTTTAACATACAGCGGACCCTGAAACGCAATTGGAACATTTTGAAACAAGATCCAGTCCTGGGCTCTCTCCTCCCCCCGGCCCCAGAGGTGGTCTTTAGAAAACCTAGGGACCTTAGGAGTCAGATTGCCCCCAGTAAAGTCAGGAAAATTAAGGAGTGCGGTGGTATCATCCCGAATAACCCGTGGTTTACTGTGTTTGATCAAAAGGGCAGTTTTAGGTGTGGAGTGAGGAATTGTGGAACCTGTTCATATATGTGGCATAGAAAGAGTGAGGTCCTCGGGCTGGATGGCCGCAGTAGGAACATCAAGCAGTTTATCAATTGCGGCACCAACTACGTAGTTTACGGTATAGTCTGCCCATGTAACCTACTCTATGTAGGCCGCACTATACGGCCCCTTAGAGTAAGGTTCAGTGAACATAAGTGCAGCATATTGAACAGGAAAACGAAGGCTGGAGTTAAGGACCGCAACAGCTACTCCGTACCTCGCCACTTTGAGCAGCACCATAATGGGGATCCAACGGGCCTACGGGTCTTTGGCATTGAGCAAATAGCTAAGGACCCTGATGAGGGGGCTAGATTCCAGAGGCTGTGCAGAAGGGAGTCTTACTGGATCTTCACCCTAGGGTCTATGGCCCCTGGGGGTTTGAATGAAGATCTTGAAATCCAGAGTGTACTGTAGATTCCGCAGTGCATTCTTGTTTTCTCCCCCCTTCCGTATGTGTCTCTGTCCCCCCGACATCTGTTGCAGCTACCATTGTTCCTTCTATGGCCCATCTTAGTACCACACCACTCTCTATTTTCTTTTTGGGGTTTACACGCATACGCTGGTGTATATGTTCAGGCTGACGTATGTGTATGTGTGTGCCCCTCCCCCCTCCCCGTCTCCTCAATTGTGTGGATATGCGTGAGCGTAGTCTATGCACGCACATATACACACACTGCTTGCTACACCATCCTCCCTTTCCCTTTTTCCTTTCCTTCCCCTCAATCTATTTTGAAGCGTACAGTTCCTCAGTATAGGTCCCACACCTATAGTTTTTTCCATTTGGCTTACCGAGTTTAGTTTTTTAAGCTCTCCAAGGTATGTTTATAGAGGAGGTATGGCACGTGCAAATTGGTGTCCGAAGCTCCACATGCCATATCTAACGAGTCACACTATATGTAAACACATATTTTTAGATAGTTTTAATATGGATTTTATATAATGAATCATATGGTTCGGCATGTATATATGGGTGTCTGTATATACATGTATATTTATATGTGCATGGTATGTAAAAGATTATTTTTTCTTCAATTTTTTATGTATGTGTATATACTTATTCACAGTTATATAATTTAGTTGGAAATTGAATAATCTCTTATCCATTGTTTTATTCTTTTATACATGTGATTCTCATTCAGGCTTAGCTAGTTACATTATTAGTACACAGGTACCCATCATTAATACCATTGGTGTTAATGTTAATTTTATTGGTTTGGGTCGTCCTATCTGATGTACAATATTTCACTGCTATTTTAAATATGTGCGACCATTTTTTCCAAATTTGGTGGGTGCCCCAATCAACTCCCACCAGAGTCGACTCCGTATGGTGTATTTTAATTTAGTGCCCCTGGACGTGGTCCGGTGTGTAAATATATATATATCACATCAGCGGGGCATACTTGTGTCCTCCCCCTTGCGGTCTCCATAGGAACGGCTTGCTGAGGACGGAGGTTGTTGTGGTTTGGATGGGCGGAAGTGACGTTACGCGGTGATGCGCACGACAGTTCCGGGTCGGGCGGCGTGCGTTCCACCGCTGTCCCGCCGCCCACGTATATGGAAACCGGAAGCTGTCACGACCTGGATGGGCGGAAGTGACGCTATGCGGTGGTGCGCACGCTGGTTCCGGGGTGAGCGGCGTGCGTTCCACCGCCACCCTGCTGCCATATCATACCATCCCCAATTATCCTGGTAACCTATCTTACAGTAAACACCATTGGACCACCAGGGAATATGCCCAATATGCCCAGTATGAGGCAGTGGACTATAAATCAACACGATGGTCCCAGCTCGATGCCCTACTTGGTTCAGGACCACCACACATACAGGTCAGTCTACTATATCAGTTACTATTTTTATATTATTATTATTTTTATATCACTACCATTATTCTATATGATTATGATTATTATTCTTATGTGAAATGGAGTCCACGATGAGCTGGGAAGTGTTTTGGATAGCTCACCAATGGAACAAATGGTCACGTGGGGCTTTGCCAACTAAAATGTAAATGTAACTACACTTGTGACTTGCAATAGCTTTTGGGTAAATGGCTGTGTAGCAACGCCCATTTGGGCGATATCTCCTCCCACATCTCCCAGGGGTCATATGGAGGCCTGGCCCTACATACTATATTTAAACTATGGTCTTGACCATGGCCTCCAGGCTCTGAGGAAGAGGCACAGCCTCGAAACGCGTCAGCCCTCTGCTTCCAGTAAAGACGTTGATCCTCTGGTAGGAGGCAGGTGTATGGAATTGATGTGCCTGAAACTTCTTGTTTGTTTGTGAGTATTTGATTTTAAACAATTTTATCCAAATAAACTTGCCAAGGATAATGCGCTAGGCTGGTGCGCCCTTTTTTGCTTTGTATTTTCAGTGTTTGGTCGACCACCCTGGTCGTAAGGGGCAGCAAAGCCTAGCCATCATGGATGCCTAATACCAGTACGAGTTCCAGGATTGTAACAGCCTGAGGACCAGGTTCCGAGCGCAGGAAAAGGGAGTGCTGTCCAGCACTTATCTTTTTTGTCAATCTCACCCCCTATATCAGAAATCACACGTTTTGAGGATTTTGGCTACAGTGCTGGATGGGCTGCACGGTTATGATCTCGGAAGAGCGGAGTTTGAAGTAGTAAGAATAGGCTATAATGGAAGTGGTAGAGAAGGGTAGCAGAAAAGAAGAGCACTTATCCTTTATATCAGTGGTTCCCAACTCCGGTCCTCGGGACCCACCAACAGGCCAGGTTTGCAAGATAACTAAATTACATCACAGGTGATCTAATTTGCTGCTCAGTGATTGCAGTATTCTAGTCTGCATCCCCCAAGGTAATACTTAAAATCTGGCCTGTTAGTGGGTCCCGAGGACCGGAATTGAGAACCACTGCTTTATATAAGTTATTCCCCTTTTAAATGACTCTACTGCTCTTTCCAGATTTTTGGTCTTGACGTCATCTTGGGGTCAGCGACCTTCTGGCCCGTGTTGTTGGGTATCACAGTCCTCCTGGCGATCATCCAGTGTATCCTGCTGCCATTCTGTCCTGAAAGCCCCCGCTACCTGCTGATCTTCAAGCATGAACCGGACAGAGCTGAAAAAAGTGAGTACTGTGCATTTATTATTGTTACAGGAGGTGCTGAGGGGTCCATTGCCCTGAGGTCAGGGTACCAAGTCAAGACTGCTCCTCTCTCTTATCCACCAGCTCTATGCAGAATGTATACCAGAGGTCACCCGAGATTTTCTTCACTCCCTTATCTACTGATTGGCCAAATCACTGGCTTGTTGGAGAAATGTCCTCCACGTTGATCACTTGAAAAGTGTGAATATAGATATTAAAGTTTATCTCTAAGCTTTGGATAGAGTGGTGAAGGGTTAGAACCTCTATCAGTTTTTTTTTTACTTTCCCAGTGTCCCCACTGGGGAGATTCACCCTGGTCCTGATGGCCAACAAAAAGTGATGGAAGACCCAAAATGTTACAGGTTAACGTTAGCAGGGCTGCTGTTAGAAATCTCGGGGCCCCGTATAGCCCCCCAATATTTTTACTATAAATACACTAACATTATAATTAGCGGACACAAATATAACAGAGAACCTGCGTGAAATAGTCCTTTTTAATTCATTTTTACATTTAAAAAAAAATAAATTCTAATTTATTTTAAAAATGTTAAAAATTATTTTATTTTACATTTTTTTAAAAATAATTTATTACAATGTTTAATTGTTATTTTTTTCCAATTTTTTTTTTTTTTTACAGAACAAGGGAAGCCTGTAGTGCTGTGGGAGGGGCGGGGGATACGGTGTTCTAAAATTTAGTCGGATCCGTGAAAATTCCGGACCCTCGTCACTTCCGGGATACTACGTCACCACCAGCTGGAGCGACGAGCCCCGGTGCACATGCGCAAAAGACATTTTCCAGATCCGATGAGATTTTAAGACTTTGCTAACAGCTGACTGAGAGGAGGAGGAGGGGCTGAGGTAGGACGACAACACCGCCGTGGGAAAATTTTATAACACCGCCACATCATCGAGCAAGGAACATGTTGCAGAGCTGACTTAGAGGGGACTGTCCGTCCCGAGGAGGCGGGAAGGAAGTGAATATATATAATTTTAGAACACCGCCTGAGGTCCCTAGACTTTCGCCCTCACATAGAGCCACTTCCGCCTCTTCTCCCGATACTTCCGCCCTTACTGACACATACCTCCGCCTGAGGTCCATAGACTTCCGCCCTCACATAGAAGTGAATTCCGCATTCTCTATGGAAACTAATAGAGAACTAATAGAGAACCCCTCTAAGTCAGCTCTGCAACATGTTCCTTGCTCGATGTTGCGGCGGTGTTATAACATTTTACCGTGGCGGTATTGTCGTCCTACCTCAGCCCCTCCTCCTCCTCTCAGTCAGCTGTTAGCAAAGTCTTAAAATCTCATCAGACCTGGAAAATGTCTTGTGCGCATGCGCACCGGGGTTCGCAACAGCTGTCGCTCCAGTTGGTGGTGACGTATTCCCCCCCCCCCCCTATCAGCAGCCCTGGGTGTTAGTGATGCAGGAATAGAGGGGAAATCTTCCAACGGGGACACCTGTCTCAGCGACAATTTTCTAAGACCTCTCATTTTGGAAAGATGTCCTCCCACTTCTTTTGTCAGGTCACTAACCTGGCTCTTCTGATTGGCAGGGCTGTATGAATTTTGAATTTCACTGACAGACATACATTTTCTTTATATATATATATATATATACGCACACGCACTATGTTGTCAAAAGTATTGGGACGCCTGCCTTTACACGCTCATGAACTTTAATGGCATCCCAGTCTTAGTCCGTAGGGTTCAATATTGAGTTGGCTCCACCCTTTGCAGCTATAACAGCTTCAACTCTTCGGGGAAGGCTGTCCACAAGGTTTAGGAGTGTGTCTATGGGAATGTTTCACCATTCTTCCAGAAGAGCATTTGTGAGGTCAGGCACTGATGTTGGACAAAAAACAAACACAAGGGCGCACCAACCTAGTTCATTATCCTCCACAAAGATTTTATAATACTCACAAACAAGTTCTTGGTACAAGCATATCAAATGGATGCATTGCCATCAGCATCCAAACCAAAGGGTGTATCGTCCTCTGGAGGTTTACGCGTTTCGAGGCTTTGCCTCTTCCTCAGAGCCTGATGTTGGACAAGAAGGCCTGTTTTGCAGTCTCCAATCTGATTCATCTGGTTCTATGGGGTTGAGGTCAGGACTCTGTGAAGGCCAGTCAAGTTCCTCCACCCCAAACTCGCTCATCCATGTCTTTACGGACCTTGCTTTGTGCACTGGTGTGCAGTCATGTTGGAAAAGGAGGAGGCCATTCCCAAACTATTCCCACAAAGTTGGGAGCATAAACTTGTCCAAAATGTCTTGGTATGCTGATGCCTTAAAATTTCCCTTCACTGGAACTAAGGGGCCAAGCCTAACCCCTGAAAAACAACCCCACACCATAATCCCCCCTCCACAAAATGATTTGGACCAGTGCACAAAGCAAGGTCCATAAAGACATGAATGAGCGAGTTTAGGGTGGCGGAACTTGACTGGGCTGCCAGCACAAAGGCTGAGCTGTCAAAGACAGCTCTTGGTTTAGACTAAAGATCGGTAGCTGGCTGGACCGGCCTTTTGTAGGCAGGTGCAGTCTGCTGTCTCCACTGCAGGTGGTACTCAACCGATGGCTCTTCTATGGTTTCCTTAGTCTCTGTGGCAGTGATCCCATTGGATGCTGGTCACCTGTGGGACTCTGGTGGCCATCTTGGGTGTGGCAGAGTCTGTTTAAGACCCTGGCCCCTGCATTAATGTGTGGGTAGTGTAGGGACAGGTCACCTGTCTTTCAGGGAGAGTTTTAGCTGCAGGGAAAGGTTCCAGTTGAGTAGGGAAAGCCTAGGTATTTGCACACTCCTTGGACACCTTCCTGTTTGGGCTTCCTGAGGCCACTTTCTGCCCCCCAAGACAGGTGCTGTCAGTTCGGCTGAAGCCTGCCCAGCTACATGCTATTGGTCTTTGGGGTTTTCCCAGTTGGGCCTCCTACCACCAGGTTGTTGTGAACTTTTTGCCGTACTTCAATACAAATTCTACCATTTGAACCTGGACTGTGTGTCTGTCGCCATACCATGCTGCACCCAACCACATTCCGGTCATGTGACCACTGATCACCATTCTCTCCACCCCCCAGGCTTTCAAAACCATTTAAAACAGTGGTATTGAATTAAAATTCACAAAGGTCCAGTCAGTAAAATATTCTTTCAGCAGAGGTCCGAATTTAAAATGCTTGTGCGATGACCACCCTGTATACTCTCAACCAATCACCTGCTTGTTAACTTTGGTAGCCCCCGCCCTCTGTCCAAAGCTGTCCTGCCTCCAGCTCTTGGCTCTGTGAGAATGGCAGTGGTGATGGCTGTGGGCAGAATGACTCTAAAGGGTGGGACCGCAGGGATCCTGATGAGACATTAACTGGGTCCGGATCTGGACCGCGGTCCGCCATTAAGTGATACCTGGTTTAAAGGGACGCCAGGGTGGGCGGGGTTAAAAAATCCAAGTGGGACTTCTTCAGTTTTCCTCTTGTAAAGGACATAATGAACCACAAACAGTCTATGGTAAAAGTGCAGGCCCCTGAAAGGTTAAAGCTCTAAACCTATTGGTCAGATTACCCTTTCACAAACCGCCACTGACTCATGTTATTTCTGAGCCCCATTGACTCTCCATGTGTTTTACACAACTATTTGGTGTTAGTTTTACAGAAACTTCGGCAATCAAGCGACGTGTCCGGCGAAATTGCAGAAATGAAGGAGGAAGGGGAACGGATGTCCCAGGAGAAGCCCGTGTCCTTTATTGAATTATTCCGCTCCAGGCAGTATCGCCAGCCCATCATGATCGCCATCGTTCTGCAGCTGTCGCAGCAACTGTCCGGGATCAATGCCGTGCGTATCCTCCCTGCCTATCTTCTAAACCTTTTCTCAGCTTCCTCTTACTATGCAGGCAGGTCAGGATAAAAGTGAAGAGAGGGCAGATCAGATGTTTGGGGCTGAAATAGTACTACTGGTAACATTTCACCTGCAGGAAAATTAAATCAACTGGACCTTTCATGGTGGGGACAGTTTCCTGGGGGGGGGGGGGGGGGGGCTAAAGAAAATGCAACACAAAGAGATGCATTTGTTAAAAAAATAAATAAATAAATGTGCAGAGCTATTCCCTTTGTGCAAATAAGGGAAAAAACTGAATGCTACTAGGAAATTTCCTTTGCAGGTTGAATGTTCCTCATGCATATAGAACAGAATGAAACAGGAAATCACAGCCTTAGGCCAGTAGATGAAGCTGACAATTACAGTAAATATGTATTTATTTCCTATGATCATCAGCTCCAACTAGTGGCCCTAATGCAGTATTTTTCTGATTCACTCCATGAAGAACATTCAACCTAGTGAGAAAATAGCCTAATAACATTCCTTTTTCCCCCATTCAAAAAGGACAAATATGGCATACACACAGTTTCACCAGATGGGCAGCTTACCCCCCAAAGTGGACAGCAGTCATAGTGAAAGGTGGTGATGTCTTAAAGAATAAATTCTATTTTACCACACCTTTTGACATGGCAATGCAAAAAAAGAGGGGTCATAAGGGATAAACTACAAATTAGGAAGTACTTTACGAACCGAACACGGTGACTATTATAGAAACTTGACCAATAAAGTACGAAATAAAATTCTATGCTATCACCCCGCACTGATCAAGGTCCTAATGGAGGAGTATTTCCACTTAGGGCCACCAGCCCATCATATATTATTTGTACTGTCCCTAGGGACCAATGTTGCTCAGCTCATTCCTTCTCTGGTACTACTGAAGACTGCAATTACCTAAATACAAAGAAAAAAAGAACACATGCCTTCCACTAGAGGGAAGAGGAAACTTGGGGGAGGTACAAATGCACTAAAAAAAATAAACAGAATATCAGAGGTGTAACTACAGAGGTCGAATGGCGGCCCGACCCCATACTCCAGAGAGCCGGGGCATCCCCCTGTATACCGGGATAGGAGGGACGGTGGGGCAGGATGTAGAGAAACTGATTCCCTCCACCTTCCTCCTGCAGCCGCTGGAAGCCTGCTTCTCCTTCTCTGCCTCCCGCAGGCATTCAGTGGCTGCAGGAGGAAGATGGAGGGGATCGTTTTCTCTACATGCTGCCCCATTTCCCCTCCTATCCTGGTCCTGCGGCCCCCCTGTGTGCTCTCCTGCCCCCCCCCCAACCCCCGCGCTGCTAGATTCCTCTCTCCCCTCTCCCGCTGGCTGCTGCAAGAAGGAAATCAAGATAGAGAGCGTAGGGAAGGGGCAGGTAAATATGTAATTTACCTGCCCCTTCCTTTTCTGAATAGACCGAGTCATTGATCTGTACTGATTGCTTCTGTGTCCGTTCATAACTAAAGCATAGTAAACGTTGCTTACTATGCTTCGGTTTGTGAATGAACAGGAAGCCTCTGTACAGAGCTATTCCTGTCCATTCATTTTGTGTAGCTGAGGCTGGAGAGAAGGAGATTGAGGGCTGTGTCCTCAGTCACTTTCTCTGTCTCAAAAGTGAGACATCAGGGGGTCTGTGTAGACTCCTGATAATTTACCAAAGTCCCCCAACGGGGCTCCTAAAAAAATGGTAAAAAATAATTAAAAATAAATTAATAAAAAAATGGTAAAAAAACAATAAAAAAAACTATTGACACCAGGGTCGCAAAGGTTGCACTTGCGACCAGGCCACTGGGCTCAGAGGGAAGGGCCCTGGGCTTAGAGGGGAGGGTCACAGCTGGGGGTCAGGGGGCCTTTAATGGTTCCTATGCTAGTGTTTACTATGCTTCAGTTTGTGAATGAACAGGAAGCCTCTGTACAGAGCTATTCCTGTCCATTCAGGAAGGAGATTGAGGGCTGCGTCCTCAGTCACTTTCTCTGTCTCAAAAGTGAGACATCAGGGGGTCTGTTTAGACTCCAGATAATTTACCAAAGTCCCCCAACGGGCTCCTAAAAAAATGGCAAAAAAAATTAAAAATAAATTAATAAAAAAATGGTAAACACAATAAAATAAAAAAACTACTGACACCAGGGTCGCAAAGGTTGCACTTGCGACTGGGCCACTGGGCTCGGAGGGAAGGGCCCTGGGCCTAGAGGGAAGGGCCACAGCTGGGGGTCAGGGGGGCCTTTAATGGTTTCCCGCACCAAGGCCCTGAAGGTTCTAGTTACGCCTTTGCTGTTTATGTTCCATGGAACAAGGCTAGTTGCAGAATTTGATGGGTTGCTATTCTACTGCCCATCTTGATACTTCTAGTCTTGCCCTTTACTATTGAATAGCATATGTAATCTTCTTCTTGCAGGTCTTCTACTACTCAACCAGTATTTTTGAGAATGCCAAAGTCCCCAATCCGATTTACGCCACCATCGGAGCTGGTATTGTGAATGTGGTGTTCACAGTTGTATCGGTGAGTATGTTACATGTGCCACTGAGCAGCCATAGGCTGTTTGCCATGGTAAAGTCCTCTAAAATATGTTTTCTCTGCAGCACTACAGTCCATGAACGGTTCTTGCCTCCTCCATGGTTTTAGATTACTTACACTAATGCAGGGCTTTTTTTCAGCGGGATTGCGGTGGAACGCCGTTCCGGCACCTCCAGCACTGAATATATGTAATGGCAAGGAGTGATGGGGGGGGGGGGGGCGGTTTATTGTCTTTTGTGGGGATCTATTTTTGCATGGTGTTTACTGTTGCTGGGTAGGTTTATTGTTGGTTGTGGGGGGGGGGTCTAATGTTGCTGGGGGGTCAGTTGTTGCTGGGAGAGATCTACTGTTGAGGGAGAGGTCTATTGTTGCTGGCTGCTGGAGTGTCTATTGATGGTGGTTGCTGGGAGATTTGTTGCTGCTGCTAGGGATCTATTGTTGCTGGAGCAGAATTTTTTTTCCGGGGGTCCATTGTTGCTGGGGGGAGTCTACTGTTGTGTGGGGATCTATTGTTGCTGGGGTGGGGTCTATTTTTGCTCACTGCAGGGGTTCTATTTTACCATCTTTCTTGTTATCATTAAAAAAAATCCATACAAATTACTTTGTAGCAGAAAACGATACTTGTTTCTGTATTCTCTAAAAGGGGCGGTACTAGGATGTGAGTAGGGGGTGGAACCAAGGAACAGTGCTCAAAGATGGGTAGGGAGCAGAGACGAAGGGTGTGCAGCCGTTTGTCTTCATGGGCTTCAATGCACGGAGTGAGGATGGACTTGTTGGCTAACACCTGGGACACCCATAGCTGGAAGGAGAGAACACAATGATGTCCCAACCTGAAGACTGACCTTTTATTGCATTTCATCCTTTGATGCCTAATAATTCATCTACGATTAATCAAGAAAGGGTGAAACACGTTAGAGTGATGGTTTTTTCCGATGCAGATGTCAATGTGTTTTCTGGATAGTTCCATAAAGCGTTTCTGAAGAAGTGTCCTTATTGGTGTGCGGGCATTTGTCTTCTTGGGCTTGAGTGCACGGAGCGAGGATGGACTCCTTGGCCGGAACCTTGGACACCCGTAGTTGGAGGAAGAAAACACACTGAGATCACCACCTGAAGACTTGCCTACTAATGCATTTCCCGGAAGGGTGAAACACGTTAGAGGGGTGTTTTTCAGGTAGCAACATCAATGTGTTTTCTGGAAGGAGGTCCCAAACTGAAGACTGATCTTCTAATGTGTTTCATCCTTTGATGCCTAATCATTCATATACTATTAAGCCTGCAAGGGTAAAACACATTAGAGGGGTGGTCTTCAGGTGGGAATGTCAATGTATTTTCTGGATAATTCATTAAAGCTTTTCTGAGGAAGTGACCTCATCTGTGTATGGCCATTTGTCTTCTTAAACTTGAGTGCACAGAGCGAGAATGGGCTTCTTGGCCAACACCAGGGACACCCGTAGCCGGAGGGAAAAGAAACACGGACGTCCCAAACTGAAGACTGACCTTCTAATGTGCTTCATCAATTTGATGCCCAATAATTCATCTATGATTAAGCCTGGAAGGGTGAAACATATTAGAGGGATGGTCTTCAGATGGAGATATCAATGTGTTTTCTGGATAGTTCAATAAAGCATTTCTGAAGAAGTGTCCTTATTGGTGTGCGGGCATTTGTCTTCTTGGGCTTCAGTGCACAGAGCGAGGATGGACTCCTTGGCCGGAACCTTGGACACCCGTAGTTGGAGGAAGAAAACACACTGACGTCACCACCTGAAGACTTGCCTACTAATGCATTTCCTGGAAGGGTGAAACACGTTAGAGGGGTGTTCTTCAGGTAGCGACATCAATGTGTTTTCTGGATGGATCAATAAAGTGACCTCATCGGTGTGCAGCCATTTGTCTTCTTGGGCTTGAGAGGATGGACTCCTTTGCTGGCACCTGGGACACCCATAGCTGGAGGGCAATGTGTGAGTTTAGAGCGGTGCAAGCTTCTATTGTTTCATTACCCGTGATGTCAATTCAGTTGATGGGAGATGCTTGCATCTCCCATCAACACAGGCCCAAAATCCATCTACACTGGCCCCTAATCTACGTATGACTCCCATCTTTCTCAGGAAAAAGTTTCTCTATTTTATTGTGAATACGTGAATTCATACAAAAGGATCAGTAATGAACTCTCCCAACTATTGTCTCTTTCAGCTTTTGGTTGTAGAACGGGCTGGTCGGCGGACACTACACCTCACCGGCCTCGGTGGAATGGCGGTATTCGCTCTCATATTGACAATTGCTCTTAAGCTTACGGTGAGAACTCATTATTTCATGTTTCCTAATCAAATTATCTTTCCTATTCTACTTCATCTTTCAGTCTTCTCCATATTCACCTTACCATGAGGTCTTATCATACTCTGATCTGAAGACCTAAATACAGTATAGTATGGTTATGTGTAAATTTCACTGAAAATACAGTATATATATTTTTTGTTACTGGATGAATTAGATTCTTTCCCATATGGTAAATGATACAATACTAGGGTGCAAAAAAAAGAACACCTCAGTTTCCAATTATTGTTTCCCTTTCCTCAAGGAAATCCGTTTTTTCACCAGTTATTAGAGATGAGTGGTGTGATTTAACCAAAGCTAACTTTTTTCAGCTAAATAACTAATTTATACAAATTTAAAGTTAGTAAAGCGCAATCGTCTAGTTACAATGTTAGTACAATCATGTGACCAAGTTTCAAAAAAATATCAGTGAACAAATAAATCTACACAAATGTCCCAATAGGTGAAAAAGACAGGAAAAGGTAAAAAAAAAAAAAAAAAATCCTTACATCGAATATATTCATCCATCCGCACAGATCTCCATGTATCCCTAAAGGGGAACAGTGTGTCTTTACTCTCTGGTCAAAACTGGAGGTGAGCTACTAGAAAGTTGATCATTATACACAGAGGTGGCAAGAACACTCGATATAAGGATTGTTTTAACAGTTTTTTGTTTTTTATTATATCATTTTTTTTTTGTATGGTTTTCTTCTCCTTGGAAATTTGTGCAGATTTGCTTGGCCACTGATATTTTTTGCACAGTTTGCACGATAATTTGGAACATTCGATATAAGGGTTTTTATTTTGTACTGTGACATACTGAAGCAGAGCATGATCCCCTCTCTTCGGAGACTGGGTCACAGGGCAATATTCCATTCCACATTCCATGGTCTGGGGCTGCATGAGTGCTGCCGGCACTGGGGAGCTACAGTTCATTGAGGGAACCATGAATGCCTACATATACTGTGACATACTGAAGCAGAGCATGATCCCCTCCCTTCAGAGACTGGGCCACAGGGTAGTATTCCATTCCATGGTCTGGGGCTGCATGAGTGCTGCCGGCACTGGGGAGCTACAGTTCATTGAGGGAACCATGAATGCCAACATATACTGTGACATACTGAAGCAGAGCATGATCCCCTCCCTTCAGAGACTGGGCTGCAGGGCAGTATTCCATTTCACATTCCATGGTCTGGGGCTGCATGAGTGCTGCCGGCACTGGGGAGCTACAGTTTATTGAGGGAACCATGAATGCCAACATGTACTGTGACATACTGAAGCAGAGCATGATCTCCTCCCTTTGGAGACTGGGCCGCAGGGCAGTATTCCATTCCATGGTCTGGGGTTGCATGAGTGCTGCCGACACTGGGGAGCTACCGTTCATTGAGGGAACCATGAATGCCAACATGTACTGTGACATACTGAAGCAGAGCATGATCTCCTCCCTTCAGAGACTGGGCTGCAGGGCAGTATTCCATTCCACATTCCATGGTCTGGGGCTGCATGAGTGCTGCCGGCACTGGGGAGCTACCGTTCATTGAGGGAACCATGAATGCCAACATGTACTGTGACATACTGAAGCAGAGCATGATCTCCTCCCTTCGGAGACTGCTCTGCAGGGTAGTATTCCATTCCATAGTCTGGGGCTGCATGAGTGCTGGCGGCACTGGGGAGCTACAGTTCATTGAGGGAACCATTAATGCCAACATGTACTGTGACATACTGAAGCAGAGCATGGTCCCCTCCCTTCGGAGACTGGGCCGCAGGGCAATATTCCAATATGATAACGACCTCAAACACTCCTCCAAGATGACCACTGCCTTGCTAAAGAAGCTGAGGGTAAAGGTGATGGACTGGCCAAGCATGTCTCCAGACCTAAACCCTACTGAGCATCTGTGGGGCATCCTCAAATGGAAGGTGGAGGAGCGCAAGATCTCTACTATCCACCGGCTCCTTGATGTTGTCATGGAAGAGTGGAAGAGGACTTCAGTGGCAACCTGTGAAGCTCTGGTGAACTCCATGCCCAAGAGGGTTAAGGCAGTGCTGGAAAAGAATGGTGGCCACACAAAATATTGACACCTTGGGCTCAATTTGGACATTGTCACTTAGGGGTGTACTCACTTTCGTTGCCAGCGGTTTAGACATTAATGGCTGTGTGTTGAGTTATTTTGAGGGGACAGCAAATTTACACTGTTATACAAGCTGTACACTCACTACTTTACATTGTAGCAAAGTGTAATTTCTTCAGTGTTGTTCCATTGGATAATTCAGGTACACATGACGCCCGTCGATATTGTCCAGTCAGCTCATGCCATTTCTCTTGGTGGGTTGGACTAGCATCCGAAAATATAGAATCTTTCTGATTTTCGAATCCGTTTGATTCGATAATATCGAATATACAGGTATAATAATCTTCAGGAAAAAGTGTAAAATTTTTGAATCCACCAGGACCAAGGAATATACGAAATGAATGCCGAAAATGAATCAGGTCAACATAACGAATATGACAAAACAAAATTCTTCAATGAGCAGATGCTTCTGAAAAAAACAAAATTTACGGTGTGCACATCTAATTCTCAGTACCTAATGTCATCTTTTCTAGCTGACAAGGACCATTTGTTGGCACATGTAGAGGTCGTGGATAGTTAATAGGAACTTCCCTAACTTCCAACTGCCATTTAAAGCCTACTGCACCTGAAAGCCACCATAAGCTTTCTTTATTGACACCAGAGCATTTGGTGATATAGTCAATATTTGATAAAATGTCTTGATTTTCTCCAAAATATTCTACAAACTATGGTATATATGTGAAAATGGATCAATTCTGATGTACTAACAGCCGATCTCATTTTTTATCCATTTGCTGACTGCCTGACGTACATTTACTGTTGCAAAGTGGCTCTATTGCGCACAATCACGCACGTGTACGTCATTTTGTGCAATAGCCACTAGGTGGCGGGAGTGCGCCGCCGGAGGCGTGGTCGCGTGCTGATTGGACAGAGGTGGGGCCAATCAGTGGGTCCGGCAGACCCGATGTCCGCCAGCCACCCGCGATTGTTCCGGAGAGAGGCAGAACGGCTGTCTGCCTATGTAAACAAAGCAGATCTCCATTCTTGCAGGGGAGAAGAAGAAGATCTTGTGAAGAGCAACCCCACCACAGTTAGAAAGCACCCCCTAGGTACATATTTAACCCTTTGATCGCCCCTGATGTTAACCCCTTCCCTGCCAGTGTCATTAGTACAGTAACAGTGCAAATTTCTAGCGCTGATCACTGTAATCGTGTCACTGGTCCCCAAAAAAGTGGCAAAAGGGTCAGTTAGATGTCCAATTTGTCGCAATGTCGCAGTCCCGCTAAAAATCTCTGATCGCCGCCATTACAAGTAAAAAATAAAAATGCCGTACAAAATATCCCATAGATTGTAGGCGTTATCATTTTTGCCAACCAATCAATATACGCTTATTTGGATTTTTTTTTACCAAAAATATGTAGCAGAATATAAATTGGCCTAAATTTATGAAGAAAATTAGATTTTTGAAATTTTTTTTTATTGGATGTGTTTTATAGCAGAAAGTAAAAAATATACATATATTTTAATTTGTTTGCTTATTGCGCAAAAAATAAAAATTGCAGAGGTGATTAAATACCCCCAAAAGAAAGCTCTATTTGTGGGGAAAAGAGGACATCAATTTTAATTAGGTACAGCATCACATGACCGCGCAATTGTCAGTTAAAATAACGCAGTGCCGAATCGCAAAAAAATGACCTGGTCATTAAGAGGGTAAAACCTTCTGGGGCTGAAGTGGCGAAGGCCCTAAAATTCCAGGACAGTAAAAATAAATTTCCCAAATGACCCCTCCGAGGTATTTAGTAAGAGATATTGAGAGATTTTTGATGTTGCAGTTTTTTGTCACAATTTTTTGGTTACCAACAGCGGTCACTGGAGCAGCCTGCTGTGCGGCCCCAACCCGGAACAGGCTGGATGATGTACATACAGTATATATGTGATTCAGCCTGCCTGTGCCGCCCTGCCACAGTAAAAGCACTGTGGCCATGCGGCAACTGTTATTTTTATGGGTTTGCTTCCATTTCTTCCCTTGCTAACCTAAGTTGTGCACTAGATCCCATTCTCTTTTATAATCTGCACCTTTCTGACCACTTTTCTATTAGTTTGTGTCTAACTCTTATCTCATTATATGGTTCTCTTTAGGAACAGGCCTTTGGGTGGAGTTACCTGAGCATTGTGGCCATCTACCTCTATGTGGCTTTCTTTGAGATTGGCCCAGGACCTATCCCTTGGTTCATCGTGGCTGAGCTTTTTAGCCAGGGACCACGACCAGCAGCTATGGCCATATCAGGCTGCTCAAACTGGACAGCCAACTTCCTTGTTGGGTTGTTATTCCCCTATGCAGCGGTAAGTGGAATGGGATTATGTATGATTTGGTTTGAGGAGAAGCATGTTAATTATAGTACTCAGCTATATTTCCTAAGGTCATCTTGACTCAAGGTTTCCTAAGATCATCTTGAGTTCATCTTGACTCAAGGTTTCCTAAGATCATCTTGACTCAAAGTTTCCTAGAGTCATCTTTAGTCATTTGACTTAAGGTTTCCTAAGGTCATCTTGATTTAATCTTGATTGAAGGTTTCCTATGGTCATCTTGACTCAAGGTTTTCTAAGATCATCTTGACTCAAAGTTTCCTAGAGTCATCTTTAGTCATTTGACTTAAGGTTTCCTAAGGTCATCTTGAGTTAATCTTGATTGAAGGTTTCCTAAGGTCATCTTCAATCAAGGTTTCCTAAGGTCATCTGCACTCAAGATTTCCTAAGGTCGTCTTGGTTCAAGGTTTCCTAGGGTCACCTTAATTTCATCTTGACTCAAGGTTTTTTGAGTTTTGGAGGTTTACATCTCAGCTTCAAGTTATTTTCTTTAGATCAGTTGTAGCAGCTTATGCCTGTGTACACTATGTTAATCATTTCTTCCCTTTTTCAAGATTCAAGGTTTCCTTAGGTCACTTTAAGTTAATCTTGACTTGACTTAGGAACAGGCCTTTTGCTGGAGTTATGTGAGCATTGTGGCAGTCTACTTCTTTGTGGCTCTTTTTGAGATTCGCCCAGGACCTATCCCTTGGTTCATCTTGCTGAGCTTTTCAATAGTAGTCAGCTATATTTCCTAAGGTCATCTTAAATTCATCTTGACTCAAGGTTTTCTAAGGTCATCTTGAGTTCATCTTGACTTAAGGTTTCCTAAGGTCATCTTGAGTTTATCTTGATTGAAGGTTTCCTAAGGTCATCTTGACGCAAGGTTTTCTATGATCATCTTGAGTTCATCTTGACGCAAAGTTGCCTAAGGTCATCTTGAGTTTATCTTGACTTAAGGTTTCCTAAGTTCATCTTGACTTAAGGTTTCCTAAGGTCATCTTGAGTTCTTCTTAATTGAAGGTTTCCTAAGGTCATCTTGACTCAAGGTTTCCTAAGGTCATCTTGGTTCAAGGTTTCCTAAGGTAACCTTGAGTTCATCTTGACTCAAAGTTTCCTAAGGTCATCTTTAGTTCATCTTGACTTAAGGTTTCCTAAGGTCATCTTGACTCAAGGTTTTCTATGATCATCTTGAGTTCATCTTGACGCAAAGTTGCCTAAGGTCATCTTGAGTTCATCTTGACTTAAGGTTTCCTAAGTTCATCTTGAGTTTATCTTGACTTAAGGTTTCCTAAGGTCATCTTGACTTCATCTTAATTGAAGGTTTCCTAAGGTCATCTTGACTCAAGGTTTCCTAAGGTCATCTTGGTTCAAGGTTTCCTAAGGTAACCTTGAGTTCATCTTGACTCAAAGTTTCCTAAGGTCATCTTTAGTTCATCTTGACTCAAAGTTTCCTAAGGTAATCTTTAGTTCATCTTAATTGAAGGTTTCCTAAGGTCATCTTGAGTTCATCTTAATTGAAGGTTTCCTAAGGTCATCTTAACTCAAGGTTTCCTAAGGTCATCTTGGTTCAAGGTTTCCTAAGGTAACCTTGAGTTCATCTTGACTTAAGGTTTCCTAAGGTCATCTTGACTCAAGGTTTCCTAAGGTCATCTTGAGTTCATCTTGACTCAAAGTTTCCTAAGGTCATCTTTAGTTCATCTTAATTGAAGATTTCCTAGGGTCATTTTGACTCAAGGTGTCCTAAGGTCATCTTGGTTCAAGGTTTCCTAAGGTAACCTTGAGTTCATCTTGACTTAAGGTTTCCTAAGGTCATCTTGACTCAAGGTTTCCTAAGGTCATCTTGAGTTCATCTTGACTCAAAGTTTCCTAAGGTCATCTTTAGTTCATCTTAATTGAAGATTTCCTAGGGTCATTTTGACTCAAGGTTTCCTAAGGTCATCTTGGTTCAAGGTTTCCTAAGGTAACCTTGAGTTCATCTTGACTCAAAGTTTCCTAAGGTCATCTTTAGTTCATCTTGATTGAAGGTTTCCTAAGGTCATCTTGACTCAAGGTTTTCTATGATCATCTTGAGTTCAAATTGACGCAAAGTTGCCTAAGGTCATCTTGAGTTCATCTTGACTTAAGGTTTCCTAAGGTCATCTTGAGTTCATCTTAATTGAAGGTTTCCTAAGGTCATCTTGACTCAAAGTTTCCTAAGGTCATCTTTAGTTCATCTTGACTTAAGGTTTCCTAAGGTCATCTTGACTTAAGGTTTCCTAAGGTCATCTTGACTCAAGGTTTCCTAAGGTCATCTTGAGTTCATCTTAATTGAAGGTTTAATAAGGTCATCTTGAGTTCATCTTAATTGAAGGTTTCCTAAGGTCATCTTAACTCAAGGTTTCCTAAGGTCATCTTGGTTCAAGGTTTCCTAAGGTAACCTTGAGTTCATCTTGACTCAAAGTTTCCTAAGGTCATCTTTAGTTCATCTTGACTTAAGGTTTCCTAAGGTCATCTTGACTCAAAGTTTCCTAAGGTCATCTTTAGTTCATCTTAATTGAAGATTTCCTAGGGTCATCTTGACTCAAGGTTTTCTATGATCATCTTGAGTTCATCTTGACGCAAAGTTGCCTAAGGTCATCTTGAGTTCATCTTGACTTAAGGTTTCCTAAGGTCATCTTGAGTTCATCTTAATTGAAGGTTTCCTAAGGTCATCTTGACTCAAGGTTTCCTAAGGTCATCTTGAGTTCATCTTGACTCAAAGTTTCCTAAGGTCATCTTTAGTTCATCTTGACTTAAGGTTTCCTAAGGTCATCTTGACTTAAGGTTTCCTAAGGTCATCTTGACTCAAGGTTTCCTAAGGTCATCTTGAGTTCATCTTGACTCAAAGTTTCCTAAGGTCATCTTGAGTTCATCTTAATTGAAGGTTTCCTAAGGTCATCTTAACTCAAGGTTTCCTAAGGTCATCTTGGTTCAAGGTTTCCTAAGGTAACCTTGAGTTCATCTTGACTCAAAGTTTCCTAAGGTCATCTTTAGTTCATCTTGACTTAAGGTTTCCTAAGGTCATCTTGACTTAAGGTTTCCTAAGGTCATCTTGACTTAAGGTTTCCTAAGGTTATCTTGACTCAAAGTTTCCTAAGGTCATCTTTAGTTCATCTTAATTGAAGATTTCCTAGGGTCATCTTGACTCAAGGTTTCCTAAGGTCATCTTGGTTCAAGGTTTCCTTAGGTCACTTTGAGTTAATCTTGACTTGACTTAGGAATAGGCCTTTTGGTGGAGTTATGTGAGCATTGTGGCCATCTACCTCTTTGTGGCTCTTTTTGAGATTGGCCCAGGACCCTTGGTACATTTTGCTGAGCTTTTCAGTAGCAGTCAGCTATATTTCCTAAGGTCATCTTGACTCAAGGTTTCCTAGGGTCATCTTGACTCAAGGTTTCCTAGGGTCATCTTGACTCAAGGTTTTCTAAGGTCACCTTGAGTTCATCTTGACTCAAGGTTTTTTGAGTTGTGGAGGTTCACATCTCAACTTCAAGTTATTTTCTTTAGATCAGTTGTAGCAGCTCATGCCGGTATACACTATGTTAATTGCTTCTTCCCTTTTTCTTTTGTTTTATTTTACTGTTCTGCGCTTTCTCACAAAAAGCTTGGATGTGGTCCATACGTCTTCCTCATCTTCGTGGTACTTCTGATATTGTTCTTCATCTTCACATTCTTCAAAGTTCCAGAGACTCGCGGACGGACATTCGAGGAGATTTCCAAGGATTTCCAAAAGTCCAAGGGACTGGGTCATGGCGGCCCGAGTAGCAGCGTGGAGTTGACTGGAGTGAAAGTGCCTTCAGAACAGATGGAGTAGGAGGAAAGTGATGGACCTGCACAGAAACTATACTGTAAATAACAGTGAGGACCTTATTCTGGGGACAACTGGTGCATCACAGATTAGCAACAAGTTTCAATGAGGACACAAAGCCGGTTTCTCAAACCGTAAAATAATTGTCCTCTTTTTTTTTTTTTTTCATTATGAAGAAACTCTCTGATGTACTGGGATAAAGGAACTGTGATTAGTATGGCTTGGGAAGATGGTGGGCCAAAAACTCTGAGAACTTCTGGAAGCAGTTGCACGTATTTCAACTTTTTGGAACTTTGGAAAACCAAGCCCTTGAAAGAACCTCTCTTGTATATGACAGCAGCTGGTTTCCTCACCAGATTGTGCGGTAAAATAGATGGGGCTTTGATATCAGGCACAGTTAGGGGTGTAATCAGTCCAGTAACAGCTCTTGGCAAGGAAGACTGAGGCAGGACATGAATTCCACCACTGTTTACGAGACATTTTCATAACTAGGGGTTTATACAGTAACGGGAGTGAAGGTATGCCAGGTGATGTAACCAGGGCTTTTTTTCTCAGAGAATAGGTGCAGGAACTCCCCCTTCTAAGTTACTTTGTGTCTCCGCCCCCTACCCTCCTCCGAGCACTAACCCTTGGTTCCACCCCTTCCAACCTCCGAGAACTAATCCTTGGCCCTTGGTTCCACCCCTTCCAACCTCTGAGCACTAACCCTTGGTTCCACCCCTTCCAACCTCCGAGCACTGACCCTTGGTTCCACCCCTTCCAACCTCTGAGCACTAACCCTTGGTTCCACCCCTTCCAACCTCCGAGCACTGACCCTTGGTTCCACCCCTTACAACCTCCGAGCACTGACCCTTGGTTCCACCCCTTCCAACCTCTGAGCACTAACCCTTGGTTCCACCCCTTCCAACCTCCGAGCACTGACCCTTGGTTCCACCCCTTACAACCTCCGAGCACTGACCCTTGGTTCCACCCCTTCCAACCTCCGAGCACTGACCCTTGGTTCCATCCCTTCCAACCTCCGAGCACTGACCCTTGGTTCCACCCCTTCCAACCTCCGAGCACTGACCCTTGGTTCCACCCCTTCCAACCTCCGAGCACTGACCCTTGGTTCCACCCCTTCCAACCTCCGAGCACTGACCCTTGGTTCCACCCCTTCCAACCTCCGAGCACTGACCCTTGGTTCCACCCCTTCCAACCTCTGAGCACTGACCCTTGGTTTCACCCCCTACCCAGCTTCCAGTACAGCCCCTTTTAGAGAATATAGAGCCACGTATAATTTTGTATCGGAATGTATAGAATTAGGTTATGATAACAAGAAAAGCAAAAAAATAGACCCCCCCACAGTCAGCAGCAATAGATCCCCCCCAGCAGCAATAGACTCTCTAGCAGCCAGGAACAGTGAACCCCTCCCTAAACAGTAGATCCCTTCTAGCAACAATTAACCCTCAGTATCAAAAGATCCTCAACAATAGATTGCCATGCAAAAATAGATCCCCTCCAGCAACAATAGATCACCCAGCAGCCAGCCTCAGAGTAGACCCTCCAGCACCCATTGGAGGTGCCGGAACTGCATTCCCCCACGTTCCCGCTGAAAAAAAGCCCTGGATGTAACCCATACCCCTACCCATGGGTGCTCAACCTGTGGCCCTCAAGCTGTTGCTGAGCTACAAGTCAAATCATGCCTTTGCGAGTCATGCATCAGCCTTGCAATGCCTCATGGGACTTGTAGTTCCGCAACAGGGCCCTGTGGAGGGCCACAGATTGAGCACCTACGACACCATCCAATCAGAATTAATCTATCACTGATCTACAACACAAAGTAGTATTATGATGGCGCCAACAGGTAGTAATACACGATCCACACAAACCTCCCTTAAAATGTATAAAAAGGGGAGCACCAATGGAGAGTAGGAAGCACAAGAGAAGAAAAACAGTCTCTGGATTGGGGTAAAAGTCCACCAATGTAACATATAAAGTTCATGGAATCACGAAGGACAGGTGAAGATTACACTCCCAGTCAGGGCCGGGACAAAGGGTGGGCAGGAGGGCGGCTGCCCTGGGCGCGATGGTTTATTGCAGGGATGGGGACGCCCTGATCCTAACTCTATGGGAAAGGGGGGGCGCAGTTTGGCATCTTTGCCCTGGGCCCTGGACGACCTTGTCCTGGCACTGCTCCCAGTAGCCAGCTCCACTTGAGACAGGAACAGATTTCTGGAAACACGAAAATCAACACAAGTGGGCGCCAACTAAGTGTAGTATTAACCACGTACCGACTGCCCAGCGACTATTTACGTCGCTCGTTCAACGCTAAATACCGGGGTTATGGCAGCAGATAGCTGCCATAGCCCCGGTATTTTTTTTAAACGGCAGGCGATCGGCTTTCAGATAAGGGCGGTCCCAGCGGCGGATTCGCTGCGGGTTCACCCTTACGGTGCAGCTGAAGAGGCCCCCCCCCCCCTCCCGCCGCGCTCCGGCCGTTTTCCCCGCTTACCGGACCCAGGTAAAACGATCCGGTCCTGGATCCTCAGAGACAGGAAGTCGAGTGAGGGAAAGATAGCCCCCACCCGACTCTATGGTCTTGGAGGACCGGAGCGACGTCAAACGTCATTGCCTAGGAACCGGTTTAAAGGGCCGATTTTTTTTTCAACTATTTTTTTTTCTTTTCTTTTTTTTAGTGTAGTTGTGAGATGTGAAGTAAAAATAAAAAATAATAAATAAAATAAATAGGAAAAAAAAAAGTTAAAGCGCCCTGTCCCCGTTAGAAGCGAACGCATACGCAAGTCCCGCCCACATATGTAAGAGGTGTTCAAACCACACATGTGAGGTATCGCCGCGATCGTTAGAGGGAGAGCAATAATTCTATCCTAGACCTCCTCTGTAACTCTAAACTGGTAACCTGAAGAAATTTTTAAAGTATCGCCTATGGGGATTTTTAAGTACCAATGCCTGGCGCCATTCCGCGAGCGTGCGCAATTTTTGAAGCATGACATGTTGGGTATCTATTTACTCGGCGTAAAATTTATCTTTCACATTATGGAAAAAAATTGGGCTAACTTTACTGTTTTCTTATTTTTTTTATTCAAAAAAGTGCATTTTTTCCCAAAAAAATGCGTTTGGAAGACCGCTGCGCAAATACGGTGTGATAAAAAATATTGCAACGATCTCCATTTTATTCTCTGGGATCTCTGCTAAAAAAAATATATATAATGTTTGGGGGTTCTAAGTAGTTTTCTAGCAAAAAAAAAAAAAAAACTAATTTTAGCATGAAAATACCGAGTGTCAGAAATAGGCGGGGCCTCGAAGTGGTTATTAAGTATTTTAACTGTATTAAAAGTAATATTAAAGGTTTGTTGTTTTTTCATTTTTCCCTGCTCTGTGTAATGGTTTTGCACAGAGCAGCCCTGAATCTCCTCTTCTTCTTTGATCCCCCACCGGCGCTTCTGGCTCCTCCCCCTTTACCAGTGCCCTCCAATAGCAAGCTGTTTGCTATGAGGGCACTAATGCATGCTCACTCCCAACCAAAAAAAAAAAAAACCCCACCCCTGCTCTCCCCTTATTGGCTCACTGGCTATGATTGACAGCAGT
Source organism: Pelophylax lessonae (assembly GCF_965119305.1). Lineage (NCBI taxonomy): Eukaryota > Metazoa > Chordata > Amphibia > Anura > Ranidae > Pelophylax > Pelophylax lessonae. The sequence continues at coordinate 8,405,757 of NC_138776.1, forward strand.
GAGAACCAATGGCTCCTGCTGCTGTGTCTCAGCCAAGAGGAGAGGGAGTGCTGGGAGAGCCAAGGCTCCCGTGCACAGCGCTGGATCGAGAGGGGGCTCAGGTGAGTATTAGGGAGGGGTATGGGGGTTTGAATTCATGCATTGAATGCGCCCTCAGCCTTTACAACCACTTTAAAAGGCCAAATAAAAATTCACAAGGACAACTAAGTGTAGTATTGATAAGTGTTATAATGATAACAAAAGGCTTGAGACGGGAACAGATCTCTGGAAACACAATAAGGAACACAAGGGGGCGCCTTTTTCCTATTATAATACTTATCAATACTACACTTAGCTGGCGCCCATTGTGTTTCCCGAGATCTGTTCCTGTCTCAAGCCTTTTAATATCATAATACCTATCAATACTACCTATCAATACTACACTTAGTTGGCGCCCCCTTTTATTGTGTTCCCAGAGATCTGTTCCTGTCTCAAGCCTTTTAATATGATAATACTTATCAATACTACAATTCATTGGCGCCCCTTGTGTTCCTAGTTGTGTTTCCAATGATCTGTTCCTGTCTCAAGCTATTAAATATTATAATACTCATCTATACTACACTTAGTTGGAGCCCCCTTGTGCTCCTTATTGTGTTTACAGAGATCTGCTCCTGTCTCAAGCCTTTTAATATTATAATATTTATCAATACTACACTTTGCTGGCGCCCATTGTGTTTCCAGAGATCTGTTCCTGTCTCAAGCCTATACTATTATAATACGAATCAATACTACACTTAGTTGGCGCCCATTGGGTTTCCAGAAATCTGTTCCTGTCTCAAGCCTTTTAATATTATAATACTCATCAATACTACACTTAGTTGGCACCCCATTGTGTTCCTTATTGTGTTTTTCAGAGATCTGTTCCTGTCTCAAACCTTTTAATATCATTATAATACTTATCAATACTACACTTAGTTGGCGCCCATTGTGTTTCCAGAGATCTGTTCCTGTCTCAAGCCTATACTATTATAATACGAATCAATACTACACTTAGTTGGCGCCGATTGGGTTTCCAGAAATCTGTTCCTGTCTCAAGCCTTTTAATATTATAATACTCATCAATACTACACTTAGTTGGCACCCCATTGTGTTCCTTATTGTGTTTTTCAGAGATCTGTTCCTGTCTCAAGCCTTTTAATATCATTATAATACTTATCAATACTACACTTAACTGGCGCCCATTGTGTTTCCAGAGATCTGTTCCTGTCTCAAGCATTTAAATATTATAATACTTATCAATACTATACTTTGCTGGCGCCCATTGTGTTTCCAGAGATCTTTTCCTGTCTCAAGCCTTTTAATATTATAATACTCATCAATACTACACTAAGTTGGCGCCCCCTTGTGTTCCTTATTGTGTTTCCAAAGATCTGTTCCAGTCTCTAGCCTTTTAATATCATTATAGTACTTAACGATACTACACTTAGCTGGTGCCCATTGTGTTCCCAGAGATCTGTTCCTGTTTCAAGCCTTATTAAATATTAAATCATGATAATACTCATCAATACTACACTTGGTTGGTGCCCCTTCTGTTCCTTATTGTGTTCCCAGAGATCTGTTCCTGCCTCAAGCCTTTTAATATCATTATAATACTCGTCCATACTGCACTTAGTTGGCGCCCCCTTGTGTTTCTTATTGTGTTTCCAGAGATCTGTTTCTATCTCAAGCCTTTTAATATCATTATAATACTCATCAATACTACACCTAGTTGGCGCCCATTGTGTTCCTTATTGTATTTCCAGAGATCTGTTCCTGTCTCAAGCCATTTAATATCATAATACCTATCAATACTACACTTAGTTGGCGCCCCCATTTGCGTTCCTTTTTTATTTATTTTTTTGACCACGACAAACCAAAAACAACTTTCTACCTGCCTTGCCCATCATCAATACCTCTTCTACTGAATGCCTCTGTTAGTGTTACAAGGATGTAGGGAAAACCCCCTTTAATATTGTCCTGGCTGCTGTGTCATCATTGTACATACCGGTATCATGTGTGAGTGTGCACTATTGTTTTAAAGGTCAAAAGGTAAAGTGCAGTAACCCATAGCAACCAATCAACAATCATTGTTCTTTATAAGTGGTTGGTGTGGGTAACCGCCCATCATTTTTTTTTTTTTTATTTTATTTAATAAGCCTATATATGGTATATAATGCGGTAATGTTGAGGATAATCAGGTTCTGTAATAATAAAAGGGAAATATTATTATATTTATTACAGGTGTGATGTTAAAATATATTTTTTCTACATTTTAGATTCTATTACATCACTAAAGATTCCTCTGTTCCACATTCTTCATTTATTTCTTCCCCTCATATCACGTGTGAGGTGTTATTTTTACATTATAATTATTATAAAGAGTTCCTGTCTCCGCCCATTTTATTCACTTACTACCGAATAGCTGTGCAATACTGGGGGCTAATTACTGACTAAGAGTAATTACCAGGCCTTTCCTCAGCAAGAACACCAGGGGGCGCAGTTGTGGCACTTCTGTACACTGAATGTATGCTATATTGTCAAAAGTATTGGGACGCCTGCCTTTACACACACAAACTTTAACCACTTCTGGATCGTAAGGATTTTCCCCCTTAACCACTTAAGCCCCGGAGGATTTGGATGCTCAATGACCAGGCCCTATTTTGCGATTCGGCACTGCGTGACTTTAACGGACAATTGCGCGGTCGTGCGACGCTGTACCCAAATGAAATTGACGTCATTTTTTCCCCACAAACAGTGCTTTCTTTTGGTGGTATTTGATCACCTTTGCGATTTTTTACTTTTTGCGCTATAAACAGAAAAAGAGCGTCAATTTTGAAAAAATATTATTTTTCAAATTTTTTATATAAAATTCCCCCCCAAAAAATGTAAAAAAATCAAAATGTTTTTAACATTTTAGGCCAATTTGTTTTATGCTACATATTTTTGGTAAAAAAAACCCCGCAATAAGCGTATTTTGATTGTTTTGCGTAAAAGTTATTGTGTTTACTAACTAAGGGAAAGATTTATGTCATTTTTATAGTTTTTTTTTTTAATGAGTAATGGCGGCGATCTGCGATTTTTTTTGCAGGACTGCGACATTGCGGCGGACAGATCGGACCATTAACTGACATTTTTGACACTTTTGGGGGTACCAGTGACATTACTACAGTAATCAGTGCTATACATATGCACTGTTACTGTAAAAATGACATTGTCAGGGAAGGGGTTAACTTTATTAGAGATCCAGGGGTTAAGTGTGTCCCTAGGGGTGTGATTCTAACTGTCAGGGGGCGTGGCTTGTGATGTAACCACAGAGACATGCGATCCTACATAGCAGGATTGTATGATCTCTGCTGTTACACCAGAGAGAATGACAGACGGCTTTGTTTATATCAGCCGCCTGCCTTTCTCCCTCTCCAGCGGGAGATCGCGAGTGGCCGGTGGACATCCGAGCCACCAGTCACTCGCGCGAGGATGGCCGTGAACGAGCGGGGGCGGGAGCGGCCTCTGGCGGCGTGCGCGCGCCCCCTACAGGCTCCTGGGCAAGAGACATAGTACTTCGTCACTTTGCCCAGGAGGGGCTGACTGCCGCAGTAAATGTACTTGCGGTGGTCGGCAAGTGGTTAATGACCAGGCCATATTTTGCGATTCGGCACTGTGGTACTTTAACTAAAAAAATTGCGCGGTCGTGCGACGCTGTACCCAAAAACAATTAATGTCCTTTTTTTAGCCCACAAATATATTTCCCATATTTTTTCTGCACTGGGTTGTACTAGAATGGGATAAAATGCATAAAAAACGCACTGGAAAGCACATTTTACCCCCTTTAACCAGTTATGGATCGGAAGGATTTGCCCCCTTAATGACTGGGCCATTTTTTTGCGATTCGGCACTGCGTTACTTTAACAAGAAAAATTCCGCAGTCGTGCGACGCTGTACCCAAATAAAATTTACGTCCTTTTTTCCCCACAAACAGAGCTTTCTTTTGGTGGTATTTGATCACCTGTGCGATTTTTATTTTTTGCGCTATAAATAAAAAAAAGAGAAACAACTTTGAAAAAAAAACACAATATGTTTTACTTTCTGCTATAAATCATTCCCAATAAAAAAAATTTTATATCAAAATTGTTTAACATTTTAGGCCAATTTGTATTCTGATACATATTTTTGGTAAAGAAAACCCAAAACCGCATGTTTTAATTGGTTTGCACAAAAGTTATCGCGTTTACAAACTACAGGATAGCATTTTGGACTTTTTATTTATTTATTTTTTGTTTTTATTAGTAATGGCGGCGATCGGCGATCTGCGTTTTTTGGCAGGACTGCGACATTGCGACGGACAGATTGGACCCTTGACTGACATTTTTGATACTTTTTGGGGACCGGTGACATAAATACATTAAACACTTCAGCTCCGGAAGGTTTTGACCAGGCCATTTTTTTGCGATTCAGCACTGCGTTACTTTAAAAAAAAAAAAAATTCCACAGTCATGCGACGCTGTACCCAAATACCATTGATGTCCTCCCCCCCCCCCACCCCCCACAAACAGAGATTTCTTTTGGTGGTATTTGATCACCTGTGCGGTTTTTATTTTTTGCGCTATAAACAAAAAAATAGCGTCAATTTTCAAAAAATAACAATATTTTTCAAATTTTTTTATATAAAATTCCCCCCAAAAAAAATGTAAAAATCTAAATTTTTTAACATTTTAGGCCAATTTGTGCAATAAACAAAAAAAGAGCGATAATTCAGAAAAAAAAAAACAAAAAAAAACAATATTTTTTTTACTTATTGCTATAAAACATTTCAAACAAAAAAAAAATCAATTTTTTTTATCAGTTTAGGCTGATTTGTATTCTGCTACATATTTTTGGTATAAAAAAATACCAAAAAGAGAGCACGGGGAGGAGTAGAGAAGCGTGCGGAGGACGCGACGAGAAGAGCAGCGTGGAGCGTGCACGGAAAGCCGGGGGAACTGTAGCAACATGCAACCGGCATCCACAAAGTGTTACGATAGGAGGGATTATGTTTTTTTGTGGAGTTCTGTGTTGAGGACAGCAAAGAAGTAAAAATAGACTTTGAGAAGAATAAGTTAACTTTCAGCTGTCTGGGTGGAGCTGATCATGTTAACCACTTAAGCCCCGGAAGATTTTACCCCCTTCCTGACCAGGGGGTTTTTTGCGATTTTTTCCTGCGTGACTTTAACGGACAATTGCGCGGTCGTGCGACGCTGTACCTAAACGAATTTCAAGTCCTTTTTTTCCCACAAACAGAGCTTTCTTTTGGTGGTATTTGATCACCTGTGCGATTTTTTGATCATGCGCTATAAACAAAACAAAGAGCGTAAATTTTGCAAAAATAATATTTTTCACTTTTTTTATATGAAATTCCCCCAAAAAAATTTAAAAATCTAAATTTTTTAACATTTTTGGCCAATTTGTTTTATGCTACATATGTTTGGTAAAAAAAATCGCAATAAGCGTATTTTGATTGGTTTGCACAAAAGTTATCGCGTTTACTAACTAAGGGAAAGATTTTTGTCATTTTTGGTGTTTTTGGTGTTTTTTTTTTTAACGAGTAATGGCGGCGATCTGCGATTTTTTTTGCGGGACTGCGACATTGCAGCGGACAGATCGGACCCTTGACTGACATTTTTGACACTTTTGCTTTCTCCTTTGTCAACTTAGGCCACGACTGGCCAGATTCTCCTTTTCGTAAACAACACAGGACAGATCTGTCTGTTCTTTTATGTTTGGACTCATTTGGTTCAATAGACTGATAAAGTTCAACCTCATTTAAATGTTTAACCGCTTGCCGACCGCCGCAAGTAGATATACTGCGGCGGTCACCCCCGGCCAGGCAAAGTGACGTATATACAGTATACGTCACTAGCCTGTGACCGGTTAGTGAGCCAATAGCGGGCGAGCGTGCGCCCGCTGAGGTGCGCGCCCGCCCCGACCCGTTCACGGAGGAGTCCGCGCGTGTGACCGGCGGACCCGATGTCACACTACGATCGTCTGTAGAGCGGAAGAAAGTCAGGCGGCTTATGTAAACAAGCCGCCTGTCATTCTCCCCTGGTGTAAAAATGGAGATCAGACGGTTCTACTATGTAGGACCATTGATCTCTGTTTTTACACCAATAGCCATGTCCCTATACAGTTAGAATCACGCCCCTAGGACACACTTAACCCCTCCCTCTCCAATACAGTTAACCCCTTCCCTGCCAGTGTCATTTTTACAGTAACAGTGCATATGTATAGCACTGATTACTGCAGTAATGTCACTGGTAACCCCAAAAGTGTCAAAAATGTCAGTCAAGGGTCCGATCTGTCCGCCACAATGTCGCAGTCCCGCAAAAAAAAAGAAATCGCAGATCGCCGCCATTATGCGTTAAAAAAAAAAAACCACCAAAAATGACAAAAATCTTTCCCTTAGTTAGTAAACGCAATAACTTTTGCGCAAACCAATCAAAATACGCTTATTGTGATTTTTTTTTACCAAACATAGGTAGCAGAAAACAAATTGGCCAAAATTAAAAAAAAAAAAAATTAGATTTTTACATTTTTTTTTGGGGGGGGGGGGAATTTCATATAAAAAAATGTTAAAAATATTGTTATTTTTTCAAAATACACGCTCTTTTCTTGTTTATAGCGCAAAAAGTAAAAAATCGCACAGGTGATCAAATACCACCAAAAGAAAGCTCTGTTTGTGGGAAAAAAAGGACGTAAATTTTGTTTGGGTACAGCGTCGCACGTCCGCGCAATTGTCCGTTAAAGTCGCACAGCGCCGAATCGAAAAAAGTGGCCTGGACGTAAGACAGCAAAATCCTCCGGTGGTAAAGTGGATAACAATTGGAAAGATTGGGAAGATGATTCTGATGAAGATATGTCCAATTTTGACCGCTTTTCAGAGATGATGAACAACATGGGAGGAGATGAAGATGTAGACTTACCAGAAGGAGACGGTGCAGATGATGATTCACCAGACAGTGATGATGAAAAAATGCCTGACCTGGAATAAAGAGACATCCTGTGCTTTTGGGAAAGGAGTGGGAGAATGGGAGGAAAGAATATTTCGAAACACTCTGCAACAGTTGCCGATACCCAAGTTGTAAATTGTTTTGCACAGCAATTTGAATATATTATGACCTTACAAACAGGGCACTGACAACCAAGGAATCTTCTGAAACTTGCATGTTTTAGGAACATGGTCATTCCCAGTTCCCTTCCATTTTTTTGGATGAAAAAGCTGTGATTTTGACTAGATGTGATGGAAGCTTTATTAGAATTGACAAATTTTGGTAGAAAATTACCTAGTAAATCCAAATACGGTTTTGCCAGAACATATAGGAGTTCTATTTCACATAAAACACACATTGGCTATTTTGAAGGATGTTAACTTTTTGATGTGCTCAGTACCGGCATAGCATACTTCATTTTTGTGAGAAAACAAATTATCTAATTGTTCGTTCTGATTTGATTTAACCACATCCCGCCCGCCCTATAGCAGAATGACGGCGGGAATGTGGTTGTATTATCTTGACCGGACGTCATATGACGGCGGCAGGATAATACAGCTCTGCACACCCCCCAGGGGCACGCAGAGCGGCGATCGGTGATGCGAGGTGTCAGTCTGACTCCCTGCATCTCTGATCTCGGTAAAGAGACTACTGACGTAGCTCTTTACCATGTGATCAGCCGTGTCCAATCACGGTTGGTCACATAGTAAACAGGAAGAGCCGTCGATCGGCTTTCCTTAGTTCGTACCTGACAGGCACGAGTAAAGGAGTGCCGATCGGCGGCTCCCCTGACAGGGGGGGGGGGGGTCGGCACTGGTAATCAGATCATTGATTACCAGTGCAGACCCTCGGGGGGGGGGTGCCACTAGAACCACCAGGTATACCCACCCATGACCCCAGGGATGCCCACCTATGACCCCAGGGATGCCCATTATGGCCACCAGGGATGGCAATCAGGGCTCAGGGAGCCCCCCATTGCCCTCCCCATCAGTGCGCCCGCCAGTGCCCTCCCTATCAGTGCTGCCCACCAGTGCCCATCATTGCCACCTATCAGTGTCGCCCACCAGTGCCCATTTTTGCCCACCAGTGCCGCCTATCAGTGCCCATTAGTGCCGATCAGTGCCACCTATCAGTGCCCGTCAGTGCCCACCAGTGCCGCCTATCAGTACCCATTAGTGCCCATCAGTGCCACCTATCAGTGCCCATCAGTGCCACCTATCAGTGCCCATCAATGCCGCCTATCAGTGCCCAGCAGTGCCACCTATCAGTGCCCACTAATGCTGCATATCAGTGCTACCTATCAGTGCCACATATCAGCGCCCATCAGTGCCACCTATCAGTGCCCATCAATGCCGCCTATCAGTGCCCAGCAGTGCCGCCTATCAGTGCCCACCAATGCTGCATATCAGTGCTACCTATCAGTGCCACATATCAGTGGCTATCAGTGCCGCCTATCAGTGCCACCCCATCAGTGCCACCCCATCAGTGCCACCCCATCAGTGCCTCCTCATCAGTGCCTGTCAGTGCAGTCTCATCAGGCCCCGTTCACATAGGGGCGACGCTACTTTGCACCACGACCTCCGAGGTCGCGGTGCGAGCAGCGCACCGTGACCTCGGAGCGGCCGCCACGGACTTCATAACATTGAAGTCTATGGCGGTCGCCTCCTGGTCGCCCCAAAGAAGCTCCGGGCCCTTTTTCTAGGTCGGAGCGACTTGTGTCGCTCCTATCAGAACGGGTCCGCAGCTTCCCTATGGGAGGCGACCTGCGGCGACCTGTGAGGTGAACTAGTGTGAACCGGGACTCAGTGCTCATCAGTGCAGGAAAAAACGTATTTTTTTACAAAATTGTATAACATAAACAAAAAAACTTTTTTTTTTTTCAAACTTTTCGGTCTTTTTTTATTTGTTTAGCAAAAAGGAAAAAACCCAGAGGTGAAATACCACCAAAAGAAAGCTCTATTTGTGGGAGGAAAATGACATAAATTTGGTGTAGGTACAGTGTTGCATGACCCCGCAATTGTCATTCAAAATGCAACAGCGCTAAAAGGGGAAAATTGGCCTGGGCAGGAAGGGAGGGAAAGTGCCCGGTATTGAAGTGGTTAAATGGTTTCAAAAAGCCAGCTAGTCAGTATCGGGCGCTTTCCATATCCAGCATTGTAACTCGCCGCACTACATCAGTTAAATAAATAATATGCTGCTTTGACAATGGGAAAATTACAGTAGATGCCCTAAATTTGTATAAGAGTCTCATGGTTGAGTTGAATCTTGTTCCTAAGGGTAGTGATCAATAAACCCCCCACCTTTATAACCTGAGTGTCCTGTACAATTGAACCGACCCTTTCCATCTCTACATTGGAAGAGTGTAGACAGCTGTACATTGTTTCTCTCATCAGTCTGTATATTTAGACCAAATTGTATTTGCACTGTCACAGTATATATTAAAAAGGAAAGAGTAACAATGTTTATTCACTATTCTGTTTTATTTCTTTTTGATCAGCTGAAAAAGCCTACATTGTATTGAAGGGGATTTTTTTTAATTGTTTGCGTTATTTCTAACTATTAATAGACCCTAAAAAAAATAAAAATAACAAAAAGTGTATTTTTAATTGGTTTGCGCAAAAGTTATAGCGTTTACAAACGATGGGATAGATTTTTGGACTTTTTTTTGTTACTAGTCATGGCGGTGATCTGCGATTGCTACATTGCGGCGGACAGATCGGACCTCTAACTGACATTTTTGACACTTTTTGGGGACCAGTGACATTACTACAGTAATCAGTGCTAAAAATATGCACTGTTACTGTATAAATGACACTGGCAGGGAAGGGGTTAACACTGGGGGTGATCAAAGGGGTTAAATGTATGCCTAATAGTGCTTACTGACTGTGTGGGGGAAGGGCTCTGTGACAGGCACTGAGAGATTGGGGTTGTAGCTTAGCTAAAACTCCTGATCTCTCCCTGCCTGTGTGACAGAAGACCCGCCTGCTTTGTTTACATAAGCAGGCGGGTCTTCTGTCAGTTTCTCTGACGATCACGGGAGGCCGGCAGCAATCGCCGCTGCTCCTTCTGCTGCCTGACTCCCGCTGTGTCTAATCACAGCGGGAGCGCGGTCTCGGCAGCGCGCACATCATGTAGTACTATGTGATTATGCGCAGCTGCTGCAGTAAATCTGCGTGGGGTGGTCAGCAACCAGCCGCCGCATAACTGCAAACCGCCATACCCGTACGGCAGTTCGCAGGAGCTATCCTGGGGGCGCACGTGCCCGTGTCAACTTGCTAGAGGGGAAGGGATGTTTTCTCCAGGTTAAATGGTATTCATTCTTACAGAAAAAAGAAAATTAGGAAAATACCACATTATGGCTACTAGATGGAGATGATGATCATAAGAAATAAGTATTTAATCATCAGCCCCATCTAGTGGCCATATTGTGGTATTTTCCAGGCATTCAGTTTTATTTAACCACTTGCCGACCAGCCGCCGGGGCAGGTTGCCACGAAATGCCGTACCCGGATGATCCATAGAGGTTGTGGGGGACGCGTATTCGCCAGATGGGAAGCTGATCTGCGGGACCCGCGGCCGTGATCGCTCCCCGTGGAGAGAGAACAGCGGTCTGCTGTTGTAAACACGGCAGACCGTTGTTCTCTCTCCTATCAACACAGAGCTCCTGTGTTCCTCCTATTTAGGGACACGGGTCTCTGTGTTGATATTACAAGCCCATCCCACATACAGTTAGAAAACACCCCCTAGGCTCAAATTTAACCCTTTGCAGGTATATGGCAGCAGGTCAGCAGCGTCAGTGAGTGTCAGTGACTGCGTGAGCGTCAATGAGCGTCAGTGAGTGTCAGTGAGTGTCGCGGAGTACCAGAGGGTGAGGAAGTAGAGTTAGGAAGCTAGAAAACAGCCACACAGGACAGACCTAAATTACTGAATCCCCCATTAGATTAGTAGGTACAATGCCCGGCGGGTGTGGAGATGCGATACGGTGTACATCTTGTGGCATGTATACGTTCCTCGATCATGCGATCGAGGGGGAATACAGCTGCACAAAATGTAAGCATGTTGCTTCCCTGGAAGCTCAGGTCCTGAATCTAGGGAAGCAACTGGAAACACTGAGAAGAATCTCCATATTGAAGGAGAGCTGGGAGCGTACCCATCAGGTGCAGGCAGGGGCCGGCACAGAGGAGGGTGGAGATACAAGGGTGCAGGCATCAGAGCAGAGTAGATGGGTGACAGCAGGGGTAGAAGGGAACAAGGCAAGGAGGCCGGTCCTGGGCTGGAGCACCCCAATAAATACACCCTGTTGCATGATGTTAGGGAAACCAGTCAGGGACCAGCATTGCTGGAGCAGAGCGACGCCCCTAGCTGCCAGGGGAAGAACTCCTCCAGTGAGGCCGGGAGAAAGGGAAAGGAAAGACAGGTGCTGGTGGTAGGGGACTCAATTATTAGAAGGACAGACAGGGCAATCTGTCACAAAGACCGTAAGTGCCGAACTGTCTGTTGCTCGGGTTCGGCACATCACGGATCGGGTGAACAGATTACTGGGTGGGGCTGGGGAAGACCCAGCTGTCATGGTACACGTGGGTACCAATGACATAGGCAGAGGGAGATGGAGAGTCCTAAAAAACGATTTTAGGTACTTAGGAGCTAAGTTGAGGAGTAGGACCTCCAAGGTAGTATTTTCAGAAATACTACCTGTACCTCGAGCCACACCAGAGAGGCAGCGGGAGATTAGGGAAGTTAACAAGTGGCTGAGGAGCTGGTGTAGTAAGGAGGGTTTCGGGTTCCTGGAGAACTGGGCCGACTTCTCAGTCGGTCACCGGCTCTTTAGTAGGGACGGATTGCACCTAAATGGGGAGGGTGCAGCCGTACTGGGTGAGAAGATGGCCAACAATTTAGAGGGGCTTTTAAACTAGGTGATGGGGGGGGAGGGTGCAGATGTAAAATTAGCCAGCGGGGAGCAAGGTTCAGCGGGCACAAATGGGGACATTAGCGGTAGGGTGTTCAGAGTTCCTAAATCCAAGATGGGTATTGGGAAAAATCACAACAGCAGCCTAAAAACAACATCAAACGAGGATAAAGTATGCAACCGGTCAAAGTTACGAGGCTTGTATACCAATGCCAGAAGCCTGGCCAACAAGATGGGAGAGCTGGAGCTGCTGATGTTTGAGGAGGATTTAGATTTTGTGGGGATAACAGAGACTTGGTTTGACAGCTCTCATGACTGGATGGCGACCATTCAGGGGTATTCCCTTTATCGCGGAGATAGAGAAGGTAAAAAAGGGGGAGGGGTATGTCTGTATATTAAGAACAGTATACAGATAAATATGAGGGATGATATTAATAATGGAGCTATGGACGAGGCAGAATCCCTATGGGTAGAAATTCAAAGGGAAGGCACGGTGGGGAAGGTAATATTGGGCGTATGCTATAGGCCCCCCAACCAGAGGGAGGAGGGGGAGGAGGACCTCTTTTCACAGATTGGAATGGCAGCAAGGATGGGAAATGTCATTATAATGGATGACTTTAATTATCCAGATATAGACTGGGCAGAAGGAACCGCGCATTCATACAAGGCTCGGCAGTTCCTAAATGTTTTGCAGGACAATTTCATGGGTCAGATGGTGAATGCACCGACAAGAAACAATGCGGTACTTGACCTTCTGATTACCAACAATACAGACCTGCTCACGGATATAGAAATACGGGGCAACTTAGGAAACAGTGACCATAGGTCAATTAGTTTCAGTATTAATCATAGTAATAGGAAACACAAGGGTAATATAAGGACGCTGAATTTCAAAAGAGCCAATTTCCCAAAACATGCGCTCTTTGCTAGAAAATATCAAATGGGATAAAAAACTGGGGACAAAGAACACGGAGGAAAAATGGGAGTGCTTCAACAGCATACTAAACAAAGGGATTGACCAGTGCTTTCCAAAGGGAAATAAATTTAAAAGAGCAAAACTAAACCCTGGGTGACTAAACTCCAACATAAAAATGCATATTAATACTAAAGAAAAGGCATTCAAAAAATACAAAGGCTGAGGGGTCATTGGCAGCATTCCAATAGTACAAAGAGTGTAATAAGAAATGTAAAGGCGAAATCAGGGCAGCTAAAATAGAACACGAGAGACATATAGCGGAGGAGAGTAAAAAGAACCCCAAGAAATTCTTTAAGTATATAAACAGTAAAAAAGCGAGGCCAGAATACATTGGCCCCATAAAAGATGACGAAGGGAATCTGGCCATAGAGGACAGTGAGAAGGCGAAAGTGTTAAATCATTTCTTCTCTTCAGTCTTCACAAAAGAATTGTGGGGGGGCTACACTAACCCAGCTTGTAATGCTAAACTAAATAATACACCTCAGGAGGTACCCCCATGGTTAACAGATGATAGACTTAGAATTAAACTAGAGAAACTTAACATACATAAATCACCGGAACCGGATGGCTTGCACCCTAGGGTTCTTAAAGAGCTCAGCCAGGTGATTGCCAGACCATTATTCTTGCTCTTTAAGGATAGTTTACAGACGGTATGGTGCCAGCTGATTGGAAAAAAGCCAAAGTGGGACCAATATTTAAAAAAGGGCAAACCAATCTATTAACCTTCTACAATGAGGTGAGTTGCCATTTAGATAAAGGTAAGCCTGTGGATGTGGTGTACCTGGACATTGCAAAGGCATTTGACACCTTTTCCCACAAACGCTTACTGTACAAACTAAGGCACATAAGTATGGGCCATAGGGTGAGTACCTGAATAGAGAACTGGCTCCAGGGGAGAGTCCAGAGGGTGGTGATTAATGGGGAGTACTCTGATTGGGCGGGTGTGAAAAGTGGGATCCCCCAAGGTTCTGTCCTGGGACCAATCCTGTATAATTTATTCATCTCTGTTCTTACACAAGTAGCCACATCAAATCACAGTTAGAAACACGCCCCTAGGGACACACTTAACCCCTCCCTCTCCAATAAAGTTAACCCCTTCCCTCCCAGTGTCATTTTTACAGTAACAGTGCATATGTATAGCACTGATTACTGTAGTAATGTCAAAGGTAACCCCAAAAGTGTCAAAAATGTCAGTCAAGGGTCCAATCTGTCCGCCCCAATGTCGCAGTCCCGCAAAAAAAATTGCAGATCAACGCCATTACTCGTTAAAAAAAAAAAAAACAACAAAAATGACAAAAACCTTTCACTTAGTTAGTAAACGCAATAACTTTTGCGCAAACCAATCAAAATACACTTATTGTGATTTTTTTTACCAAACATATGTAGCAGAAAATAAATTGACCTAAAATGTTAAAAAATTTAGATTTTTACATTTTTTTGGGGAATTTCATATAAAAAAATGTGAAAAATATTGTTATTTTTGCAAATTTGACGCTCTTTTTTTGTTTATAGCGCATGATGAAAAAAATCGCACAGGTGATCAAATACCACCAAAAGAAAGCTCTGTTTGTGGGAAAAAAAAGGACGTGAAATTCGTTTAGGTACAGCGTCGCACAACCGCGCAATTGTCCGTTAATGCAACGCAGTGCCGAATCGCAAAATAGGCCCTGGTCAGGAAGGGGGTAAAATCTTCCGGGGCTTAAGTGGTTAAAGACCACAACATACAGGGGTATACAATGTACGGTTAACAGCAAACACACACACACACATCATAACAATATCAATCAACTGAACCCCACCAAATACAATGGAGGTCAATTGATTAACACCTTAAATGTGAATATTTAGCAAACAGGATATTGTTTTAATGAATAAAGTAATCTGACCACAATGTCAGCTATGACTGTCAAAGGTTTTGCAATATGTGTTACCTTATAACTTCTGATTTAAACTCTCTACTGTTAAATCTAGCAATATCTATGTAGCACCCTCCTAGGTAGGTGCTGGTGGATAAAAGCTTAGCAGCTCCATCTGCTTACCAGGCGAGCCTGATTGTTAGTTTTGCCTGATGCATGTGTCCATGTGTGATATATTTGGTCTGAGGGAGTGTCCACACTGTATCCAATAGAGGAGCATGTTGGACAGTGGAGGAAACCCACCCAGTGACGCACAGGCTTTTATGACTGTCCCAGTGGGTTGGCACAGAGAGTGGTGCATCCTAGGATACGTTATAAAAGCCACAGGCACATGGGACAGGGCGTCTTTGGGCAGGAAGCTAGGTCCTGGGAGGAGGGTCCTGTTGCTGAGGAAGGTGGTCACAGGCGGTCGGCCTTGTGGACCAGATGTGGTGCTGAGCCAAGAGGTCCTGTGGAGACTGACAGAGGATCAAGTGGCAGAGCGACCTGAGGAAAAACAGTGTCCGTGAGTACCAGGCAGCTTGCCAGGGGTCTGCCCAGGAAGGGGGACCACTCCAGTAGGGTGTCAGTGGACAGAAGGTCAGCGCACACAGTCAGTGAGAAAGGGGGTGCCATGTTAGACCCCGAAGAGTAATTCAAGTGCGAGTCCATATTCTTTATCTTCACTTCAGTGGCAAGGTGAAGCAGCGGCCTTGCCGCATCTTGCAGTCAGTTGTCCTCAGAAATTGTGCATAGTTAAAGTTGGAGTATCCCACTCATTCCCTTCTCCCATCCAAGTTCTAAAATAAAATACAAAAAAAACACATCTCTTGGACTATTCATTGTCTGAGCCAAGAACTGATAATGCCGTGTATCTGCTATCAGTTGCTAATGGTAGCCCAGGGGACCCAAGAACGTGTAATTCTCAGCAGCTCCCTTGGGGGCAGTGCTACATTTGGGGGCTCGTCCGGGATGTCACCCTGGGTTACCGGAATGGTTGCTAAAGGCAACGGCCGAAGAAAAGTTGTGAAAATTTAATTTTTCTCTCAAGAACTGTGCTCTAATGCTCAAGAGAAGTGTGAGGCCTGCTCGTCAGGAGATGGGGAGAGTGGGATGAAAAATCAAATGCACAATAATGGTTGAAAAAACAAATTTAAACCCGCGCTACACAATAGTGATAAGTTATTCAGTGAGAAAACTGTGAAGGTGTGCAGCTGCTGCAACACTAAGAAATTCTTAGAATAAATGAATAAAACCAAATTAATGCAGCGCTAGCAACAGATTAATAACAAAAATTACAAATTATTTAAATTGAAACCAATCTATATCATGTGAATACAATATGTAATAATAAAATATATTAATCACATTAAGGTGCATAAATTTCTATAGAAATAATTTAAAGTGCATATTTAAACTAAAAAAATAAATAAACATTCAAAGTGTGAGATTTAAAGTGCAAAAATGGTGGAATAAAGTCCTTATTGATGATCCAAAAAGGTGCCAAAGTGCCAAGTAAATAAAGGTGCTTGTGAGGTGAAGGTGCCTTCTTGGTTCCCCACTCACCGGAATTAGATAGTATAAAAGCCCTTGGTTTTATTGCACATTTGCCCAGGATCAGATATGGGATTCCTCCGATGTGTCAGCTCCAGCACTGCACAGGGCTCGTCTCTGGGGCTCTGTGCTGCAGCATTGGTGTGATGCTCCACCATTTTTGCACTTTAAATCTCACACTTTGAATGGTTATTTATTTTTTTAGTTTAAATATGCACTTTAAATTATTTCTATAGAAATTTATGCACCTTAATGTGATTAATATATTTTATTATTACATATTGTATTCACATGATATAGATTGGTTTCAATTTAAATAATTTGTAATTTTTGTTATTAATCTGTTGCTAGCGCTGCATTAATTTGGTTTTATTCATGCACAATAATGGTTGCCCGTGGCAACCGAATAATTCCTGTCAGAATAAATACAAAAAAAAAAACACATCCCTGGACTGTTCATTGTCTGGGCCAAAAACTGGTAATGCCATGTATCTGCTATCAGCTGCTAATGGTAACCCAGGGGAACCCAAGAACGTGTAATTCTCAGCAGCTCCCTAGGGGGCAGTGCTACATCTAGTATCCACTCAAATGACTCAATAATACTGCAACAGGTCCCCTTTAAAGCAGCCTGTACTGAAGTTCCCTCCCTAGCAAGGCCTTGCTATATCTTTACCGGCAGATGGAGCTCTTATCAGTCTTCAGCGTGATATTTGTAATCCAAAGAAAATAGTGTAAGCCTGTTCCTATCTGCAGTCAGTGTGTCACACATGAATATTTATACTTGTGATTCAGGATTTCCCCAGGCACTACTCCGTTCATCAGTGTCCACTTGCGATTATCCTGCTACCCAGGCGATGTGCTCTCCCACGCCTCTGCGTCACTGGGGATGATCGACACTCGGCCGTTTTGGTCAGTCAATTCAGCTTCGCCCATTCTCTACTCTACTGGATCTATTACCACTCTGTGATTACCAGCATCCACACCGCTGAGGATGGGCTCCTCTCTCTCTCTCTAGGCTGAACACTCTGGCCTCCGTCATCAACGGTGTCCGCTCACACCTCTCCAAAGACCTGTCCTCCACGAGTCCCAGGAGCAAGAGAGCGCGGGCACTGCCCGGCAGATAATTATATCAGCTCTCCCATGATCCTTCACTCTCCCATGGCTCCCTGGGAGTATAGATCTTCCAACAATCCACACAACACTCAGTTCTTGACTATATCTCCCACAATCCAATTCGTCCATATCCAGAGCAAGCCAATCCTCCCTTGCAAAACCTTAAAGGGGCACTCTGGTTGGATCATTAACCACTTACCGCCCGCCCGCCACAGTTTAACGTCAGTCTTTGATGCTAAATACCAGGGTTATAGCAGCAGATAGCTGCTATAACCCCGGTATTTTTTAAAACGGCGGGCGATCAGCTTTCAGAATAGGGTGGTCCCAGTGGCAGATTCGCTGCAAGATAACCCTTACGATGCGACGGAAGAGGTGCACCCCCCCCCTCCCGCCACGTCCCGGACGTTTTCCCCGCTTACAAGACCCGCCGGCAGCGGGGAAAACGATCCGGTCCCGGATCCTGAGACAGGAAGTCGAGTGAGGGCAAGATGGCCCTCACTCGACTCTATGGTCTTGGAGGACCGGAGCGGCGTCAAACGTCATTGCCTAGCAACCGGTTTAAAGGGCCGATCTTTTTTTCAACTTTTTTTTTTTCTCTCCATAAAGAGGACCTGTCATGCCTATTTCTATTACAAGGAATGTTTACATTCCTTGTAATAGGAACACAAATGATCAAAATGTTTTATTTTTTTTTTAAAACTGTGTAAAAATAAAAAATAATAAATAAAATAAATAGGAAAAAAAAGTGCCCTGTCCCCTGCTCGCGCGCAGAAGCGAACGCATACGGAAGTCCCACCCACATATGTATACGTTGTTCAAACCACACATGTGAGGTATCGCCGAGATCGTTAGAGCGAGAGCAATAATTTGAGCCCTAGATCTCCTCTGTAACTCTAAGTTGGTAACATGTAAAAATGTTTAAATTGTCACCTATGGGGATTTTTAAGTACCAAAGAGCTTGCGCAATTTTGAAGCATGACATGTTGGGTATATATTTACTCAGCGTAACATTATCTTCCACATTATGTAAATAAATTGGGCTAACTTTACTGTTTTCTTATTTTTAATTAACAAAAGTGACATTTTTCCCCAAAAAATTGCGTTTGGAAGACTGCTGCCCAAATACAGTGTGATAAAAAATATTGCAACTATCTCCATTTTATTCTCCTGGGTCTCTGCTAAAATATATATATATATATATATATATATAATGTTTGGGGGTTCTTAGTAGTTTTCTAGCAAAAAAGATTTTAGCTTGTAAACACCAAGTGTCAAAAATAAAGTGGTTAACCTCCCTGGCGGTATGATTATGTCCGGAATTACATACCAAAAGCGGTACAATTCTTTTCATGGAAATTTGGCGTTATGTATTATAGGCCTACAATTCTTAGTAATTACTGACTTAAACCTGACCAAAACAAGTCTAGTAGACATCACAGATGTGATAAATTTAAAAAAAACAAACGCATGAATTATAATCAAATCAATAATATAATTTTATTATTTAATATATAATATATATAATAAAATTTTATTATTGATTAGATTATAATTCATGCATTATATAACATATATATATATATATATATATATATGTGTGTGAGTGTATATATATATATATATATACACACATATATATATATATATATGTATAATATATATATATATATATATATATATAACATATAACGCATGAATTATAATTGAATCAATAATATAATTTTATATATATATATATACATATATGTATATATATATGTGTGTGTGTGTGCATATATATATATATATATATATATATATATATACATATATATACATATATACACATATATACATATATGTATATATATATATATATATATATATATATATATATATATATATATATATATATATATATTTATATATATATATATAATATACAATGTGTTATGTGTTTGTGTTTTGTGCAACGTTTTTTTTTTTTGAGAATTTCCCTCCCTAGTTCCGCTCCCATGCAGCATTGCTGCTGCAGGGAACGGAACTAGGAAGTCATCACACTGACGGAGGATGGAGGAGCGGCGGGACTCTCGGCTGGCGGTCACAGCAATGAGAGATCATCGCTGGATCACCAGGAGAAGGTAAGAGACACCGCTGCGCTCTCTGCACATTCACCCCGAGCGTGACTCGGGGATACCGATCCTGAACTAATTACCGCCAGGGGGGTTAATAATGGTAACCTATATGTATATATATATATATATATATATATGGTAGTCCAGGCTTGGCTACACGGACGTGTGCAGTTTTTATTTTTATCAGAAAAATGTGCCAAAATCCTTGGGGATACAATACAATAAATGTTAAGAATATGACACCCAAGACATACAACAAAGGATATTGCATATTTCACATACCATAAACAAACCATAGGACTAGAAAATTACATGAATCCAGATCTTTTGGGTATCTAAGGTTCATCCTATGAATAACACAGATATAAGGCACTTTGGCATGAAGATATCGGAGTAAACTAAAAACCATATGTAACAGAATTGCGACCCACACTGTGTTTGTGGGCTTCCCTCAGAATATCGCTTCCTCCAGTCTGAACATAGATATCAGATATTACAGCCGCCCTGCATACAATACTAGCTGGAACTTAGCTTTTATAGATCTGGAATAAATATAAATAATTCTCCCTACCAACCAGCAGAGGGAGTAATGGTAATTCCAAGCCCAACCTAGCTAAAAATTAAGTATGAACGGACCGAAAACATCTGACAAACACAGAAGTATCAAAAAATTGTGAGTAAACTCAAAATTCAAAAAATAGAAAAAAATATTGATGGTTAATATCAAATAATCCACCATATAGATCTAAAGGAAGTGAAGGCCCTACAGTCCAGACTGAGTTCACAACCTGCTATTAATATATCTTAACCACTTAAGCCCCAGAAGATTTTACCTCCTTCCTAACCAGGCCCTATTTTGCGATTCGGCACTGCGTGACTTTAACCACTTGCCGACCGCCGCAAGTAAATATACTGCGGCGGTCAGCCCCGGGCAGGCAAAGTGACGTATATATACATCACTAGCCTGTCACCGACTGGTGAGCCAATAGCGGGTGAGCGTGCGCCCTCTGAGGCGCGTGCCCGCCATGGCTTGTTCACGAAGCAGTCAGTGCGTGTGACCGGCGGACCCGATGTCTGCCAGTCACTCGCCGATCGTCGGTAGAGAGGGAGAAAGGCAGGCGGCTAACGTAAACAAGCCGCCTGCCTTTCTCCCCTGTGTAAAAATGGAGATCAGACGGTTCTACTATGTAGAACCGTTGATCTCTGTTTTTACAATAGTAAACATGTCCCATTACAGTTAGAAACACGCCCCTAGGACACACTTAACCCCTCCCTCTCCAATACAGTTAACCCCTTCCCTGTCAGTGTCATTATTACAGTAACAGTGCATATTTATAGCACTGATTACTGCAGTAATGTCACTGGTACCCCCAAGTGTCAAAAATGTCAGTCAAGGGTCCGATCTGTCCGCCGCAGTGTCGCAGTCCCGCAAAGAAAAATCGCAGATCGCCGCCATTACTCGTTTAAAAAAAAAAACACCAAAAATGACAAAAATCTTTCCCTTTGTTAGTAAACGTAATAACTTTTGCGCAAACCAATCAAAATACGCTTTTTGCGATTTTTTTTTTTTGCCAAACATATGTAGCAGAAAACAAATTGGCCGAAAATGTTAAAAAATTTTGATTTTTACAATTTTGTTGGGGAATTTCATATAAAAAATGTGAAAAATATTGTTATTTTTGCAAAATTTACGCTTTTTTTTTGTTTATAGCGCATGATCAAAAAATCGCACAGGTGATCAAATACCACCAAAAGAAAGCTCTGTTTGTGGAAAAAAAAGGACGTCAAATTTGTTTAGGTACAGCATCGCACGACCGCGCAATTGTCCGTTAAAGTCACGCAGTAAAAAATCGCAAAAAACCCTGGTCAGGAAGGGGGTAAAATCTTCCGGGGCTTAAGTGGTTAACGGACAATTTCCATGGTCATGTGATGCTGTACCAAAATGAAATTGACGTCTTTTTTTTCCTACAAACAGAGCTTTATTTTGGTGGTATTTGATCACCTGTGCGATTTTTACTTTTTGCGCTATAAACAAAAAAGAACGTAAAATTTGAAAAAATAACAATATTTTTCCCATTTTTTTTATATGAAATTCCCCCCAAAAAAAATTTAAAAATCAAATTTTTTTAACATTTTAGGCCAATTTGTTTTCTGCTACATATGTTTGGTAAAAAAAATCGGAATAAGCGTATTTTGATTGGTTTGCGCAAAAGTTATTGCGTTTACTAACTACGGGAAAGATTTTTGTCATTTTTGGTGTTTTTTGTTTTTTAACGAGTAATGGCGTTGATCTGCAATTTTTTTTGGCGGGACTGCAACATTGCGGCGGACAGATCGGACCCTTTACTGACATTTTTGACACTTTTGGGGGTACCAGTGGCATCACTACAGTAATCAGTGCTATAAATATGCACTGTTACTGTAAAAATGACACTGGCAGGGAAGGGGCTAACGTTATTGGTGATGCAGGGGTTAAGTGTGTCCCTAGGGGCGTGCTTCTAACTGTAAAGGGGTGTGGCTAGTGATGTAAGCACAGAGACATACGATCCTACATAGCAGGATCGTATGATCTCTGTTCTTACACCAGGGAGAATGACAGGCGGCTTTATTTACATCAGCCGCCTGCCTTTCTCCCTCTCCACGGGGAGATCGCGAGTGGCCGGCGGACATTGGGTCCATCGGTCACACGCGCGGACTTGTTAGGGAACGAGCGGTGCGCGCTCGCCCCCTAGAGGCTCACAGGCTAGCGCTGTAGTACTACGTCACTTTGCCTGTACGGGGCTGACCGCCGCAGTAAATAGTCGTGTGGCAGTCGGCAAGCGGTTAAGAGTTGTTAATAAATGCATTAACGTCTATATCAACGTTTAAACCAAAGGGTGTATATGTCTTGATCTTGTGAATCCAAGACATTTCAAGTTTGGATATACCTCTGACGAAAGGTTCTCCACGCCAGTGGGGACTGAATTTATCTGTACCTAAAATGAAGGTATTCCTGGGGTCTTTATTATGTTTGTAACGGTAGTGTTTTTCTAGGTTTCTGAAGCCCTTCCTAATGTTATTTATATGCTCATTGATACGAACCTGCATGGGGCGTTTGGTCCTCCCAATATACTGTAACCCGCAAGGGCATTGCAATAAATAGACCACCCCCACACTAGAACAGCATATTAAAGATTTTATAGGGTACACTCGACCTGTGCTGGTAGATCGAAAGTCCCTAGTGTTTCTCTGCTTACAACTATTTACAGAGCAAGCTTGACACCTGTTAGCAGGGATGTTGTTAGAAATCATGGGGCCCCATACAGCCTACCTGGCAGGGCCCCCCCCCCCCCCCCGAATATATCAAGACAATATTTTCACTAAAAATACACTAAAATCATTATTAGCGGACACAAACATAACAGAGAACCTGTGTGAATTATCCCTTTTTAAATTGTGTTTTACATTTTTTTTTAAATGTTTTTATTATTATTTTTTTTAAATGGTAAACATTTTTACAATTATTTTATTTTACAATTTTTTAAAATGATTTATTACAATATTTCATTTACATTTTTTTTTTTTTTTTTTTTTACAATTTGTTATTTTTTTCACAGGGAAGCCTGCAGTGCTGCGGGGTGGGGGGGGGGGGAGTTAAAGGGGGGCACACGGGGAGGGGGAGAGATCAGAAGCAGGCAGAACAGGGAGGAGGATCTGAGTCAGAGAGGCAATTACAGGAACGATGTCCTGTGTCTGTGTCTCTCCCTGCAGCAGCTGAAAAGCTGACAGGAGGGGGGGGAAACTGACTTTCAGCTGCTGCAGAGAGCTGCACAGGGCTTCCTTCTGTAACTGCCCCTCCACCCAACTGCACCGATTCCCTGTGCTGTTGGGGCCCCCCTGTGTGCCTGGGCCCCCTACAGGAGGACTGGTGGTCCCCCCCTATCAGCGGCCCTGCCTGTTACATATATAGTAGCCAACCAAATTACTAAAAAAAAGTTGGCCTAGGAACAGGGGGATCCAAAACATTGGGTTCTAATTTGTCACGTAGGGTAGAGACCCCCCTAAAGACAACCTGTGGTCTAGCAGGTAATACCTTATTAAGAACGCTGTCATTATTCAGAATGTGCCAATGGCGTCGCATTAAGTTTTTCATACTCTTATGCTGGATAGAATATAAGAGAAGGGTCGGATTTTAACCACTTCCTGACCGCCCACAGTATATTTACTGCGGCAGTCAGCCTCTCCTGGGCAAACCGACATAGTACTACGTCGCTCGCCCCACGAGCCTGTAGGGGGCGAGCGCGCCACTGGAGGCACGCTGCCGCTCGTTCACGGCCATCCCCGCGCGAGTGACCAGTGGCTCCGATGTCCGTCGGCCAGTCGCGATCTCCCGCTGGAGAGGGAGAAAGGCAGGCGGCTGATGTAAACAAAGCCGCCTGTCATTCTCCCTGGTGTAACTGCAGAGATCATACGATCCTGCTATGTAGGATCATATGTCTCTGTGGTTACATCACAAGCCACGCCCCTTACAGTTAGAATCACGCCCCTAGGGACACACTTAACCCCTTGATCACTAATAAAGTTAACCCCTTCCCTGCCAGTGTCATTTTTACAGTAACAGTGCATATCTATAGCACTGATTACTGCAGTAATGTCACTGGTCCCCCCAAAAGTGTCAAAAATGTCAGTCAGGGGTCCGATCTGTCCGCCGCAATGTCGCAGTCCCGCAAAAAAAATTGCAGATCGCCGCCATTACTCGTTAAAAAAAAACAATAAAAATAACATACAGTGGATACGGAAAGTATTCAGACCCCCTTAAATGTTTCACTCTTTGTTATATTGCAGCCATTTGCTAAAATCATTTAAGTTCATTCTTCTTCCTCATGAATGTACACATAGCACCCCATACTGACAGAAAAACACAGAATTGTTGACATTGTTGCAGATTTATTAAAAAAGAAAAACTGAAATATCACATGGTCCTAAGTATTCAGACCCTTTGCTGTGACACTCATATATTTAACTCAGGTGCTTTCCATTTCTTCTGATCATCCTTGAGATGGTTCTACACCTTCATTTGAGTCCAGCTGTGTTTGATTATACTGATTGGACTTGATTAGGAAAGCCACACACCTGTCTATATAAGACCTTCCAGATCACAATGCATGTCAGAGCAAATGAGAATCATGAGGTCAAAGGAACTGCCTGAAGAGCTCAGAGACAGAATTGTGGCAAGGCACAGATCTGGCCAAGGTTACAAAAAGATTTCTGCTGCACTTAAGGTTCCTAAGAGCACAGTGGCCTCCATAATCCTTAAAATGGAAGACGTTTGGGACGACCAGAACCCTTCCTAGAGCTGGCCGTCCGGCCAAACTGAGCTATCGGGGGAGAAGAGCCTTGGTGAGAGAGGTAAAAAAGAACCCAAAGATCACTGTGGCTGAGCTCCAGAGATGCAGTCAGGAGATGGGAGAAAGTTGTAGAAAGTCAACCATCACTGCAGCCCTCCGCCAGTCGGGGCTTTATGGCAGAGTGGCCCGACGGAAGCCTCTCCTCAGTGTAAGACACATGAAAGCCCGCATGGAGTTTGCTAAAATAACACCTGAAGGACTCCAAGATGGTGAGAAATAAGATTCTCTGGTCTGATGAGACCAAAATAGAACTTTTTGGCCTTAATTCTAAGCGGTATGTGTGGAGAAAACCAGGCACTGATCATCACCTGTCCAATACAGTCCCAACAGTGAAGCATGGTGGTGGCAGCATCATGCTGTGGGGGTGTTTTTCAGCTGCAGGGACAGGACGACTGGTTGCAATCGAGGGAAAGATGAATGCAGCCAAGTACAGGGATATCCTGGACAAAAACCTTCTCCAGAGTGCTCTGGACCTCAGACTGGGCCGAAGGTTTACCTTCCAACAAGACAATGACCCTAAGCACACAGCTAAAATAACGAAGGAGTGGCTTCACAACAACTCCGTGACTGTTCTTGAATGGCCCAGCCAGAGCCCTGACTTAAACCCAATTGAGCATCTCTGGAGAGACCTAAAAATGGCTGTCCACCAACGTTTACCATCCAACCTGACAGAACTGGAGAGGATCTGCAAGGAGGAATGGCAGAGGATCCCCAAATCCAGGTGTGAAAGACTTGTTGCATCTTTCCCAAAAAGACTCCTGGCTGTATTAGATCAAAAGGGGGCTTCTACTAAATACTGAGCAAAGGGTCTGAATACTTAGGACCATGTGATATTTCAGTTTTTCTTTTTTAATAAATCTGCAACAATGTCAAGAATTCTGTGTTTTTCTGTCAGTATGGGGTGCTATGTGTACATTCATGAGGAAGAAGAATGAACCTAAATGATTTTAGCAAATGGCTGCAATATAACAAAGAGTGAAAAATTTAAGGGGGTCTGAATACTTTCCGTACCCACTTTAAATCTTTCCCGTAGTTAGTAAACTCAATAACTTTTGCGCAAACCAATCAAAATACGCTTATTGCGATTTTTTTACCAAAAATATGTAGCAGAAAACAAATTGGCCTAAAATGTTAAAAAATTTTGATTTTTACCTTTTTGTTTTGGGAAATTTCATATAAAAAAATGTGAAAAATATTGTTATTTTTTCAAAATTGATGCTCTTTTTTTGTTTATAGTGCAAAAAATAAAAATCGCACAGGTGATCAAATACCACCAAAAGAAAGCTTTGTTTGTGGGGAAAAAAAGGACATCAATTTTATATGGGTACAGCGTCGCATGACCGCTCAATTGCCCGTTAAACTCACGTAGTGCCGAATCGCAAAATAGGCCCTGGTCTTTAAGCAGCCAAATCCTCCGGGGCTTAAGTGGTTAAGAATGCTGTCATTATTCAGAATGTCCCAATGGCGTCGCATTAAGTTTTTCATACCCTTATGCTGGATAGAATATAAGAGAAGGGTCGGGACTTTAAATGAGAGACATGATCAGCCTGTCAGGATAAGTAAAGACATTTAATGATGTCAGCAGATGTACACATGATCATAGAAAATACAGAATAATGAAGCAAAAACCTCATGGGTATTACATAGACTGGTAAATGTTCCTCAGATCCAGTGTTCATAAAGATAAATGTACATGTTGGGACAAGAATAATAGAGTAGTTGGATAAAATCACAACAAATGAAACTCAATGTTGCAACAATGTAGGAATGGTAGAGTATGATCGAAACAAAAAAAATCTTGACGCTTTTCGTGCCACTTCATCAGGAGTAGATGTTGGTTTCATATCTAAAATATATATATATATGTAATATGTATAGAGCAACAACAACCATGATGTTAAATGAAGACTGGACAAAAGAGGGAGGGTGGAGAGAATAAATCTCCCAATTTACCAATGAGTGCTGGCATGAGAGGCAAAACATGGGGCCAGGGGTCTCCCACGGGAGCTGAGGGAACACAGGGCGGGCTGGCAGAGGCAAGGACGCCACACCGAGGAGTATGGGCTGAACTGGATGGAGTAAAAATGGTGCATGTAAGCAGCAGAAAAAATATATTGATATCCATGAGTATATAAAGTGGTAAAAAATTTGTGTTGGGAAGGGGTATTTAGGGGGTGGAAAAATAATTGTGCTGGGTAGGGGAATTGGGGGGAGAGAATTTGTGCTTTTGTGCTATAAATGGGGAAAAGATTTACTCGGGGAGATCTGCGCTAGAAGAGTGATTGGGTTTGGGGGTTTTTTTGCAGGGAGAAGAAATGTGGGGGGATTTGTTGTGCTGGGAAGGGGGATTGGTGAGAAAGAGGATTTGTGCTGGGGGTATCTGGAGAGGGGTTATTGGGTGGGAGAGCATTAGTACTTGAAATGGTGGGTTGTGCTGGGAGGGAGGATTTTGGGGGGTGGAAGAGGATTTATTCTGAGAGGGGTATTGGGGGGAAGGAGGATTGGTGTTGGGAGGGGAATTGAGGGGTGTGGGGATAAGTGCCAGGACAGGGGGGTTGTGCTGGGTCGGTCTGGGGAGGTAGAAGTGGGGGAGCATACAAATTAGTGCTGGAGGGGAGGGAGTGGGGATTTTTGCTAAAAGGGTGAAGTTGGGGGGGGGGGTTATTTTGTACTCTCCTTACCACTACACTCCTGTCCCCTGCATTCTGTGCATTATATACTCCCGTCCCCTGCATTCTGTACATTAGACACTCCTGTCCCCTGCATTCTATACATTACACAATCCTTTCCCCTGCATTCTGTACATTACATACTCCTATCCCCTGCATTCTATACATTACATTCTCCTGTCCCCTGCATTCTGTACATTACACACTCCTGTCCCCTGCATTCTATACATTACACAATCCTTTCCCCTGCATTCTGTACATTACATACTCCTATCCCCTGCATTCTATACATTACATTCTCCTGTCCCCTGCATTCTATACATTACATACTCCTGTCCCCTGCATTCTGTACATTACACACTCCTATCCCCTGCATTCTATACATTACATACCCCTGTCCCCTGCATTCTGTACATTACATACTCCTGTCCTCTGCATTCTATACATTACATACTCCTGTCTCCTGCATTCTGTACATTACATACTCCTGTTCCCTGCATTCTGTACATTACATACCCCTGTCCCCTGCATTCTGTACATTACATACTCCTGTCCTCTGCATTCTATACATTACATACTCCTGTCTCCTGCATTCTGTACATTACATACTCCTGTTCCCTGCATTCTATACATTACATACTCCTGTCTCCTGCATTCTGTACATTCCATGCTCCTGTCCCCTGCATTCTGTACATTACATACTCCTGTTCCCTGCATTCTGTACATTACATACTCCTGTCCCCTGCATTCTGTGAATTACATATTCCTGTCCCCTGCATTCTGTACATAATGTTCTCCTTAACCCTGTTCTCTGTGTGTCATGTATTCCTAAACCTAGCTCTGACTACAGCTTTCTGTGTGTTACACATTGTATTACACACCCTGGACCCCTGCAGTCGGCGTTATGCATCCTTAACCAAACACTAACTGCAGCACCCTGTGCATTGCACATCATCGACCCCTTGCCTTACATACTCCTGCACTATATACACAATACTGTACATTATATACTTCTCACCAAAGTTTTCATTATCTCAACAGTTACTGGTTGCTATGCAGTCCCTGACTATTTTAAAGAAGGTCTTTCTTAAGGTAGGCTCAGATAAAGTGTAAGCTCTGTGTATATTTTCATTGTCTGCAAAACCATATGCAATGGAAGCTTTGCATTCTTTTTTTTGTGATTATTGTGCTGGGGTTTATAAGTATTCGTGAGATTCTTGCTTATAGCATAGCAGTAAAAGCATCTTTTATGGGTACAAGTGTTTAACCACACTCTTAAAGCGGAGTTCCACCCCAAAAGTGGAACTAACCCTGATCTGTTTGCACCCCCCCCCCCTCCAGTTTGGCACCTTTCAGGGGGGAGGGGGGAACGAGTACCTTTTTTTGACAGGTACCCCTCCCCACTTCCGGGAGACAGCGCTGCAGCGCCATCCCTCGGAAGTTCAGCCCCCTCCTCCTTCCCCCGCCACTGGGGCAATTACAAAGTGTGGCGCGCTTAACGCATGTGCAGTAGGGAACTGGCAGTGAAGCTGAAAGGCTTCACTGCCGGTTTCCCCTATGACAAATGGCGGCGGCAGCACCTGACAGCCGTTCCCGAAAATTGTCTGGGGTGCCCACATCGCAGGTTCCCTGGACAGTTAAGTGTCTATATATTAAAAGTCAGCAGCTACAGTATTTGTAGCTACTGATTTTTAATTTCTTTTTCCCCACGCAGAACTTTACTTTAAGCTACGTGCACCACAGGTCACTTCCTCCCTCAAGTCTCCCTCATTCTGAAGTTTAAAAGTTATAAGGAATGCAGGTGGCAGGTGAGGGGGGGCACCAAAATGCACCATCGCCTGTGTAGACAAAAATCCTTGCACCAGCCCTGGCCACTAGAGCCACCAGGGATGCCCACCCATGCCACCATTGATGCCAATCAGTGCTCAGGGAACCTGTTAGTGCCCTCCTCATCAGTGCTGCCCATCATCACCATCTATCAGTGCTGCCCACCAGTGCCAATCATTGCCACCTATCAATGCCCATCAATGCTGCATATCAGTGCCACCTATCAGTGCTGCATATTAGTGTCTCATCAGTGCCTGCCAGCGCAGCTTCATCAATGCTCGTCAGTGCAACAAAAAACATATTGATTTACCAAATTTTATTACATAAACAAAAACACATTTTTTTAGGGGTCAAACATTTAGGTCTTCTTTTTGCCAATAAAAAAAAAAACCTTGCAGTGATCAAATACCACCAAAAGAAAGCACTATTTTTTTATGAAAATAGTGTCATACATTTGTGTTAGGTACAGGGTTGCATGACCGCGCAATTGTCATTCAAAATGAAACAGTATAAAAAGATGAAAATTGGCCTGGGCAGGAAGGGGTGTAACTGCCCTGTAAGGATATATATTCCAGGGGGGGGGGGGGGGGGTGTGTAATCATGCTCGGCTCAATGGTTTAGTGGTTAGTGTTCCAATCCTGGCTATAAACACTGAGAGCATGAGTTCAAATCCCAAGTGTGCCGTCACCTCCTTACATTTTAGACAGCTGTAAATAAATACTGAAACTTGGCAAATGCATAATTGCACCCTGAACATATGCATGTCTGTTTCTTGAATATACAAGGCCATTGACATGCAATTTTAGGTGATGTAGCCAATGTATTACTATGTGGCCAAAAAAAATAACGACACACAACTGTGAGCACACAAGGTGTTATCATGGGTGGGCCTTGAACTCATGACCTAGCAATCTTTGGCTATGAGCTTAGCCCACTACACCAAAGTGCTGAATACAATCAGATATGCCTGAAAGTTTCAGATGAATAAATAACGAAGACTGCTAATTAGACAGCTGTGTAGTCTGCTATTAGTAAATCTAAAAGTTAAAACACATAAGATACATAACTATACCTTAAAATTAAAATAAACCATAATAGATGACATTGCTGTGTAATAGTGATTCAGAATAGACAAATTTCCTTTTATGAAAAACACAACGGGAATTTAGTTAACTCCAAACTCAAATTCAGCCTAAGTTAACTCCAAACCCGAATTCAGTCTAAGTTAACTCCAACTCCGAATTCACTAAAGCACCTAGTTGAAGGTTTAACTCCAGCCACTTCACCTAATTAGGATGCAATGAGTTTAGGCTGGAGTTATTTCTGGAGAAGTGAGCAGCTCTACTCCAAACTTATACTGAATTAGGCCCCTTGTAACACTAATGAGTCACATGACCCCGGGGAGGACAAATTGCTATGTGGGCCCAATTTGGACATTTTCACTTAGGGGGTGTACTCACTTTTGTTGCCAGCGGTTTAGACATTAATGGCTGTGTGTTGAGTTATTTTGAGGGGACAGCAAATTTACGCTGTTATACAAGCTGTACACTCACTACTTTACATTGTAGCAAAGTGTCATTTCTTCAGTGTTGTCACATGAAAAGATAGAATAAAATATTTACAAAAATGTGAGGGGTGTATTTACTTTTGTGGGAGATACTGTAAACCTTATTTAGTTACAGCGTTGTATAACCGCGTAATTATTTAACGTAACACAGTGCTGTGTCACAAAAAGTAGCCTGGTCAAAAAAGAGGTAAATGTTCTGGAGGTGGAGCAGAGGATGCTGCTTTGGGGGGAGTGGAGGACGCTACATTTGGGGGGGGGGACAATTGATGTAAAGGGGGGAGAGGACACTACAGTGTGGGGGGGGGGTGATGTGAACGGGACAGAGGAGACACTGTTGGCGAGGGGGGGTGGAGGGGTAGAGATTGCGATAAGAAATGGACAGAGGGCACTACTTCTGGGACTGTGGAGGCAGAGGACACTACAGTGGGGGGTGATGTAAAGGGGGCAGAGGACACTACAGTGGGGGGTACAGAACAGTACTGTGGGGTATGAGGGGGGCAGAGGACACTGCTATGTGGTCTGCACGGTCTAAAATGCCCGGGCCTTTTATTTTTTTTGTCCCACTCCAGGCCTGACTGTGGGGGATTGGGGACCTTCATTCTGGGGATCAAACACAACCAAATGGTTTCTTCATAGGTTTAGTAGGGACAAATTTCTGTGGACGTAAAAAAAAAAAAATCCTCCCCAAATATTCTGACCCTGATCTTTTAACTTTACTTGACCCAACTACTAACCCTGGCACTGACCTACATCAAACCTTGATTTTTTTTGGTATTTTTTTCTTTATTTTTTATTTTATTTTTTAAATTTTTTTTTTATTCCTAATTTATGTTGGATGTGGCACGGTGAGGGTCTGTATTCTTTACTGTTTAATCAAGACATGGAATAGAAATGCCCATTTTATTGCTCCTGTCACTGAAGAAAAGAAATTGTCAGGATAAGATCAAAACTTCCGGTTCCGGCGCCTGATGAGCTAGGCGGTTGTAACGGCGGCTCCGGACTCATCTGCTTAAAAAGCCGCCTTACCAGCTCCTGCGATCGGTGG
Organism: Pelophylax lessonae; assembly: GCF_965119305.1. Classification (NCBI taxonomy): domain Eukaryota; kingdom Metazoa; phylum Chordata; class Amphibia; order Anura; family Ranidae; genus Pelophylax; species Pelophylax lessonae. Next base: position 8,437,847 of record NC_138776.1, read on the forward strand.
CTTCCACCCCTTCCACCTCCTAAACCTCGGGGGACATTCCAGGTATGGACCGCTTCGTTACCCACGGCGCTCCGAGCCCTGGAGACACTCGCTCGGATGCGGACCCTCCCGCCGCACATGCAGCCAATATGGCCGCAGCTGCTCCACAACACCTCGCGGTTCCCCGACCCCCCCGGCATCTATGGCTGCAGCTCTCCCCTGTACGGAGGATCAATACACCCACATAGCCCAGGCAGTGGCTGCTCTGATGCTACCCACCATCACAGCGGCAGTGGACAAAGCTGTAACGGACAGCATTACACAGCTCCGCAGGGAGGTGGGGGAACAGGCTCGGAGGCTCACAGACTTGGAGCACAGACTCTCTGAAGTGGAGGATGAGGTTCAATCGAATCTCTCCAACGATTAAAAAATGGCACAGACTCAACAATACATATTGGACAAGCTGGAAGATCTCGAGAATCGCTCGCGCAGGAATAACCTGCGAATCATAGGAATCCCGAGTCTTTCACTGCTCTACCTGACATGTGCTCTAATCGCATCCCTCAGGCAGTGGGGATTACAACGCCATGCACAGTCGAAAGGGCACATAGACTGGGTCCACCTTCCAATGATAGGCGCACACCGCGCCCGGTGATCGTGCGTTTCTTAAACTATGCTGACAGGAACGCCATTCTTAAATCGTACCGCAATGCCAAAGCGCTACAATTGGAGGGCCACAAACTGCTATTATTTGCGGATTATTCGCAAGAAGTCGCAAGGTGACGAAAAGCATTCCAGCCGCTTTGTTCCACACTGTACCACAAAGGTATTAAATTCACTTTGGCCTACCCACCGACCTTGCGATTTAATACTCCGGCGGGAGATTCTAAGTCCTTCACGCATCCTGACGAGGCTTCTGAATTCCTCCAAGCACACATGCAAATTGCTATGGAGACCCAAGATTCATTCCCTGTCTCCCCGTCTTTGGGCGCCAGGGACACACGCAGTCCTAGGAAGGATTCCTCTAAAAGGGCAAGACTATGCGCACAGATCCAATGGAGACCGCCAGCGCTGACAGCACGAACTAAACTCTCCCATATGGGTTGTGTCGGTCGCCAGATTTTTGCTCCACTACCCCCCAGGTACTTAGTTACAGCTATTGGGAATGTGCCCGGATGAACCCTACTCTGCACCATGTTCCTGAGTTCTCATTGTACGGGCAGTGTTATCTTTCCTCATTGGCTCTCTTCCTGGGGTATTACTCATGGTTTATCCAAAGGTTTTGCGCAGCTTTAAAGGTTCATACCTGCTGTGTTATTGATTTAGTGTTTTATTGTTTTACTGTTTTAATGTTTTCTTTTCTTATTCTGTTTCTGATTGCAACCAGCATTTCCCCCCACACAGCCTTACCGGACAGGCCTCACTGAAGCCATCCTCAATTCCAGAAGGGTTGCTGCCAAGGTTAGTTCCAGGTCTCAGCGACCACATCAAGCTCACTTATGGAGACCCTGCGACTCCCGGTTCTCCCACAAGAAGGCTGTGTCGCGGGAGCTGGCCCTATTTCTGCCGGCTCCGGTAATGCCGTGCCTAAGAGATGCAGCTTGTCAGGAAGAAAGCGAAGTCCCAGACTTCTTTGGTATGTTTTTTTGTATTTCTATCACTTTATATTGTATTTCCATGTTCAATCTTTATTGGGAACACCTATCCACATCTATCTCGGCAGAAGACAGGCTCTGTGACTCCACTAGGCACTCTATGCATTTGCATTTCGCGGACTCCCCCCTCCCTCTACTCTTACTTACCAAACAACTATGTATTCCCCTCATTTTTGACCCTCCTTGATGTCAAAATAATATCATGGAACGTCAAAGGGCTTTGTTCCCCCCATAAGAGAATGGCGATGCTACGTGATTTGAAACGACTAAAGGCGGATATCGCTATTTTGCAGGAAACCCACCAACCGACTTCAGATTTCCACCGTATGAAAAAACTATGGGTAGGACAGGTACGCGAATCTGCGGCGGTAAACCATAAGGCGGGAGTTATCACACTGATTAATAAAGCCCTACCTTGTGAAATTATCACAGAACATAATGATACTGACAGCAGGTTGCTTACTTTGATCCTTAAGATTAGGGACACCACTCTAGCTTTAGCAAATGTGTACGCCCCGAATTCCCCATCCAAATCGTACTTTCAGTCTCTTACCGCCTCCCTAGCCCCCATGGTCCACCTCCCTCTTTTGGTTGGGGGGGGGACTTCAATTCAGTAATGGATACCCTAGAAGACAGATCTAAGGATAAGGGCAAACCTTCCTCCCAGCAGTCACAGCCGCTTTACCTACCGGATTTTGCGGCATCTTTAGACCTGACTGATGTCTGGCGTCAAGCCAACCCATTGGGAAGAGAATATACATTCTTTTCTCACCCTCACAACAGTTTATCGCGCATTGACTACTTTTTTTGCAATCACGTCTTCCTCCAGAGGTCATCCAATCCCCTAATTGGGGATATGGCAATCTCAGACCACGCTCCAGTGTCTCTTATGTACTCCGATTTCCACTCACCCAACCCTACTAGAATTTGGCGGTTCCCTTCCTTCCTGGCCAATAACGTAGATTTGCAGTCCCTTCTGAAAAAAGACTGGACAGACTTTTTGAGCGACAACGCTCAATATGCACATGATTCGGCTCTCCTATGGGAAACTGGAAAATCGGTACTGCGAGGCCACATTATCGCCTTTAGTACGGCTTATAAACGAAAAACCACTGCCCGGTTTCGCCACGCCAGCGACACTTTAAGACGAACACAAGCGAACCTTTCTCAGTCGAATACCTCTACTCACAGAGCTGAGTGGAAGAAAGCTAAACAAGACTTTGACCACTGGGCAGAAATGTCTGAATGTTTCCGTCATTCTCTTCGGGACCTTGCATTACATAAATTTGGTAATAAATCGGGGAAATTACTAGCACAGCTTTGTAAAACTCAATACACCCCAACGCACATTGCTTCAGTCAACAATTCTAGGGGCGAGATCTGTACATCACAGGAGGACATCTCCCAGACGATGCATGATTTCTACTCCTCTCTGTATGGACAAGAACACATTGACCTACAGAAAGCAAAGGCTTTCCTGGAAGGTGTTTCACTCCCCAGGATAGATACTGCAGCCTTATCAGAACTTAATGCTCCTGTCACAAGTGCGGAGGTTTCCGCCACTATCCACACTTTATCCCCTGGCAAAGCACCCGGCCCGGATGGATACACCTCGGATTTTTTTAAACTTACCTCGGACGTAATCTCCCGACCTTACCTCGGTTTATCAAAATATCTTAAATGGCTTTCAAGCCCATATTAAATTAATTCCCAAGCCGGGCAAAGATCCTCTGGAACCAGGTTCCTACCGCCCCATCTCCCTTTTAAACCTAGATTCCAATATACTCTCAAAGATCATTGCAAACAGACTGGCGAAAATTATGCCAGGCATTATTCACCCAGCCCAAGCAGGGTTCACGAAAGGATGCTCGGCGACCTCTAACATCAGGAAGTTCCTATCCATCCTGGAGATGGCAAAATCGAACCCACTACATGACATGGCCATTATCACGCTAGATGCAGAGAAGGCCTTCGACAATGTCAACTTCACATGGCTTTTTAAAGTGTTGAGGAGAACTGGGTTTCGAGGGGCCTTTTCTGCATCTCATAAAATCCATGTATTCTGCCCCTAATGCCACGGTCATCACGAATGGTCACCCATCTTCTTCCTTTCCCCTTTTTAAGGGAACTGCCAGGGCTGCCCCCTCCCCCCCCCCCGTTATTTAACCTGGCCATAGAGACGTTATCCCGTTTATTGACAGCCCACCCTGGTCTCCACGGTGTGCGAGTGGGAGATCAGGAGGTGAGGTCGGCAATGTTTGCTGACGATATCCTCATTTTCACCTCAAACCCGGCCAAAGACATCCCTCTGATCCACGACATCTTCACTACCTTTCGCTCCTGCGCGGGGTTGAAAATCAATTTTTCCAAGAGCGAAATACTGCCTCTTGGACGAATCAATCCCCCTTCCTGGGCGTCGGAGACAGTATTCAAGATTACCAGTAGTCACATTAAATATCTTGGAATTAACATAGGGAAAACCCCCTCCTCTATATATACTTTAAACTTTCCACCTGTGCTTAGGGATATTATCAAAAAGTTGGAGGCGTGGTCTGGGTTGCCATTGTCTTTGCTGGGTAGGTGTCATCTCTTCAAGATGATGTGCTTCCCAAAACTTCTTTATCCTTTACAAACGATTCCATTATTATTAAAACACTCAACACTAAGACACTCAACTCTTATATCAGTCACTTCAAAAGTTCCTCTGGAGAGGGAAACGACCTCGAATAGCTCTCAAGAAGTTGTCTCTACCGAGTGGTGAGGGTGGGGCGAACATCCCCAACATCAGACTTTATAATATAGCCTGTCTTCTCCGAATAGGTTTGGATTGGGTGTCGGGCCACTCCTACTTTTCTAATTTTGATATCGAAAAGCAAATGGTTGCCCCATTCACCCTAGGAGCCCTCTTGCACTGCTCCCTTTCAGCTCTGCCTTCTACACTCAAAAACAACCTGCTCCTCAGAGACACTATAATTGCTTGGAGGGAAACGTGTAAATTTCTTACCTTATCTCCAAAAATTACAAGATACCTGCCCATAGTAGGTCACCCTCTGTTCCATCAAACTCTCCAATATGCTGCATTCTCGCACTGGCCTTCGCACAACCTAAGGAACTTTGCCCAATTGTTTGATACGTCATCAGGTCGGCCTCTACCACTGCAGGAGATCTGCTCAAAGCTCCACATTCCGCTTGCTGACTTTCCCCATTTTCATCAGGCCATTAATTTTGCTACCCATCTCTGCCGTGATATCGCCAAGAGCCTTAAACCTTCTCTACTGGATGCCCTCGTGAGCATTCCCAAGCCAAGCATTTCAAGCATCTACAAGCCACTTTAACGTCACCGGTTTCTGCAAAAAGCGCTGCCTCTTACATCACCTTGGGAAAGAGACTTTCACTTTGCAAACCTTCCGTACTGCATTCTGGCAGGTTACCGATCTACATGCTCACTCATCGCCAATGAGTTTTGCAAGGAACAGCAACTGAAAATCGTTCACCAGGCATATGCTCCCTTTACTTTTTCCCCTACCGCTAATGCTCCGCAACAATGTGCATAGTGCTTGACGAATAGACCAACTTTATCTCACAGGTTTTGGTCCTGTCCCACCACCACGAAATTCTGGACAGAGGTGGAACTTTTTGCCCAACGGATCACAGGTCTTACACCAACTGGACACCCACTAAAGGCCCGTACACACGTACCGATTGTCGGCCGTAAATATTCGGCCAATGTCCGATCGGCCGATTGTCGGCTTGTTAGTATGATGCTTCCGACAACCGACTGCGACTTTTCAGCCGAACAGAATCTGGTGTGCAGGCTTTAAAATTTTTGTTGGCCAACACCAGAACGGCCGATTGTTCCTCAGTCAGTACAGAATTCGGCCGACAAACAGCAGATGAGCAAGACTGGACATGCTCAGAGAAGAAAAAAACACACGGAAAGTTAACCATCACATGACATCACTTCTGCAGTCGGCTGTTGTTGGCCGACAAAATTCGTGTGCAGTCTTTAGCACTTTTCAACCGACAGGACAGCACCGGACAAAAGATGGCCGATCGTTCGGCCGACGATCGGTGCGTGTGTACGGGGCTTTATACTGCTATTTGGTTATCTAGATGGCCGTTCACTAGGCTTAGACAAAACCCAAACTGCAATTCTTTCTGCAAATAAAGCATGGCTGTCGACCTTTTACATGTTAGCCAGAAGAGTCATACTACACAACTGGATTAATTACAGCCCTCCTACCCTGCAAGAGGCTACTTCTTCGTAAGAGGGAACTTACGAAGCTTCTCAATAGAGACTCCATCGATGCTCGTATCTTCATCGGCCTTACACGCAAATTCTACATGAAATGGAACACCTACAGTTCTATTACATACCTGACGTACTCCTGCTCATCCTGGATAGACTCCCTTTTTCACGCAGCTTCCTCCAATTCTTCATCCATGTCCTGTAGGCCTACCCAATTCTCTACACCTGCCTTTCCGCATTGCCTTTCGGTTAACATGTTATTGCCCTCAAACGCTTCCCCCCTTCGAGTCTGAGATGGCCTTTAAAACAACTAGCAGTTGCTGTTAGGTACTTTAGCCTGAGTGCCCCAACACTGCAGTTCCCTACGGTACGGGTGCGCCTTTTTCGTGCACCGGTACTACACACATTTATGATGTAGAGTGTTATTGGAAGTGACGTTCATGTCTCTATGTCTATACTTTGTACCTTAGAAATGCAATATTTTGTGCTATATTTGTTATTCTTCGGACGTGAATCTGCTTCCCATGTATATTCTTATAGGTTTCCCACCTTACCTTACCTTATCTCCCCCCCCCCTCCCTCTTTTTACTTGCCCTGCCTTTAACCCTAACCTCTCCCTTCCCCCCCCCTCCTATAGTCCTTACTCCCAACATCCCCCCCCCCTCTCACCCATACCCCCCACCAGATGTTATCTTACCCCACCCCCTCATGCTATAGGAGTTGATATTTCTGGTATTCTAGATCCCTTATTTCATTGCAGTATATGATCAACCGTTTGAGTTTTCGTTTACTGTACTTTTTGCTAATTTGTTATTTGAAAAAATTTTCAATAAAATTTATTTGAAAAAAAAAAAAGGATAAGATCAAAGACAAATTACATTTTTATTCCACAAATGGAACCGTATACCGTCTACCTTCAAATATGAAGGATTTAGAGACCACAAAGGAGTTGTATGGCCAAATAGAAGAATGGAACTACAGGTTGAATGCTTTCTCCTTCTGCTCTAATTTTTGGCTTCTCTCCCTTTAATTTTTTGTTTTAATTCCTTAGCCATTCGCTCGGTTTTCTTCTCCCTCTCTCTTCCTCTTTACCCTTCTGTTCCTCTCTCCTCCTATCTTCCTCTTCTCCCTTCTGTTCCTCTCTCCTCCTATCTTCCTCTTCTCCCTTCTGTTCCTCTCTCCTCCTACCTTCCTCTTCCCCTTCTGTTCCTCTCTCCTCCTACCTTCCTCTTCTCCTTTATGTTCCTCTCTCCTGCTTTTACCCTCTTCCCTGGTCCACTCTCCCCTCATCTTCCTCTTCCCCTTCTGTTCCTCTCTCCTCCTACCTTCCTCTTCCCTGGTCCGCTCTCATCTTATCTTCCTCTTTTCCCCTCATTTCCTCTCTCTTCTTATCTTTCTCTTTTGCTCTGTTCCCTTCTTTTCCTCTCTCTCTCTTTTTCGATATTATATTGAATATTTTTGTGTTATGAATACAAGAAACAGATATCTCACTGGCACTTTACTAGCTGATGGAGGCAGCTTAAACATGGGATGAAGTATATTAGGTTTGTGCATCAGTCAAAAGTGTCAGTGAGCAGCAAAGCATTCCCCATAGAAGTATACACAATCAGCCATAACTTTATGGCCACCCACCTAATACTGAGTAGGTCCCGCTGCTGAGGACGTCGAATGACGAAACGCGTATGGCGCCGTCACATCACTTCTGGTTCCGGATCTTGGTGGGACACATTGCATTCCGGAGACTCATATACTGCGCTTTATACACTGTGATATTGTGAGTACCCTTTTCTTATATGTGAATAAAATATTGCCATACAGCATCACACTATTTGCCCTTTCCTTGCTTCATATGGGATTACCACTTACCCTAACACCCTGATGATTACCCCGGAGTACTTGGGATAGGACCCCAACTACCCAGCGTGGATCCATTCACCAGGCCACAGGAGACCTAATAGGATACCCATGAACACCCTTTTAGGAGCCTTAGAGAGGCCCCAGGAGTCCTACAGGGATTACCAGGTCCACACACCGGGACCCCCAGAGGGAGCCAGGACCCACCAGAGGGATCGTTTACCCATATTTTATACCCGCTCTATACCCCTGTGTGGGACGGGAATCTCTGGTGAGTGTGCTACTTACTTGAGGGATCACCAGCACCCCACCACTATACCCACCACAGGGTTACCACTGGGAATATCGCACGAAGATTTACCATCTGGGTTGCACTATATATGGACTGTTTCCATTACTAGCCATTGATCACCTTTGCACATTGTCACTGTTTACTTTTGCACACTGTCACTTTAATTTATTAATTTGTGCACAGTGTCACTTTATTCGGTCATATTTATGCCCTAATCAGGGCCACCTTAAGAGCCCATTCAGACTAGCGCGACACGACTTTGGGGGGCGACCTGTGAAGTCGCATGCACCGCTGTGCACCATGACTTCGGCGCGACTTGCAGAGACTTCACATAATGGAAGTCAATGCAGGTCGCTCCAGGTCGCCCCAAAGTAGTACAGGACCCTTTTTCTAAGTCGGAGCGACTTGTGTCGCTCCTATTAGAACGGGTCCTGTGCTAATCAATGGACCGCGACGTACCGCGACTTGTCAGGCTGACAAGTCGCCTGACAAGTCGCGCTAATGTGAATGGGCTCTTATTTATTTACTTATTTATTTGCTTATCAGTTTACAAACCCATCCATCCACTGAATATTAAGATCACCACTATTGTGTAACTCTTTATTTTTACATACTGTATATATCTTCAGCACCTTTATTTATTATTTTACATAGACCACCCACCTGGTATTCACCACCATCCGTTATAGTCCAGTTGGTTTGCACCTTACGGCACTAGTCACCTCATTACTTTTGTCTGTTTGTATTCATTACCAGACTGTTTGCATTGCATTGCTTTTTATTTATTTGTGATACACCCATTTTACATACCACTACCTACATTTCTAGGCAGCGCCATCACCCTTTTTCCCCCATTTAGCCATAACTTTATGGCCACCCACCTAATATTGAGTAGGTCCCCCTTTTTGCCGCCAACACAGCCCTGACCTGTCAAGCCATGGACTCCCCTAGACCTCTGAAGGTAGGCTGTGGTATCTGGCACTGAGCTGTCAGTAGTAGCTCCAGCTCCAGCCACCTGGGAACAGGAAGTCTGAGAGCAGCAGGAAAAAGTTTGCATTTGAGAGATGAAACAAAGGTACATTCTACTTCTATTTACACACATTGTATTTATTTTATTCCATAAAAAAGTTTAGTATCACTTCAAGGAACACCCACCTTTCCCCATGCCCACCAATCACTACCATGGTATACTTTCTTTTTGTAATTATTATCAGTATCAGTGAGTTTTAGGTAGGACAAATGAAATGCAAAATGCGCATTATTGTTTCTGGGCTGCACTACAGGTAACAAACATCACCTATCATACATGTGTGGTATCACTGCGATCGGTAGCAGCAGGAGAATTTATTTTGAGTTGTTATTTGGTGGTAGGTTATGGTAGTAACAAGAAATATATAGCTACATTTAAACAAAAACACTTTTACTATTTTGGTTCAGTTCTCCTTTGAAAATAAAAATAAAATCAGGAGATATCCATTACCATTTACCATGAAAATAAAAGCCCAATTTGTCCTGAACAAAATGCGGTATATACCACCTGGATACACAAAGTAATTGTGATGATATGTACAGTTTTACTAACACTTGTCAATGTTGCAAAATTGTGCTTAGGCATTAACATTTGTTTTACCCTCCGGCATGAAAGGGTTAATAGGATCAGTAACAGCCGGATGGAGCCACCTGAATTGAACCGGCAGGGAGGGGATGGAGTCTCGGCTCAGACTCATTCAAATCTAAATTTCTACCTTTAATCTATATTGAGCTATATAGTACATAGCGGGCCTTTCTTCAGCCAAGCTGTAAAGGAAAGCTTAGAAAATGCCTGAAAAGGAGCCGAGTGCTCCACCTACTGGCTGAAAAGGAGAACACAAAACAATCTCACCCACCTGCAAGAAATCTGTTATTCAATAATGTTTACTAAAACCTATACAAGCATACGACACATTTGCTAAATTTTTAGTTTTGGTTTAAATTTTATTTGGTTTAAATTTTATTCCACCTTTGATATATACTCAACACCTAATGTGTATAGCGCTTTCCCCCTGGGGACTCAATGCACTTAGAAGGTGAGGCAGATATCATGGTGATTGCGATGGCCTGGAATCGAACCCGGCTCAGCTGTCAGCTGCTTGAAAAGCAGCTATGCTTACCACTGCACCATCAGCGCAAGGTAGCATGTCTTTGGAGTGTGGGAGGAAACCGGAGTACCCGGAGGAAACCCACGCAAGCACAGGGAGAACATGCAAACTCCATGCAGATAATGTCCTGTTCTAGATTTGAACCAAGGACCCCAGTACTGCAAGGCTAAACACTAAGCCTCTGTGCTGCCCGTATGCGGCCTCTGTTATATAAGGCCGCCCCCGCTGAGCAGGGTAAATCAGTGATGTCCAATAGAGCTTAGAGATGATGCCTTCAGTTCTTCATTATTACATGGCCGGGTTCCTTGATGTTGTCCATCTTCTTTCCTGCAGGAGTGTCCTGTCTGTGAACATGAGGAGGTTTCTTTGTCTGAAATGTTGGTCTGTGGAGCAGCAATGTGAAAAACGCTTCCTGCTCATGTCTTCTGATGGTGAAGGTCTCTTCCATTCCCCCAACCCAATCCAACCCTTGGACAACTCCTGTGGTTAGGGATGGATGAGAGAATATTCTATATACAGATATGATGGGGGGTGACCCCCAATATACAGAGAATATTCTATATACAGATATGATGGGGGTGACCCCCAATATACAGAGAACATTGTATATATTGCTGTGAAGCACTGATGTAAAAAATCTTTGCTGTTAATTTATTTTTCTGATGGTGAACATCTCTTTGGTGCCTCTAACCCAACTCTAGGACAGCTTCATAAAGGACTTACTGGCGTATTGTTGCGTCACTATCACTCTGCGTTTGGGGCACCATTCAGAATGGTGCCATTTTGATGGTGAACGTCTCTTTGGTACTTCTTTTAGACAACTTCATAAAAGACGTCACAGGTGGAAAAAGAAATCATTGGCCCCAGCAGAACAAGTCTAGGCCTTAAGCTGGGAAGACTCCTAACACCTGTGAAGACAAGAAGAATTCCTTTCTTTTCTTCAAGGCTTCAACCTACAAGGCCAGACCTGGGCCAGGGGCCCAGTTTAGTCACAAGCCTTGGTTACCTAATCTCCCAAGCCTGCAGACAAGTCCTATCAAACATCCTGAAGGGACGTCCCCACTTTCCAAAGGTCTGCTGATCTTTGTGGACACCTAGTCAGCAAGTTTCTCGAATGCTCAGGTGAGAGATGTGGTGTCCAGAGGCTACAAGCTGAAGTTCCGCTCTCTGCCCCAACCCCCCACCCCGCTTTGTGTTGTCTAACCTGCCAACACGAAGCGGGGTGGGGGCAGAGAGCGTAACTCCCGCTTGTTTCCCCTGAGCACCACGTCTCTTACCTGAGCATCCAAGAAACTTGCTGATCATGTGTCCATAAAGGTCAACAGACGCCCCCCACTTTGGAAAGTAGGATTATCCCTTCAGGATTTTTAAGAGGACCTGTCTGCAGGTTAGAGGGATTGGGTCTTCAAGGCTTATGGCAATAAAAGGTGGCACTGATAGATGACACTGATGGGCGGCACTGAAAAGCAGCACTGATTGGCATAACTTATAGGCACTAATAGGTGGCACTTATGAGCAATGATAGGTGGCACTGATGGCCACAGACTGGTGCCACTGATGGGCACAGAGTGGCATCACTGATGGTCACTGTTTGAGCTGCATGGAAATCATGGCATTGATGATCAGTGCCCTGATTACCTTTACAAGTCTTCCCTGTGAGGAGATGCTGCTTATCTGCTCTCCTCACCTCACACTCTGTTAGTGTGAGAGAGGAAAAACTGATAAACGGCATTTCCTTGTTTACATGATCGGCTGTGATTGGACACAGCTGATCACATGGTTAAAGAGCCGCAGCCGCGGCTCTTTGCCGGGATCGTGGTCAGGCCGTGTCCCTGGAACATATTGTGCTCACAATCACGCAATCGATCTAGGCTAAACTGATGTTACCTTGCCCAGCCAATTAAATTGGCTGGAGATTGGTAACTGGAATCCACTTAGCCTAAGCTGGCAGTGGCACCGGGACACCATAGTGCTGGAGCGCTATGAAAAGTATGATTCGGGTTTAAGACTCCTGTTATTCCTCCTTGGTCTTCTTGCGGTTCTTCACTAGCCTGAATAATTCCCGTAGGTGAAGACGGGTTTGATTACTACGACTTTCTGCGCTGGGATTAACTGCCAGTGTTGCCCTTTGTTGACCAATTGCAGAATTCAATTGTGCATTGATGTCATCATTCACTGGTGACATAAGGAAACTCGGTAAGGAGAAGATATCTTTCTGTGGGATGATGTTGCTGTGATCCCTAGAAGGTGTGACGCTGGGAATGTCAGTCTTGTCCATAGCTCTGTCCGCATTTCTACTACGCCGTGGGACGTTGGGATGGACAGTAAATGCACTCTTTCGTAGCCTAATGCCGGAATTCATTGATGGGGTCATATATTTTGTTGGGAGGATCTCATCACTCCATGGCCTAGTGTTATCCATTGATTGAATGCTGTTATCAGGTGTTGAAGGAATGACGCTGGAAGAGACATTCGGTATCGTCTTTTCAGACGGAAGGTAATTCTGAGGAGGTGCGACTCTAGAAACGGGAACATTAGTCTCCTCCATAGTGCTGTCCACATTTTCACTTGGTGGAAGGATGTCATCACTCGTTGGGAATATGTTGCCATCCTTGAACACCTTGGTTGGCCTGCGCTTCTTCACTGGCCGACGTAAATCCCGTAGGTGAGCACGGATGTGATCCCTAGGAGGTGCGACTCTGGGAATGGGAATGTCAGTCTCCTCCATGGTGATATCCGCACTTTTATTTGTTGGTGGGATGGTGTCATCACTTGCTGGTAGAATTACATCACATGTTGGTGGAATGGTGTCATCACTTGCTGGTAGAACGATGTCACATGTTAGTGGAATAGTGTCATCAATTGCTGGTAGAATGACATCACATGTTATTGGGATGGTGTCTTCACTTGCTGGTAGAATGACGTCACTCGGTGATGGGGTAATGTTTCTACTTGTTGGTTGGAACAGTCGGTAGAATGGCTTGAAATATATTCGGAGCAGTACCAGCAGCATGGTAATAAGCCCCAGAAAGCATTCTGACCGGTGCTCAGTAAAAATATTTATAAGCAGGGGTGGGACTGTGTTCTCTAAGACCACCCACCCCTTGGACCAGACTGACCAGAGTCTGGCGACCAGCCAGAGGTACCAATCACCAGCATCTATAGGCAGGGGTAGGATTAAGTTCTCAAAGGTTGCCCCCCCGCTGTTCCAGATATTGATAAGTAGATAAATGAATGCACCCAGCTCCAGGAACATCAAATAGAGTTCTAACATTATGGCCAGGTAATTTTGGTGCAGGATGTACTGCAGAATGAGAAAACTTATCATGACTGCCCATCTAAACCAGAATGGAGGGCAGGTCAGGAATGAAAACCAGCTGATAGGGTCTGGAGGGTCATTTTCAATTCCTCTTACTGTTTCCTCTACTGGCTGCTCTGTCCTCTTCATGTTCCCATCCTCCTCTTCCATGTGGGTCTCTGGGGACCCTCTGATGACATTTCTGGGTTCCTCCATGCGGGTCTCTGGGGACCCTCCGATGACATCTCTGGGTACAGCCCATGGGTACAAAATTCTAAAAATCAGCGGAATTTCTGCTGGCTGCTGTGTTGTTTCCACAACTTCTTCCTCCTTTTCCATTTGAGTCTCTGGGGACCCTTCAATGATATTTCTGGACTCCTCCATGTGGGTTTCTGGGGACCGTCCAATGACATCTCTGGGTACAGCCCATTGGTACAAAATTCTAAAAATCAGCGGAATCTCCACTGGCTGCTGTGTTGTTTCCACAATCCCCTCCTCCACGTGGACCTCTGGGGATTGTATGATGGTATTTCTGTCTACTCCCCAAGGGAGAAACAGCATAAGAATGACGGTAAGGATTTTAGTCGTCATTTTTGTTTGAAAAGAATATCTGACAGGAAATGCCAATTACTATTAATGAAAGATTAGTATCTGACAAATAATACCAATCAATAAATTGACTCTGAATTCCAATTACTGGAAATAATGTGATGAAATACAATTCAATCACTCAGGAGCTCTGCAAGAGAGATGCTTCTTCTGTGCAGTCCAAGAGCCAACTGCCAAATTCTCCCTGTGCTCCTCTATTTATAGGCTGCAGACAGATCATGTGACCACCACTGAGAAATCATAATGTTCGTGAATTCTGTGTGCTGGCTGCAGGTCATGTGACTACAACTGACAAAATCATAGAGCCTGTGCATGTAAACAGCCCGCAGCCTCTCATTGGTTTATCCGGCAGCTGCTTCAATCTGATTGGCTGTTCTGTTTTCTGACTGGCTGTTTGGTAGAATGTGGAAAGGATGGTATTATATAACATGGAATACTGCGTATATGTTCACTAAAGTGGAATGTTTCCTATTGGATGTAATATATATTATAGGAGAGTTTAGGAGCAGAATGGAGTCATGGAGCAATAAAACCCTTTACAGACTAAAAAAATTAAATGGCCGCATCAGACAGAATATATATATATATATATATAAATATATATATACAAATATATATATATACATACAAACATATATATATATATATATATATATATATATATATATATATATATATATATATATATATATATATATTATAGCAGATCATATTTTATAATTATTAATTTTATTATTACATATTATTTTATATATTTTCCCGATTGTTATTCATACATGATATTATATTTTATATCAGTATAATATTAATAAAATATAATAATATGTTTTATTATTTATTTATTTCAATGTAATACTAATTGTAATAGTATTTACAATATTAATTATTGTAAATATTAATACAATTAATAACAATGATAATTATGACAATATCAATAGAAGTATAAAGAAATGTTTCTCTGTATTCGGTCAGTAGAAGTCTCCTCTGTATTTCTTCTGTTGACATTTCATTGACTGCACTTATCTCCGGTGCCACTAGAGGCCAGCACTTCCTATACTGTGCGATCACTATAGAGTCCTTCCTGTAGTGATTATAGAGCTCCGGCTGGGCGGAAGTGATGTGAGAGGAGGGTGTGTGTATATAGGGGGTCCCTGTAATGATGGGGAAGTCGGGGAAGCTGCGCCCCCTGGTGGCAGGTGGCAGATTCTTTGTCTCTAGCCACAGTTCTTTTCTGCACAGATATTTATCTGTTTTCTTATCATTTCTCTCTGATCAGACCATTGTTGGGATCATTTTACTATCACTTGGCACTTTAGTTCACTGTCACTTTTTTCCTTATAGTGACTTTGGTTCATTATCATTGAATTATTTATTTCTTTGCTGCTATTGTGGTTCATTTTCACACATGTTTGTGCATTTTATGCACTTTTTGCACCACCTTACCACATCACTATATATTTATTTCATGTCACTTATTTATTTCCTGGTATTTATATGTATAACATTAGTTGCCTTTTATTTTATTGGGATTGATTGAGCGCCGATTTTATTGATTTTATAGGTGTCATCACCGCCACCCATCAGAAAATGTACCGGAAGTGACGTTCTGAGACAGGGGGAGGCGCTCATTATTATCCAATCAGAACTAATATGGTGACAATATTGTTTCTTATTTATACTTCTAATTATTATTGTCATTATTGTATTTTTTTTTTTATGATTATTATTATAAATGTTTATTTTAACCACTTAAGGACCGAGCCCATTTCTGACGCGTTGTTTACAAGTTAAAATCAGTATTTTTTGCTAGAAAACTACTTAGAACCCCCAAACATTATATATATATATATATATTTTTTTTTTTTTAGCAAAGACTCTGAAGAACAAAATGGCGGTCATTGCAATATTTTTTATCATGCGGTAATTGCGCAGCGGTCTTCCAAACGCCATTTTTTTGGGAAAAATTACATTTCACTGCATTTAAAAATAAAAATAAACAGTAAAGTTAGGACATTTTTTTTTTTTACATTGTGAAAGATGATGTCACGCCGGGTAAATAGATACCCAACATGTTACGGTTTAAAATTGCGCACACCTAAGGAATGGCGACAAACTACGGTCAATAAAAATCTCCATAGGCGACGCTTTAAAATTTTTAATGATTACCAGTTTTTTTTTTTAATTATTGCTCTCGCTCTGGCGATCGCGGCGATACCTCACATGTGTGGTTTGAACAGCGATTTTATTTGCAGGCGCGACTTCCGTGTACGTCTTCTTTTGTGCGCGAACTAACGGTGACGGGGGGGGGCGCTTTCAATTTTTTATTTTCCCTCTTTTATTTTATTTTTTTAATTTTAGCACATGTTTAAAAAAAAAAATGTTTAAAAAAAATTTGTTATCATTATTTATATTATTATCATCATTATTAATTATATTATTAGCGTCATTAAATAAATCATTATCAACGTTATTATATTATTAATGTCATTAAATAAATCATTATCATTGTTATTGATTATATTATCAGATGAACGGCAGATCCCATCCCCCAACATCTCCAGGGTGGAGAGGAAAACTGACATCACTTGGGAGGGAGTAAAATCTGTGTGTGAGAAATGATGGAAATCCAGCAGCTTCCCTGAGCCGCTCTGCATGAGGTTCACGGTAAACCACTACAGATGCCAGCATTGTACCCTCCAGTCTCCTCCTGTCCCCCCCCCCACCCCATTATACTTTCCTCTCCTGCCCCCCCGTACTATACTTTTCTCTCTTTGCTCCCCCCTCCTTTACTATATTTTTCCCACCTGGTGCCCCCCCCATACTACTATACTTTTCTCTCCCCCCCGTACTATACTTTACTCTCCTGCCCCCCCCCCGTACTATACTTTTCTCTCCTGCCCCCCCCCCCCCCGTACTATACTTTTTCTCTCCTGGCCCCCCTGTACTATATTTTTCTCACCTGGTGCCCCCCTATACTATTATATTTTTCTCCCCCCCCCCATACTATACTTTCCTCTCCTGCCCCTCCCCCCGTACTATACTTTTCTCACCTGCCGCCCCCCCCCCCCATGCTATACTTTTTGCTCCTGCTCCCCCCCCCATACTATACTTTTCTCTCCTGCCCCCCCTTCCCCTGTACTATAATTTCCTCTCCTGACCCCCAGCCCCCCTTCTCCCCGTACTATACTTTTTCTCTCCTGCCCCCCCCCCATACTATACTTTCCTCTCCTTGCCCCCCCCTGTACTATATTTTTCTCACCTGGTGCCCCGCCTTACTAATATACTTTTCTCTCCTGGCCCCCCATAGTATACTTTTCCCTCCTGCCTCCCCCGTACTATATTTTTCACTCCTGCCCCCCCATACTATACTTTTCTTTCCTTCCCCTCTCTGTGCTGTGCTCGCCCCTCCCGTACTGTTCCCTGAATCCCCTGTGCTCTGCCCTGCTGACCCCTCCCCCCTGCTTATCTTAGGTTTGTCCCAGAATTGAGCATCTATGCAAAAAAAGGAAGAAGTGTCACAGGGAGGTATGTTTTATTATTCATTCTATTGCTTGTCTAAGAATATTTCTTGTTATATCTGCAGCGCGCTGATCAAACTGATGTCCTGTGATCTGTAGATAGGAAAATTATTTCAGGGGTTCCCCAAGCTCTCAGACTGCTCACCAGGGGTTCCCCGAGCTCAGACTTCTCACCAGGGGTTCCCTGAGCTCTCAGACTTCTCACCAGGGACCCCCCGAGCTCTCGGACTTCTCACTAGAGGCTCCCCCAGCTCTCAGACTGCTCACCAGGGGTTCCCCAATCTCTCAGACATCTCAACAGGGGTTCCCTGAGCTCTCAGACTTCTCACCAGTGGTTCCCCGAGCTCTCAGACTTCTCACCAGAGGTTCCCAGACCTCTCAGACATCTCCCTAGAGGCTCCCTGAGCTCTCAGACTTCTAACTTAGAGGCCCCCTGATCTCTCAGAGGTTCTCCGAGCTCTCAGACATCTCAACAGGGGTTCCCCAAGCTCTCAGACTTTTCACCAGAAGTTTCCAGAACTCTCAGACTTTTCACCAGAAGTTCCCAGAGCTCTCAGACTTTTCACCAGAAGTTCCCAGAACTCTCAGACTTCTCACCAGGGGTTCCCCCGAGCTCTCAGACTTCTCACCAGAGACTCCCTGAGCTCCCAGACTTCTCACCAGAAGTTCCCAGACCTCTCAGACATCTCCCTAGAGGCTCCCTGAGCTCTCAGACTTCTAACTTAGAGGCCCCCTGATCTCTCAGAGGTTCTCCGAGCTCTCAGACATCTCAACAGGGGTTCCCCAAGCTCTCAGACTTTTCACCAGGGGTTCCCCGAGCTCTCAGACTTCTCACCAGAAGTTCCCAGAACTCTCAGACTTCTCATCAGGAGTTCCCCGAGCTCTCAGACTTCTCACCAGGGGTTCCAGCGAGCTCTCAGACTTCTCACCAGGGGTTCCCCGAGCTCTCAGACTTCTCACCAGGGGTTCCAGCGAGCTCTCAGACTTCTCACCAGGGGTTCCCCGAGCTCTCAGACTTCTCACCAGGGGTTCCCCGAGCTCTCAGACTTCTCACCAGAGACTCCCTGAGCTCTCAGACTTCTCACCAGAGACTCCCTGAGCTCTCAGACTTCTCACCAGGGGTTCCCCGAGCTCTCAGACTTCTCACCAGGGGTTCCCCGAGCTCTCAGACTTCTCACCAGGGGCTCCCCGAGCTCTCAGACTTCTCACTAGAGGCTCCCCGAGCTCTCAGACTTCTCACCAGCGGCTCCCCGAGCTCTCAGACTTCTCACCAGGGGCTCCCCAAGCTCTCAGACTTCTCACCAGGGGCTCCCCAAGCTCTCAGACTTCTCACCAAGGGCTCCCCGAGCTCTCAGACTTCTCACTAGGGGCTCCCAAGCTCTCAGACTTCTCACCAGGGGTTCCCCGAGCTCTCAGACTTGTCACCAGGGGTTCCCCGAGCTCTCAGACTTGTCACTAGGGGTTCCCCGAGCTCTCAGACTGCTCACCAGGGGTTCCCCGAGCGCTCAGAGAGTTCACCAGGGGTTCCCCCGATCTCTCAGACATCTCAACAGTGGTTCCCCGAGCTCCCAGACTTGTCACCAAGGGCTCCCCGAGCTCTTAGATTTCTCACCAGGGGCCCCCCCAGCTCTCAGACTTTTCACCAGGGGCTCCCCCAGCTCTCAGACTTCTCACCAGAGGTTCCCCGAGCTCTCAGACTTCTCACCAGGGGTTCCCCCGATCTCTCAGACTTCTCACCAGGGGTTCCCCGAGCTCTCAGACTTCTCACCAGGGGCTCCCCAAGCTCTCAGACTTCTCACCAGGAGTTCCCCGAGCTCTCAGACTTCTCACCAGGGGCTCCCCAAGCTCTCAGACTTCTCACCAGGGGCTCCCCGAGCTCTCAGACTTCTCACCAGGGGCTCCCAAGCTCTCAGACTTCTCACCAGGGGCTCCCCAAGCTCTCAGACTTCTCACAAGGGGCTCCCCGAGCTCTCAGACTTGTCACTAGGGGTTCCCCGAGCTCTCAGACTGCTTACCAGGGGTTCCCCGAGCTCCCAGACCTTTCCCCAGGGGTTCCCCGAGCTCTCAGACTGTTCACCAGGGGTTCCCCCGATCTCTCAGACATCTCAACAGTGGTTCCCCGAGCTCTCAGACTTGTCACCAGGGGCTCCCCGAGCTCTCAGATTTCTCACCAGGGGCTCCCCCAGCTCTCAGACTTTTCACCAGGGGCTCCCCCAGCTCTCAGACTTTTCACCAGGGGCTCCCCCAGCTCTCAGACTTTTCACCAGGGGCTCCCCAAGCTCTCAGACTTCTCACCAGAGGTTACCCGAGCTCTCAGACTTCTCACCAGGGGTTCCCCCGATCTCTCAGACTTGTCATTAGGGGTTCCCCGAGCTCCCAGACCTTTCCTCAGGGGTTCCCCGAGCTCTCAGACTGTTCACCAGGGGTTCCCCCGATCTCAGACATCTCAACAGTGGTTCCCCGAGCTCTCAGACTTCTCACCAGGGGTTCCCCCGATCTCTCAGACTTCTCACCAGGGGTTTCCCGAGCTCTCAGACTTCTCACCAGGGGCTCCCCAAGCTCTCAGACTTCTCACCAGGGGCTCCCCAAGCTCTAAGACTTCTCACCAGAGGTTCCCCGGGCTCTCAGACTTGTCATTAGGGGTTCCCCGAGCTCCCAGACCTTTCCCCAGGGGTTCCCCCGATCTCTCAGACATCTCAACAGTGGTTCCCCGAGCTCTCAGACTTGTCACAAGGGACTCCCCCGATCTCTCAGACTTGTCACCAGGGGCTCCCTGAGCTCTCAGACTTGTCACCAGGGGCTCCCTGAGCTCTCAGACTTCTCACCAGGGGTTCCCCGAGCTCTCAGACTTCTCACCAGGGGCTCCCCGAGCTCTCAGACTTCTCACCAGGGGCTCCCCGAGCTCTCAGACTTCTCACCAGGGGCTCCCTGAGCTCTCAGACTTGTCACCAGGGGCTCCCTGAGCTCTCAGACTTGTCACCAGTGGCTCCCTGAGCTCTCAGACTTCTCACCAGGGGTTCCCCGAGCTCTCAGACTTCTCACCAGGGGCTCCCCGAGCTCTCAGACTTCTCACCAGGGGCTCCCCGAGCTCTCAGACTTCTCACCAGGGGCTCCCTGAGCTCTCAGACTTCTCACCAGGAGTTCTTCCAAGGTAAAAAGGTTGATAAACACTGTCTTAGTGCCGGTTCACACCCCAAAAACGCACTCCAGATCTGTTCTGGTGCGTTTCTACATGCGCATTTTAGTGTGGTTTTTTTCATTGAGTTCTGGAGCGTTTTTGATGCGTTTCTGGATGCATTCCTGATGCTTTTCTTCCCTACTTTTTCCAGTTTCTTTTCTCTATCGTTCATCGACAGACGCAGCTCTCCTTAATCATAGACTCATGGGGTTAGGCTCCTCCTTCTAGGGATAGTCACTAGGCGGAAAAAAACTTGTCCACGCCTATGGGGGCTGTCCCAGCAGGCATTACCCCTCAGGCTCTGCTATACTCCAAACAGTTTGTTCTGCCTAGTGTAACTGATAGGACCTAGTTCTCTGCTGGGACTTCGGTCTTAGCTGTATCAGGGAGAATTTGTGATTCTTTAATTTTTGAACTAGTTAGTTCCTGAGGACCAAGATCCAGAGGAACTACAAGCAACAGCCGGCTGGTATTTGAACTGGATAATCTAGATCCTTAAGGTCTCCCAGCCTGGCCTGCGAGCATGAGCAAGTTCTAGTCCAGAACTAGGCCTCGCCAGGACCGTGCCCCGATGGATGGGGAGGAGCCTGCGAGTGGATCGTATCGCCGGGACGCAGACGACCCGGAGCTCCCTGAGTCGCAGCTTCCCTTTGGCTAACAGCACCCCCATCCCAGGAGGGAGATGATCTGTTTTCAGAGTGGTATCGTGGTATGGTGGGTAAGCTGTCCCCCCAACACCCTTGGAGGTCGCGGGCCTGGGCCCATCCCTGGAATGGTCAGACCTTAGGGGCTCCCTCGGTTCCCTGGCACCCCCCTAGGACAATCTGGCTTCCCCTTGCTTCTCCCTCCCCTAGTAGGTTTTCACCGTTGGGGGGGGTAAAAATGCATCCATTTTGGCGCTTCCTGGAGGTGGATGGATCATCCTGGGTGGGGACCCTTTGTTGCCTTTTGTTCTGTAGCCGCTTTCTGGATGTCCCAGGAAAATCGCATGGCGCACAATGGGGACCGCCATTTTGCCGTGGTTCATGAGCTCTGTGTTTCCCATTAGGTTGTATGGGCAGCCATTTTCTTGGATTTCCCCATTGAAAACTGTATAGCGGCCATTTTCTTGTGGCCCGGGGGGTGGGACTGGCACGCAGCACGTGTTTCTCTGTAAAGAAAAAGCTGCGCTAATCTGAAGTGGAACAACCAAATGTCCCAAAAAATGAATAATTGGAAAACTGTAATCAATCATGGACAATAACCACAAATTGTCACCGATAAATATAAATCACAAATAAAGTGAGCAAATAATATTAAAGTGAAATCTCTCCTCAATGAAGTGTGAATTATCCCAATTATTTGCATGCAATAGATACAGGTCACAAAAAACAAATATAGTGAATAAATCACAAAGGTTGTAACAAAAAATAGTGAAATATTGAATAAATAACTCAATTGAGTGAAAGTCCCTTGTAGTTGAGAGTCCCAAGATGGTGAATAGTAGAAAATAAAGGTGAATATTGATTTTCAGTAATACTGGCTTCACCACGGTGCTCCCGTTAAATTAGCATATTCATGAGCTTACCAGAAATCAGAGGAAATAGGCTCATATCATCCTTAGGGAAGATCGTTTTCTTCAGCCAACCAACCGGGACAGCGATGTTCCAAGGCACTGATCCTTAACCACTTGCCGACTGCTGCACGACTATTTACTGCGGCAGTCAGCCCCTCCTGGGCAAAGCAACGAAGTACTACGTCGCTCGCCCACGAGCCTCTAGGGGGCGAGCATGCGCCGCCGGAGGGGCGCTCCCGCCCCCGCTCAGTAACATCCCCGGCAGGTCCGATGTCCGCTGGCCACTAGCGATCTCCCGCTGGAGAGGGAGAAAGGCAGGCGGCTGATGTAAACAAAGCCGCCTGTCATTCTCCCTGGTGTAACTGCAGAGATCATACGGTCCTGCTATGTAGGATCGTATGTCTCTGTGGTTACATCACAAGCCACGCCCCTTTACAGTTAGAAGCACGCCCCTAGGGACACACTTAACCCCTTGATCACTAATAAAGTTAACCCCTTCCTTGCCAGTGTCATTTTTATAGTAACAGTGCATATGTATAGCACTGATTACTGTAGTAATGTCACTGGTACCCCCAAAAGTGTCAAAAATGTCAGACAAGGGTCCGATCTGTCCGCTGCAGTGTCACAGTCCCGCAAAAAAAACGCAGATCGCCGCCATTACTCTTTAAAAAAAAAACAATATAAATGACAAAAATCTTTCCCTTAGTAAACGCAATAACTTGTGCGCAAACCAATCAAAATACGCTTATTGCGATTTTTTTTTTTTATCAAAAATATGTAGCAGAAAACAAATTGGCCTAAAATGTTAAAAAATTTTGATTTTTACATTTTTTTTTCGGGAATTTCATATAAAAAAATGTGAAAAATATTGTTATTTTTTCAAAATTGTTGCTCTTTTTTGTTTATAGCGCAAAAAATAAAAATCGCACAGGTGATCAAATACCACCAAAAAAAAAAGCTCTGTTTGTGGGGAAAAAAGGACGTCAATTTCATTTGGGTACAGGGTTGCACGACCGCGCAATTGTCCGTTAAAGTCACGCGGTGCCAAATCGCAAAATAGGCCCTGGTCTTTGAGCAGGAAAATCCTCCGGGGCTTAAGTGGTTAATGATATGTCCGGTATTCTCAAAAAAACATGATAGGCTCCATAGTGTTAAACCGTAAACAATTTATTAAAATAAATGGTAAAATAAATCACAGGAAATAAAACCGCATGAAACAAATAAGCCGGCCAGCTCATGGACTAGCCGTCATTCCGGGAGGTGAGGTGACGTCAGCACGCCGGACCCTACGCGCTCGTCACAAATGACTTCTATTGGGGATGCGGGCGGCGTGCTGACTCCACCAATAAATACATGACAATCAAAGCCCCGCCTCAGTCTGAACTGCACAGGGTCATATCGCAGCCGCCATATTTGATATGGGATCAGCTGCCAATATTTAAAAGCAAATATAAAAAGAGGATTAAAAAACAGAAAACAAAAAGGACAGCGAATTGATGCGGCCATGAATGTTCCGGGTGTCATGATCTGCAGCATAAAAAACTATTTTTGAAATTAGATAATAATAGCTGCAGCATAAAGGACATCCAAAAACACAAAGCGCTTCATATAACCAGATGGCTATACTGTGCTAACAATTATAATAGGCACAGATAAGTATGGTACATGTGGATCGCCAATAATCAGAGATGTATAAAGTACTAGAGACCCAGACTTGAGTAAAAGTACAACGGCTCTATCAAAAAAGTGACTTGAGTAGAAGTTGAAGTGCTCTTGAAGCACCACACTTAAGTAGAAGTAGTAAAGTATTCAACATTTTTTGTACTTAAGTATTGCAAGTAGTTTATTTAAAAATGTACTACTCAAGTTCCGCTTAGAGCAGGCCAGGGTCCCCCTCCCATTATAGATCTCCTTAGAGCAGGCCAGGGTCCCCCTCCCATTATAGATCCCCTTAGAGCAGGCCAGGGTCCCCCTCCCATTATAGATCCCCCTTAGAGCAGGCCAGGGTCCCCCTCCCATTATAGATCCCCCTTAGAGCAGGCCAGGGTCCCCCTCCCATTATAGATCCCCCCTTAGAGCAGGCCAGTGTCCCCCTCCCATTATAGATCCCCCCTTAGAGCAGGCCAGTGTCCCCCTCCCATTATAGATCCCCTTAGAGCAGGCCAGGGTCCCCCTCCCATTATAGATCCCCCTTAGAGCAGGCCAGGGTCCCCCTCCCATTATAGATCCCCCTTAGAGCAGGCCAGGGCCCCCTTCCATTATAGATCCCCCTTAGAACAGGCCAGGGTCCCCCTCCCATTATAGATCCCCCTTAGAGCAGGCCAGGGTCCCCCTACCATTATAGATCCCCCTTCAGAGCAGGCCAGTGTCCCCCTCCTATTATAGATTCCCCTTAGAGCAGGCCAGGGTCCCCCTCCCATTATAGATCCCACTTAGAGCAGGCCAGGGTCCCCCTCCCATTATAGATCCCACTTAGAGCAGGCCAGGGTCCCCCTCCCATTATAGATCCCACTTAGAGCAGGCCAGGGTCCCCCTCCTATTATAGATCCCCCTTAGAGCAGGCCAGGGTCCCCCTCCCATTATAGATTCCCCTTAGAGCAGGCCAGGGCCCCCTCCCATTATAGATTCCCCTTAGAGCAGGCCCGGGTCCCCCTCCCATTATAGATCCCCCTTAGAGCAGGCCAGGGTCCCCCTCCCATTATAGATTCCCCTTAGAGCAGGCCAGGGCCCCCTCCCATTATAGATTCCCCTTAGAGCAGGCCCGGGTCCCCCTCCCATTATAGATCCCCCTTAGAGCAGGCCAGGGCCCCCTTCCATTATAGATCCCCCTTAGAACAGGCCAGGGTCCCCCTCCCATTATAGATTCCCCTTAGAGCAGGCCAGGGTCCCCCTCCCATTATAGATTCCTCTTAGAGCAGGCCAGGGTCCCCCTCCCATTATAGAGCCCCCTTAGAGCAGGCCAGGGCCCCCTCCCATTATAGATCCCCCTTAGAGCAGGCCAGGGTCCCCCTCCTATTATAGATTCCCCTTAGAGCAGGCCAGGGCCCCCTTCCATTATAGATCCCCCTTAGAACAGGCCAGGGTCCCCCTCCCATTATAGATTCCCCTTAGAGCAGGCCAGGGTCCCCCTCCCATTATAGATTCCCCTTAGAGCAGGCCAGGGTCCCCCTCCCATTATAGAGCCCCCTTAGAGCAGGCCAGGGCCCCCTCCCATTATAGATTCCCCTTAGAGCAGGCCAGGGTCCCCCTCCCATTATAGATCCCCCTTAGAACAGGCCAGGGCCCCCTCCCATTATAGATCCCCCTTAGAGCAGGCCAGGGTCCCCCTCCCATTATAGATTCCCCTTAGAGCAGGCCAGGGTCCCCCTCCCATTATAGATCCCCCTTAGAACAGGCCAGGGCCCCCTCCCATTATAGATTCCCCTTAGAGCAGGCCAGGGTCCCCCTCCCATTATAGATCCCCTTAGAGCAGGCCAGGGTCCCCCTCCCATTATAGATCCCCTTAGAGCAGGCCAGGGTCCCCCTCCCATTATAGATCCCCCTTAGAGCAGGCCAGTGTCCCCCTCCCATTATATATCCGCCTTAGAACAGGCCAGGGCCCCCTCCCATTATAGATCCCCCTTAGAGCAGGCCAGGGCCCCCTCCCATTATAGATCCCCCTTAGAACAGGCCAGGGCCCCCTCCCATTATAGATCCCCCTTAGAGCAGGCCAGTGTCCCCCTCCCATTATATATCCGCCTTAGAACAGGCCAGGGCCCCCTCCCATTATAGATCCCCCTTAGAGCAGGCCAGGGCCCCCTCCCATTATAGATCCCCCTTAGAACAGGCCAGGGCCCCCTCCCATTATAGATCCCCCTTAGAACAGGCCAGAGTCCCCCTCATATTATAGATTCCCCTTAGAGCAGGCCAGGGTCCCCCTCCCATTATAGAGCCCCCTTAGAGCAGGCCAGGGTCCCCCTCCCATTATAGAGCCCCCTTAGAGCAGGCCAGTGTCCCCCTCCCATTATAGAGCCCCCTTAGAGCAGGCCAGGTTCCCCCTCCCTTTATAAATCCCCCTTAGAGTAGGGCAGGCCAGGGCAGGTCCCTCCCCCATTGAATAGATCCGATCCCCTTAGTGAGTGACTTGACTTCCAGACAGTTCTTACTTCTCCTACCTTAGGCTGTCTCGAGTCCTCCAGCCTTTCTCTCCACAGTCCCCAGTCCAGTCCCCCCTGCTGAAAGAAGAATATATTCCTACCTCCATCCAGTTCTCCCGCGCTGGGCGGCTGCGCTGCACAGTGCCCAGAGACAGTCTAGTAGTCTAGACTCCAGTAACTCACAGTCCCTCCCCCAGCCAGGGCCCAGAGAGATCACTCCGCAGGCAGGTGTCTCTCCTCTCTCCCCACCACCACTTCACTTGAGAGCCGAGCGGGAGGCGGGACTCAGGCCGAGCCGAGGGAGGGCAGAGGTGGCGAGGCTCTGCCCCTGAGCCATTGCATTGGGTCTGGGATTGGTCGTGACTTGTGAGTCTCAGAGACAGGGAGACTCGAGTAAAATAAGTCAGCGGCGGTGCGGGTTTGGAATGGAATGATTTGTAACATTTTTATAATAGTAACGAGTAACCATGCAGCACATAAAAAAAATATCGGAGTAAAAGTATTAAACTCATGGAAAATATGTACTGAAGTAAAAGTGGAAGTAGGAGAAAAACATTCTACTCCAGGAAAGTACAGATACCGCCTTTTAGTACTTAAGTACAGTAGTGAAGTAGTTCTACTTCGTTACTATACATCTCTGTATCATTATTATCAGAAATTGTGAATAGAAACTAGGAGACTGACCAGATATAAATATAAATAATTCTCCCTACCAACCAGCAGAGGGAGTAAGAGCCGGTTCACACTGGGGCGACCTGTCAGGTGACCTGGTCTCCTGACAGGTCGCCGTAGGTCGCCTGCCATAGAGAAGCTGCGGACCCGTTCTAATAGGAGCGACACAAGTCGCTCCGACCTAGAAAAAGGGTCCGGAGCTTCTTTGGGGCGACCCAGAGTGACCTGCATAGACTTCAATGTTATGAAGTCTGTGCCGGCCGCTCCGAGTTCGCGGTGCGAGCTGCGCACCGCGACTTCACAGGTCGCCCGGCAAAGTCAGCTCGCCCCAGTGTGAACGGGGTCTAATGGTAATTCCAAGCCCAACCTAGCTAAAAATGAACTATGAACGGACCGAAAACATCTGACAAACACAGAAGTATCAAAAAATTGTGAGAAAACTCAAAATTCAAAAAATAGCAGCCAAAAATATTGATGGTTAATATCAAATAATCCACCATATAGATCTAAATCTAAAGGAAGTGAAGGCCCTACAGTCCAGACTGAGTTCACAACCTCATATTAACCACTTTACCACCGGAGGATTTTCCTGATTTACGTCCAGGCCACTTTTTGAGATTCGGCGCTGTGCAAGTTTAACTGACAATTGCGCGGTCATGCAACGCCCTACCCAAACGTCCTTTTTTTCCCACAAACAGAGCTTTCTTTTGGTGGTATTTGATCACCTCTGCACTTTTCATTTTTTGCGATATTAATAAAAAAATGCAAAAATTTTGAAAAAATAACAATATTTTTCTACTTTGACAGTTAAATATCCAATATATTCAATTTTTGTCATATATTTAGGTCAAAATGTATTCAGCTACATGTCTTTGACAAAAAAAATTCTCAATGAGCGTATTTTTAACCGCTTTAAGACCGGAAGATTTTACCCCATTCCTGACCAGGCTACATTTTACGATTCGGCACTGCGTTACTTTAACGGACAATTGCGCGGTCTTGCGACGCTGTACCCAAATTAAATTTACGCCCTTTTTTTCCCACAAACAGTTTTCTTTTGGTGGTATTTGATCACCTGTGCGATATTTACTTTTTGCGCTATAAACAAAAAAAGAGCGTTTATTTTGAAAAAATAACAATATTTTTCAAATTTTTTTATATGAAATTCCCTCCAAAAAATGTAAAAATCAAAATTTTTTTTACATTTTTGGCCAATTTGTTTTCTGCTACATATGTTTGGTAAAAAAAATCACAATAAGCGTATTTTGATTGGTTTGCGCAAAAGTTATTGCGTTTACTAACTAAGGGAAAGATTTATGTCATTTTTGGTGTTTTTTTTTTTAACGCGTAATGGTGGCGATCTGCGTTTTTTTTTTTTTTGCGGGACTGCGACATTGCGGCGGACAGATCGGACCCTTGACTGACATTTTTGACATTTTTGGGGTTACCAGTGACATTACTACAGTAATCAGTGCTATACATATGCACTGTTACTGTAAAAATGACACTGGCAGGGAAGGGGTTAACTTTATCGGAGAGGGAGGGGTTAATGTATGCCTGGTGCTTACTGACGTGTGTGGGGGACGGTGACTGAGTGACACAAGGACAGATCGAGGGTTCAACTATGCTGAACCCTGCAATTTGACCCTGCCTGTCACTTAGGAGATCCGCCCGCTCTGTTTACACAAGCGGGTGGATCTCCAAACTAGATTCCCCAACGATCGGGGAAGAGCGGCCTGACTCCCGCTGGCCCGACTCCCGCTGGCCCGACTCCCGCTGTGACTGAACACAGCGGGAGCGAGCCTCCGGCGGCGCGCGCGCGCTGCCCACAAGGGGCGGAGCCAAGCAACGTAGGACTACGTCGCTGGACGATAACGAGCCACATTGCTGCAGTAGCAGCAATGTGAGCGGTGTTAAAGTGGTTAATACATTTTACCTGGGGTGCCCAAACTTTCGATCACCACTGTATGTCTTGATCTTGTGAATCCAAGACATTTCAAGTTTGGATATACCTCTGATGAAAGGTTCTCCACGCCAGTGGGGACTGAATTTATCTGTACCTAAAATGAAGGTATTCCTGGGGTCTTTATTATGTTTGTAACGGTAGTGTTTTTCTAGGTTTCTGAAGCCCTTCCTAATGTTATTTATATGCTCATTGATACGAACCTGCATGGGACGTTTGGTCCTCCCAATATACTGTAACCCGCAAGGGCATTGCAATAAATAGACCACCCCCACACTAGTACAGCATATTAAAGATGTTATAGGATACACTCAACCTGTGCTGGTAGATCGAAAGTCCCTAGTGTTTCTCTGCTTACAACTATTTACAGAGCAAGCTTGACACCTGTTACATTTATAGTAGCCAACCAAATTACTAAAAAAAGTTGGCCTAGGAACAGGGGGATCCAAAACATTGGGTTCTAATTTGTCACGTAGGGTAGAGACCCCCCTAAAGACAACCTGTGGTCTAGCAGGTAATACCTTATTAAGAATGCTGTCATTATTCAGAATGTGCCAATGGCGTCACATTAAGTTTTTCATACTCTTATGCTGGATAGAATATAAGAGAAGGGTCGGGACTTTAACAACTTGCCGACCGCCCACAGTATATTTACTGCGGCAGTCAGCCTCTCCTTGGCAAACCGACGTAGTACTACGTCGCTCGCCCAGGAGCCTGTAGGGGGCGAACACACGCCGCCGGAGGCGCGCTCCTGCGCCCGCTCGTTCACAGCCATCCCCGCGCGATTGACCGGTGGCTCCGATGTCCACCGGCCACTCGCGATCTCCCGCTGGAGAGGGAGAAAGGCAGGCGGATGATGTAAACACAACCGTCTGTCATTCTCCCTGGTGTAACTGCAGAGATCATACGATCCTGCTATGTAGGATCGCATGTCTCTGTGGTTACATTACAAGCCACGCCCCTTGACAGTTAGAATCACGCCCCTAGGGACACACTTAACCCCTTGATCACCAATAAAGTTAACCCCTTCCCTGCCAGTGTCATTTTTACAGTAACAGTGCATATGTATAGCACTGATTACTGCAGCAATGTCACTGGTAACCCCAAAAGTGTCAAAAATGTCAGTCTAGGGTCCGATCTGTCCGCCGCAGTGTCGCAGTCCCACAAAAAAAAAATCGCAGATCGCCGCCATTACTAGTTAAAAAAAAAAACAATAAAAATGACATAAATCTTTCCCATAGTTAGTAAACGCAATAACTTTTGCGCAAACCAATCAAAACACGCTTATTGCGGTTTTTTTTTACCAAACATATGTAGCAGAAAACAAATTGGCCTAAAATGTTTAACATTTTTTCGATTTTTACATTTTTTTGGGGGGAATTTCATATAAAAAAATGTGAAAAATATTGTTATTTTTGCAAAATGTATGCTCTTTTTTGTTTATAGCGCATAATCAAAAAAATTGCACAGGTGATCAAATACCACCAAAAGAAAGCTCTGTTTGTGGGGAAAAAAGGACGTCAATTTCGTTTAGGTACAGCGTCGCACGACCGCGCAATTGTCCGTTAAAGTCACGCAGTGCCGAATCGCAAAATAGGCCCTGGTCAGGAAGGGGGTAAAATCTTCTGGGACTTAAGTGGATAGGTAAATTACAGGGTGTGCTAAAAATATTTCTATTCGTATTATGACAGGATCTTCCAACTTATTCTTAACCACTTAAGCCCCGGAGGATTTTACCCCCTTCCTGACCAGGGCCTATTTTGCAATTTGGCACTGCGTGAATTTAACGGACAATTGCACGGTCGTGCGACGCTGTACCTAAACGAATTTGATGTCCTTTTTTTCCCACAAACAGAGCTTTCATTTGGTGGTATTTGATCCTCTGTGCGATTTTTTGATCATGCGCTATAATCAAAAAAAGAGCGTCAATTTTGCAAAAATAACAATATTTTTCACATTTTTTTATATGGAATTCCCCCCCAAAAAAATGTAAAAATCAAAATTTTTTTAACATTTTGGGCCAATTTTTTTTTTACCATATGTTTGGCAAAAAAAAAAAAAAAATTGCAAAAAGCGTATTTTGATTGGTTTGCGCAAAAGTTATTGCGTTTACTAACAAAGGGAAAGATTTTTGTCATTTTTGTTGTTTTTTTTTAACGCGTAATGGCGGCGATCTGCGATTTTTTTTTTTTGCGGGACTGCGACATTGCGGCGGACAGATCGGACCCCTGACTGACATTTTTGACACTTTTGGGGTTACCAGTGACATTACTGCAGTAATCAGTGCTATACATATGCACTGTTGCTGCAAAATGACACTGGTAGTGAAGGGGTTAACTTTATTGGAGAAGGAGGGGTTAAGTGTGTCCCTAGGGGCGTGATTCTAACTGTGATTGGCTGTGGCTACTAGTGTAAGAACAGAGATCAACGGTCCTACATAGTAGAATCGTGTGATCTCCATTCTTACACAGGGAAGAATGATAGGCGGCCTTTCTTCCGGTGTAACAGACGATCGTGAGTGACTGGCGGACATCGGGTCCACCGGGCACACGTGCGGGGGGGGGGGGTCTGTGACCGCGCGCCTCCAGCGGCGTGCGCTCGCTCCCTAGAGCCTCACAGGCTAGCGATCTAGCCCTACGTCGCTTTGCCTGTGAGGGGCTGACTGCCAACGTAAATAGTGGTGCGGCGGTCAGCAAGCGGTTAATCGTATTCCCTTATTAACATCACAGTGATAGTAAACAATACATAGAAATAGTTCATAAATAATAAAATATTGTGAATATTAAAGGTGCAAATAGTGCAATAAAATTGTATTAAATCGTGATGTGACCTTTAAATTAATAGTAGGCAATAAAATATATAAAAATATATAAAAATATATACAGTGGGTACAGAAAGTATTCAGACCCCCTTAAATTTTTCACTCTTTGTTATATTGCAGCCATTTGCTAAAATCATTTAGGTTCATTCTTCTTCCTCATGAATGTACACATAGCACCCCATACTGACAGAAAAACACAGAATTGTTGACATTGTTGCAGATTTATTAAAGAAGAAAAACTTAAATATCACATGGTCCTAAGTATTCAGACCCTTTGCTGTGACACTCATATATTTAACTCAGGTGCTTTCCATTTCTTCTGATCATCCCTGAGATGGTTCTACGCCTTCATTTGAGTCCAGCTGTGTTTGATTATACTGATTGGACTTGATTAGGAAAGCCACACACCTGTCTATATAAGACCTTCCAGATCACAATGCATGTCAGAGCAAATGAGAATCATGAGGTCAAAGGAACTGCCTGAAGAGCTCAGAGACAGAATTGTGGCAAGGCACAGATATTGCCAAGGTTACAAAAAGATTTCTGCTGCACTTAAGGTTCCTAAGAGTACAGTGGCCTCCATAATCCTCAAATGGAAGACGTTTGGGACGACCAGAACCCTTCCTAGAGCTGGCCGTCCGGCCAAACTGAGCTTTTGGGGGAGAAGAGCCTTGGTGAGAGAGGTAAAGAAGAACCCAAAGATCACTGTGGCTGAGCTCCAGAGATGCAGTCAGGAGATGGGAGAAAGTTGTAGAAAGTCAACCATCACTGCAGCCCTCCACCAGTCGGGGCTTTATGGCAGAGTGGCCCGACGGAAGCCTCTCCTCAGTGTAAGACACATGAAAGCCCGCATGGAGTTTGCTAAAAAACACCTGAAGGACTCCAAGATGGTGAGAAATAAGATTCTCTGGTCTGATGAGACCAAAATAGAACTTTGTGGCCTTAATTCTAAGCGGTATGTGTGGAGAAAACCAGGCACTGCTCATCACCTGTCCAATACAGTCCCAACAGTGAAGCATGGTGGTGGCAGCATCATGCTGTGGGGGTGTTTTTCAGCTGCAGGGACAGGACGACTGGTTGCAATCGAGGGAAAGATGAATGCGGCCAAGTACAGGGATATCCTGGACAAAAACCTTCTCCAGAGTGCTCTGGACCTCAGACTGGGCCGAAGGTTTACCTTCCAACAAGACAATGACCCTAAGCACACAGCTAAAATAACGAAG
This sequence comes from Pelophylax lessonae, assembly GCF_965119305.1. Taxonomy (NCBI): domain Eukaryota; kingdom Metazoa; phylum Chordata; class Amphibia; order Anura; family Ranidae; genus Pelophylax; species Pelophylax lessonae. The sequence goes on from NC_138776.1 coordinate 8,470,987, forward strand.
GAGTGGCTTCACAACAACTCCGTGACTGTTCTTGAATGGCCCAGCCAGAGCCCTGACTTAAACCCAATTGAGCATCTCTGGAGAGACCTAAAAATGGCTGTCCACCAACGTTTACCATCCAACCTGACAGAACTGGAGAGGATCTGCAAGGAGGAATGGCAGAGGATCCCCAAATCCAGGTGTGAAAGACTTGTTGCATCTTTCCCAAAAAGACTCCTGGCTGTATTAGATCAAAAGGGGGCTTCTACTAAATACTGAGCAAAGGGTCTGAATACTTAGGACCGTGTGATATTTCAGTTTTTCTTTTTTAATAAATCTGCAACAATGTCAACAATTCTGTGTTTTTCTGTCAGTATGGGGTGCTATGTGTACATTCATGAGGAAGAAGAATGAACTTAAATGATTTTAGCAAATGGCTGCAATATAACAAAGAGTGAAAAATTTAAGGGGGTCTGAATACTTTCCGTACCCACTGTAAAATATATATATAGTGCCAGTGAGTAAATGTAAGATATATAAATAAATATGAAGTGCTTGGTGACAGATATAAATAAGTATTAATATCACAAATGTCTCAACAAGTTCCACAATAGCGGAAATGACGGATCTCCTTAATGGATTAATATTGTTTTATGTAAATATTGAGTCACTCCTGATCACTTTATTGGCTCTCCTGCTGAGCCGGCCCTCTACAAACCAAGTTGGAGCGGCCGCACAAAGTCACTTTACACTAAATTTCTGCTTCTTTAGGAATTTGTATCTCACATATTTATTAGCTATAAAACCATCAATCACTGCGTCACTTTAATACACATTTATTGATCACGCCGGTTATTTGTTTAATATTACTATTTTTGGTTTTATTCACCTTCGTTAATCGATTGTTGAGACATTTGTGATATTAATACTTATTTATATCTGTCACCAAGCACTTCATATTTATTTATATATCTTACATTTACTCACTGGCACTATATATATATTTTATATATTTTATATATTTTTTTAACATATTTTATTACCTACTATTAATTTAAAGAGGTTGTAAACTCAGTTACATTTTTTATTTTTTTTTTACAAGCTGAAAGAGAAACACATAATGAGCTAGTACTGTATGCATCGCATACTAGCTCATTATGAAATACTTACCTTAGAACGAGCTCCTGCCGTGCCGTCCGCTTACCTGTATGACGGGCGAAATGGCCAGTCGCCCGTCTTCCGGGATCGCTGCATCCGGCCATCTGATTGGTCTGAGCCAAGGTGACGTCACTCCCGCGCATGCGCACGGGAGCCGACGGTCACAGCACGGGGCTTTGAAGGAACGGCACCAGCGGCCGTTCCTTCAGAGCGCATGCAGCAGTGACGTCACTGCATGTAAGGTAAATATCTCCTAAACGGTACATGTATGGGGAGATATTTACAGTACCTATAGGTAAGTCTTATCATAGGATCACCTATAGGTAAGTCTTATCATAGGATCACCTATAGGTAAGTCTTATCATAGGATCACCTATAGGGAAGTCTTATCATAGGATCACCTATAGGTAAGTCTTATCATAGGATCACCTATAGGTAAGTCTTATCATAGGATCACCTATAGGTAAGTCTTATCATAGGATCACCTATAGGTAGAAGTGTCAGAGGAGGGTTTACTTCCTCTTTAATAAATTCATCCATTTATTTCCATCATACATTCCTCACAGATCTTTTTATTATTTATTTGGTTTCCCCCTTCCCACATTTTTGTGGTTTTAACAGAAACGTTTTTTTCCATATGAGGAGAATATATATATATATATACAGCCTGATTGTATACAAGGAGTGTGAAAGCTTTTATTGTATATCATATCTATGTCTTATGGCTGTGATCAGCAGATTTGTGTAGAATAAAGATTTATCAAAGGTTTTCTCTCTAGGGCAGTGGTTCTTAACCTTGTTGGAGGTACTGAACCCCACCAGTTTTATATGCGCATTCACCGAACCCTTCTTAATTGGAAAAATAAAATATGATTTTTTCAAATTCAAAACATAGGTATATATATTTAGGTATACAGTGGGTACAGAAAGTATTCAGACCCCCTTACATTTTTCACTCTTTGTTATATTGCAGCCATTTGCTAAAATCATTTAAGTTCATTCTTCTTCCTCATGAATGTACACATAGCACCCCATACTGACAGAAAAACACAGAATTGTTGACATTGTTGCAGATTTATTAAAAAAGAAAAACTGAAATATCACATGGTCCTAAGTATTCAGACCCTTTGCTCAGTATTTAGTAGAAGCCCCCTTTTGATCTAATACAGCCAGGAGTCTTTTTGGGAAAGATGCAACAAGTCTTTCACACCTGGATTTGGGGATCCTCTGCCATTCCTCCTTGCAGATCCTCTCCAGTTCTGTCAGGTTGGATGGTAAACGTTGGTGGACAGTCATTTTTAGGTCTCTCCAGAGATGCTCAATTGGGTTTAAGTCAGGGCTCTGGCTGGGCCATTCAAGAACAGTCACGGAGTTGTTGTGAAGCCACTCCTTCGTTATTTTAGCTGTGTGCTTAGGGTCATTGTCTTGTTGGAAGGTAAACCTTCGGCCCAGTCTGTGGTCCAGAGCACTCTGGAGAAGGTTTTTGTCCAGGATATCCCTGTACTTGGCCGCATTCATCTTTCCCTCGATTGCAACCAGTCGTCCTGTCCCTGCAGCTGAAAAACACCCCCACAGCATGATGCTGCCACCACCATGCTTCACTGTTGGGACTGTATTGGACAGGTGATGAGCAGTGCCTGGTTTTCTCCACACATACCGCTTAGAATTAAGGCCAAAAAGTTTTATTTTGGTCTCATCAGACCAGAGAATCTTATTTCTCACCATCTTGGAGTCCTTCAGGTGTTTTTTAGCAAATTCCATGCGGGCTTTCATGTGTCTTACACTGAGAAGAGGCTTCCGTTGGGCCACTCTGCCATAAAGCCCCGACTGGTGGAGGGCTGCAGTGATGGTTGACTTTCTACAACTTTCTCCCATCTCCTGACTGCATCTCTGGAGCTCAGCCACAGTGATCTTTGGGTTCTTCTTTACCTCTCTCACCAAGGCTCTTCTCCCCCGATAGCTCAGTTTGGCCGGACGGCCAGCTCTAGGAAGGGTTCTGGTCGTCCCAAACGTCTTCCATTTGAGGATTATGGAGGCCACTGTGCTCTTAGGAACCTTAAGTGCAGCAGAAATCTTTTTGTAACCTTGGCCAGATCTGTGCCTTGCCACAATTCTGTCTCTGAGCTCTTCAGGCAGTTCCTTTGACCTCATGATTATCATTTGCTCTGACATGCATTGTGATCTGGAAGGTCTTATATAGACAGGTGTGTGGCTTTCCTAATCAAGTCCAATCAGTATAATCAAACACAGCTGGACTCAAATGAAGGTGTAGAACCATCTCAAGGATGATCAGAAGAAATGGAAAGCACCTGAGTTAAATATATGAGTGTCACAGCAAAGGGTCTGAATACTTAGGACCATGTGATATTTCAGTTTTTCTTTTTTAATAAATCTGCAACAATGTCAACAGTTCTGTGTTTTTCTGTCAGTATGGGGTGCTATGTGTACATTCATGAGGAAGAAGAATGAACTTAAATGATTTTAGCAAATGGCTGCAATATAACAAAGAGTGAAAAATTTAAGGGGGTCTGAATACTTTCCGTACCCACTGTATATTTATACATAGGTGCACAAAATTAACAAAACCATTAAAACATAATTTTCACACAAAAATAAAAACATAATAATGAATATTTACTGCAAATTAGTGTGACTTCTGCTGTTGTCTTTCAGAGACCGGTTCAGAAATGCACGGCTTTATCTTGGCAAGTGCCACTCTCATGTCATTTTCGCAACAAAGTCTGTTCCTTTTCTTTGTTTTTATGTCCAACATCCCCCCTTACAGCAGGCCAGGGTGAGGTCCCCCATATAGATCCCCCCTTACAGCAGGCCAGGGTGAGGTCCTCCATATAGATCCCCCCTTACAGCAGGCCAGGGTGAGGTCCCCCATATAGATCCCCCCTTACAGCAGGCCAGGGTGAGGTCCCCCATATAGATCCCCCCCTTACAGCAGGCCAGGGTGAGGTCCCCCATATAGATCCCCCTTACAGCAGGCCAGGGTGAGGTCCCCCATATAGATCCCCCCTTACAGTAGGCCAGGGTGAGGTCCCCCATATAGATTCCCCCTTACAGTAGGCCAGGGTGAGGTCCCCCATATAGATCCCAGGTCGCCCATATAGATCCCCCCTTACAGCAGGCCAGGGTGAGGTCCCCCATATAGATCCCCCCTTACAGCAGGCCAGGGTGAGGTCCCCCATATAGATCCCCCCTTACAGCAGGCCAGGGTGAGGTCCCCCATATATATCCCCCCTTACAGCAGGCCAGGGTGAGGTCCCCCATATAGATCCCCCTTACAGCAGGCCAGGGTGAGGTGAGGTCCCCCATATAGATCCCCCCTTACAGCAGGCCAGGGTGAGGTGAGGTCCCCCATATAGATCCCCCCTTACAGCAGGCCAGGGTGAGGTGAGGTCCCGCCCCCCATTTAGATCTCCCCCCTTACAGCAGGCCAGGTTCCCCATAAAATAGATCCCCTTTACATAGTCTTCACAGTGTTCTCACACAGACAGTCAGTCACTAGACTAGATCAGTCAGTACTACTCCAGTCCTACCTTTTTTTCACCTGTGTCCCGACTCCCAATCACAGACTAGGTTTTCCTCCTGCAGGCTGCAGCACCACTGTCACCACTGGCTCTATGGCCTCTCACCTGCCGGTTTCTTCTGCTGCTGCGGCTGCCTGACCTGGTGGTTCTCTCCCGTGCTGCGCTGGGCGGCCGCTGCACGGGTTAGTCCCTCCCCCAGACAGTCCCTCTCCGCACCGCACGCCTGGCCTGCCCCCCCCCCCCCACCACTCCACAGTGGGCGACGCTGACTCCGGCTGGATCGGATTCGGCAGGGAGCCGAGCTGCACAGCCAGCAGTGAGAGTGAACCAGGGGCAGAGGGAGCTGCGAGTGCGAGCAGACTCAGCGGGCAGCGGCGGCCAGCCTATCATGACAGAGAGTGATATGACACTGCAGAGTGGATGCGCCCCCCCCCCAGATGTTGCACCCGGTGCAGCCACCCCCCGCCCTGCACCCCCCACGCTACGCCACTGGATGTTATGTATTTCAATGATGACGGCACGGAGCGGGAGCGGAAGGACATGCCCGAAACTGCAGAAATAGTCCCTGACAGCGAAGTGGTACTAGCGGAGGGTGTGCCGAACTCTCGAGACTGACCCACCGAACCCCTGGGGTTCGATCGAACCCAGGTTAAGAACCACTGCTCTATGGACTAAGAAGTGTCGGTGTGACCAGAGTTAACAACAGCTCTGTGGCCACACCCAAATGGGAGGAGCCCTTTTTGGGTTATTTGGAATCACTTCTGCTATATAAACCGATAGTCCAGATATGGTCCCTAGGCTCTGAGGAAGAGACGAGGCCTCGAAACGCGTTAACCAACATCAAAAACTGAAACTGTGGACTCTGTAATCATGGACTTCGCTGTTTGAATCTGATTTGCTGGTTTACATCACCCGTTTGTGAGTAGACATCTTTTATTCTGTTATTAATAAAGGCCTTATTGAGGATAATGCACTAGGCTGGGGCGCCCTTTCTTTGTGTTTTTGTTTGCAGTGTTACATTGACCACCCCGGTCATAGAAGGCAGCAAGGTTCAGCCATTGGGGATGCCGAGTCCTGTGACAGGAGTAGTCTGGGAGCCTTGTTTCTGAGTGCAGGAGTGAGGTGCCAAGCACCATACATTTCATTTATATAAGACAGGCCGGCTGATTGCAGACCGGTGGGCTGGGTTCATATTATTCTCAGGGTTCGCTCCCAGTTGGAGACAGCTGCACCCGGGCAGACAGGAGGTCTGGCCCCCAGGAGTCAGGAGGACTCCAGCGGACAGACAGGAGGTCTGTGTGTGAGAGTCGGGGGAGGGGCTCCCACCATCCCTGAGAGAGAGGCTGCAGGTGGCAGCCAGAGCACACGTTTGTCTGCAAGAGACAAGGTGACGGCCTGAGGACTAAGGCCAGAGTGAAGCTGCCAGCTTCGGGGAGTTCATGGTCTGAGGACCAGCACAAAGAGCAGAGGTACTGCTACTGAGAAATGGAGTGAGAGCCAGGTGGGCTAGCATTTTCAGTTTACTATATTATGACGGGAGAAGAACCCCTGCGTGGGAAACCTATGTTATTTTTCTGCTTGATGAACTTTCCTTTAATAAACATGGGCGAGGAAAGCCCTTAAAAGAAAGAAAAAGCGAGTGGGCGTGTCCTTTAAACGCTCTGCACTGCGAATCTCACACCTTTTACAGCGCAGTTCCTATTTATTTTATCTTTTATTTTTATACTTTAAAAAAATATATATTTGATCCCTTTTATTCCTATTACAAATAATGTAAACATCCCTTGTAATAGAAATAAGCAGGACAGGTCCTCTTCAACCTCCCCCCATCCGCGCTACAGCCTATATACGGCTGCAGCACGGACTTGAATTTTCGGGAGGCCGTTTTTAAACGGCCTCCCAGTGACACGCCCCCCCCGCGCTCTCCCGCGAGCGCGCAGCGGGGAAAATCTGTGTCGGCCGTGTCCAAGGGACACGGCCGATCACAGATCGTGGTGAATGGCCAATCACATCGGCCATTCACCACGTGATCGGGCCGTCCAATGAGCAATGATCTCATATGTAAACATATGAGTTCATCTCTCATCGCCGGCGCTCCTTCCTCACACAGCCACTGCAGTGTGAGGAAGGAGGGGGAGCCTCACAGCGCCGGGGACACAGAGACATGTAATCAGGGCACCGATCACCAGTGCCCTGATTACTAAAAGGTAAAAACATACACACAGTGCCCCCCATCAGTGCCCACCATCAGTGCCCCCATCAATGCCCACAATCAGTGCCCATAGTGCTGCCAGTCAGTGCCCATCAGTGCCGCTCATCAGTGCCACCCGTCAGTGTCGAGTGCCATCCGCCATTGCCCATCAGTGCCGCCTATCAGTGCCCATCAGTGCTGCCCGTCAGTGCCGCCTCTCAGTGCCCAGCAGTGCCACCTCTCAGTGCCACCTCTCAGTGCCCAGCAGTGCCACCTCTCAGTGCCCAGCAGTGCCACCTCTCAGTGCCCATCAGTGCCGCCTATCAGTGTCGCCTATCAGTGCCGCCTATCAGTGCTCATCAGTGCCGCCTCATCAGCCAACATCAGTGAAGGAGAAAAATTTATTTTCAAAATTTACTCGCAGAAAATAAGAAAAACTTTTTTTTTTTTCAAAATTTTCTTTCTTTTTTCTTTTTTTGTGTAAAAAATAAAAAACCCAGAGATGATTAAATACCACCAAAAGAAAGCTCTGTTTGTGTGAAAAAAATGATAAAAATTTCATATGGGTACAGTGTAGCATGACCGCGCAATTGTCAGTCAAAGTGTGAGAGCACTGAAAGCTGAAAACTGGCCTGGATGGGAAGGGGGTTTAAGTGCCCAGTAGGCAAGTGGTTAATGTGAGATCTGGGGTCAAAAATACCTCACACCTCACACCTCACATCTACACTAAAAAAGAAAAAAAAAAAAAAAAAAGTAATTTTACCCTTGCTGTTAAAAAAAAAAAAGGGCCCTTTAAGGCTGTTGGGAGGAAGTGACGTCACTCCGGTCCTCCAAGGCCATACAGGGGAGTGGGGGGGGCAGTTTGCCCTCACTCGGCTTCCTGCCCATCCGTGCATCCGATCTGATCATTTTCCCCGATACCGACAGCTCTGGTAAGCGGAGGACACGACCGGGAAGTGACAGAGGAGGGGGGAGGGGCACCTCCCCCGCCACCCATAAAAGTGATCCTGTGGTGAATCCGGCGCCAGGACCACTTTTATCAGATTCCGGATCGCCCGCTGTGTAAAACAATACCGGGGTTATGGCAGCTATCCGCTATCTGTTACCATAACAACGGTATATAACGCGGGGAAATCACAGGGGTTGATTACATGTTGCAGCGGAGATGATTTATTTTACCCGCGGCAACAGCTGATGCGATGTAACGTTATAAAACCCTACCCCGTGAGAATTCCCTACCCTCCGGAGCTGTGAGCATGCGCAGTGGGAAGCGGCTCAGCTGTTCCATGACGTATGTGCACCGGAAGTGACGAAGGTAGGGAATTTTCACGGAAGACCGGCAGCACTCATGCAGCCCCAGACCATGACACTCCCACCACCATGCTTGACTGTAGGAAGACACACTTGTCTTTGTACTCCTCACCTGGTTGCCGCCACACACGCCTGACACCATCTGAACCAAATAAGTTTATCTTGGTCTCATCAGACCACAGAACATAGTTCCAGTAATCCATGGTAAGTGGTACATTGGCGCAAGAAGAGGTCTCAGTATGGGCTAGTCCTGGGGACCCGAGTGGGAGGAGGGGGAGAAAAAGGGAGGGGAGGGGAAAAACAGGGGTCAGGGGGTCCCAAGTTCAGGGGATAGCTGTCCACTGTAGTGGCTGCCGGCGGGAGAGACAGAATTGATCTCTGGGGGAAGACAAGAGGAAAGGAGCGCAGCGCCTTCTAAGTGCAGCGTTCCACCAGCTGACAGGTAGCCCACAGACACCACCGAGGCCGCCCCTTCACATACGGAGGAACACCCCTGCCTCTCTCATCGGGACCCCCTGCCTCCACCACCAGGACTCACTCTAGTGATGCCCCAGATGACCTGCATATCTTGCTGAAGTGCCTCTCATTCACCTGAGTTGTGGTAATGTAATACTGCTTTACTCTACATTAAATGCCTTGCTGCACTTAGAAGGCGCTGCGCTTCTTTCCTCTTGTTCCAGTAATCCATGTCCTTAGTCTGCTTGTCTTCAGCAAACTGTTTGCCGGCTTTCTTGTGCATCATCTTTAGAAGAGGCTTCCTTCTGGGATGACAGCCATGCATACCAGTTTGATGCAGTGTGCGGCGTATGGTCTGAGCACTGACAGGCTGACCCCCCACCCTTTCAACCTCTGCAGCAATGCTGGCAGCACTCATACGTCTATTTCCCAAAGACAACCTCTGAATATGACGCTGAGCACGTGCACTCAACTTCTTTGGTCGACCATGGCGAGGCCTGTTCTGAGTGGAACCTGTCCTGTTAATCCGCTGTATAGTCTTGGCCACAGTTTCAGGGTGTTGGCAATCTTCTATAGCCTAGGCCATCTTTATGTAGAACAACAATTCTTTTTTTCAGATCCTCAGAGAGTTCTTTGCCATGAGGTGCCATGTTGAACTTCCAGTGACCAGTATGAGAGAGTGAGAGCGATAACACCAAATTTAACACACCTCCCCATTCACACCTGAGACCTTGTAACACTAATGAGTCACATGACACCGGGGAGGGAAAATGGCTATGTGGTCCCAATTTGGACATCGTCACTTAGGGGTGTACTCACTTTTGTTGCCAGCGGTTTAGACATTAATGGCTGTGTGTTGAGTTATTTTGAGGGGACAGCAAATTTACACTGTTATACAAGCTGTACACTCACTACTTTACATTGTAGCAAAGTCTCATTTCTTCAGTGTTGTCACATGAAAAGATAGAATAAAATATTTACAGAAATGTGAGGGGTGTACTTACTTTTGTGGGAGATACTGTATATCTTATTTGGTTACAGCGTTGTATAACTGCGGAAGTATTTAACGTAACACGGTGCTGTGTCACAAAAAGTAGCCTGGTCAAAAAAAGGTAAACCTTCCGGTGGTGGAGCAGAGGATGCTGCTTTGGGGGGAGTGGAGGGTGGAGGACACTACAGTTGGGGGGGGGGGGACAGTTGATGTAAAGGGGGGAGAGGACACTACAGTGGTGGGGGGGGGGATGTGAACAGCACAGAGGAGACGCTGTTGGCGAGGGGGGGTGGAGGGGTAGAGATTGCGATAAGAAATGGACAGAGGGCACTACTTCTGGGACTGGGGAGGCAGAGGACACTACAGTTGGGGGAGGGGGGACAGTTGATGCAAAGGGGGGAGAGGACACTACAGTGGGGGGGGGGTGATGTAAACGGAACAGAGGAGACACTGTTGGCGAGGGGGGGGGGGGGTTGGAGGGGCAGAGATTGTGATAAGAAATGGACAGAGGACACTACTTCTGGGACTGGGGAGGCAGAGGACACTACAGTGGGGGGTGATGTAAAGGGGGGAAGAGGACACTGCAGTGGCGGGTACAGAACACTACTGTGGGGTATGAGGGGGGCAGAGGACACTGCTATGTGGTCTGCATGGTCTAAAATGCCCGGGCCTTTTATTTTTTTTTTGTCCCAGTCCAGGCCTGACTGGAAGTCATATCCTTCGGGGATTGGGGACCTTCATTCTGGGGATCAAACACAACCAAATGGTTTCTTCATAGGTTTAGTAGGGACAAATTTCTGTGAACGTTGAAAAAAAGACCTCCCCAAATATTCTGATCCTGATCTTTTAACTTTACTGGACCCAACTACTGACCCTGGCACTGACCTACATCAAACCTTGATCTTGGTATTTTTTTCTTTATTTTTTATTTTATTTTTTTTAATTTTTTTTTTTTTGGATTCCTAATTTATGTTGGTTGTGGCACGGTGAGGGTCTATATTCTTTACTGTTTAATCAAGGCATGGAATAGAAATGCCCATTTTATTGCTCCTGTCACTGAAGAAAAGGATTTGTCAGGATAAGATCAAAGACAAATTACATTTTTCCTTCACAAATGGGACCGTATACCGTCTACCTTCAAATATGAAGTCTTTAGAGACCACAAAGGAGTTGTATGGCCAAATAGAAGAATGGAACTACAGGTTGAATTCTTTCTCCTTCTGCTCTGATTTTTGGCTTCTCTTTAATTTTTTGTTTTAATTCCTTAGCCATTCGCTCGGTTTTCTTCTCCCTCTCTCTTCCTCTTCTCCTTTCTGTTCCTCTCTCCTCCTATCTTCCTCTTCCCCTTCTGTTCCTCTCTCCTCCTATCTTCCTCTTCTCCTTTCTGTTCCTCTCTCCTCCTACCTTCCTCTTCCCTGGTCCGCTCTCATCTTATCTTCCTCTTTTCCCTTCATTTCCTCTCTCTTCCTATCTTTCTCTTTTGCTCTGTTCCCTTCTTTTCCTCTCTTTCTCTTTTTCGATATTATATTGAATATTTTTGTGTTATGAATACAAGAAACAGATATCTCACTGGCACTTTACTAGCTGATAGAGGCAACTCGAACATGGGATGAAGTATATAAGGTGTGTGCATCAGTCAAAAGTGTCAGTGAGCAGCAAAGCATTCCCCATAGAAGTATACACAATCAGCCATAACTTTATGGCCACCCACCTAATACTGAGTAGGTCCTGCTGCTGAGGACGTCGAATGACGAAACGCGTACGGCGCCGTCACATCACTTCTGGTTCCAGATCTTGGTGGAACACATTGCGTTCCGGAGACTCGTATACTGCGCTTTATACACTGTGATATTTTGAGTACCCATTTCTTATATGTGAATAAAATATTGCCATACAGCATCACACTATTTGCCCTTTCCTTGCTTCATATGGGATTACCACTTAACCTAACACCCTGATGATTACCCCTGAGTACTTGGGATAGGACCCCAACTACCCAGCGTGGATCCATTCACCAGGCCACAGGAGACCGAATAGGATACCCATGAACACCCTTTAGGAGCCTTAGAGAGGCCCCAGGAGTCCTACAGGGATTACCAGGTCCACACACCGGGACCCCCAGAGGGAGCCAGGACCCACCAGAGGGATCGTTTACCCATATTTTATACCCGCTCTATACCCCTGTGTGGGACGGGAATCTCTGGTGAGTGTGCTACTTACTTGAGGGATCACCAGCACCCCACCACTATACCCACCACAGGGTTACCACTGGGAATATCGCACAATGATTTACCATCTGGGTTGCACTATATATGGACTGTTTCCATTACTAGCCATTGATCACCTTTGCACATTGTCACTGTTTACTTTTGCACACTGTCACTTTAATTTAATAATTTGTGCACAGTGTCACTTTATTCGGTCATATTTATGCCCTAATCAGGGCCACCTTAAGAGCCCATTCAGACTAGCGCGACACGACTTTGGGGGGCGACCTGTGAAGTCGCGTGCACCGCTGTGCACCATGACTTCGGCGCGACTTGCAGAGACTTCACATAATGGAAGTCAATGCAGGTCGCTCCAGGTCGCCCCAAAGTAGTACAGGACCCTTTTTCTAAGTCGGAGCGACTTGTGGCGCTCCTATTAGAACGGGTCCTGTACTAATCAATGGACCGCGACGTACCGCGACTTGTCAGGCTGACAAGTCGCCTGACAAGTCGCGCTAATGTGAATGGGCTCTTATTTATTTATTTATTTGTTTATCTTCCAGTTTACAAACCCATCCATCCACTGAATATTAAGATCACCACTATTGTGTAACTCTTTATTTTTACATACTGTATATATCTTCAGCACCTTTATTTATTATTTTACATAGACCACCCACCTGGTATTCACCACCATCCGTTATAGTCCAGTTGGTTTGCACCTTACGGCACTAGTCACCTCATTACTTTTGTCTGTTTGTATTCATTACCAGACTGTTTGCATTGCATTGCTTTTTATTTATTTGTGATACACCCATTTTACATACCACTACCTACATTTCTAGGCAGCGCCATCACCCTTTTTCCCCCATTTAGCCATAACTTTATGGCCACCCACCTAATATTGAGTAGGTCCCCCTTTTTGCCGCCAACACAGCCCTGACCTGTCAAGCCATGAACTCCCCTAGACCTCTGAAGGTAGGCTGTGGTATCTGGCACTGAGCTGTCAGTAGTAGCTCCAGCTCCAGCCACCTGGGAACAGGAAGTCTGAGAGCAGCAGGAAAAAGTTTACATTTGAGAGATGAAACAAAGGTACATTCTACTTCTATTTACACATATTGTATTTATTTTACTCCATAAAGAAAGTTTAGTATTACTTAAAGGAACACCCACCTTTCCCCATGTCCACCAATCACTACCATGGTACACTTTCTTTTTGTAATTATTATCAGAATCGGTGAGTTTTAGGTAGGACAAATGAAATGCAAAATGAGCATTATTGTTTCTGGGCTGCACTACAAACATCACCTATCATACATGTGTGGTATCACTGCGATTAGCAGCAGCAGGAGAATTTATTTTGAGTTGTTATTTGGTGGTAGGTCATGGAAATAACAAGAAATATATAGCTACATTTAAACAAAAACACTTTTACTATTTTGGTTCAGTTCTCCTTTGAAAATAAAAATAAAATCAGGAGATATTCATTACCATTTACCATGAAAATAAAAGCCCAATTTGTCCTGAACAAAATGCGGTATATACCACCTGGATACACAAAGTAATTGTGATGATATGTACAGTTTTACTAACACTTGTCAAAGTTGCAAAATTGTGCTTAGGCATTAACATTTGTTTTACCCTCCGGCATGAAAGGGTTAATAGGATCAGTAACAGCCGGATGGAGCTACCTGAATTGAACCGGCAGGGAGGGGATGGAGTCTCGGCTCAGACTCATTCAAATCTAGATTTCTACCTTTAATCTATATTGAGCTATATAGTACATAGCGGGCCTTTCTTCAGCCAAGCTGTAAAGGAAAGCTTAGAAAATGCCTGAAAAGGAGCCGAGTGCTCCACCTACTGGCTGAAAAGGAGAACACAAAACAATCACACCCCCCTGCAAGAAATCTGTTATTCAATAATGTTTACTAAAACCTATACAAGCATACGACACATTTGCTAAATTTTTAGTTTTGGTTTAAATTTTATTTGGTTTAAATTTTATTCCACCTTTGATATATACTCAACACCTAATGTGTATAGCGCTTTCCCCCTGGGGACTCAATGCACTTAGAAGGTGAGGCAGATATCATGGTGATTGCGTTGGCCGGGAATCGAACCCGGCTCAGCTGTCAGCTGCTTGAAAAGCAGCTATGCTTACCACTGCACCATCAGCGCAAGGTAGCATGTCTTTGGAGTGTGGGAGGAAACCGGAGTACCCGGAGGAAACCCACGCAAGCACAGGGAGAACATGCAAACTCCATGCAGATAATGTCCTCTTCTAGATTAGAACCAAGGACCCCAGTACTGCAAGGCTAAACACTAAGCCTCTGTGCTGCCCGTATGCGGCCTCTGTTATATAAGGCCGCCCCCGCTGAGCAGGGTAAATCAGTGATGTCCAATAGAGCTTAGAGATGATGCCTTCAGCTCTACATTATTACGTGGCCGGGTTCCTTGATGTTGTCCATCTTATTTCCTGCAGGAGTGTCCTGTCTGTGAACATGAGGAGGTTTCTTTGTCTGAAATGTTGGTCTGTGGAGCAGCAATGTGAAAAATGCTTCCTGCTCATGTCTTCTGATGGTGAAGGTCTCTTCCATTCCCCCAACCCAATCCAACCCTTGGACAACTCCTGTTGTTAGGGATGGATGAGAGAATATTCTATATACAGATATGATGGGGGGTGACCCCCAATATACAGAGAACATTCTATATACAGATATGATGGGGGGTGACCCCCAATATACAGAGAATATTCTATATACAGATATGATGGGGGGTGACCCCCAATATACAGAGAACATTGTATATATTGCTGTGAAGCAATGACGTAAAAAATGTTGCTGTTTTCTTCTGATGGTGAACATCTCTTTGGTGCCTCTAACCCAACTCTAGGACAGCTTCATAAAGGACGTTACTGGTGTATTGTTGCGTCGCTATCACTCTGCGTTTGGGGCACTATTCAGAATGGTGCCATTTTGATGGTGAACGTCTCTTTGGTACCTCTTTTAGACAAGTTCATAAAAGACATCACAGGTGGAAAGAAATATCATAGGCCCCAGCAGAACAAGCCTAGGCCTTAAGCTGGGAAGACTCCTAACACCTGTGAAGACAAGAAGAATTCCTTTATTTTCTTCAAGGCTTCAACCTACAAGGCCAGACCTGGGCCAGGGGCCCAGTTTAGTCACAAGCATTGGTTACCTAATCTCCCAAGCCTGCAGACAAGTCCTATAAAACATCCTGAAGGGACGTCCCCACTTTCCAAAGGTCTGCTGATCTTTGTGGACACCTAGTCAGCAAGTTTCTTGAATGCTCAGGTGAGAGATGTGGTGTCCAGAGGCTACAAGCTGAAGTTCCGCTCTCTGCCCCAACCCCCCCACCCCGCTTTGTGTTGTCTAACCTGCCAACACAAAGCGGGGTGGGGGCAGAGAGCGTAACTCCCGCTTGTAGTCCCTGAGCACCACGTCTCTTACCTGAGCATCTGAGAAACTTGCTGATCATGTGTCCATAAAGGTCAACAGACGCCCCCCACTTTGGAAAGTAGGATTATCCCTTCAGGATTTTTAAGAGGACCTGTCTGCAGGTTAGAGGGATTGGGTCTTCAAGGCTTATGGCAATAAAAGGTGGCACTGATGGGCGGCACTGAAAAGCAGCACTGATTGGCATAACTTATAGGCACTAATAGGTGGCACTTATGGGCAATGATAGGTGGAACTGATGGCCACAGACTGGTGCCACTGATGGGCACAGAGTGGCATCACTGATGGTCACTGTTTGAGCTGCATGGAAATCAGGGCATTGATGATCAGTGCCCTGATTACCTTTACAAGTCTTCCCTGTGAGGAGATGCTGCTTATCTGCTCTCCTCACCTCACACTCTGTTAGTGTGAGAGAGGAAAAACCGATAAACGTCACTTCCTTGTTTACATGATCGGCTGTGATTGGACACAGCTGATCACATGGTTAAAGAGCCGCAGCCGCGGCTCTTTGCCGGGATCGTGGTCAGGCCGTGTCCCTGGAACATATTGTGCTCACAATCACGCAATCGATCTAGGCTAAACTGATGTTACCTTGCCCAGCCAATTAAATTGGCTGGAGATTGGTAACTGGAATCCACTTAGCCTAAGCTGGCAGTGGCACCGGGACACCATAGTGCTGGAGCGCTATGAAAAGTATGATTCGGGTTTAAGACTCCTGTTATTCCTCCTTGGTCTTCTTGCGGTTCTTCACTAGCCTGAATAATTCCCGTAGGTGAAGACGGGTTTGATTACTACGACTTTCTGCGCTGGGATTAACTGCCAGTGTTGCCCTTTGTTGACCAATTGCAGAATTCAATTGTGCATTGATGTCATCATTCACTGGTGACATAAGGAAACTCGGTAAGGAGAAGATATCTTTCTGTGGGATGATGTTGCTGTGATCCCTAGAAGGTGTGACGCTGGGAATGTCAGTCTTGTCCATAGCTCTGTCCGCATTTCTACTACGCTGTGGGACGTTGGGATGGACAGTAAATGCACTCTTTCGTAGCCTAATGCCGGAATTCATTGATGGGGTCATATATTTGGCTGGGAGGATCTCATCACTCCATGGCCTAGTGTTATCCATCGATTGAATGCTGTTATCAGGTGTTGAAGGAATGACGCTGGAAGAGACATTCGGTATCGTCTTTTCAGACGGAAGGTAATTCTGAGGAGGTGCGACTCTAGAAACGGAAACGTTAGTCTCTTCCATAGTGCTGTCCACATTTTCACTTGGTGGAAGGATGTCATCGCTCGTTGGGAATATGTTGCCATCCTTGGACACCTTGGTTGGCCTGCGCTTCTTCACTGGCCGGCGTAAATCCCGTAGGTGAGCACGGATGTGATCCCTAGGAGGTGCGACTCTGGGAATGGGAATGTCAGTCTCCTCCATGGTGATATCCGCACTTTCATTTGTTGGTGGGATGGTGTCATCACTTGCTGGTAGAATGATGTCACATGTTAGTGGAATAGTGTCATCAATTGCTGGTAGAACGATGTCACATGTTAGTGGAATAGTGTCATCAATTGCTGGTAGAATTACATCACATGTTGGGGGAATGGTGTCATCACTTGCTGGTAGAACAATGTCACATGTTAGTGGAATAGTGTCATCACTTGCTGGTAGAATGACATCACATGTTATTGGGATGGTGTCCTCACTTGTTGGTAGAATGACGTCACTCGGTGATGGGGTAACGTTGCTACTTGTTGGTTGGAACAGTCGGTAGAATGGCTTGAAATATATTAGGAGCAGTACCAGCAGCATGGTAATAAGCCCCAGAAAGCATTCTGACCGGTGCTCAGTAAAAATATTTATAAGCAGGGGTGGGACTGTGTTCTCTAAGACCACCCACCCCTCGGACCAGACTGACCAGAGTCCAGCGACCATCCATAGGTACCAATCACCAGCATCTATAGGCAGGGGTAGGATTATGTTCTCAAAGGTTGCCCCCCCGCTGTTCCATATATTGATAAGTAGATAAAGGAATGCACCCAGCTCCAGGAACATCAAATAGAGCTCTAACATTATGGCCAGGTAATTTTGGTGCAGGATGTACTGCAGAATGAGAAAACTTATCATGACTGCCCATCTAAACCAGAATGGAGGGCAGGTCAGGAATGAAAACCAGCTGATGGATTCTGGAGGGTCATTTTCAATTCCTCTTACTGTTTCCTCTACTGGCTGCTCTGTCCTCTTCATGTTCCCATCCTCCTCCTCTTTGCGGGTCTCTGGGGACCCTCCGATGACATCTCTGGGTACAGCCCATGGGTACAAAATTCTAAAAATCAGCGGAATTTCTGTTGGCTGCTGTGTTGTTTCCACAACTTCTTCCTCCTCTTCCATATGGATCTCTGGGGACCCTCCAATGACATTTCTGGGCTCCTCCATGTGGGTTTCTGGGAACCCTCCGATGACATCTCTGGGTACAGCCCATTGGTTCAAAATTCTAAAAATCAGCGGAATCTCCACTGGCTGTGGTGTTGTTTCCAAAACTTCTTCCTCCTCTTCCATGCGGGTCTCTGGGGACCCTCCGATGACATTTCTGGGCTCCTCCATGCGGGTCTCTGGGGACCCTCCGATGACATTTCTGGGCTCCTCCATGCGAGTCTCTGGGGACTCTCTGATGACATTTCTGGGTACAGCCCACGGGTACAAAATTCTAAAAATCAGCGGAATCTCCGCTGGCTGCTGTGTTTTTTCCACAACTTTTTTCTCCTCTTCCATGCGGGTCTCTGGGGACCCTCCAATGACATTTCTGGGCTCCTCAATGGGAGTCTCTGGGGACCCTCCGATGACATCTCTGGGTACAGCCCATTGGTACAAAATTCTAAAAATCAGCGGAATCTCCACTGGCTGTGGTGTTGTTTCCAAAACTTCTTCCTCCTCTTCCATGCGGGTCTCTGGGGACCCTCCGATGACATTTCTGGGCTCCTCC
Source organism: Pelophylax lessonae (assembly GCF_965119305.1). Classification (NCBI taxonomy): domain Eukaryota; kingdom Metazoa; phylum Chordata; class Amphibia; order Anura; family Ranidae; genus Pelophylax; species Pelophylax lessonae. The sequence continues at coordinate 8,489,273 of NC_138776.1, forward strand.
ATGCGGGTCTCTGGGGACCCTCCGATGACATTTCTGGGCTCCTCCATGCGAGTCTCTGGGGACTCTCTGATGACATTTCTGGGTACAGCCCACGGGTACAAAATTCTAAAAATCAGCGGAATCTCCGCTGGCTGCTGTGTTTTTTCCACAACTTCTTTCTCCTCTTCCATGCGGGTCTCTGGGGACCCTCCAATGACATTTCTGGGCTCCTCAATGGGAGTCTCTGGGGACCCTCCGATGACATCTCTGGGTACAGCCCATTGGTACAAAATTCTAAAAATCAGCGGAATCTCCGCTGGCTGCTGTGCTGTTTCCACAATCCCCTCCTCCACATGGACCTCTGGGGATTGTATGATGGTATTTCTGTCTACTCCCCAAGGGAGAAACAGCATAAGAATGACGGTAAGGATTTTAGTCGTCATTTTCGTTTGAAAAGAATAACTGACAGGAAATGCCAATTACTATTAATGAAAGATTAGTATCTGACAAATAATACCAATCAATAAATTGACTCTGAATTCCAATTACTGGAAATAATGTGATGAAATACAATTCAATCACTCAGGAGCTCTGCAAGAGAGATGCTTCTTCTGTGCAGTCCAAGAGCCAACTGCCAAATTCTCCCTGTGCTCCTCTATTTATAGGCTGCAGACAGGTCATGTGACCACAACTGACAAAATCATAATGTTCGTGAATTCTGTGTGCTGGCTGCAGGTCATGTGACTACAACTGACAAAATCATAGAGCCTGTGCATGTAAACAGCCCTCAGCCTCTCATTGGTTTATCCGGCAGCTGCTTCAATCTGATTGGCTGTTCTGTGTTCTGACTGGCTGTTTGGTAGAATGTGGAAAGGATGGTATTATATAACATGGAATACTGCGTATATGTTCACTAAAGTGGAATGTTTCCTATTGGATGTAATATATATTATAGGAGAGTTTAGGAGCAGAATGGAGTCATGGAGCAATAAAACCCTTTACAGACTAAAAAAATTAAATGGCCGCATCAGACAGAATATATATATATATATATATATAAATATATATATACAAATATATATATATACATACAAACATATATATATATATATATATATATATATATATATATATATATATATATATATATTATTATAGCAGATCATATTTTATAATTATTAATAATTTTATTATTACATATTATTTTATATATTTTTCCGATTGTTATTCATACATGATATTATATTTTATATCAGTATAATATTAATAAAATGTAATAACAAGTTTTATTATTAGTTTATTTATTTCTATGTAATACTAATTGTAATAGTATTTACTATATTAATTATTGTAAATATTAATACAATTAATAACAATGAAAATTATGATAATATCAATGGAAGTATAAAGAAATGTTTCTCTGTATTCGGTCAGTAGAAGTCTCCTCTGTATTTCTTCTGTTGACATTTCATTGACTGCACTTATCTCCGGTGCCACTAGAAGCCATCACTATAGAGTCCTTCCGGTAGTGATTATAGAGCTCCAGCTGGGCGGAAGTGATGTGTGAGGAGGGTGTGTGTATATAGGGGGTCCCTGTAATGATGGGGAATTCGGGGAAGCTGCGCCCCCTGGTGGCAGATTTTTTGTCTCTAGCCGCAGTTCTTTTCTGCACAGATATTTATCTGCTTTCTTATCATTTCTCTCTGATCAGACCATTGGTGGGATCATTTTACTATCACTTGGCACTTTAGTTCACTGTCACTTTTTTCTTTATAGTGACTTTGGTTCATTATCATTGAATTATTTATTTCTTTGCTGCTATTGTGGTTGATTTTCACACATGTTTGTGCATTTTATGCACTTTTTGCACCACCTTACCACATCACTATATATTTATTTCATGTCACTTATTTATTTCCTGGTATTTATATGTATAACATTAGTTGCCTTTTATTTTATTGGGATTGATTGAGCGCCGATTTTATTGATTTTATAGGTGTCATCACCGCCACCCATCAGAAAATGTACCGGAAGTGACGTTCTGAGACAGGGGGAGGCGCTCATTATTATCCAATCAGAACTAATATGGTGACAATATTGTTTCTTATTTATACTTCTATTTATTATTGTCATTATTGTATTTTTTTATGATTATTATTATAAATGTTTATTTTAACCACTTAAGGACCGAGCCCATTTCTGACGCGTTGTTTACAAGTTAAAATCAGTATTTTTTGCTAGAAAACTACTTAGAACCCCCAAACATTATATATATATATTTTTTTAGCAAAGACTCTGAAGAATAAAATGGCGGTCATTGCAATATTTTTTATCATGCGGTAATTGCACAGCGGTCTTCCAAACGCCATTTTTTTGGGAAAAATTACATTTCACTGCATTTAAAAAAAAAATAAACAGTAAAGTTAGGACACTTTTTTTTTTACATTGTGAAAGATGATGTCACGCCGGGTAAATAGATACCCAATATGTTACGGTTTAAAATTGCGCACACCCGCGGAATGGCGACAAACTACGGTCAATAAAAATCTCCATAGGCGACGCTTTAAAATTTTTAATGGTTACCAGTTTTTTTTTTAAATGATTGCTCTCGCTCTGGCGATCGCGGGGATACCTCACATGTGTGGTTTGAACAGAGATTTCATTTGCAGGCGTGACTTCCGTGTACGTCTTCTTTCGTGCGCAAGCTGACGGTGACGGGGGGCGCTTTAATTTTTTTATTTTCCCTCTTTTATTTTATTTTTTTAATTTTAGCACATGTTTAAAAAAAAAAATGTTTAAAAAAAAATTGTTATCATTTATATTATTATCATCATCATTATTAATTATATTATTAGCGTCATTATTAAAGAAATCATTTTATCGTCATTAATTATATTATTAGCATCATTAAATAAATCATTATCAGCGTTATTATATTATTAATGTCATTAAATAAATCATTATCATTGTTATTGATTATATTATCAGATGAACGGCAGATCCCATCCCCCAACATCTCCAGGGTGGAGAGGAAAACTGACATCAGTCGGGAGGAGTAAAATCTGTGTGTGAGAAATGATGGAGATCCAGCAGCTTCCCTGAGCCGCTCTGCATGAGGTTGACGGTAAACCACTACAGATGCCAGCATTGTACCCTCCAGTTTCCTCCTGTCCCCCCCCCCCACCCCATTATACTTTCCTCTCCTGCCCCCCCCGTACTATACTTTTCTATCTTTGCTCCCCCCTCCTTTACTATATTTTTCCCACCTGGTGCCCCCCCATACTACTATACTTTTCTCCCCCCCCCCCATACTATACTTTTCTCTCCTGGCCCCCCTGTACTATATTTTTCTCACCTGGTGCCCCCCCATACTATTATATTTTTCTCTCCCCCCCCCATACTATACTTTCCTCTCCTGCCCCTCCCCCCGTACTATACTTTTCTCACCTGCCCCCCCATGCTATACTTTTTGCTCCTGCCCCCCCCCATACTATACCTTTCTCTCCTGCCCCCCCTTCCCCTGTACTATAATTTCCTCTCCTGGCCCCCGGCCCCCCTTCTCCCCGTACTATACTTTTTCTCTCCTGCCCCCCCCATACTATACTTTCCTCTCCTTGCCACCCTGTACTATATTTTTCTCACCTGGTGCCCCGCCTTACTACTATACTTTTCTCTCCTGGCCCCCCGTAGTATACTTTTCCCTCCTGCCTCCCCCGTACTATATTTTTCTCTCCTTGCCCCCCCATACTATACTTTTCTCTCCTTGCCCCCCTGTACTGTTCCCTGAATCCCCTGTGCTCTGCCCTGCTGACCCCTCCCCCCTGCTTATCTTATAGAGGGGTGCTAATGACCTATGTTGAGGTGTGCCACTTCCCTAGCGGTACTCTAATGATACAAACATATGCATGTAAGGGTCATGGATTATAAAGTCTGCACATACAAAGATAATTTTGTAATTCTCGATGTATATAGTGTACATAGTGTGAGTACTTACATAGCTGATCATATCTGAACTTTACATGATCTGGTTGGGCTGGATCTTGTCTGGCGGTGTATGGCCATATAGATTTTGATCGAGTTTGTAAAAGCCACTAGGAGCACGGTCAGGTGGATGCTCAAACAGTTTTGCATCAATTTCCCTACTATTTCCCTTGAATCAGGGTACTTTTTTATGAAAAAAATTTTTTTTTTTGCCTATCCCTTTAGATTGGTGGCATTCACACTGGACGATATACCCATATAGTGAGGCTATTGGCTTCCTCCTTTTAGGACTTCAGATGACCATTCACATGTGAGGCATCCACCTGACCGTGCTCCTAGTGGCTTTTACAAACTCGATCAAAATCTATATGGCCATACACCGCCAGACAAGATCCAGCCCAACCAGATGTTTTTAAATTTATGTACAAGCATGTAAAGTTCAGATATGATCAGCTATGTAAGTACTCACACTATGTACACTATATACATAGAGAATTACAAAATTATCTTTGTATGTGCAGACTTTATAATCCATGACCCTTACATGCATATGTTTGTATCATTAGAGTACCGCTATGAACTACCCCTGATGAAGGAGCAAACATTTGTCTTCGAAACATGTCGGGTTTCATGTTCTAGCGCCACAAGCTTTTTCTGTATCTGCCCCACGCTTGTACAATGTTTTTAATTTTATTGTTTTTCATTTTTTGTATCTAATAAAGCCAATATTGAATATATACTTATCTCTCTATTTCCATGTGCCTTTAAAGTCCCAATTAGGGGAACTCCTTCCTTTTGCATTGTTTATCTTAGGTTTCTCCCAGAATTGAGCATCTATACAAAAAAAAGGAAGAAGTGTCACAGGGAGATATGTTTTATTATTTATTCTATTGCTTCTCAAAGAATATTTCTTGTTATATCTGCAGCGCGCTGATCACACCGATGTTCCGCAATCTGTAGATAGGAAAATTATTTCAGGGGTTCCCCAAGCTCTCAGACTGCTCACCAGGGGTTCCCCGAGCTCAGACTTCTCACCAGGGGTTCCCCGAGCTCTCAGACTTCTCACCAGGGGTTCCCCGAGCTCTCAGACTTCTCACCAGGGGTTCCCCGAGCTCTCAGACTTCTCACCAGGGACTCCCCCAGCTCTCAGACTTCTCACCAGAGGTTCCCTGACCTCTCAGACTTGTCACCAGGGGTTCCCTGAGCTCTCAGACTTCTCACCAGAGGTTCCCCGAGCTCTCAGACTTCTCACCAGAGGTTCCCCGAGCTCTCAGACTTCTCACCAGAAGTTCCCAGACCTCTCAGACTTCTCACTAGAGGTTCCCCGAGCTCTCAGACTTCTCACCAGAGGTTCCCCGAGCTCTCAGACTTCTCACCAGAAGTTCCCAGAACTCTCAGACTTCTCACCAGAGGTTCCCCGAGCTCTCAGACTTTTCACCAGAAGTTCCCAGAACTCTCAGACCTCTCACCAGGAGTTCCCCGAGCTCTCAGACTTCTCACCAGGGGCTCCCCCGATCTCTCAGACTTGTCACTAGGGGGTTCCCCGAGCTCTCAGACTGCTCACCAGGGGTTCCCCGAGCTCCCAGACTGTTCACCAGGGGTTCCCCCGATCTCTCAGACATCTCAACAGTGGTTCCCCGAGCTCTCAGACTTGTCACCAGAAGTTCCCAGAACTCTCAGACTTCTCACCAGGAGTTCCCCGAGCTCTCAGACTTCTCACCAGGGGCTCCCCGAGCTCTCAGACTTTTTACCAGGGGCTCCCCGAGCTCTCAGACTTGTCACTAGGGGTTCCCCGAGCTCTCAGACTGCTCACCAGGGGTTCCCCGAGCTCCCAGACTGTTCACCAGGGGTTCCCCCGATCTCTCAGACATCTCAATAGTGGTTCCCCGAGCTCTCAGACTTGTCACCAGGGGTTCCCCGAGCTCTCAGACGTCTCACCAGGGGCTCCCCGAGCTCTCAGACTTCTCACCAGGGGCTCCCCGAGCTCTCAGACTTCTCACCAGGGGTTCCCCCGAACTCTCAGACGTCTCACCAGGGGTTCCCCGAGCTCTCAGACTTCTCACCAGGGGTTCTTCCAAGGTAAAAAGGTTGATAAACACTGTCTTAGTGCCGGTTCACACCCCAAAAACGCACTCCAGATCTGTTCTAGTGCGTTTCTACATGCGCATTTTAGTGTGGTTTTTTTCATTGAGTTCTGGAGCGTTTTTGATACGTTTCTGGATGCATTCCTGATGCTTTTCTTCCCTACTTTTTCCATTTTCTTTTCTCTATCGTTCATCGACAGACGCAGCTCTCCTTAATCATAGACTCATGGGGTTATGCTCCTCCTTCTAGGGATAGTCACTAGGCAGAAAAAAACTTGTCCACGCCTATGGGGGCTGTCCCAGCAGGCATTACCCCTCAGGCTCTGCTATACTCCAAACAGTTTGTTCTGCCTAGTGTCAGGGATAGGACCTAGTTCTCTGCTGGGACTTCGGTCTTAGCTGTATCAGGGAGAATTTGTGATTCTTAAATTTTTGAACTAGTTAGTTCCTGAGGACCAAGATCCAGAGGAACTACAAGCAACAGCTGGCTGGTATTTGAACTGGATAATCTAGATCCTTAAGGTCTCCCAGCCTGGCCTGCGAGCATGAGCAAGTTATAGTCCAGAACTAGGCATCGCCAGGACAGTGCCCTGATGGATGGGGGGCCTGCGAGTGGATCGTCTCGCTGGGACGCAGACGACCCGGAACGCCCTGAGTCGCAGCTTCCCTTTGGCTAACAGCACCCCCATCGCAGGAGGGAGATGATCTGTTTTTGGAGTGGTATGGTGGGTAAGCTGTCCCCCCAACACCCATGGAGGGCGTGGGACTATCCCTGGAATGGTCGGACCTTAGGGGCTCCCTCGGTTCCCTGGCACCCCCTAGGACAATCTGGGTTCCCCTTGCTTCTCCCTCCCCTAGTAGGTTTTCACCGTTGGGGGGGTAAAAATGAATCCATTTTGGCGCTTCCTTGAGGTGGATGGATCATCCTGGGTGGGGACCCTTTGTTGCCTTTTGTTCTGTAGCCGCTTTCTGGAGGTCCCAGGGAAATCGCATGGCGCACAATGGGGGCCACCATTTCATGAGCTCTGTGTTTCCCATTAGGTTGTATGGGCGCCATTACCCTTTTCCCCCATTCAGCCATAACTTTATGGCCACCCGCCTAATATTGAGTAGGTCCCCCTTTTTGCCACCAACACAGCCCTGACCTGTCAAGCCATGGACTCCCCTAGACCTCTGAAGGTAGGCTGTGGTATCTGGCACTGAGCTGTCAGTAGTAGCTCCAGCTCCAGCCACCTGGGAACAGGAAGTCTGAGAGCAGCAGGAAAAAGTTTACATTTGAGAGATGAAACAAAGGTACATTCTACTTCTATTTACACACATTGTATTTATTTTATTCCATAAAAAAAAGTTTAGTATCACTTAACCGGTTGCCGACCGCCGCACGACGATATACGTCGGCAGTCAGCCCCGGCCAGGCAAAGTGACGTATATATACGTCACTAGCCTGTCACTTGCTTGGGAGCCAATAGCGGGCGAGCGCGCGCCCGCGGAGGCACGCTCCTGCCCCGGCTCATTCCCCAGCAAGTCAGTGCGTGTGACCGGCAGACCCGATGTCCGCCGGTCACTCGCCGATCGTCGGTGCAGAGGGAGAAAGTCAGGCGGCTGATGTAAACAAGCCGCCTGTCGTTCTCCCCTGTGTATGAATGGTGATCATACGGTTCTACTATGTAGGACCGTTGATCACTGTTCCTACACTTCAAGCCACAGCCAATCACAGTAAGAATCACGCCCCTAGGGACACACATAACCCCTCCCTCTCCAATAAAGTTAACCCCTTCACTACCAGTGTCATTTTGCAGTAACCGTGCATATGTATAGCACTGATTACTGCAGTAATGTCACTGGTAACCCCAAAAGTGTCAAAAATGTCAGTCAAGGGTCCGATCTGTCCGCCGCAATGTCGCAGTACCGCAAAAAAAAACGCAGATCGCTGCCATTACGCGTTAAAAAAAAAAAACACCAAAAATGACAGAAATCTTTCCCTTAGTTAGTAAACGCAATAACTTTTGCGCAAACCAATCAAAATACGCTTTTTGCGATTTTTTTTTTTTTTTTTTTTTTACCAAACATATGTAGCAGAAAACAAATTGGCCAAAAATGTTAAAAAATTTAGATTTTTAAATTTTTTTTGGGGGGGGGGAATTTCATATAAAAAAAATATGAAAAATATTGTTGTTTTTGCAAAATTTACGCTCTTTTTTTGTTTATAGCGAAAAAAGTAAAAATCGCACAGGTGATCAAATACCACCAAAAGAAAGCTCAGTTTGTGGGAAAAAAAGGACGTCAAATTTGTTTAGGTACAGCGTCGCACGACCGCGCAATTGTCCATTAAAGTCACGCAGTAAAAAATCGCAAAAAAAACCCTGGTCAGGAAGGGCGTAAAATCTTCCGGGCTTAAGTGGTTAAAGGAACACCCACCTTTCCCCATGCCCACCAATCACTACCATGGTACACTTTCTTTTTGTAATTATTATCAGTATCGGTGAGTTTTAGGTAGGACAAATGAAATGCAAAATGTGCACTATTGTTTCTGGGCTGCACTCAGGGCCGGCCCAAGACATTGTGCTGCCTGGGTTCAAGAATGAAATGCCCCCCCCCTCAAAAAAAAAAAAAAATCAGGCCACCCAAAAAGCCCCCACATCCATTATATATAAAATCTTGAAAATATTATATATGCTGTTATCCTCTTCCACAACTCACCACAGGACCGGTCCACGTCCACCAAACACCCACTGTCTGTCCTCAGTGCAGCCAGGGCTGGCCCTACCAATGGACCCAGTGGGACCCATGGTAGGGCCAGCCCTGGCTGCACTACAGGTACAAACATCACCTATCATACATGTGTGGTATCACTGCGATCGGCAGCAGCAGGAGAATTTATTTTGAGTTGTTATTTGGTGGTAGGTCATGGTAGTAACAAGAAATATATAGCTACATTAAAAAAAAAAACACTTTTACTATTTTGGTTCAGCTCTCCTTTGAAAATAAAAATAAAATCAGGAGATATCCATTACCATCTACCATGAAAATAAAAGCCCAATTTGTCCTGAACAAAATGCGGTATATACCACCTGGATACACAAAGTAATTGTGATGATATGTACGGTTTTACTAACACTTGTCAACGTTGCAAAATTGTGCTTAGGCATTAACATTTGTTTTACCCTCCGGCATGAAAGGGTTAATAGGATCAGTAACAGCCGGATGGAGTTACCTGAATTGAACCGGCAGGGAGGGGATGGACTCATTCAAATCTAGATTTCTACCTTTAATCTATTGCAGGCATGTCCAACCTGAGGCCCGGGGGCCGCATGCGGCCCGGAACCGCAGGCAATGCGGCCCACTGCCCCCTGACAATTTTGTTTTTGCTAGGGAGGAAGGAAGTCAGGTTGGGGGCACGGCCACAGCGGCTTCCAACTAATGGTAGGCAGAGGCTGCCTCGGAGGGGAGGGAGGGGGAGGTGAGCATGTGCAGTGTTTCTGACTCCTACCGCCATGACCACTTCAAATCACTGAAGTGGTCATGGTGGTTAGAGTGTTCCTTTAATATCTCTCAGAAGAAGTAAACCTCTGTATACTGATTCCATTTCATTTGATCATCCTCTAGTTGTGTTAAATTAGTGCGGGGGGTGCGGCAGCATTTTATTACTTATATACCTTAACTATAGTATATATTTTATATGCGGCCCGAGAAAATTTCTCTACACTCAATGTGGCCCCCGAGAAGCCAAAAGGTTGGACACCCATGATCTATTGAGCTATATAGCATATAGCGGGCCATTCTTCAGCCAAGCTGTGAAGGAAAGCTTAGAAAATGCCTGAAAAGGAGCCGAGTGCTCCACCTACTGGCTGAAAAGGAGAACACAAAACAATCTCACCCACCTGCAAGAAATCTGTTATTCAATAATGTTTACTAAAACCTATACAAACATACGACACATTTACTTCATTCATTTTAGTTTAAATTTTATTTGGTTTAAATTTTATTCCACCTTTGATATATACTCAACACCTAATGTGTATAGCGCTTTCCCCCTGGGGAACTCAATGCACTTAGAAAGTGAGGCAGATATCATGGTGATTGCGTTGGCCGGGAATCGAACCCGGCTCAGCTGTCAGCTGCTTGAAAAGCAGCTATGCTTACCACTGCACCATCAACGCAAGGTAGCATGTCTTTGGAGTGTGGGAGGAAACCGGAGTACCCGGAGGAAACCCACGCAAGCACAGGGAGAACATGCAAACTCCATGCAGATAACGTCCTGTTCTAGATTTGAACCAAGGACCCCAGTACTGCAAGGCTAAACACTAAGCCTCTGTGCTGCCCGTATGCGGCCTCTGTTATATAAGGCCTCCCCCGCTGAGCAGGGTAAATCAGTGATGTCCAATAGAGCTTAGAGATGATGTCTTCAACTCTACATTATTATGTGGCCGGGTTCCTTGATGTTGTCCATCTTATTTCCTGCAGGAGTGTCCTGTCTGTGAACATGAGGAGGTTTCTTTGTCTGAAATGTTGGTCTGTGGAGCAGCAATGTGAAAAACGCTTCCTGCTCATGTCTTCTGATGGTGAAGGTCTCTTCCATTCCCCCAACCCAATCCAACCCTTGGACAACTCCTGTTGTTAGGGATGGATGAGAGAATATTCTATATACAGATATGATGGGGGGTGACCCCCAATATACAGAGAACATTCTATATACAGATATGATGGGGGTGACCCCCAATATACAGAGAACATTGTATGAATTGCTGTGAAGCAATGATGTAAAAAATCTTTGCTGTTAATTTATTTTTCTGATGGTGAACATCTCTTTGGTGCCTCTAACCCAACTCTAGGACAGCTTCATAAAGGACGTTACTGGCGTATTGTTGCGTCACTATCACTCTGCGTTTGGGGCACTATTCAGAATGGTGCCATTTTGATGGTGAACGTCTCTTTGGTACTTCTTTTAGACAACTTCATAAAAGACGTCACAGGTGGAAAAAGAAATCATTGGCCCCAGCAGAACAAGCCTAGGCCTTAAGCTGGGAAGACTCCTAACACCTGTGAAGACAAGAAGAATTCCTTTCTTTTCTTCAAGGCTTCAACCTACAAGGCCAGACCTGGGCCAGGGGCCCAGTTTAGTCACAAGCATTGGTTACCTAATCTCCCAAGCCTGCAGACAAGTCCTATCAAACATCCTGAAGGGACGTCCCCACTTTCCAAAGGTCTGCTGATCTTTGTGGACACCTAGTCAGCAAGTTTCTCGAATGCTCAGGTGAGAGATGTGGTGTCCAGAGGCTACAAGCTGAAGTTCCGCTCTCTGCCCCAACCCCCCACCCCGCTTTGTGTTGTCTAACCTGCCAACACGAAGCGGGGTGGGGGCAGAGAGCGTAACTCCCGCTTGTTTCCCCTGAGCACCACGTCTCTTACCTGAGCATCCAAGAAACTTGCTGATCATGTGTCCATAAAGGTCAACAGACGCCCCCCACTTTGGAAAGTAGGATTATCCCTTCAGGATTTTTAAGAGGACCTGTCTGCAGGTTAGAGGGATTGGGTCTTCAAGGCTTATGGCAATAAAAGGTGGCACTGATAGATGACACTGATGGGCGGCACTGAAAAGCAGCACTGATTGGCATAACTTATAGGCACTAATAGGTGGCACTTATGAGCAATGATAGGTGGCACTGATGGCCACAGACTGGTGCCACTGATGGGCACAGAGTGGCATCACTGATGGTCACTGTTTGAGCTGCATGGAAATCATGGCATTGATGATCAGTGCCCTGATTACCTTTACAAGTCTTCCCTGTGAGGAGATGCTGCTTATCTGCTCTCCTCACCTCACACTCTGTTAGTGTGAGAGAGGAAAAACCGATAAACGGCACTTCCTTGTTTACATGATCGGCTGTGATTGGACACAGCTGATCACATGGTTAAAGAGCCGCAGCCGCGGCTCTTTGCCGGGATCGTGGTCAGGCCGTGTCCCTGGAACATATTGTGCTCACAATCACGCAATCGATCTAGGCTAAACTGATGTTACCTTGCCCAGCCAATTAAATTGGCTGGAGATTGGTAACTGGAATCCACTTAGCCTAAGCTGGCAGTGGCACCGGGACACCATAGTGCTGTAGCTCTATGAAAAGTATGATTCGGGTTTAAGACTCCTGTTATTCCTCCTTGGTCTTCTTGCGGTTCTTCACTAGCCTGAATAATTCCCGTAGGTGAAGACGGGTTTGATTACTACGACTTTCTGCGCTGGGATTAACTGCCAGTGTTGCCCTTTGTTGACCAATTGCAGAATTCAATTGTGCATTGATGTCATCATTCACTGGTGACATAAGGAAACTCGGTAAGGAGAAGATATCTTTCTGTGGGATGATGTTGCTGTGATCCCTAGAAGGTGTGACGCTGGGAATGTCAGTCTTGTCCATAGCTCTGTCCGCATTTCTACTACGCCGTGGGACGTTGGGATGGACAGTAAATGCACTCTTTCGTAGCCTAATGCCGGAATTAATTGATGGGGTCATATATTTGGTTGGGAGGATCTCATCACTCCATGGCCTAGTGTTATCCATTGATTGAATGCTGTTATCAGGTGTTGAAGGAATGACGCTGGAAGAGACATTCGGTATCGTCTTTTCAGACGGAAGGTAATTCTGAGGAGGTGCGACTCTAGAAACGGGAACATTAGTCTCTTCCATAGTGCTGTCCACATTTTCACTTGGTGGAAGGATGTCATCACTCGTTGGGAATATGTTGCCATCCTTGAACACCTTGGTTGGCCTGCGCTTCTTCACTGGCCGACGTAAATCCCGTAGGTGAGCACGGATGTGATCCCTAGGAGGTGCGACTCTGGGAATGGGAATGTCAGTCTCCTCCATGGTGATATCCACACTTTTATTTGTTGGTGGGATGGTGTCATCACTTGCTGGTAGAATTACATCACATGTTGGTGGAATGGTGTCATCACTTGCTGGTAGAACGATGTCACATGTTAGTGGAATAGTGTCATCAATTGCTGGTAGAATGACATCACATGTTATTGGGATGGTGTCTTCACTTGCTGGTAGAATGACGTCACTCGGTGATGGGGTAATGTTTCTACTTGTTGGTTGGAACAGTCGGTAGAATGGCTTGAAATATATTCGGAGCAGTACCAGCAGCATGGTAATAAGCCCCAGAAAGCATTCTGACCGGTGCTCAGTAAAAATATTTATAAGCAGGGGTGGGACTGTGTTCTCTAAGACCACCCACCCCTTGGACCAGACTGACCAGAGTCTGGCGACCAGCCAGAGGTACCAATCACCAGCATCTATAGGCAGGGGTAGGATTAAGTTCTCAAAGGTTGCCCCCCCGCTGTTCCAGATATTGATAAGTAGAAAAATGAATGCACCCAGCTCCAGGAACATCAAATAGAGTTCTAACATTATGGCCAGGTAATTTTGGTGCAGGATGTACTGCAGAATGAGAAAACATATCATGACTGCCCATCTAAACCAGAATGGAGGGCAGGTCAGGAATGAAAACCAGCTGATAGGGTCTGGAGGGTCATTTTCAATTCCTCTTACTGTTTCCTCTACTGGCTGCTCTGTCCTCTTCATGTTCCCATCCTCCTCTTCCATGTGGGTCTCTGGGGACCCTCTTATGACATTTCTGGGCTCCTCCATGTGGGTCTCTGGGGACCCTCCGATGACATCTCTGGGTACAGCCCATGGGTACAAAATTCTAAAAATCAGCGGAATTTCTGCTGGCTGCTGTGTTGTTTCCACAACTTCTTCCTCCTCTTCCATTTGGGTCTCTGGGAACCCTCCAATGACATTTCTGGGCTCCTCCATGTGGGTTTCTGGGGACCCTCTGATGACATATCTGGATACAGCCCATGGGTACAAAATTCTAAAAATCAGCGGAATCTCCACTGGCTGCTGTGTTGTTTCCAAAACTTCTTCCTCCTCTTCCATATGGGTCTCTGGGGACCCTCCGATGACATTTCTGGGCTCCTCCATGCGGGTCTCTGGGGACCCTCTGATGACATTTCTGGGCTCCTCCATGTGGGTTTCTGGGGACCCTCCGATGACATCTCTGGGTACAGCCCATTGGTAAAAAATTCTAAAAATCAGCGGAATCTCCACTGGCTGCTGTGTTGTTTCCACAACTTCTTCCTCCTCTTCCATACGGGTCTCTGGGGACCCTCCGATGACATTTCTGGGCTCCTCCATGCGAGTTTCTGGGGACCCTCCGATGACATTTCTGGGCTCCTCAATGGGAGTCTCTGGGGACTCTCTGATGACATCTCTGGGTACAGCCCATGGGTACAAAATTCTAAAAATCAGCGGAATCTCCGCTGGCTGCTGTGCTGTTTCCACAATCCCCTCCTCCATGTGGACCTCTGGGGATTGTATGATGGTATTTCTGTCTACTCCCCAAGGGAGAAACAGCATAAGAATAACGGTAAGGATTTTACACGTCATTTTCGGTTGAAAAGAATAACTGACAGGAAATGCCAATTACTATTAATGAAAGATTAGTATCTGACAAATAATACCAATCAATAAATTGACTCTGAATTCCAATTACTGGAAATAATGTGATGAAATACAATTCAATCACTCAGGAGCTCTGCAAGAGAGATGCTTCTTCTGTGCAGTCCAAGAGCCAACTGCCAAATTCTCCCTGTGCTCCTCTATTTATAGGCTGCAGACAGGTCATGTGACCACCACTGAGAAATCATAATGTTCGTGAATTCTGTGTGCTGGCTGCAGGTCATGTGACTACAACTGACAAAATCATAGAGCCTGTGCATGTAAACAGCCTGCAGCCTCTCATTGGTTTATCCGGCAGCTGCTTCAATCTGATTGGCTGTTCTGTGTTCTGACTGGCTGTTTGGTAGAATGTGGAAAGGATGGTATTATATAACATGAAATACTGCGTATATGTTCACTAAAGTGGAATGTTTCCTATTGGATGTAATATATATTATAGGAGAGTTTAGGAGCAGAATGGAGTCATGGAGCAATAAAACCCTTTACAGACTAAAAAAATTAAATGGCCGCATCAGACAGAATATATATATATATATATATAAATATATATATACAAATATATATATATACATACATATATATATATATATATATATATATATATATATATATATATATATATATTATTATTATAGCAGATCATATTTTATAATTATTAATTTTATTATTACATATTATTTTATATATTTTCCCGATTGTTATTCATACATGATATTATATTTTATATCAGTATAATATTAATAAAATGTAATAACAAGTTTTATTATTAGTTTATTTATTTCTATGTAATACTAATTGTAATAGTATTTACTATATTAATTATTGTAAATATTAATACAATTAATAATAACAATGAAAATTATGATAATATCAATAGAAGTATAAAGAAATGTTTCTTTGTATTCGGTCAGTAGAAGTCTCCTCTGTATTTCTTCTGTTGACATTTCATTGACTGCACTTATCTCCGATGCCACTAGAGGCCAGCACATCCTATACTGTGCGATCACTATAGAGTCCTTCCGGTAGTGATTATAGAGCTGCGGCTGGGCGGAAGTGATGTGTGAGGAGGGTGTGTTTATATAGGGGGTCCCTGTGATGATGGGGAAGTTGGGGAAGCTGCGCCCCCTGGTGGCAGGTGGCAGATTTTTTGTCTCTAGCCGCAGTTCTTTTCTGCACAGATATTTATCTGTTTTCTTATCATTTCTCTCTGATCAGACCATTGTTGGGATCATTTTACTATCACTTGGCACTTTAGTTCACTGTCACTTTTTTCTTTATAGTGACTTTGGTTCATTATCATTGAATTATTTATTTCTTTGCTGCTATTGTGGTTCATTTTCACACATGTTTGTGCATTTTATGCACTTTTTGCACCACCTTACCACATCACTATATATTTATTTTTAATGTCACTTATTTATTTCCTGGTATTTATATGTATAACATTAGTTGCCTTTTATTTTATTGGGATTGATTGAGCGCCGATTTTATTGATTTTATAGGTGTCATCACCGCCACCCATCAGAAAATGTACCGGAAGTGACGTTCTGAGACAGGGGGAGGCGCTCATTATTATCCAATCAGAACTAATATGGTGACAATATTGTTTCTTATCTAATTATTATTGTCATTATTGTATTTTTTTTATGATTATTATTATAAATGTTTATTTTAACCACTCAAGGACCGAGCCCATTTCTGACGCGTTGTTTACAAGTTAAAATCAGTATTTTTTGCTAGAAAACTACTTAGAACCCCCAAACATAATATATTTATTTATTTTTTTTAGCAAAGACTCTGAAGAATAAAATGGCGGTCATTGCAATATTTTTTATCATGCGGTAATTGCGCAGCGGTCTTCCAAACGCCATTTTTTTGGGAAAAATTACATTTCACTGCATTTAAAAAAAAACTAAACAGTAAAGTTAGGACATTTTTTTTTTTTACATTGTGAAAGATGATGTCACGCCGGGTAAATAGATACCAAATATGTTACGGTTTAAAATTGCGCACACCTGAGGAATAGCGACAAACTACGGTCAATAAAAATCTCCATAGGCGACGCTTTAAAATTTTTAATGGTTACCAGTTTTTTTTTTAAATGATTGCTCTCGCTCTGGCGATCGCGGCGATACCTCACATGTGTGGTTTGAACAGCGATTTCATTTGCAGGCGCGACTTCCGTGTACGTCTTCTTTCGTGCGCAAGCTGACGGTGACGGGGGGCGCTTTAATTTTTTTATTTTCCCTCTTTTATTTTATTTTTTTAATTTTAGCACATGTTTAAAAAAAAAATGTTTAAAAAAAATTTGTTATCATTTATATTATTATTATCATCATTATTAATTATATTATTAGCGTCATTATTAAAGAAATCATTTTATCGTCATTAATTATATTATTAGCATCATTAAATAAATCATTATCAGCGTTATTATATTATTAATGTCATTAAATAAATCATTATCATTGTTATTGATTATATTATCAGATGAACGGCAGATCCCATCCCCCAACATCTCCAGGGTGGAGAGGAAAACTGACATCAGTCGGGAGGAGTAAAATCTGCATGTGAGAAATGATGGAGATCCAGCAGCTTCCCTGAGCCGCTCTGCATGAGGTTCACGGTAAACCACTACAGATGCCAGCATTGTACCCTCCAGTTTCCTCCTGTCCCCCCCCCCCCACCCCATTATTCTTTCCTCTCCCGCCCCCCGTACTATACTTTTCTCTCTTTGCTCCCCCCTCCTTTACTATATTTTTCCCACCTGGTGCCCCCCCATACTACTATACTTTTCTCCCCCCCCCCATACTATACTTTTCTCTCCTGGCCCCCCTGTACTATATTTTTCTCACCTGGTGCTCCCCCATACTATTATATTTTTCTCTCCCCCCCCCATACTATACTTTCCTCTCCTGCCCCTCCCCCAGTACTATACTTTTCTCACCTGCCCCCCCCATGCTATACTTTTTGCTCCTGCCCCCCCCATACTATACCTTTCTCTCCTGCCCCCCCTTCCCCTGTACTATAATTTCCTCTCCTGGCCCCCGGCACCCCTTCTCCCCGTACTATACTTTTTCTCTCCTGCCCCCCCCATACTATACTTTCCTCTCCTTGCCACCCTGTACTATATTTTTCTCACCTGGTGCCCCGCCTTACTACTATACTTTTCTCTCCTGGCCCCCCGTAGTATACTTTTCCCTCCTGCCTCCCCCGTACTATATTTTTCTCTCCTTGCCCCCCCATACTATACTTTTCTCTCCTTGCCCCCCTGTACTGTTCCCTAAATCCCCTGTGCTCTGCCCTGCTGACCCCTCCCCCCTGCTTATCTTATAGAGGGGTGCTAATGACCTATGTTGAGGTGTGCCACTTCCATATAAACAATGCAAAAGGAAGGAGTTCCCCTAATTGGGACTTTAAAGGCACATGGAAATAGAGAGATAAGTATATATTCAATATTGGCTTTATTAGATACAAAAAATGAAAAACAATAAAATTAAAAACATTGTACAAGCGTGGGGCAGATACAGAAAAAGCTTGTGGCGCTAGAACATGAAACCCGACATGTTTCGAAGACAAATGTTTGCTCCTTCTTCAGGGGTAGTTCATAGCGGTACTCTAATGATACAAACATATGCATGTAAGGGTCATGGATTATAAAGTCTGCACATACAAAGATAATTTTGTAATTCTCGATGTATATAGTGTACATAGTGTGAGTACTTACATAGCTGATCATATCTGAACTTTATATGCTTGTACATAAATTTAAAAACATCTGGTTGGGCTGGATCTTGTCTGGCGGTGTATGGCCATATAGATTTTGATCGAGTTTGTAAAAGCCACTAGGAGCACGGTCAGGTGGATGCCTCACATGTGAATGGTCATCTGAAGTCCTAAAAGGAGGAAGCCAATAGCCTCACTATATGGGTATATCGTCCAGTGTGAATTCCACCAATCTAAAGGGATAGGCAAAAAAAATTTTTTTTTTCATAAAAAAGTACCCTGATTCAAGGGAAATAGTAGGGAAATTGATGCAAAGCTGTTTGAGCCGAATAGAGCAACAAAAATGAACGCCGGTGCCGGGCCCGCCCCCAACCCTCGTGTGTGTCACGCAGCAGCGTGATGAGGTGTGGGCGGGGCCGGCACCTGCGCTCCACCGGCACGGTGATCGAAACCGGAAGTGCAACAGCACTTCGGTTTTCGATTGGTCACACGCCGGCCTGGGCAGGCTCAGAGTGAGATGGAAACGGACCAATGAAGTACATCGCTAAGAACGCGATGTGTCTCACCGTGTCGGGATGGCCAGAGACAGGAGGCAGCATAATGACCTGCAGGTGGTAGAAAGCGCTGTGCTAAGCATCCTTATGCATAAGCCCTTCCTGGACGCCAGCTGCCTTCCATCCCAGCTGATTTGGCTAAGGTAAAAGCACACCTCTCCCAGCACACAGACAATTCATTTGTCTGCTGGTTGCTGGCTGGAGAGGATGTGCACACTACTTTTCACCATCTCAAGGTAACTCCTAACATCTATTTACTACTTTGGCTGCCCCCAACTTGGGTTTTTAGTCATTTTTGTTGCTCTATTCGGCTCAAACAGTTTTGCAACGATTTCCCTTGAATCAGGGTACTTTTCTATGAAAAAAAATTTTTTTTTTTTGCCTATCCCTTTAGATTGGTGGCATTCACACTGGACGATATACCCATATAGTGAGGCTATTGGCTTCCTCCTTTTAGGACTTCAGATGACCATTCACATGTGAGGCATCCACCTGACCGTGCTCCTAGTGGCTTTTACAAACCCGATCAAAATCTATATGGCCATACACCGCCAGACAAGATCCAGCCCAACCAGATGTTTTTAAATTTATGTACAAGCATGTAAAGTTCAGATATGATCAGCTATGTAAGTACTCACACTATGTACACTATATACATCGAGAATTACAAAATTATCTTTGTATGTGCAGACTTTATAATCCATGACCCTTACATGCATATGTTTGTATCATTAGAGTACCGCTATGAACTACCCCTGAAGAAGGAGCAAACATTTGTCTTCGAAACATGTCGGGTTTCATGTTCTAGCGCCACAAGCTTTTTCTGTATCTGCCCCACGCTTGTACAATGTTTTTAATTTTATTGTTTTTCATTTTTTGTATCTAATAAAGCCAATATTGAATATATACTTATCTCTCTATTTCCATGTGCCTTTAAAGTCCCAATTAGGGGAACTCCTTCCTTTTGCATTGTTTATCTTAGGTTTCTCCCAGAATTGAGCATCTATACAAAAAAAGGAAGAAGTGTCACAGGGAGGTATGTTTTATTATTTATTCTATTGCTTCTCAAAGAATATTTCTTGTTATATCTGCAGCGCGCTGATCACACCGATGTTCCGCAATCTGTAGATAGGGAAATTATTTCAGGGGTTCCCCAAGCTCTCAGACTGCTCACCAGGGGTTCCCCGAGCTCTGACTTCTCACCAGGGGTTCCCCAAACTCTCAGACTTCTCACCAGGGGCTCCCCGAGCTCTCAGAGTTCTCACCAGGGGCTCCCCGAGCTCTCAGAGTTCTCACCAGGGGCTCCCCGAGCTCTCAGACTTCTCACCAGGGGCTCCCCGAGCTCTCAGAGTTCTCACCAGGGGCTCCCCGAGCTCTCAGAGTTCTCACCAGGGGCTCCCCGAGCTCTCAGACTTCTCACCAGGGGTTCCCCGCGCTTTAAGACTTCTCACCAGGGGTTCCCCGCGCTTTAAGACTTCTCACCAGGGACTCCCCAGCTCTCAGACTTCTCACCAGAGGCTCCCCCAGCTCTCAGACTGCTCACCAGAGGCTCCCCGAGCTCTCAGACTTCTCAACAGGGGTTCCCTGAGCTCTCAGATTTGTCACCAGGGGTTCCCCGATCTCTCAGGCATCTCAACAGGGGTTCCCCGATCTCTCAGGCATCTCAACAGGGGTTCCCTGAGCTCTCAGACTTGTCACCAGGGGTTCCCTGAGCTCTCAGACTTGTCACCAGGGGTTCCCTGAGCTCTCAGACTTCTCACCAGAGGTTCCCCGAGCTCTCAGACTTCTCACCAGAAGTTCCCAGACCTCTCAGACTTCTCACTAGAGGCCCCCTGATCTCTCAGAGGTTCTCCGAGCTCTCAGACTTCTCACCAGAAGTTCCCAGAACTCTCAGACTTCTCACCAGAAGTTCCCCGAGCTCTCAGACTTCTCACCAGGGGCTCCCAAGCTCTCAGACTTTTCACCAGGGGCTCCCCGAGCTCTCAGACTTCTCACCAGGGGTTCCCCTGATCTCTCAGACTTGTCACTAGGGGTTCCCCGAGCTCTCAGACTGCTCACCAGGGGTTCCCCGAGCTCCCAGACTGTTCACCAGGGGTTCCCCGAGCTCTCAGACTTCTCACCAGGGGTTCCTCCAAGGTAAAAAGGTTGATAAACACTGTCTTAGTGCCGGTTCACACCCCAAAAACGCACTCCAGATCTGTTCTGGTGCGTTTCTACATGCGCATTTTAGTGTGTTTTTTTTCATTGAGTTCTGGAGTGTTTTTGATACGTTTCTGGATGCATTCCTGATGCTTTTTTTCCCTAATTTTTCCAGTTTCTTTTCTCTATCGTTCATCGACAGACGCAGCTCTCCTTAATCATAGACTCATGGGGTTATGCTCCTCCTTCTAGGGATAGTCACTAGGCAGAAAAAAACTTGTCCACGCCTACGGGGGCTGTCCCAGCAGGCATTACCCCTCAGGCTCTGCTATACTCCAAACAGTTTGTTCTGCCTAGTGTCAGGGATAGGACCTAGTTCTCTGCTGGGACTTCGGTCTTAGCTGTATCAGGGAGAATTTGTGATTCTTTAATTTTTTAACTAGTTAGTTCCTGAGGACCAAGATCCAGAGGAACTACAAGCAACAGCTGGCTGGTATTTGAACTGGATAATCTAGATCCTTAAGGTCTCCCAGCCTGGCCTGCGAGCATGAGCAAGTTATAGTCCAGAACTAGGCCTCGACACGGCAGTGCCCCGATGGATGGGGACGAGCCTGCGAGTGGATCGTCTCGCTGGGACGCAGGAGACCCGGAACGCCCTGAGTCGCAGCTTCCCTTTGGCTAACAGCACCCCCATCGCAGGAGGGAGATGATCTGTTTTCGGAGTGGTATCGTGGTATGGTGGGTAAGCTGTCCCCCCAACACCCTTGGAGGTCCCGCGGGTGGGACTATCCCTGGAATGGTCGGACCTTAGGGGCTCCCTCGGTTCCCTGGCACCCCCCTAGGACAATCTGGGTTCCCTTTGCTTCTCCCTCCCCTAGTAGGTTTTCACCGTTGGGGGGGTAAAAATGCATCCATTTTGGCGCTTCCTGGAGGTGGATGGATCATCCTGGGTGGGGACCCTTTGTTGCCTTTTCTTCTGTAGCCGCTTTCTGGAGGTCCCAGGGAAATCGCATGGCGCGCTATGGGGGGGCCGCCATTTTGCCGTGGTTCACAAGCTCTGTGTTTCCCATTACGTTGTATGGGCAGCCATTTTCTTTGATTTCCCCATTGAAAACTGTATAGCGGCCATTTTCTTGTAGCCCGGGGGGTGGGACTGGCAAGCAGCACGTGTTTCTCTGTAAAGAAAAAGCTGCGCTAATCTGAAGTGGAACAACCAAATGTCCCAAAAAATTAATAATTGGAAAACTGTAATCAATCATGGACAATAACCACAAATTGTCACCGATAAATATAAATCACAAATAAAGTGAGCAAATAATATTAAAGTGAAATCTCTCCTCAATGAAGTGTGAATTATCCCAATTATTTGCATGCAATAGATACAGGTCACAAAAAACAAATATAGTGAATAAATCACAAAGGTTGTAACAAAAAATAGTGAAATATTGAACAAATAACTCAATTGAGTGAAAGTCTCTTGTAGTTGAGAGTCCCAAGATGGTGAATAGTAGAAAATAAAGGTGAATATTGATTTTCAGTAATACTGGCTTCACCACGGTGCTCCCGTTAAATTAGCATATTCATGAGCTTACCAGAAATCAGAGGAAATAGGCTCATATCATCCTTAGGGGAGATCCTTTTCTTCAACCAACCAACCTGGACAGCGATGTTCCAAGGCACTGATCCTTAACCACTTGCCAATCGCCTACAGTATATTTACTGCAGCAGTCAGCCCCTCCTGGGCAAAGCAACGAAGTACTACGTCGCTCGCCCACGAGCCTCTAGGGGGCGAGCATGCGCCGCCGGAGGGGTGCTACCGCCCCCGCTCAGTAACATCCCCATGCAAGTGACCGGCGGCTCCGATGTCCGCCGGCCACTAGCGATCTCCCCCGCTGGAGAGGGAGAAAGGCAGGTGGCTGATGTAAACAAAGCCGTCTGTCATTCTCCCTGGTGTAACTGCAGAGATCATACGGTCCTGCTATGTAGGATCGTATGTCTCTGTGGTTACATCACAAGCCACGCCCCTTTACAGTTAGAAGCACGCCCCTAGGGACACACTTAACCCCTTGATCACTAATAAAGTTAACCCCTTCCTTGCCAGTGTCATTTTTACAGTAACAATGCATATGTATAGCACTGATTACTGTAGTAATGTCACTGGTAACCCCAAAAGTGTCAAAAATGTCAGACAAGGGTCCGATCTGTCCGCTGCAGTGTCACAGTCCCGCAAAAAAAAAAAACGCAGATCGCCGCCATTACTCTTTAAAAAAAAAAACAATATAAATGACAAAAATCTTTCCCTTAGTAAACGCAATAACTTGTGCGCAAACCAATCAAAATACGCTTATTGCGATTTTTTTTTAATCAAAAATATGTAGCAGAAAACAAATTGGCCTAAAATGTTAAAAAATTTTGATTTTTACATTTTTTTTTTCGGGAATTTCATATAAAAATTTTTGAAAAATATTGTTATTTTTTCAAAATTGTTGCTCTTTTTTTGTTTATAGCACAAAAAATAAAAATCGCACAGGTGATCAAATACCACCAAAAGAAAGCTCTGTTTGTGGGGAAAAAAGGACGTCAATTTCTTTTGGGTACAGCGTCGCACGACCGCGCAATTGTCCGTTAAAGTCACGCGGTGCCAAATCGCAAAATGGGCCCTGGTCTTTGAGCAGGAAAATCCTCCAGGGCTTAAGTGGTTAATGATATGTCCGGTATTCTCAAAAAAACATGATAGGCTCCATAGTGTTAAACCGTAAACAATTTATTAAAATAAATGGTAAAATAAATCACAGGAAATAAAACCGCATGAAACAAATAAGTCGGCCGGCTCATGGACTAGCCCGTCCTTCCGGGAAGCGAGGTGACGTCAGCACGCCGGTCCCTACGCGCTCGTCACAAATGACTTCTATTGGGGATGCGGGCGGCGTGCTGACTCCACCAATAAATACATGACAATCAAAGCCCCGCCTCAGTCTGAACTGCACAGGGTCATATAGCAGCCGCCATATTTGATATGGGATCAGCTGCCAATACTTAAAAGCAAATATATAAAGAGGATTAAAAAACACAAAACAAAAAGGACAGCGAATTGATGCGGCCATGAATGTTCTGGGTGTCATGATCTGCAGCATAAAAAACTATTTTTGAAATTAGATAATAATAGCTGCAGCATAAAGGACATCCAAAAACACAAACCGCTTCATATAACCAGATGGCTATACTGTGCTAACAATTATAATAGGCACAGATAAGTATGGTACATGTGGATCGCCAATAATCAGAGATGTATAAAGTACTAGAGACCCAGACTTGAGTAAAAGTACAACGGCTCTATCAAAAAAGTGACTTGAGTAGAAGTTGAAGTGCTCTTGAAGCACCACACTTAAGTAGAAGTAGTAAAGTATTCAACATTTTTTGTACTTAAGTATTGCAAGTAGTTTATTTAAAAATGTACTACTCAAGTTCCGCTTAGAGCAGGCCAGGGTCCCCCTCCCATTATAGATCTCCTTAGAGCAGGCCAGGGTCCCCCTCCCATTATAGATCCCCTTAGAGCAGGCCAGGGTCCCCCTTCCATTATAGATCCCCTTAGAGCAGGCCAGGGTCCCCCTCCCATTATAGATCCCCCCTTAGAGCAGGCCAGTGTCCCCCTCCCATTATAGATCCCCCCTTAGAGCAGGCCAGTGTCCCCCTCCCATTATAGATCCCCTTAGAGCAGGCCAGGGTCCCCCTCCCATTATAGATCCCCCTTAGAGCAGGCCAGGGCCCCCTCCCATTATAGATTCCCCTTAGAGCAGGCCAGGGTCCCCTTCCCATTATAGAGCCCCCTTAGAACAGGCCAGGGTCCCCCTACCATTATAGATCCCCCTTAGAGCAGGCCAGGGCCCCCTCCCATTATAGATTCCCCTTAGAACAGGCCAGGGCCCCCTCCCATTATAGATCCCCCTTAGAACAGGCCAGGGCCCCCTCCCATTATAGATCCCCCTTAGAACAGGCCAGGGTCCCCCTCCCATTATAGATCCCCCTTAGAACAGGCCAGAGTCCCCCTCATATTATAGATTCCCCTTAGAGCAGGCCAGGGTCCCCCTCCCATTATAGATCCCCCTTAGAGCAGGCCAGGGTCCCCCTCCCATTATAGATCCCCCTTAGAACAGGCCAGAGTCCCCCTCATATTATAGATTCCCCTTAGAGCAGGCCAGGGTCCCCCTCCCATTATAGATCCCCCTTAGAGCAGGCCAGAGTCCCCCTCATATTATAGATTCCCCTTAGAGCAGGCCAGGTTCCCCCTCCCATTATAGATCCCCCTTAGAGCAGGCCAGGGTCCCCCTCCCATTATAGATCTCCCTTAGAGCAGGCCAGGGTCCCCCTCCCATTATAGAGCCCCCTTAGAGCAGGCCTCGTTCCCCCTCCCATTATAGATCCCCCTTAGAGTAGAGCAGGCCAGGGCCCCCCTCCCATTATAGATTCCCCTTAGAGCAGGCCAGGGTCCCCCTCCCATTATAGATCCCCCTTAGAGTAGGGTAGGCCAGGGCCCCCTCCCATTATAGATCCCCCTTAGAGTAGGGTAGGCCAGGGCAGGTCCCTCCCCTAATATATTCCTACCTCCATCCAGTTCTCCCGCACTGGGCGGCTGCGCTGCACAGTGCCCAGAGACAGTCTAGTAGTCTAGACTCCAGTAACTCACAGTCCCTCCCCCAGCCAGGGGCCCAGAGAGATCACTCCATAGGCAGGTGTCTCTCCTCTCTCGCCACCACCACTTCACTTATGAGCCTAGCGGGAGGCGGGACTCGGGCTGAGCCGAGGGAGGGTAGAGGCGGCGAGGCTCTGTCCCTGAGCCATCGCATCGGGTCGGGGATTGGTCGTGACTTGTGAGTCTCAGAGACAGGGAGACTCGAGTAAAATAAGTCAGCGGCGGTGCGGGTTTGGAATGGAATGATTCGTAACATTTTTATAATTGTAACGAGTAACCATGCAGCACATAAAAAAAATATCGGAGTAAAAGTATTAAACTCATGGAAAATATGTACTGAAGTAAAAGTGGAAGTAGGAGAAAAACATTCTACTCTAGGAAAGTACAGATACCGCCTTTTAGTACTTAAGTACAGTAGTGAAGTAGTTCTACTTAGTTACTATACATCTCTGTATCATTATTATCAGAAATTGTGAATAGAAACTAGGAGACTGACCAGATATAAATATAAATAATTCTCCTTACCAACCAGCAGAGGGAGTAAGAGCCGGTTCACACTGGGGCGACCTGTCAGGCGAGGTCGCCGTAGGTCGCCTGCCATAGAGAAGCTGTGGACCCGTTCTAATAGGAGCGACACAAGTCGCTCGGACTTAGAAAAAGGGTCCGGAGCTTCTTTGGGGCGACCCGGAGCAACCTGCATTGATTTCAATTATATGAAGTCCGTGCCGGCCGCTCCGAGGTCGCGGTGCGAGCTGCGCACCGCGACTTCACAGGTTGCCCGGCAAAGTCAGCTCGCCCCAGTGTGAGCCCAACCTAGCTAAAAATGAACTATGAACGGACCGAAAACATCTGACAAACACAGAAGTATCAAAAAATTGTGAGGAAACTCAAAATTCAAAAAATAGCAGCCCAAAATATTGATGGTTAATATCAAATAATCCACCATATAGATCTAAAGGAAGTGAAGGCCCTACAGTCCAGACTGAGTTCACAACCTCATATTAACCCCTTTACCACCGGAGGATTTTCCTGATTTACGTCCAGGCCACTTTTTGCGATTCGGCACTGTGCGACTTTAACGGACAATTGCGCGGTCATGCAACGCCGTACCCAAACGAAATTTACGTCCTTTTTTTCCCACAAACAGAGCTTTCTTTTGGTGGTATTTGATCACCTCTGCACTTTTCATTTTTTGCGATATTAATAAAAAAATTCAAAAATTTTGAAAAAATAACAATATTTTTCTACTTTGACAGTTAAATATCCAATATATTCAATTTTTGTCATATATTTAGGCCAAAATGTATTTAGCTTCATGTCTTTGACAAAAAAATTCTCAATGAGCGTATTTTTAACCGCTTTAAGACCGGAAGATTTTACCCCCTTCCTGACCAGGCTATATTTTGCGATTCGGCACTGCGTTATTTTAACGGACAATTGCGCGGTCATGCGATGCTGTACCCAAATTAAATTTACGCCCTTTTTTTTCCCACAAACAGAGCTTTCTTTTGGTGGTATTTAATTCCAATATTTTATTATTTTTCCACACAACACAATCATATACAAACAATATCTGATGTTCATAGTATTCAGAAAGCTTACTGTAAATGTCCATTCTAATCAACATATAAATCCCTAAAGGAGATTCTCCCAAGTTTCTACAGAAGTGGGGGAGAGAGAGAAAAAAAAAAAAAAAAAAAGGGGTAGAGTTGAACAAGATCCTACCCCTTTGTTCTTTCTCCCCTTCACTTCAGTGAGTAGTGATACCCTTCTTTCAAAACGCAATCCAGCCGGTGAAAATTACAAATCTTAACAAAGCATAGATGTGGTTACATACTAAACCATAAGTCAAAATGTGCTCTCTCTTTCCCTTCCATATGTTTGTTATTTAGTTACCCCTAGTGCTCAAAGAGTGAGTAAACAAAAAAAAAAAAAAAAAAAAAAAAAAAAGGGGGGGGGGGGTAGGTTAAACAAGCACCTACCCATTTGTTCCACCACCCCTCCCTTCACGTCAATTAATAGTGATACACTTCTTCCTTACCACATTCCACCCAGTGGAAAATACAAATCTAACAGAACATAAACGTGATTACATATTAAACCATAAATCAAATATACTATCTCTTCCCCTTCAGTATATTACTATTCAGTTACCCCAAGTGTTTAAAAAGTGTAAAAAAAAAAAAAAAAAAAAGCCCCACCTTCATATTCCCCCAGGCTCCTTGAATCTCCTATCCTCCATAACTATTCTCCTAATTAAAATAATTGATATAATTGATATATCCCATCCTACAAAAAGAGAGAAAAAAAAAAAAAAAATTATTTTGGTGGTATTTGATCACCTGTGCGATTTTTACTTTTTGCGCTATAAACAAAAAAAGAGCGTTTATTTTGAAAAAATAACAATATTTTTCAAATTTTTTTTATATGAAATTCCCCCCCAAAAAATGTAAAAATCAAAATTTTTTTTACATTTTTGGCCAATTTGTTTTCTGCTACCTATGTTTGGTAAAAAAAATCACAATAAGCGTATTTTGATTGGTTTGCGCAAAAGTTATTGCGTTTACTAACTAAGGGAAAGATTTCTGTCATTTTTGGTGTTTTTTTTTTTAACGCGTAATGGTGGCGATCTGCGTTTTTTTTTTTTTGCGGGACTGCGACATTGCGGCGGACAGATCGGACCCTTGACTGACATTTTTGACACTTTTGGGGTTACCAGTGACATTACTACAGTAATCAGTGCTATAAATATGCACTGTTACTGTAAAAATGACACTGGCAGGGAAGGGGTTAACTTTATCGGAGAGGGAGGGGTTAATGTATGCCTGGTGCTTACTGACGTGTGTGGAGGGAGGTGACTGAGTGACACAAGGACAGATCGAGGGTTCAACTATGCTGAACCCTGCAATTTGACCCTGCCTGTCACTTAGGAGATCCGCCCGCTCTGTTTACACAAGCGGGCGGATCTCCAAACTAGATTCCCTGACGATCGGGGAAGAGCGGCCTGACTCCCGCTGGCCCGACTCCCGCTGTGACTGAACACAGCGGGAGCGAGACTCCGGCGGCGCGCGCGCCGCCAACAAGGGGCGAAGCCAAGCAACGTAGGTCTACGTCGCTGGACGATAACGAGCCACATTGCTGCAGTAGCAGCAATGTGAGCGGTGTTAAAGTGGTTAATACAATTTACCTGGGGTGCCCAAACTTTCGATCACCACTGTATGTCTTGATCTTGTGAATCCAAGACATTTCAAGTTTGGATATACCTCTGATGAAAGGTTCTCCACACCAGTGGGGACTGAATTTATCTGTACCTAAAATGAAGGTATTCCTGGGGTCTTTATTATGTTTGTAACGGTAGTGTTTTTCTAGGTTTCTGAAGCCCTTCCTAATGCTATTTATATGCTCATTGATACGAACCTGCATGGGACGTTTGGTCCTCCCAATATACTGTAACCCGCAAGGGCATTGCAATAAATAGACCACCCCCACACTAGTACAGCATATTAAAGATTTTATAGGGTACACTCGACCTGTGCTGGTAGATCGAAAGTCCCTAGTGTTTCTCTACTTACAACTATTTACGGAGCAAGCTTGACACCTGTTACATTTATAGTAGCCAACCAAATTACTAAAAAAAGTTGGCCTAGGAACAGGGGGATCCAAAACATTGGGTTCTAATTTGTCACGTAGGGTAGAGACCCCCCTAAAGACAACCTGTGGTCTAGCAGGTAATACCTTATTAAGAATGCTGTCATTATTCAGAATGTGCCAATGGCGTCGCATTAAGTTTTTCATACCCTTATGCTGGATAGAATATAAGAGAAGGGTCGGGACTTTAACCACTTGCCGACCTCCCACAGTATATTTACTGCGGCAGTCAGCCTCTCCTTGGCAAACCAATGTAGCACTACGTCGCTCGTACCAGGAGCCTGTAGGGGGCGAACACACGCCGCCGGAGGCGCGCTCCTGCGCCCGCTCGTTCACAGCCATCCCTGTGCGATTGACCGGTGGCTCCGATGTCCGCCGGCCACTCGCGATCTCCCGCTGGAGAGGGAGAAAGGCAGGCAGATGATGTAAACACAACCGCCTGTCATTCTCCCTGGTGTAACTGCAGAGATCATACGATCCTGCTATGTAGGATCGCATGTCTCTGTGGTTACATTACAAGCCACGCCCCTTGACAGCTAGAATCACGCCCCTAGGGACACACTTAACCCCTTGATCACCAATAAAGTTAACCCCTTCCCTGCCAGTGTAATTTTTGCAGTAACAGTGCATATGTATAGCACTGATTACTGCAGTAATGTCACTGGTACCCCCAAAAGTGTCAAAAATGTCAGTCAGGGGTCCGATCTGTCTGCCGCAGTGTCGCAGTCCCACAAAAAAAAAAAAATCGCAGATCGCCGCCATTACTAGTTAAAAAAAAAAACAATAAAAATGACATAAATCTTTCCCATAGTTAGTAAACGCAATAACTTTTGCGCAAACCAATCAAAATACGCTTATTGCGTTTTTTTTTTTACCAAACATATGTAGCAGAAAACAAATTGGCCTAAAATGTTTAAAATTTTTTCGATTTTTACATTTTTTTGGGGGGAATTTCATATCAAAAAATGTGAAAAATATTGTTATTTTTGCAAAATTTATGCTCTTTTTTTGTTTATAGCGCATAATCAAAAAAATCGCACAGGTGATCAAATACCACCAAAAGAAAGCTCTGTTTGTGGGAAAAAAGGACGTCAATTTCGTTTAGGTACAGCGTCGCACGACCGCGCAATTGTCCGTTAAAGTCACGCAGTGCCGAATCGCAAAATAGGCCCTGGTCAGGAAGGGGGTAAAATCTTCCGGGACTTAAGTGGATAGGTAAATGACGGGGTGTGCTAAAAATATTTCTATTTGTATTATGACCGGATCTTCCAACTTATTCTTAACCACTTAAGCCCCGGAGGATTTTTCCCCCTTCCTGACCAGGGCCTATTTTGCAATTTGGCACTGCGTGAATTTAACGGACAATTGCACGGTCGTGCGACGCTGTACCTAAACGAATTTGATGTCTTTTTTTTCCCACAAACAGAGCTTTCTTTTGGTGGTATTTGATCCTCTGTGCGATTTTTTGATCATGCGCTATAATCAAAAAAAGAGCGTCAATTTTGCAAAAATAACAATATTTTTCACATTTTTTTATATGAAATTCCCCCCCAAAAAAAAGTAAAAATCAAAATTTTTTTTAACATTTTGGGCCAATTTTTTTTTACCATATGTTTGGCAAAAAAAAAAAAAAAAATTGCAAAAAGCGTATTTTGATTGGTTTGCGCAAAAGTTATTGCGTTTACTAACAAAGGGAAAGATTTTTGTCATTTTTGTTGTTTTTTTTTTAACGCGTAATGGCGGCGATCTGCGATTTTTTTTTTTGCGGGACTGCGACATTGCGGCGGACAGATCGGACCCCTGACTGACATTTTTGACACTTTTGGGGTTACCAGTGACATTACTGCAGTAATCAGTGCTATACATATGCACTGTTGCTGCAAAATGACACTGGTAGTGAAGGGGTTAACTTTATTGGAGAAGGAGGGGTTAAGTGTGTCCCTAGGGGCGTGATTCTAACTGTGATTGGCTGTGGCTACTAGTGTAAGAACAGAGATCAACGGTCCTACATAGTAGAATCGTGTGATCTCCATTCTTACACAGGGAAGAATGATAGGCGGCCTTTCTTCCGGTGTAACAGACGATCGTGAGTGACTGGCGGACATCGGGTCCACCGGGCACACGTGCGGGGGGGGGGGGTCTGTGACCGCGCGCCTCCAGCGGCGTGCGCTCGCTCCCTAGAGCCTCACAGGCTAGCGATCTAGCCCTACGTCGCTTTGCCTGTGAGGGGCTGACTGCCAACGTAAATAGTGGTGCGGCGGTCGGCAAGCGGTTAATCGTATTCCCTTATTAACATCACAGTGATAGTAAACAATACATAGAAATAGTTCATAAATAATAAAATATTGTGAATATTAAAGGTGCAAATAGTGCAATAAAATTGTATTAAATCGTGATGTGACCTTTAAATTAATAGTAGGCAATAAAATATATAAAAATATATAAAAATATATACAGTGGGTACAGAAAGTATTCAGACCCCCTTAAATTTTTCACTCTTTGTTATATTGCAGCCATTTGCTAAAATCATTTAGGTTCATTCTTCTTCCTCATGAATGTACACATAGCACCCCATACTGACAGAAAAACACAGAATTGTTGACATTGTTGCAGATTTATTAAAGAAGAAAAACTTAAATATCACATGGTCCTAAGTATTCAGACCCTTTGCTGTGACACTCATATATTTAACTCAGGTGCTTTCCGTTTCTTCTGATCATCCCTGAGATGGTTCTACACCTTCATTTGAGTCCAGCTGTGTTTGATTATACTGATTGGACTTGATTAGGAAAGCCACACACCTGTCTATATAAGACCTTCCAGATCACAATGCATGTCAGAGCAAATGAGAATCATGAGGTCAAAGGAACTGCCTGAAGAGCTCAGAGACAGAATTGTGGCAAGGCACAGATATTGCCAAGGTTACAAAAAGATTTCTGCTGCACTTAAGGTTCCTAAGAGTACAGTGGCCTCCATAATCCTCAAATGGAAGACGTTTGGGACGACCAGAACCCTTCCTAGTGCTGGCCATCCAGCCAAACTGAGCTTTTGGGGGAGAAGAGCCTTGGTGAGAGAGGTAAAGAAGAACCCAAAGATCACTGTGGCTGAGCTCCAGAGATGCAGTCAGGAGATGGGAGAAAGTTGTAGAAAGTCAACCATCACTGCAGCCCTCCACCAGTCGGGGCTTTATGGCAGAGTGGCCCGACGGAAGCCTCTCCTCAGTGTAAGACACATGAAAGCCCGCATGGAGTTTGCTAAAAAACACCTGAAGGACTCCAAGATGGTGAGAAATAAGATTCTCTGGTCTGATGAGACCAAAATAAAACTTTTTGGCCTTAATTCTAAGCGGTATGTGTGGAGAAAACCAGGCACTGCTCATCACCTGTCCAATACAGTCCCAACAGTGAAGCATGGTGGTGGCAGCATCATGCTGTGGGGGTGTTTTTCAGCTGCAGGGACAGGACGAATGGTTGCAATCGAGGGAAAGATGAATGCGGCCAAGTACAGGGATATCCTGGACAAAAACCTTCTCCAGAGTGCTCTGGACCTCAGACTGGGCCGAAGGTTTACCTTCCAACAAGACAATGACCCTAAGCACACAGCTAAAATAACGAAGGAGTGGCTTCACAACAACTCCGTGACTGTTCTTGAATGGCCCAGCCAGAGCCCTGACTTAAACCCAATTGAGCATCTCTGGAGAGACCTAAAAATGGCTGTCCACCAACGTTTACCATCCAACCTGACAGAACTGGAGAGGATCTGCAAGGAGGAATGGCAGAGGATCCCCAAATCCAGGTGTGAAAGACTTGTTGCATCTTTCCCAAAAAGACTCCTGGCTGTATTAGATCAAAAGGGGGCTTCTACTAAATACTGAGCAAAGGGTCTGAATACTTAGGACCATGTGATATTTCAGTTTTTCTTTTTTAATAAATCTGCAACAATGTCAACAATTCTGTGTTTTTCTGTCAGTATGGGGTGCTATGTGTACATTCATGAGGAAGAAGAATGAACTTAAATGATTTTAGCAAATGGCTGCAATATAACAAAGAGTGAAAAATTTAAGGGGGTCTTAATACTTTCCGTACCCACTGTAAAATATATATATAGTGCCAGTGAGTAAATGTAAGATATATAAATAAATATGAAGTGCTTGGTGACAGATATAAATAATTATTAATATCACAAATGTCTCAACAAGTTCCACAATAGCGGAAATGACCGATCTCCTTAATGGACTAATATTGTTTTATGTAAATATTGAGTCACTCCTGATCACTTTATTGGCTCTCCTGCTGAGCCGGCCCTCTACAAACCAAGTTGGAGCGGCCGCACAAAGTCACTTTACACTAAATTTCTGCTTCTTTAGGAATTTGTATCTCACATATTTATTAGCTATAAAACCATCAATCACTGCGTCACTTTAATACACATTTATTGATCACGCCAGTTATTTGTTTAATATTACTATTTTTGGTTTTATTCACCTTCGTTAATCGATTGTTGAGACATTTGTGATATTAATACTTATTTATATCTGTCACCAAGCACTTCATATTTATTTATATATCTTACATTTACTCACTGGCACTATATATATATATTTTATATATTTTATATATTTTTTTAACATATTTTATTACCTACTATTAATTTAAAGAGGTTGTAAACTCAGTTACATTTTTTATTTTTTTTTACAAGCTAAAAGAGAAACACATAATGAGCTAGTACTGTATGCATCGCATACTAGCTCATTATGAAATACTTACCTTAGAACGAGCTCCTGCCGTGCCGTCCGCTTACCTGTATGACGGGCGAAATGGCCAGTCGCCCGTCTTCCGGGATCGCTGCATCCGGCCATCTGATTGGTCTGAGCCAAGGTGACGTCACTCCCGCGCATGCGCACGGGAGCCGACGGTCACAGCACGGGGCTTTGAAGGAACGGCACCAGCGGCCGTTCCTTCAGAGCGCATGCAGCAGTGACGTCACTGCATGTAAGGTAAATATCTCCTAAACGGTACATGTATGGGGAGATATTTACAGTACCTATAGGTAAGTCTTATCATAGGATCACCTATAGGTAAGTCTTATCATAGGATCACCTATAGGGAAGTCTTATCATAGGATCACCTATAGGTAAGTCTTATCATAGGATCACCTATAGGTAAGTCTTATCATAGGATCACCTATAGGTAAGTCTTATCATAGGATCACCTATAGGTAGAAGTGTCAGAGGAGGGTTTACTTCCTCTTTAATAAATTCATCCATTTATTTCCATCATACATTCCTCACAGATCTTTTTATTATTTATTTGGTTTCCCCCTTCCCACATTTTTGTGGTTTTAACAGAAACGTTTTTTTCCATATGAGGAGAATATATATATATATATACAGCCTGATTGTATACAAGGAGTGTGAAAGCTTTTATTGTATATCATATCTATGTCTTATGGCTGTGATCAGCAGATTTGTGTAGAATAAAGATTTATCAAAGGTTTTCTCTCTAGGGCAGTGGTTCTTAACCTTGTTGGAGGTACTGAACCCCACCAGTTTTATATGCGCATTCACCGAACCCTTCTTAATTGGAAAAATAAAATATGATTTTTTCAAATTCAAAACATAGGTATATATATTTAGGTATACAGTGGGTACAGAAAGTATTCAGACCCCCTTACATTTTTCACTCTTTGTTATATTGCAGCCATTTGCTAAAATCATTTAAGTTCATTCTTCTTCCTCATGAATGTACACATAGCACCCCATACTGACAGAAAAACACAGAATTGTTGACATTGTTGCAGATTTATTAAAAAAGAAAAACTGAAATATCACATGGTCCGAAGTATTCAGACCCTTTGCTCAGTATTTAGTAGAAGCCCCCTTTTGATCTAATACAGCCAGGAGTCTTTTTGGGAAAGATGCAACAAGTCTTTCACACCTGGATTTGGGGATCCTCTGCCATTCCTCCTTGCAGATCCTCTCCAGTTCTGTCAGGTTGGATGGTAAACGTTGGTGGACAGCCATTTTTAGGTCTCTCCAGAGATGCTCAATTGGGTTTAAGTCAGGGCTCTGGCTGGGCCATTCAAGAACAGTCACGGAGTTGTTGTGAAGCCACTCCTTCGTTATT
This sequence comes from Pelophylax lessonae, assembly GCF_965119305.1. NCBI lineage: Eukaryota > Metazoa > Chordata > Amphibia > Anura > Ranidae > Pelophylax > Pelophylax lessonae. The sequence goes on from NC_138776.1 coordinate 8,524,718, forward strand.
TTAGCTGTGTGCTTAGGGTCATTGTCTTGTTGGAAGGTAAACCTTCGGCCCAGTCTGTGGTCCAGAGCACTCTGGAGAAGGTTTTTGTCCAGGATATCCCTGTACTTGGCCGCATTCATCTTTCCCTCGATTGCAACCAGTCGTCCTGTCCCTGCAGCTGAAAAACACCCCCACAGCATGATGCTGCCACCACCATGCTTCACTGTTGGGACTGTATTGGACAGGTGATGAGCAGTGCCTGGTTTTCTCCACACATACCGCTTAGAATTAAGGCCAAAAAGTTTTATTTTGGTCTCATCAGACCAGAGAATCTTATTTCTCACCATCTTGGAGTCCTTCAGGTGTTTTTTAGCAAATTCCATGCGGGCTTTCATGTGTCTTACACTGAGAAGAGGCTTCCGTTGGGCCACTCTGCCATAAAGCCCCGACTGGTGGAGGGCTGCAGTGATGGTTGACTTTCTACAACTTTCTCCCATCTCCTGACTGCATCTCTGGAGCTCAGCCACAGTGATCTTTGGGTTCTTCTTTACCTCTCTCACCAAGGCTCTTCTCCCCCGATAGCTCAGTTTGGCCGGACGGCCAGCTCTAGGAAGGGTTCTGGTCGTCCCAAACGTCTTCCATTTGAGGATTATGGAGGCCACTGTGCTCTTAGGAACCTTAAGTGCAGCAGAAATCTTTTTGTAACCTTGGCCAGATCTGTGCCTTGCCACAATTCTGTCTCTGAGCTCTTCAGGCAGTTCCTTTGACCTCATGATTATCATTTGCTCTGACATGCATTGTGATCTGGAAGGTCTTATATAGACAGGTGTGTGGCTTTCCTAATCAAGTCCAATCAGTATAATCAAACACAGCTGGACTCAAATGAAGGTGTAGAACCATCTCAAGGATGATCAGAAGAAATGGAAAGCACCTGAGTTAAATATATGAGTGTCACAGCAAAGGGTCTGAATACTTAGGACCATGTGATATTTCAGTTTTTCTTTTTTAATAAATCTGCAACAATGTCAACAATTCTGTGTTTTTCTGTCAGTATGGGGTGCTATGTGTACATTCATGAGGAAGAAGAATGAACCTAAATGATTTTAGCAAATGGCTGCAATATAACAAAGAGTGAAAAATTTAAGGGGGTCTGAATACTTTCCGTACCCACTGTATATTTATACATAGGTGCACAAAATTAACAAAACCATTAAAACATAATTTTCACACAAAAATAAAAACATAATAATGAATATTTACTGCAAATTAGTGTGACTTCTGCTGTTGTCTTTCAGAGACCGGTTCAGAAATGCGCGGCTTTATCTTGGCAAGTGCCACTCTCATGTCATTTTCGCAACAAAGTCTGTTCCTTTTCTTTGTTTTTATGTCCAACATCCCCCCTTACAGCAGGCCAGGGTGAGGTCCCCCATATAGATCCCCCCTTACAGCAGGCCAGGGTGAGGTCCTCCATATAGATCCCCCCTTACAGCAGGCCAGGGTGAGGTCCCCCATATAGATCCCCCCTTACAGCAGGCCAGGGTGAGGTCCCCCATATAGATCCCCCCCTTACAGCAGGCCAGGGTGAGGTCCCCCATATAGATCCCCCTTACAGCAGGCCAGGGTGAGGTCCCCCATATAGATCCCCCCTTACAGCAGGCCAGGGTGAGGTCCCCCATATAGATCCCCCCTTACAGCAGGCCAGGGTGAGGTCCCCCATATAGATCCCCCCTTACAGCAGGCCAGGGTGAGGTCCCCCATATATATCCCCCCTTACAGCAGGCCAGGGTGAGGTCCCCCATATAGATCCCCCTTACAGCAGGCCAGGGTGAGGTCCCCCATATAGATCCCCCCTTACAGTAGGCCAGGGTGAGGTGAGGTCCCCCATATAGATCCCAGGTCGCCCATATAGATCCCCCCTTACAGCAGGCCAGGGTGAGGTCCCCCATATAGATCCCCCTTACAGCAGGCCAGGGTGAGGTGAGGTCCCCCATATAGATCCCCCCTTACAGCAGGCCAGGGTGAGGTGAGGTCCCCCATATAGATCCCCCCTTACAGCAGGCCAGGGTGAGGTGAGGTCCCCCATATAGATCCCCCCTTACAGCAGGCCAGGGTGAGGTGAGGTCCCGCCCCCCATTTAGATCTCCCCCCCTTACAGCAGGCCAGGTTCCCCATAAAATAGATCCCCTTTACATAGTCTTCACAGTGTTCTCACACAGACAGTCAGTCACTAGACTAGATCAGTCAGTACTACTCCAGTCCTACCTTTTTTTCACCTGTGTCCCGACTCCCGATCACAGGCTAGGTTTTCCTCCTGCAGGCTGCAGCACCACTGTCACCACTGGCTCTATGGCCTCTCACCTGCCGGTTTCTTCTGCTGCTGCGGCTGCCTGACCTGGTGGTTCTCTCCCGTGCTGCGCTGGGCGGCCGCTGCACGGGTTAGTCCCTCCCCCAGACAGTCCCTCTCCGCACCGCACGCCTGGCCTGCCCCCCCCCCCCCCACTCCACAGTGGGCGACGCTGACTCCGGCTGGATCGGATTCGGCAGGGAGCCGAGCTGCACAGCCAGCAGTGAGAGTGAACCAGGGGCAGAGGGAGCTGCGAGTGCGAGCAGACTCAGCGGGCAGCGGCGGCCAGCCTATCATGACAGAGAGTGATATGACACTGCAGAGTGGATGCGCCCCCCCCCCCCCAGATGTTGCACCCGGTGCAGCCACCCCCCGCCCTGCACCCCCCACGCTACGCCACTGGATGTTATGTATTTCAATGATGACGGCACGGAGCGGGAGCGGAAGGACATGCCCGAAACTGCAGAAATAGTCCCTGACAGCGAAGTGGTACTAGCGGAGGGTGTGCCGAACTCTCGAGACTGACCCACCGAACCCCTGGGGTTCGATCGAACCCAGGTTAAGAACCACTGCTCTATGGACTAAGAAGTGTCGGTGTGACCAGAGTTAACAACAGCTCTGTGGCCACACCCAAATGGGAGGAGCCCTTTTTGGGTTATTTGGAATCACTTCTGCTATATAAACCGATAGTCCAGATATGGTCCCTAGGCTCTGAGGAAGAGACGAGGCCTCGAAACGCGTTAACCAACATCAAAAACTGAAACTGTGGACTCTGTAATCATGGACTTCGCTGTTTGAATCTGATTTGCTGGTTTACATCACCCGTTTGGGAGTAGACATCTTTTATTCTGTTATTAATAAAGGCCTTATTGAGGATAATGCACTAGGCTGGGGCGCCCTTTCTTTGTGTTTTTGTTTGCAGTGTTACATTGACCCCCCCGGTCATAGAAGGCAGCAAGGTTCAGCCATTGGGGATGCGGAGTCCCGTGACAGGAGTAGTCTGGGAGCCTTGTTTCTGAGTGCAGGAGTGAGGTGCCAAGCACCATACATTTCTTTTATATAAGACAGGCCGGCTGATTGCAGACCGGTGGGCTGGGTTCATATTATTCTCAGGGTTCGCTCCCAGTTGGAGACAGCTGCACCCGGGCAGACAGGAGGTCTGGCCCCCAGGAGTCAGGAGGACTCCAGCGGACAGACAGGAGGTCTGTGTGTGAAAGTCGGGGGAGGGGCTCCCACCATCCCTGAGAGAGAGGCTGCAGGTGGCAGCCAGAGCACACGTTTGTCTGCAAGAGACAAGGTGACGGCCTGAGGACTAAGGCTGAGTGAAGCTGCCAGCTTCGGGGAGTTCATGGTCTGAGGACCAGCGCAAAGAGCAGAGGTACTGCTACTGAGAAATGGAGTGAGAGCCAGGTGGGCTAGCATTTTCTGTTTACTATATTATGACGGGAGAAGAACCCCTGCGTGGGAAACCTATGTTATTTTTCTGCTTGATGATCTTTCCTTTAATAAACATGGGCGAGGAAAGCCCTTAAAAGAAAGAAAAAGCGAGTGGGCGTGTCCTTTAAACGCTCTGCACTGCGAATCTCACACCTTTTACAGCGCAGTTCCTATTTATTTTATCTTTTATTTTTATACTTTAAAAAAATATATATTTGATCCCTTTTATTCCTATTACAAATAATGTAAACATCCCTTGTAATAGAAATAAGCAGGACAGGTCCTCTTCAACCTCCCCCCATCCGCGCTACAGCCTATATACGGCTGCAGCACGGACTTGAATTTTCGGGAGGCCGTTTTTAAACGGCCTCCCAGTGACACGCCCCCCGCGCGCTCCCGCAAGCGCGCAGCGGGGAAAATCTGTGTCGGCCGTGTCCCTTGGACACGGCCGATCACAGATCGTGGTGAATGGCCAATCACAGCGGCCATTCACCACGTGATCGGGCCGTCCAATGAGCAATGATCTCATATGTAAACATATGAGATCATCTCTCATCGCCGGCGCTCCTTCCTCACACAGCCACTGCAGTGTGAGGAAGGAGGGGGAGCCTCACAGCGCCGGGGACACAGAGACATGTAATCAGGGCACTGATCACCAGTGCCCTGATTACTAAAAGGTAAAAACATACACACAGTGCCCCCCATCAGTGCCCGCCATCAGTGCCCCCATCAATGCCCACAATCAGTGCCCATAGTGCTGCCAGTCAGTGCCCATCAGTGCCTGCTCATCTAGGCACTGATGAGCACTGACTTGCAGCACTATGGGCACTGAGTGTGGGCACTGATGGTGCTGCCCATCAGTGCCGCTCATCAGTGCCACCCGTCAGTGTCCAGTGCCATCCGCCATTGCCCATCAGTGCCGCCTATCAGTGCCCATCAGTGCTGCCCGTCAGTGCCGCCTCTCAGTGCCCAGCAGTGCCACCTCTCAGTGCCCAGCAGTGCCGCCTATCAGTGCTCATCAGTGCCGCCTATCAGTGCCGCCTATCAGTGCCGCCTATCAGTGCTCATCAGTGCCGCCTCATCAGCCAACATCAGTGAAGGAGAAAAATTTATTTTCAAAATTTACTCGCAGAAAATAAGAAAAACTTTTTTTTTTTTCAAAATTTTCTTTCTTTTTTTGTGTAAAAAATAAAAAACCCAGAGATGATTAAATACCACCAAAAGAAAGCTCTATTTGTGTGAAAAAAATGATAAAAATTTCATATGGGTACAGTGTAGCATGACCGCGCAATTGTCATTCAAAATGTGAGAGCGCTGAAAGCTGAAAACTGGCCTGGATGGGAAGGGGGTTTAAGTGCACAGTAGGCAAGTGGTTAATGTGAGATCTGGGGTCAAAAATACCTCACACCTCACATCTACACTAAAAAAGAAAAAAAAAAAAAAAAAAAGTAATTTTACCCTTGCTGTTAAAAAAAAAAAGGGCCCTTTAAGGCTGTTGGGAGGAAGTGACGTCACTCCGGTCCTCCAAGGCCATACAGTGGAGTGGGGGGGGGGCAGTTTGCCCTCACTCGGCTTCCTGCCCATCCGTGCATCCGATCCGATCATTTTCCCCGATACCGACGGCTCTGGTAAGCGGGGGACACGACTGGGAAGTGACAGAGGAGGGGGGAGGGGCACCTCCCCCGCCACCCATAAAAGTGATCCTGTGGTGAATCCGGCGCCAGGACCACTTTTATCAGATTCCGGATCGCCCGCTGTGTAAAACAATACCGGGGTTATGGCAGCTATCCGCTATCTGTTACCATAACAACGGTATATAACGCGGGGAAATCACAGGGGTTGATTTCATGTTGGAGCGGAGATGATTTATTGTACCCGCGGCAACAGCTGATGCGGTGTAACGTTATAAAACCCTACCCCGTGAGAATTCCCTACCCTCCGGAGCTGTGAGCATGCGCAGTGGGAAGCGGCTCAGCTGTTCCATGACGTATGTGCACCGGAAGTGACGAAGGTAGGGAATTTTCACGGAAGACCGGCAGCACTCATGCAGCCCCAGACCATGACACTCCCACCACCATGCTTGACTGTAGGTAAGTCCACTTGTCTTTGTACTCCTTACCTGGTTGTCACCACACACGCTTGACACCATCTGAACCAAATAAGTTTATCTTGGTCTCATCAGACCACAGAACATGGTTCCAGTAATCCATGGTAAGTGGTACATTGGCGCAAGAAGAGGTCTCAGTATGGGCTAGTCCTGGGGACCCGAGTGGGAGGAGGGGGAGAAAAAGGGAGGGGAGGGGAAAAAACAGGGGTCAGGGGGGTCCCAAGTTCAGGGGATAGCTGTCCACTGTAGCGGCTGCCGGCGGGAGAGACAGAAGTGATCTCTGGGGGAAGACAAGAGGAAAGAAGCGCAGCGCCTTCTAAGTGCAGCGTTCCACCAGCTGACGGGTAGCCCACAGACACCACCGAGGCCGCCCCTTCACATACGGAGGAACCCCCCTGCCTCTCTCATCGGGACCCCCTGCCTCCACCACCAGGACTCACTCTAGTGATGCCCCAGATGACTTGCATATCTTGCTGAAGTGCCTCTCATTCACCTGAGTTGTGGTAATGTAATACTGCTTTACTCTACATTAAATGCCTTGCTGCACTTAGAAGGCGCTGCGCTTCTTTCCTCTTGTTCCAGTAATCCATGTCCTTAGTCTGCTTGTCTTCAGCAAACTGTTTGCCGGCTTTCTTGTGCATCATCTTTAGAAGAGGCTTCCTTCTGGGATGACAGCCATGCAGACCAGTTTGATGCAGTGTGCGGCGTATGGTCTGAGCACTGATAGGCTGACCCCTCCCCCACCCCTTCAACCTCTGCAGCAATGCTGGCAGCACTCATACGTCTATTTCCCAAAGACAACCTCTGGATATGACGCTGAGCACGTGCACTCAGCTCCTTTGGTCGACCATGGCGAGGCCTGTTCTGAGTGGAACCTGTCCTGTTATACCGCTGTATGGTCTTGGCCACAGTTTCAGGGTGTTGGCAATCTTCTTATAGCCTAGGCCATCTTTATGTAGAGCAACAATTATTTTTTTCAGATCCTCAGAGTGCCATGAGGTGCCATGTAGAACTTCCAGTGACCAGTATGAGAGAGTGAGAGCGATAACACCAAATTTATCACACCTGCTCCCCATTCACACCTGAGACCTTGTAACACTAATGAGTCACATGACACCGGGGAGGGAAAATGGCTATGTGGGCCCAATTTGGAGATTGTCACTTAGGGGTGTACTGACTTTTGTTGCCAGCGGTTTAGACATTAATGGCTGTGTGTTGAGTTATTTTGAGGGGACAGTAAATTTACACTGTTATACAAGCTGTACACTCACTACTTTACATTGTAGCAAAGTGTCATTTCTTCAGTGTTGTCACATGAAAGATAGAATAAAATATTTACAAAAATATGAGGGGTGTACTTACTTTTGTGGGAGATACTGTATATCTTATTTGGTTACAGCGTTGTATAACCGCGGAAGTATTTAACGTAACACGGTGCTGTGTCACAAAAAGTAGCCTGGTCAAAAAAAGGTAAACCTTCCGGTGGTGGAGCAGAGGATGCTGCTTTGGGGGGAGTGGAGGGTGGAGGACGCTACAGTTGGGGGGGGGGGGGGGGACAGTTGATGTAAAGGGGGGAGAGGACACTACAGTGGGGGGGGGGGGGTGATGTGAATGGGACAGAGTAGACACTGTTGGCGAGGGGGGGTGGAGGGGTAGAGATTGTGATAAGAAATCGACAGAGGACACTACTTCTGGGACTGGGGAGGCAGAGGACACTACAGTGGGGGGTGATGTAAAGGGGGCATAGGACACTGCAGTGGGGGGTACAGAACAGTACTGTGGGGTATGAGGGGGGCAGAGGACACTGCTATGTGGTCTGCACAGTCTAAAATGCCCGGGCCTTTTATTTTTTTTTGTCCCAGTCCAGGCCTGACTGGAAGTCATCCGTGGGGGATTGGGGACCTTCATTCTGGGGATCAAACACAAACAAATGGTTTCTTCATAAGTTTAGTAGGGACAAATTTCTGTGGACGTTAAAAAAAAGACCTCCCCAAATATTCTGACCCTGATCTTTTATCTTTACTTGACCCAACTACTAACCCTGGCACTGACCTACATCAAACCTTGATCTTGGTATTTTTTTCTTTATTTTTTATTTTATTTTTTTAATTTTTTTTTTTTGGATTCCTAATTTATGTTGGATGTGGCACGGTGAGGGTCTGTATTCTTTACTGTTTAATCAAGGCATGGAATAGAAATGCCCATTTTATTGCTCCTGTCACTGAAGAAAAGGAATTGTCAGGATGAGATCAAAGACAAATTTCATTTTTCTTTCACAAATGGAACCGTATACCGTCTACCTTCAAATATGAAGGCTTTAGAGACCACAAAGGAGTTGTATGGCCAAACAGAAGAATGGAACTACAGGTTGAATTCTTTCTCCTTCTGCTCTGATTTTTGGCTTCTCTCTCTTTAATTTTTTGTTTTAATTCCTTAGCCATTCGCTCGGTTTTCTTCTCCCTCTCTCTTCCTCTTTACCCTTCTGTTCCTCTCTCCTCCTACCTTCCTCTTTCCCCTTCTGTTCCTCTCTCCTCCTATCTTCCTCTTCTCCCTTCTGTTCCTCTCTCCTCCTATCTTTCCTGGTCCGTTCTCCTCTTATCTTCCTCTTTTCCCTTCATTTCCTCTCTCTTCTTATCTTTCTCTTTTGCTCTGTTCCCTTCTTTTCCTCTCTCTCTCTTTTTCGATATTATATTGAATATTTTTGTGTTATGAATACAAGAAACAGAGATCTCACTGGCACTTTACTAGCTGATGGAGGCAGCTTAAACATGGGATGAAGTATATTAGGTGTGTGCATCAGTCAAAAGTGTCAGTGAGCAGCAAAGCATTCCCCATAGAAGTATACACAATCAGCCATAATTTTATGGCCACCCACCTAATACTGAGTAGGTCCTGCTGCCGAGGACGTCGAATGACGAAACGCGTACGGCGACGTCACATCACTTCTGGTTCTGGATCTTGGTGGAACACATTGCATTCCGGAGACTCATATACTGCGCTTTATACACTGTGATATTGTGAGTACCCTTTTCTTATATGTGAATAAAATATTGCCATACAGTATCACACTATTTGCCCTTTCCTTGCTTCATATGGGATTACCACTTACCCTAACACCCTGATGATTACCCCGGAGTACTTGGGATAGGACCCCAACTACCCAGCGTGGATCCATTCACCAGGCCACAGGAGACCTAATAGGATACCCATGAACACCCTTTAGGAGCCTTAGAGAGGCCCCAGGAGTCCTACAGGGATTACCAGGTCCACACACCGGGACCCCCAGAGGGAGCCAGGACCCACCAGAGGGATCGTTTACCCATATTTTATACCCGCTCTATACCCCTGTGTGGGACGGGAATCTCTGGTGAGTGTGCTACTTACTTGAGGGATCACCAGCACCCCACCACTATACCCACCACAGGGTTACCACTGGGAATATCGCACAATGATTTACCATCTGGGTTGCACTATATATGGACTGTTTCCATTACTAGCCATTGATCAACTTTGCACATTGTCACTGTTTACTTTTGCACACTGTCACTTTAATTTATTAATTTGTGCACAGTGTCACTTTATTCGGTCATATTTATGCCCTAATCAGGGCCACCTTAAGAGCCCATTCAGACTAGCGCGACACGACTTTGGGGGGCGACCTGTGAAGTCGCGTGCACCGCTGTGCACCATGACTTTGGCGCGACTTGCAGAGACTTCACATAATGGAAGTCAATGCAGGTTGCTCCAGGTCGCCCCAAAGTAGTACAGGACCCTTTTTCTAAGTCGGAGCGACTTGTGTCGCTCCTATTAGAACGGGTCCTGTACTACTCAATGGACCGCGACGTACCGCGACTTGTCAGGCTGACAAGTCGTGCTAATGTGAATGGGCTCTTATTTATTTATTTATTTGTTTATCTTCCAGTTTACAAACCCATCCATCCACTGAATATTAAGATCACCACTATTGTGTAACTCTTTATTTTTACATACTGTATATATCTTCAGCACCTTTATTTATTATTTTACATAGACCACCCACCTGGTATTCACCACCATCCGTTATAGTCCAGTTGGTTTGCACCTTACGGCACTAGTCACCTCATTACTTTTGTCTGTTTGTATTCATTACCAGACTGTTTGCATTGCATTGCTTTTTATTTATTTGTGATACACCCATTTTACATACCACTACCTACATTTCTAGGCAGCGCCATCACCCTTTTTCCCCCATTTAGCCATAACTTTATGGCCACCCGCCTAATATTGAGTAGGTCCCCCTTTTTGCCGCCAACACAGCCCTGACCTGTCAAGCCATGGACTCCCCTAGACCTCTGAAGGTAGGCTGTGGTATCTGGCACTGAGCTGTCAGTAGTAGCTCCAGCTCCAGCCACCTGGGAACAGGAAGTCTGAGAGCAGCAGGAAAAAGTTTGCATTTGAGAGATGAAACAAAGGTACATTCTACGTCTATTTACACACATTGTATTTATTTTATTCCATAAAGAAAGTTTAGTATCACTTAAAGGAACACCCACCTTTCCCCATACCCACCAATCACTACCATGGTACACTTTCTTTTTGTAATTATTATCAGTATCGGTGAGTTTTAAGTAGGACAAATGAAATGCAAAATGCGCATTATTGTTTCTGGGCTGCACTACAGGTACAAACATCACCTATCATACATGTGTGGTATCACTGCGATCGGTAGCAGCAGGAGAATTTATTTTGAGTTGTTATTTGGTGGTAGGTCATGGAAATAACACGAAATATATAGCTACATTTAAACAAAAACACTTTTACTATTTTGGTTCAGTTCTCCTTTGAAAATAAAAATAAAATTAGGAGATATCCATTACAATTTACCATGAAAATAAAAGCCCAATTTGTCCTGAACAAAATGCGGTATATACCACCTGGATACACAAAGTAATTGTGATGATATGTACAGTTTTACTAACACTTGTCAAAGTTGCAAAATTGTGCTTAGGCATTAACATTTGTTTTACCCTCCGGCATGAAAGGGTTAATAGGATCAGTAACAGCCGGATGGAGCTACCTGAATTGAACCGGCAGGGAGGGGATGGACTCATTCAAATCTAGATTTCTACCTTTAATCTATATTGAGCTATATAGTACATAGCGGGCCTTTCTTCAGCCAAGCTGTAAAGGAAAGCTTAGAAAATGCCTGAAAAGGAGCCGAGTGCTCCACCTACTGGCTGAAAAGGAGAACACAAAACAATCTCACCCCCCTGCAAGAAATCTGTTATTCAATAATGTTTACTAAAACCTATACAAGCATACAACACATTTGCTAAATTTTTAGTTTTGGTTTAAATTTTATTTGGTTTAAATTTTATTCCACCTTTGATATATACTCAACACCTAATGTGTATAGCGCTTTCCCCCTGGGGACTCAATGCACTTAGAAGGTGAGGCAGATATCATGGTGATTGCGATGGCCGGGAATCGAACCCGGCTCAGCTGTCAGCTGCTTGAAAAGCAGCTATGCTTACCACTGCACCATCAGCGCAAGGTAGCATGTCTTTGGAGTGTGGGAGGAAACCGGAGTACCCGGAGGAAACCCACGCAAGCACAGGGAGAACATGCAAACTCCATGCAGATAATGTCCTGTTCTAGATTTGAACCAAGGACCCCAGTACTGCAAGGCTAAACACTAAGCCTCTGTGCTGCCCGTATGCGGCCTCTGTTATATAAGGCCGCCCCCGCTGAGCAGGGTAAATCAGTGATGTCCAATAGAGCTTAGAGATGATGCCTTCAGTTCTTCATTATTACGTGGCCGGGTTCCTTGATGTTGTCCATCTTATTTCCTGCAGGAGTGTTCTGTCTGTGAATATGAGGAGGTTTCTTTGTCTGAAATGTTGGTCTGTGGAGCAGCAATGTGAAAAACGCTTCCTGCTCATGTCTTCTGATGGTGAAGGTCTCTTCCATTCCCCCAACCCAATCCAACCCTTGGACAACTCCTGTGATTAGGGATGGATGAGAGAATATTCTATATACAGATATGATGGGGGGTGACCCCCAATATACAGAGAATATTCTATATACAGATATGATGGGGGTGACCCCCAATATACAGAGAATATTCTATATACAGATATGATGGGGGTGACCCCCAATATAAAGAGAATATTCTATATACAGATATGATGGGGGGTGACCCCCAATATACAGAGAATATTCTATATACAGATATGATGGGGGGTGACCCCCAATATACAGAGAACATTGTATGAATTACTGTGAAGCAATGATGTAAAAAATCTTTGCTGTTAATTTATTTTTCTGATGGTGAACATCTCTTTGGTGCCTCCAACCCAACTCTTGGACAGCTTCATAAAGGACGTTACTGGCGTATTGTTGCGTCACTATCACTCTGCGTTTGGGGCACCATTCAGAATGGTGCTATTTTGATGGTGAACGTCTCTTTGGTACTTCTTTAGACAACTTCATAAAAGATGTCACAGGTGGAAAGAGAAATCATAGACCCCAGCAGAACAAGCCTAGGCCTTAAGCTGGGAAGACTCCTAACACCTGTGAAGACAAGAAGAATTCCTTTATTTTCTTCAAGGCTTCAACCTACAAGGCCAGACCTGAGCCAGGGGCCCAGTTTAGTCACAAGCCTTGGTTACCTAATCTCCCAAGCCTGCAGACAAGTCCTATAAAACATTCTGAAGGGACGTCCCCACTTTCCAAAGGTCTGCTGATCTTTGTGGACACCTAGTCAGCAAGTGTCTCATATGCTCAGGTGAGAGATGTGGTGTCCAGAGGCTACAAGCTGAAGTTCCGCTCTCTGCCCCAACCCCCCCACCCCGCTTTGTGTTGTGTAACCTGCCAACACGAAGCGGGGTGGGGGCAGAGAGCGTAACTCCCGCTTGTTGCCCCTGAGCACCACGTCTCTTACCTGAGCATCCCAGAAACTTGCTGATCACGTGTCCATAAAGGTCAACAGACGCCCCCCACTTTGCAAAGTAGGATTATCCCTTCAGGATTTTTAAGAGGACCTGTCTGCAGGTTAGAGGGATTGGGTCTTCAAGGCTTATGGCAATAAAAGGTGGCACTGATAGATGACACTGATGGGCGGCACTGAAAAGCAGCACTGATTGGCATAACTTATAGGCACTAATAGGTGGCACTTATGGGCAATGATAGGTGGCACTGATGGCCACAGACTGGTGCCACTGATGGGCACAGAGTGGCATCACTGATGGTCACTGTTTGAGCTGCATGGAAATCAGGGCATTGATGATCAGTGCCCTGATTACCTTTACAAGTCTTCCCTGTGAGGAGATGCTGCTTATCTGCTCTCCTCACCTCACACTCTGTTAGTGTGAGAGAGGAAAAACCGATAAACGGCGCTTCCTTGTTTACATGAGGTTGGCTGTGATTGGACACAGCTGATCACATGCTTAAAGAGCCGCAGCCGCGGCTCTTTGCTGGGATCCTGGTCAGGCCGTGTCCCTGGAACATATTGTGTTCACAATCACGCAATCAATCTAGGCTAAACTGATGTTACCTTGGCCAGCCAATGAAATCGGCTGGAGATTGGTAACTGGAATCCACTTAGCCTAAGTTGGCAGTGGCACCGGGACACCATAGTGCTGGAGCGCTATGAAAAGTATGATTCGGGTTTAAGACTCCTGTTATTCCACCTTGGTCTTCTTGCGGTTCTTCACTAGCCTGAATAATTCCCGTAGGTGAAGACGGGTTTGATTACTACGACTTTCTGCGCTGGGATCAACTGCCAGTGTTGCCCTTTGTTGACCAATTGCAGAATTCAATTGTGCATTGATGTCATCATTCACTGGTGACATAAGGAAACTCGGTAAGGAGAAGATATCTTTCTGTGGGATGATGTTGCTGTGATCCCTAGAAGGTGTGACGCTGGGAATGTCAGTCTTGTCCATAGCTCTGTCCGCATTTCTACTACGCCGTGCGATGCTGGGATGGACAGTAAATGCACTCTTTCGTAGCCTAATGCCGGAATTCATTGATGGGGTCATATATTTGGCTGGGAGGATCTCATCACTCCATGGCCTAGTGTTATCCATCGATTGAATGCTGTTATCAGGTGTTGAAGGAATGACGCTGGAAGAGACATTCGGTATCGTCTTTTCAGACGGAAGGTAATTCTGAGGAGGTGCGACTCTAGAAACGGGAACGTTAGTCTCTTCCATAGTGCTGTCCACATTTTCACTTGGTGGAAGGATGTCATCGCTCGTTGGGAATATGTTGCCATCCTTGGACACCTTGGTTGGCCTGCGCTTCTTCACTGGCCGGCATAAATCCCGTAGGTGAGCACGGATGTGATCCCTAGGAGGTGCGACTCTGGGAATGGGAATGTCAGTCTCCTCCATGGTGATATCCGCACTTTTATTTGTTGGTGGGATGGTGTCATCACTTGCTGGTAGAATTACATCACATGTTGGGGGAATGGTGTCATCACTTGCTGGTAGAACGATGTCACATGTTAGTGGAATAGTGTCATCAATTGCTGGTAGAATGACGTCACTCGGTGGTGGGGTAATGTTTCTACTTGTTGGTTGGAACAGTCGGTAGAATGGCTTGAAATATATTAGGAGCAGTACCAGCAGCATGGTAATAAGCCCCAGAAAGCATTCTGACCGGTGCTCAGTAAAAATATTTATAAGCAGGGGTGGGACTGTGTTCTCTAAGACCACCCACCCCTCGGACCAGACTGACCAGAGTCTGGCGACCAGCCATAGGTACCAATCACCAGCATCTATAGGCAGGGGTAGGATTATGTTCTCAAAGGTTGCCCCCCCGCTGTTCCAGATATTGATAAGTAGATAAATGAATGCACCCAGCTCCAGGAACATCAAATAGAGTTCTAACATTATGGCCAGGTAATTTTGGTGCAGGATGTACTGCAGAATGAGAAAACTTATCATGACTGCCCATCTAAACCAGAATGGAGGGCAGGTCAGGAATGAAAACCAGCTGATAGGGTCTGGAGGGTCATTTTCAATTCCTCTTACTGTTTCCTCTACTGGCTGCTCCGTCCTCTTCATGTTCCCATCCTCCTCTTCCATGTGGGTCTCTGGGGACCCTCTGATGACATTTCTGGGCTCCTCCATGTGGGTCTCTGGGGACCCTCCGATGACATCTCTGGGTACAGCCCATGGGTACAAAATTCTAAAAATCAGCGGAATTTTTGCTGGCTGCTGTGTTGTTTCCACAACTTCTTCCTCCTCTTCCATTTGGGTCTCTGGGGACCCTCCAATGACATTTCTGGGCTCCTCCATGTGGGTTTCTGGGGACCCTCTGATGACATATCTGGGTACAGCCCATGGGTACAAAATTCTAAAAATCAGCGGAATCTCCGCTGGCTGCTGTGTTGTTTCCAAAACTTCTTCCTCCTCTTCCATATGGGTCTCTGGGGACCCTCCGATGACATTTCTGGGCTCCTCCATGCGGGTCTCTGGGGACCCTCTGATGACATTTCTGGGCTCCTCCATGTGGGTTTCTGGGGACCCTCCGATGACATCTCTGGGTACAGCCCATTGGTAAAAAATTCTAAAAATCAGCGGAATCTCCACTGGCTGCTGTGTTGTTTCCACAACTTCTTCCTCCTCTTCCATACGGGTCTCTGGGGACCCTCCGATGACATTTCTGGGCTCCTCCATGTGGGTCTCTGGGGACCCTCTGATGACATTTCTGGGCTCCTCCATGCGAGTCTCTGGGGACTCTCTGATGACATTTCTGGGTACAGCCCATGGGTACAAAATTCTAAAAATCAGCGGAATCTCCGCTGGCTGCTGTGCTGTTTCCACAATCCCCTCCTCCATGTGGACCTCTGGGGATTGTATGATGGTATTTCTGTCTATTCCCCAAGGGAGAAACAGCATAAGAATGACGGTAAGGATTTTACACGTCATTTTCGGTTGAAAAGAATAACTGACAGGAAATGCCAATTACTATTAATGAAAGATTAGTATCTGACAAATAATACCAATCAATAAATTGACTCTGAATTCCAATTACTGGAAATAATGTGATGAAATACAATTCAATCACTCAGGAGCTCTGCAAGAGAGATGCTTCTTCTGTGCAGTCCAAGAGCCAACTGCCAAATTCTCCCTGTGCTCCTCTATTTATAGGCTGCAGACAGGTCATGTGACCACAACTGACAAAATCATAATGTTCGTGAATTCTGTGTGCTGGCTGCAGGTCATGTGACTACAACTGACAAAATCATAGAGCCTGTGCATGTAAACAGCCCGCAGCCTCTCATTGGTTTATCCGGCAGCTGCTTCAATCTGATTGGCTGTTCTGTGTTCTGACTGGCTGTTTGGTAGAATGTGGAAAGGATGGTATTATATAACATGAAATACTGCGTATATGTTCACTAAAGTGGAATGTTTCCTATTGGATGTAATATATATTATAGGAGAGTTTAGGAGCAGAATGGAGTCATGGAGCAATAAAACCCTTTACAGACTAAAAAAATTAAATGGCCGCATCAGACAGAATATATATATATATATAAATATATATATACAAATATATATATATATATATATATATATATATATATATATATATATATATATATATATATATATATATTATAGCAGATCATATTTTATAATTATTAATTTTATTATTACATATTATTTTATATATTTTCCCGATTGTTATTCATACATGATATTATATTTTATATCAGTATAATATTAATAAAATGTAATAACAAGTTTTATTATTAGTTTATTTATTTCTATGTAATACTAATTGTAATAGTATTTACTATATTAATTATTGTAAATATTAATACAATTAATAACAATGATAATTATGACAATATCAATAGAAGTGTATAATGAAATGTTTCTCTGTATTCGGTCAGTAGAAGTCTCCTCTGTATTTCTTCTGTTGACATTTCATTGACTGCACTTATCTCCGATGCCACTAGAGGCCAGCACATCCTATACAGTGCGATCACTATAGAGTCCTTCCGGTAGTGATTATAGAGCTGCGGCTGGGCGGAAGTGATGTGTGAGGAGGGTGTGTGTATATGGGGGGTCCCTGTGATGATGGGGAATTCGGGGAAGCTGCGCCCCCTGGTGGCAGATTTTTTGTCTCTAGCCGCAGTTCTTTTCTGCACAGATATTTATCTGTTTTCTTATCATTTCTCTCTGATCAGACCATTGTTGGGATCATTTTACTATCACTTGGCACTTTAGTTCACTGTCACTTTTTTCTTTATAGTGACTTTGGTTCATTATCATTGAATTATTTATTTCTTTGCTGCAATTGTGGTTGATTTTCACACATGTTTGTGCATTTTATGCACTTTTTGCACCACCTTACCACATCACTATATATTTATTTCATGTCACTTATTTATTTCCTGGTATTTATATGTATAACATTAGTTGCCTTTTATTATATTGGGATTGATTGAGCGCCGATTTTATTGATTTTATAGGTGTCATCACCGCCACCCATCAGAAAATGTACCGGAAGTGACGTTCTGAGACAGGGGGAGGCGCTCATTATTATCCAATCAGAACTAATATGGTGACAATATTGTTTCTTATCTAATTATTATTGTCATTATTGTAATTTTTTTTTTATGATTATTATTATAAATGTTTATTTTAACCACTCAAGGACCGAGCCCATTTCTGACGCGTTGTTTACAAGTTAAAATCAGTATTTTTTGCTAGAAAACTACTTAGAACCCCCAAACATTATATATATATATATTTATTTTTTTTAGCAAAGACTCTGAAGAACAAAATGGCGGTCATTGCAATATTTTTTATCATGCGGTAATTGCGCAGTGGTCTTCCAAACGCCATTTTTTGGGAAAAATTAAATTTCACTGCATTTAAAAAAAAACTAAACAGTAAAGTTAGGACATTTTTTTTGTTTACATTGTGAAAGATGATGTCACGCCGGGTAAATAGATACCCAATATGTTACGGTTTAAAATTGCGCACACCTAAGGAATGGCGACAAACTACGGTCAATAAAAAGCTCCATAGGCGACGCTTTAAAATTTTTAATGGTTACCAGTTTTTTTTTTTAATTATTGCTCTCGCTCTGGCGATCGCGGCGATACCTCACATGTGTGGTTTGAACAGCGATTTCATTTGCAGGCGCGACTTCCGTGTACGTCTTCTTTTGTGCGCGAGCTAACGGTGACGGGGGGGCGCTTTAATTTTTTTATTTTCCCTCTTTTATTTTATTTTTTTAATTTTAGCACGTTTAAAAAAAAATGTTTAAAAAAAATTTTTTATCATTATTTATATTATTATCATCATTATTAATTATATTATTAGCGTCATTATTAAAGAAATCATTTTATCGTCATTAATTATATTATTAGCATCATTAAATAAATCATTATCAGCGTTAGTGATTATATTATCAGATGAACGGCAGATCCCATCTCTATGGTGGAGAGGAAAACTGACATCAGTCGGGAGGGAGTAAAATCTGTGTGTGAGAAATGATGGAAATCCAACAGCTTCCCTGAGCCGCTCTGCATGAGAATCACGGTAAACCCCTACAGATGCCAGCATTGTACCCCTCCAGTTTCCTCCTGTCCCCCCCCACCCCATTATACTTTCCTCTCCTGCCCCCCCCCCGTACTATACTTTTCTATCTTTGCTCCCCCCTCCTTTACTATATTTTTCCCACCTGGTGCCCCCCCATACTACTATACTTTTCTCCCCCCCGTACTATACTTTTCTCTCCTGCCCCCCGTACTATACTTTTCTCTCCTGCCCCCCCCCCTGTACTATACTTTTCTCTCCTGGCCCCCCCCCCCCGTACTAGATTTTTCTCACCTGGTGCCCCCCCATACTATTATATTTTTCTCTCCCCCCCCCATACTATACTTTCCTCTCCTGCCCGTCCCCCCGTACTATACTTAAATCACCTGCCGCCCCCCCCCCCCATGCTATGCTTTTTGCTCCTGCCCCCCCCCCCATACTATACCTTTCTCTCCTGCCCCCCCTTCCCCTGCACTATAATTTCCTCTCCTGGCCCCCGGCCCCCCTTCTCCCCGTACTATACTTTTTCTCTCCTGCCCCCCCCCCCATACTATACTTTCCTCTCCTTGCCCCCCCTGTACTATATTTTTCTCACCTGGTGCCCCGCCTTACTACTATACTTTTCTCTCCTGGCCCCCCGTAGTATACTTTTCCCCCCTGCCTCCCCTGTACTATATTTTTCTCTCCTGCCCTCCTCGGTTTCCCGAGCTCTCAGACTTCTCACCAGGGGTTCCCCGTGCTCTCAGACTTCTCACCAGAGGTTCCCCGAGCTCTCAGACTTTTCACCAGGGGTTCCTCCAAGGTAAAGAGGTTGATAAACACTGTCTTAGTGCCGGTTCACACCCCAAAAACGCACTCCAGATCTGTTCTGGTGCGTTTCTACATGCGCATTTTAGTGTGGTTTTTTTCATTGAGTTCTGGAGCATTTTTGATACATTTCTGGATGCATTCCTGATGCTTTTTTCCCCTAATTTTTCCAGTTTCTTTTCTCTATTGTTCATCGACAGACGCAGCTCTCCTTAATCGTAGACTCATGGGGTTATGCTCCTCCTTCTAGGGATAGTCACTAGGCGGAAAAAAACTTGTCCACGCCTACGGGGGCTGTCCCAGCAGGCATTACCCCTCAGGCTCTGCTATACTCCAAACAGTTTGTTCTGCCTAGTGTCAGGGATAGGACCTAGTTCTCTGCTGGGACTTCGGTCTTAGCTGTATCAGGGAGAATTTGTGATTCTCTTATTTTTTAACTAGTTAGTTCCTGAGGACCAAGATCCAGAGGAACTACAAGCAACAGCCGGCTGGTATTTGAACTGGATAATCTAGATCCTTAAGGTCTCCCAGCCTGGCCTGCGAGCATGAGCAAGTTATAGTCCAGAACTAGGCTTCGCCACGACAGTCCCCCGATGGATGGGGGGCCTGCGAGTGGATCGTCTCGCCGGGACACAGATGACCCGGAACGCCCTGAGTCGCAGCTTCCCTTTGGCTAACAGCACCCCCATCCCAGGAGGGAGATGATCTGTTTTCAGAGTGGTATCGTGGTATGGTGGGTAAGCTGTCCCCCCAACACCCTTGGAGGTCGCGGGCGCGGGACCATCCTTGGAATGGTCGGACCTTAGGGGCTCCCTCGGTTCCCTGGCACCCCCCTAGGACAATCTGGGTTCCCCTTGCTTCTCCCTCCCCTAGTAGGTTTTCACCGTTGGGGGGTAAAAATGCATCCATTTTGGCGCTTCCTGGAGGTGGATGGATCATCCTGGGTGGGGACCCTTTGTTGCCTTTTGTTCTGTAGCCGCTTTCTGGAGGTCCCAGGGAAATCGCATGGCGTACAATGGGGACCGCCATTTTGCCGTGGTTCATGAGCTCTGTTTTTCCCATTAGGTTGTATGGGCAGCCATTTTCTTGGATTTCCCCATTGAAAACTGTATAGCGGACATTTTCTTGTGGCCCGGGGGGTGGGACTGGCACGCAGCACGTGTTTCTCTGTAAAGAAAAGGCTGCGCTAATCTGAAGTGGAACAACCAAATGTCCCAAAAAATTAATAATTGGAAAACTGTAATCAATCATGGACAATAACCACAAATTGTCACCGATAAATATAAATCACAAATAAAGTGAGCAAATAATACTAAAGTGAAATCTCTCCTCAATGAAGTGTGAATTATCCCAATTATTTGCATGCAATAGATACAGGTCACAAAAAACAAATATAGTGAATAAATCACAAAGGTTGTAACAAAAAATAGTGAAATATTGAACAAATAACTCAATTGAGTGAAAGTCCCTTGTAGTTGAGAGTCCCAAGATGGTGAATAGTAGAAAATAAAGGTGAATATTGATTTTCAGTAATACTGGCTTCACCACAGTGCTCCCGTTAAATTAGCATATTCATGAGCTTACCGGAAATCAGAGGAAATAGGCTCATATCATCCTTAGGGGAGATCGTTTTCTTCAGCCAACCAACCGGGACAGCGATGTTCCAAGGCACTGATCCTTAACCACTTGCCAATTGCCTACAGTATATTTACTGCGGCAGTCAGCCCCTCCTGGGCAAAGCGATGTAGGACTACGTCGCTCGCCCAGGAGCCTCTAGGGGGCGAGCACGTGCCGCCGGAGGCCCGCTCCCGCCCCCGCTCGTTCCCCTGCATCCCCGCACGAGTGACCGGCGGCTCCGATGTCCGCCGGCCACTCGCGATCTCCCTCTGGAGAGGGAGAAAGGCAGGCAGCTGATGTAAACCAAGCCACCTGTCATTCTCACTGGTGTAACTGCAGAGATCATACGATCCTGCTATGTAGGATTGTATGTCTCTGTAGTTACATCACAAGCCACGCCCCTTTACAGTTAGAATCACGCCCCTAGGGACAACACTTAACCCCTTGATCACTAATAAAGTTAACCCCTTCCCTGCCAGTGTAATTTTTTACAGTAACAGTGCATATGTATAGCACTGATTACTGTAGTAATGTCACTGGTACCCCCAAAGGTGTCAAAAATGTCAGTTAGGGGTCCGATCTGTCCGCCGCAATGTCGCAGTCCCGCAAAAAAAATCGCAGATCGCCGCCATTACTAGTTAAAAAAAAAAACAATAAAAATGTTTTAAATCGTTCCCATAGTTAGTAAACGCAATAACTTTTGCGCAAACCAATCAAAATACGCTTATTGCGACAGAGAGACAAGACAGGAACCCACCGGCTTCACTGAGAGAGACAAGATGGCCTCAAGCTCTGGAGATGTCCTGCCAACCTACGAGCTGGGTGATACTCAGACATCGAAGTTGATAAGGAAACCCAAGGAGTCTCCATTTGTACCAGTAGGTATTGCTGGATTTGCTGCAGTCGTGGCCTATGGACTGTATAAGCTGAGACACAGAGGGGACACCAAAATGTCCGTCCACCTTATACACATGCGTGTAGGAGCTCAGGGGTTCGTTGTCGGTGCAATGACTTGTGGTGTTCTGTACTCCATGTACAAGGAGTATCTGGCCAAGCCCAAGGAGTAGACAACGAGCACCGAGCAATCCCCTCGGGACAGATAATGGACCTCACATTGGGGTGGCATTGTATTTAGTTGCATACGGCACATTTTCTGCAAGGCTGACCCCGCAATACATTGCAGACAAATCCAGCAGCTTAGGAATTTAACTTTTTTTTTTTTTGCTTTTCTTTTTAAAAAAGGACACTTAAATCCACTTCTGTAAATGAGCGTGTTTATTTTTCTTATTTTATAAATTAAACACCTGAAGAGCCGGTTCACACTAAGGCGACCTGTGAGGTGACCTGGTCGCCTCACAGGTCGCCTGACAGGTCGCCTGCCATAGAGAAGCTGTGGACCCGTTTTAATAGGAGCGACACAAGTCGCTCGGACTTAGAAAAAGGGTCCGGAGCTTCTTTGGGGCGACCCGGAGCGACCTGCATTGACTTCAATGGCCGCTCCGAGGTCGCGGTGCGAGCAGCGCACCGCGACTTGTGAGGTCGCCCCGGGAAGTCGGATCGCTCATATGTGAACCGGCTCGAATTGGGGCAGTTTAACGTTATCGGTGCTGTTATGGGGTTTTATTTCTCTATCCCTTGGGCTGCCGCATCTGACAATAACCCATCGAGAAATGATTTTAGTTTAAATTTGCCCTTTTTATTTTCCTATGATATGGAAGAAAAAAAAAAATGTTCTCAAAGTTTCTCCCAAAGCCGATGCCACCTCACTAGGCACAATGTCCCTTTAACCTTGTGGAACTCTCGGAATTCGGTGAAACAGAAAAACAATTACAGACATCTGCTCTGTAGGGCTATTGGATTTGTTTTGTTACATTCCTTGTCTGTGTATTTCTGTTTTTGTTGACAATAAGTGGGACATCTCAGTCTCTCCGAAAAAAAAAAAAAAATACGCTTATTGCGATTTTTTTTTTTTTTTTTACCAAAAACATGTAGCAGAAAACAAATTGGCCTAAAATGTTAAAAAATTTTGATTTTTACATTTTTTTGGGGGGAATTTCATATAAAAAAATGTGAAAAATATTTTTTCAAAATCGACACTATTTTTTGTTTATAGCGCAAAAAATAAAAATCGCACAGGTGATCAAATACCACCAAAAGAAAGCTCTGTTTGTGGGGAAAAAAGGACATCAATTTCATTTAGGTACAGCGTCACATGACTGCGCAATTGTCCGTTAAAGTCACACAGTGCCGAATCGCAAAATAGGTCCTGGTCTTTGAGCAGGAAAATCCTCCGGGGCTAAAGTGGTTAATGATATGTCCGGTATTCTCAAAAAAACATGATAGGCTCCATAGTGTTAAACCGTAAACCATTTATTAAAATAAATGGTAAAATAACTCACATTGTGCAGGAAATAAAACCGCATGAAACAAATAAGCCGGCCGACTCATGGACTAGCCCCTCCTTCCGGGAACGCCGGTCCCTACGCGCTCGTCACAAATGACTTCTATTGGGGAGGCGGGCGGCGTGCTGACTCCACCAATAAATACATGACAATCAAAGCCCCGCCTCAGTCTGAACTGCACAGGGTCATATCGCAACCGCCATATTTGATATGGGATCAGCTGCCAATACTTAAAAGCAAATATATAAAGAGGATTAAAAAACAGAAAACAAAAAGGACAGCGAATTGATGCGGCCATGAATGTTCCGGGTGTCATGATCTGCAGCATAAAAAACTATTTTTGAAACTAGATAATAGCTGCAGCATAAAGGACATCCAAAAACACAAACCGCTTCATATAACCAGATGGCTATACTGTGCTAACAAATAATATAGGCACAGATAAGTATGGTACATGTGGATCGCCAATAATTATCATTATTATCAGAAATTGTGAATAGAAACTAGGAGACTGACCAGATATAACTACTTTTATTGAACAGACTCACACAAAATATATACCACACAGGAAGACATCCCCCTCCTGATCAAATTATCCCACCAGGTCAGGTGCCTGATTACATTATCATACATACATTATCATATGTAGATGAAATTGTGTAGCACTACTCCCATGGCAGCTGCTGGTTACTGATTCCCCTGGGTTACCCATAGCAACAAATAGACAATATAGCATATTCTAAGGACTTGGCTCGGTCAGAAAACAGTCCAGGGGTTTTGGTTTTTTGTGGTTTTATTTGAGAACTTGGATAGGAGAAGGGATGAGTGGTACACTCCAACTGAACAAACTATTGGGACTTCTGATTATAGATGGATGCGGCAAGGCCGCTGCTTCACCATGCCACTAAAGTGAAGTAGAATTAAGCAAACTACACTGTACTGTGAATCACTCTTCAGGGTCCTACTTGTCACCCCCTTTTTCCCTACTCTTCAGGGTTCTATACGGCACCCCCTTTACTCTGACGCTCTGTGTGAGCTGACCCTTGATCCTCTGACTTCGTTGGAGTGGTCCCCCTTCCTAGGCAGACCCTTTGGCAAGTCCCCTGGTACTCACAGACACTGTTTTTCCTGGAGGACTCTGCCAGCAGCTCCACTGTCAGCTTTACAGGATCCTCTGCAGCTCAGCTCCATACCTGGTTCATTAGGCCGACCGCCTATGACCACCTTCCTCATGCAACAGGAGGAGAGACAAGCCGTCCACCTCCTCCTAGGACTCTGCTTCCTGCCAAAGACACCCGGTCACATGTCCCCTCAGCTTTTATGAGCCATCCCAGGATGCACTGCAAGAGTACCCTCCCACTGGGACTCCCACAAAAGCCAATGTGTCACTGGCCATGATTCCTCCACTGTCCAATAGGCTCCCCTATTGGATGCAGTGGGGATACTCCCTCAGACCCAGTGAATCACACCTGGGAACATGCAACAGGCAACCTAATAGATCAGGCTCCCCTGATAAGCAGATGTAGCATAAAATGCTTTGAACCTAGCACCTACCTAAGAGGGTGCTACCTCAGGAACAACCAACACAAACAGTATTCTACTTTACCCTCAGCAACTAACATATGACAGTGATTTAATTAACTTGAGTTGGCTAGCAGACTTGCTGTCATCAAGCTCATGAAGTACAATACACATTATTATAAGGGTAAACACACCCAGCAGTAGGTGAGTTAATCAGCACAATCAACAATGTGTGGAAGACAGGTGGTTGAGCTGATGGTATTCGCATCTTCCATGAGTCTGACTGTGCGGAGCAGCCCCCTATTGGCAATAGGAAGCTAGGACTTTAACATGGATCCTAGGCCTAGAGTCACAGAGTCTTTATATATTCCTTCAGGTATATTGTTGATAAATATTACTGTCCCATTTGAAGTAATCCAAACCAAATTCTCAGTGTCCATTAGGTAGCTGTCCATCATTTCCTTGGTCACCCTGTGTCCCTAATAGACATAAGAAGAGCCTAGGGGGCTGAGAGAGGGATTTCTTAACCTCTCTAAGGTAAGTTGGGTTCCATAGGCCCCCCTACCAAAGTGACTCCCGTCACACCATAAACATAAGAAATTAACCAAACAGAGAAGGGTCCTCTCCGTATCTGGAAAAAAGACCATCAGCCGATTCGCCAAATATAATGAATGCACACTGTCACTATCCCAAAAGAAAGTCAGTAACAAAGACAGTTTCTGTAGGAGGGCAAAAAGGTGCGCATGCTCAGTTTTAAAGAGTGACATGTTTGGTATCTATTTACTCGGTGTAACATCATCTTTTATATTTTACAAAAAATTGGGTTATACTTTGTGTTTTTTTTTTTTTTTTGCATTAAGATTCAAAAAAGTGTATTTTTTTTTCCAAAAAAAATGTGAAAAAACGGCTGGGCAAATACTGTGTTACATAAATAAATTGCAAAACCCACCAATTTAGGGTGTTTTCACACTTGATGCGATTGCCTGGTCCGAACCCGAGTTCGATTGCTCCCCCCTCCCCCGATGGACATTTGATTTTTGTATCCGAACCGCGGTACACTTGTGTCATCAAGCTGCAGCTGGCACGTACTCATGTTGCTTGGCAACCGCTGTAAACGAGAAGGTCCCAAAATGGATAGAATTGCTTGCTTTGGTACGATTACGTTCTCATCAGAAGCGAACCGTACTGGAGTTCACATGAACCGTACCCCAGACCACCCTTTTTAAGTGGACTCAGGTACGATTCGCAGTTGCGCACCCAAGTTCAAAAACAGTGTTCACATCCTCAAAAAGAACCGAATTCTGACGTCAATCGAACCCGGGTCCGGACCAAAAGTGCTAGTGTGAAAACAACCTTATTCTCTATGGCCTCTGCTTTAAAAAAATATATAATGTTTGGGAGTTATAAGTAATTAATACTGATTGTTACATGTACAGTGAGGGAAAAAGATTTATTTGAACCCCTGCTGATTTTGTGACAAAGCAATGATCAGTCTATAATTTTAATGGTTGGTTTATTTTAACATTAAGAGACAGAATAACAACAAAAATATGCAGAAAAACACATTTCAAAAAAATTATAAATTGATTTTCATTTTAACCACTTAAGCCCCGGAGGATTTGGCTGCTAAACGACCAGAGGGTATTTTGCGATTCGGCACTGCGTGACTTTAACGGACAATTGCGCGGTCGTGCGACGCTGTATCTAAACAAATTTGGCGTCCTTTTTTTCCCACAAACAGAGCTTTCTTTTGGTGGTATTTGATCACCTGTGCGATTTTTTTGATCATGCGCTATAAACAAAAAAAGAGCGTCGATTTTGCAAAAATAACAATATTTTTCACATTTTTTTATATGAAATTCCCCCCAAAAAAAATGTAAAAATCAAAATTTTTTAACATTTTCGGCCAATTTGTTTTATGCTACCTATGTTTGGTAAAAAAAAAAAATCGCAAAAAGCGTATTTTGATTAGTTTGCGCAAAAGTTATCGCGTTTACTAACAAAGGGAAAGATTTTTGTCATTTTTGTTGTTTTTTTTTAATGCGTAATGGCGGCGATCTGCGATTTTTTTGCGGTACTGCGACATTGGGGCGGACAGATCGGACCCTTGACTGACATTTTTGACACTTTTGGGGTTACCAGTGACATTTCTACAGTAATCAGTGCAATACATATGCACTGTTACTGTAAAAATACACTGGTAGTGAAGGGGTTAACTTTATTTGGGAGGGAGGGGCTGTGTGTGTCCCTAGGGGCGTGCTTTCTACTGTGATTGGCTGTGGCTTGAGCTGTAAGGACACTGATCAACGGATCTACATAGTAGATCTGTGTGATCAGTGTCTTTACACCGAGGAGAATGACAGGCAGCTTGTTTACACAAGCTGCCTGACTTTCTCCCTCTCCCCCGCCGATCGCAGAGTGGCCGGTGGACATCAGGTCCGCCGGTCACACGCGCGGGGGGGTCCGTGACCCCTCGCTCCCCAGACCCTCCCAGGCTAGTGACGTACCGTTTACGTCACTCTGCCTGTGAGGGGCTGACCGCCGCAGTACATAGTCGTGCGGCGGTCGGCAAGCGGTTAATGAGTGAAATAAGTATTTGATCCCCAATCAATCAACAAGATTTATGGCTCCCAGTTGTCTTCTATACAGGTAAGGAGCTGAGATTAGTTCATTAGTTCAGTCACGTCAAAATGTATCAGTTTTCCATCCATTTTTCATCCATTTTCCATCCGTTTTCCATCCGTTTTCCATCCGTTTTTCATCCATTTTTCATCCATTTTTCATCCATTTTTCATCCATTTTTCGTCCATTTTTTATCCGTTTTCCGTTTTTTTTTTTTTTACATCCACCACCAATGCAAAAACGGATGAAAAACGGACCGTTTGTCCGTTTACATGCGTTTTTCGTCCGAACTGTTTTTTTGATGGATGAAAAATAGATCATTCATCTGTTCCAAAAAACAGACATTGACGGAAGCGGATGAAAATGGATGTTAACGGACGATCATCCATTGTCATCCGTTTTTGCATTGATGTCTGTTTTTCATCTATCAACGGATGGATGAAAAACGGACAAACGGACCGTATGTGTGAAAGGAACCTTAAAGGGGGCAAATGAACAAAATCAGCAGGGGATCAAATACTTTTTTCCCTCACTGTAAAGAAAAAGTGGCAGAAAAAGGCCCGATCCTTAACCACTTAAGCCCCGGAAGATTTTACCCCCTTCCTGACCAGGCCATATTTTGCGATTCGGCACTGCGAGATTTTAACGGACAATTGCGCGGTCGTGCGACGCTGTACCCAAATTAAATTGATGTCCTTTTTTCCCCACAAACAGAGCTTTCTTTTGGTGGTATTTGATCACCTGTGCGATTTTTTGATCATGTGCTATAAACATAAAAAGAGCGACAATTTTGCAAAAATAACAATGTTTCACATTTTTTTATATGAAATTCCCTAAAAAAAAATGTAAAAATCAAATTGTTTTAACATTTTTGGCCAATTTGTTTTCTGCTACATATGTTTGGTAAAAAAATCACAATAAGCGTATTTTGATTGGTTTGCACAAAAGTTATTGCGTTTACTAACTAAGGGAAAGATTTCTGTCATTTTTGTTGTTTTTTTTTTTAACTAGTAATGGCGGCGATCTGCGATTTTTTTTTTTTTTTGCGGGACTGCTACATTGCGGCGGACAGATCGGACCCCTGACTGACATTTTTGACACTTTTTGGGGACCAGTGACATTACTACAGTAATCAGTGCTATACATATGCACTGTTAATGTAAAGGGAAGGGGTTAACTTTATTAGTGATGTAGTGGCTAAGTGTGTCCCTAGGGGCGTGATTCTTACTGTGCAGGGATGTGGCTGTTTGTGTAACAGCAGAGATCTATGATCCTACATAGCAGGACCTTTTGATCTGTGCTGTTACACAAGGGAGAATGACAGCTGGCTGTGTTTACATTAGCCGCCTGCCTTTCTCCCTCTATAACTGACGATCGCGAGTGACCGGCGGATATCGGGTCCGCTGGTCACTCGCACGGAGGTGTCAGTGAACGAGCGGGGGCGGGAGCATGCCCCCTATTGGCTTGCAGGCGAGTGACGTACCCATACGTCACTTTTCCTGCACGGGGCTGCCCGCCGCAGTATATGTACTTGCAGCGGTTGGCAAGCGGTTAAAGTGCAACTCTACTTTCGTTGAGAAAAAAACATTCCCCTCTGGGTGATCTCTGTACATTACAAGGTCTTTACCAAACTTTGTTGCAGATTCCTTCCTTTTGTTATTCTGAAGAAATCATTGTTTACTCCTCTGTGCTGAGTGGGTCTAATGGGAGTGGTTTCATAATTATCTATCAGCTGTGGCAGCTGCAGGGCTCTAATGAGGAAATCTGCTGGGCCTGCATCCCTTTAGATGTGTTTCTATTGGGAGTATCTCACCAAAAATCTGACTTGTATCTTAGTGCAGACTTCTGGGAAAATTGGTGAGCCAATCACACAAGCAGGAAATTATGTTTCTGGGGGTGTGGTCAGTATACATTCTGTGTACAGAGCGCCTCCAGGCGGCCATATTGCATTTGCAGAAAATTACAGCAGCTGCAGATAGAAAAGGAAAGGGAATTTTTAATAACATTCAGTTACAATATTTGTGTCACAATTGTATACGCTATATTGTTTTTTCTTTATTTGCTGATTTTTTTCCTCATGAAAGTGGAGTTACCCTTTATGTGGTTAATGGAAAAAAAATATGAAGGTTTACAATTGCTTTAATGTTGTTATTTCTGTTCTTTTAGATGTAATTATTGCACATGGATCTGCTGATCTGCTCCTGTGGTCCTCTCACTGTCATAGGTTCGTTCTTCTTCTGTTTGGGGCCTCCAGTCCCTCCGCACCCCTCGGGTCACACCGTCTCGGTGTTCTCCTTTTAAACCATAGATAATTGGTAGTGGTACAGCGCCAACTTATATCAAGCACAAATGATAGGCAACACTGATTAATGTATAGTCCAGCAAAAGTGCAGATATGCTCCAAAAGGTCAGATATCAAGAAGTCCAACACCAGGAGATGGTATCAAGGTAGGAGAAGGAGATCACCACGTGCATCGAACAATAAAGATGTCCTCTTATCGGAACCAATTGACCGCCGGTTAGGGTAGGTCAAAATGGGCATGTATTCAAATGATTCCCTGGAACAGGCAAATCCCCGGAAAGCAAACAGATCATTACAGGTAGCGATTCCAAAGACTCCACTCAGGTGTTCAGTCTTAAATGACCCAAATACCTCCAAAGATAGAGAACAAACTCCAATGGCATAGTAAACTTCTTTATTAAATAAAAAGCAATAAAATTGGCAACTCACATGTTCACCAACAGATAGCGCATGGAATATTAGGAAGCCAGAGTAAGCGTATCGACGTGCGGGCATGTTTGACGCGTTTCGTCACAAATAGGACATTGTCAAAGGATTTTCATTTGTGCTTGATATAAGTTGGCGCTGTACCACTACCAATTATCTATGATCCACATTTAATTTTTGTACTGGCAGCCTTCTATTTTTCTTGCTATTTCATTTGTAATAGCTTATAGTGTGACCGAGCGCGGTTGGTTTATTTATCCATCTCCTTTTAAACCAACCTGGTGGAAAAAGTTCTGATTTGAAGAATTGTTTATTTTTTTTAAATATATTTTATATGTTGTCATCGTCTGAAACACGGCAAATTGTATTAAATCAGCCATATGCTTTTTAATTCTCTATTGGTGTACAGAGAACGTTTAACTGTTATTGTGTAAATGGTGATGTATTTTTAGGGCTAGGTTCACATCTATGAGGATGCGGTTGATGCGCGTTTTGCATGGTAGAACACACGATTTTTATGCGTTTCTGCATGCCACATTTGGCACCTTTTGGGGGGGGGGGGGGGGCGGGTACCTGGTTTTGACAGACAAATTTCAGCTGTAATTTCCTTATTGCAGCTGGAAAATTTGAAACCATAGGGGTAGAAAAGTAATTTCCCTCTGATGGTAAATACAGGTGAATTAGAATATCATCAAAAAGGTAATTTATTTCAGTAATTCAATTAAAAAAATTGAACTCATATTTATATAGATGTTACAAACAGAGTGATTGATTTCAAGCATTTCTTTGTTTTAATTTTGATGATTATGGCTTACAGCGAGTGACACCCCAAAATTCAGTATCTCAGAAAATTAGAATATTACATAAGACAAAAAAAAGGATTTTTAATACAGAAATGTTGTCTTAGTGAAAAGTCTGTCCATGTACAGTATAGGATGCACTCAATACTTGGTCAGGGCTCCTTTTGCATGAAATACTGCATCAATGCGGCGTGGCATGGAGGTGATCAGCCTGTGGCACTGCTGAGGTGTTATGGAAGCCCAGGTTGCTTTGATAGCGGCCTTCAGCTCCTCTGCATTGTTGGGTCTGGTGTCTCATCTTCCACTTGACAATACCCCACAGATTCTCTATGGGGTTTAGGTCAGGCGGGTTTGCTGGCCAATTAAGCACAGTGATACCATGATCATGTGACCAGGTATTGGTAGTGTTGGCAGTGTGGGCGGTGCCAAGTCCTGGTATCCTGGTTGGAACATGAAATCAGCATCTCCATAAAGCTGGTCAGCAGAGGGAAGCATGAAGTGCTCTAGAATTTCCTGCAAGAGGTCTGTGCTGACTTTGGACTTGATAAAACACAGTGGGCCAAAACCAGCAGATGACACGACTCCCCAAATCATCACTGACTGACTGTGGAAGTTTTTGCATTTCATTTGGAAATAAAGGTCCCAGAGTCTGGAGGAAGAGTGAAGAGGCATAGAATCTAAGTTGCATGAGGTCCAGGGTGAAGTTTCCACAGTCAGTGATGATTTGGGAAGCCGTGTTATCTGCTGGTGTTGGTTCACTGTGCAGCCCTCTACTAGGAAATTCTAGAGCACTTCATGCTTCCCTCTGCTGACCAGATTTATGGAGATGCTGATTTCATTTTCCAGCAGGACTTGGCACCGCCCACACTGCCAACACTACCAATACCTGGTCACATGATCATGGGATCACTGTGCTTAATTGGCCAGCAAACTTGTCTGACCTAAACCCCATAGAGAATCTGTGGGGTATTGTCAAGTGGAAGATGAGAGACACCAGACCCAACAATGCAGAGGAGCTAAAGGCCGCTATCAAAGAAACCTGAGCTTCCATAACACCTCAGCAGTGCCACAGGCTGATCGCCTCTATGCCACGCCGCATTGATGCAGTAATTCATGTAAAAGGAGCCCCTACCAAGTACTGAGTGCATCCTATACTGTACATGGATAGACCTTTCACTAAGACAACATTTCTGTATTAAAAATCCCTTTTTTTATTGGTCTTATGTAATATTGGGGTGTCACTCGCTGGAAGCCATAATCCTCAAAAATAAAAGAAAGAAATGCTTGAAATCTCTCACTCTGTGTGTGACACGTCAATATAAAATATAGGAGTTTCACTTTTTGAATAGAATTACTGAAATAAATTAACTTTTTGATGATATTCATTTTAATCTAATCTAATCACATCTAATTTAATGAGATGCACCTGTCCTGGCTTGTGCGATCTGACAGAAGAGTGCCAGGTACCTTTTCACTGCAGAGTAAAAGATCTCTGGGCAGAGCTATTACTTTTTTTTTTTTTTGCGGACCCATTTCATTTGTTGGGTTTAGTCTAGTTAAGGGACATCTGTTTACCTGCCTTGTTCTGGTTTTACAAAGAACTCCACAGGAAGGAGGTTATGTAAGGTAAGTATGAAGCAGAACAAATTTTGTAACTGTCAGTTAACCTGAAATATTCCAAGGTGGTGAGTGACGAAGTAAAGATTGTTCTCTGCATCTGCTGAAGCCTGATGGAGGTAAGACCCAGCCATGAAGAAACTTTGAGAGATGCCATCACCTGCCTAATGCTTCACATCCATTTTGTTTTCATGCTTTAATTCTCCAGACAATAGGATTCTAGAGAGGAGTTAGTGGGTGGAGAGAAAATAAAAGAGATGAGAGGATAGAGATGAGATGAGAGGAGAGAGATGAGAGGATGGAGAGAGATGAGAGGAGAGAGATGAGAGGAGAGAGATGAGAGGATAGAGATGAGAGGAGAGAGGAAAGAGGAGCGAGGAGAGAGATGAGAGATGACTTCACCTGCCTAATGCTTCACATCCATTTTGTTTTCTTGCTTTAATTCTCCAGACAATAGGATTCTAGAGAGGAGTTAGTGGGTGGAGAGAAAATAAAAGAGATGAGAGGATAGAGATGAGATGAGAGGAGAGAGATGAGAGGAGAGAGATGAGAGGAGAGAGATGAGAGGAGAGAGGAAAGAGGAGCGAGGAGAGAGATGAGAGATGCCATCACCTGCCTAATGCTTCACATCCATTTTGTTTTCTTGCTTTAATTCTCCAGACAATAGGATTCTAGAGAGGACTTAGTGGGTGGAAGAGAAGTGGAGAGAAAATAAGAGAGATAATTGGGAGATGTTGAGAGCAAACGAATAAAAAAGAGAGAGAATGAGAGAAGGGGAACAATAAGAGATGAAGAAGAGGGAGAGAAGAACAGAGAGATGAAATAAGAAGTGAAGGAGAGAAGAAGAATGAGAAAGACAAAGAGAAACAAAGAAGTGACGGCATAAAAAGACAGTAGTAGCCATCGAGTCTGCCCATTTTTTTGTTTTTGGGGGTTTTTTTTATGTTAACTTTGTTGTCTGACTATAGATTTATGTTTATTCCAGGCATATAAAGATATTAGTGTCATCACAGGATGACACTGTGGACACTGGGATAATTCTGTGCCTCGTCCTAGTTAATAATGTCAAGAGAAGAATGTAGATAATTGAACTTTGTTGGCACAACGACAGGACAATACGTCGTAAAAATTATATTTTTATTTTGAACTATTAAAAAGGTATACATATATACAAAACAGACATAAGCAAAAACATAATTTTAAAATAATTGCTGATAATATAGGAATCAATATGTGTGAAATCCCACACAGCCACCCAGTTGAAAATATATAGAGCATATATATAGTATATAGACAGTGATAAGACCGTAAACACTCAGAGAGAGCCTTTAAGTAGCAAACCGGTAAGGCTGTAAATTCCAACTGTGGTGGTAGGTTCGCTAAGTCATAGTGATGGAATAGTCATCTTATTCAACATAACGTTCTCTACATGTTTCGCGAAAAAAATGCGCTTCTTCTGGAGAATATGGTTATATGGACTAGTTAAGCAATCACAAGGTGAAATATTGATTGTAGGGTACATACAAAGATTTCATATATATCAATCAACAGTTGCTAATTATTACAGGATCAGCATAGGCTTGTGGTCCAGGAGCAATGGTGGAGGTGGGGGGATATTTAAGATGGAGAGATGAGCCAATCCATAAAAAGAGTGGTTAACCACTTAAGCCCCAGAAGATTTTACCCCCTTGCTGACCAGGCCCTATTTTGCGATTAGGCACTGCGTGACTTTAACGGACAATTGCGCAGTCGTGTGACGCTGTACCCAAATTAATTTGACGTCCTTTTTTTCCCACAAACAGAGCTTTCTTTTGGTGGTATTTGATCACCTGTGCGATTTTTTGATCATGTGCTATAAACAAAAAAAGAGTGACAATTTTGCAAAAATAACAATATTTTTCAAATTTTTTTATATGAAATTCCCCCCAAAAAAATGTAAAAATCACAATTTTTTTACATTTTAGGCCAATTTGTTTTCTGCTACCTATGTTTAGTAAAAAAAATAAAAAAATCGCAAAAAGCGTATTTTGATTGGTTTGCGCAAAAGTTATTGCGTTTACTAACTAAGGGGAAGATTTTTGTCATTTTTATTGTTTTTTTTTTTTTAACGAGTAATGGCGGCGATCTGCGATTTTTTTTGCGGGACTGCTACATTGCGGCGGACAGATCGGACCCTTGACTGACATTTTTGACACTTTTGGGGGTACCAGTGACATTACTACAGTAATCAGTGCTATACATATGCACTGTTACTGTAAAAATGACACTGGCAGGGAAGGGGTTAACTTTATTTGAGAAGGAGGGGTTAAGTGTGTCCCTAGGGGCACGCTTCTAACTGTGAATGGATGTGGCTTTACATGTAACAGCAGAGATCTACGGTCCTACATAGCAGGATCGTGTGATCTCTGCTGTTACACGGGGGAGAATGACAGGCGGCTTTGTTTACATTAGCCGCATGCCTTTCTCCCGCTGTACCGGAGGATCGCGAGTGAGCGGCGGACATCCATGAGCGAGCAGAGTGGGGGTCCATGAGCGAGCGGAAGCACGGCTCCGGCGGCGCACGCTCGCTCCCTAGAGCCTCACAGGCTAGTGACGTACCCATACGTCACTTTGCCTGTGAGGGGCTGACCGCCGCCGTATATAGTCGTGCGGCAGTCGGCAAGTGGTTAAATTTGAGGTTGGAAAGGTCTCCAGCAGACAGATTTTCAAGGCACAGCAAACCAATAGAGGATATACAAATAATATGTGTATCCAAAGAGTTGGAATACTTGGTGTGGCCAAAAATTGTAGATATAAGGATATATGTATAAAGTATATGTCACTGTTTATTATACAAGATGACGAGTATTATGCATTCTGACATAGTAAGAGAAGATAATTTGTAGGCATAAAAGATGTATCCAATAATCCTTCCAGTGCTAGCTGGGAGATAGGCTACACCTTGTAGACTGCCGGCCTGGGAAGTAAAACCTGATGGTAGACACACTGGGGTACACCAATGCCTCTGCTGAACCCGGCTTCAGGCATGTCTGAAGATTTTTACTGTTGACTGTCTTATTCCAAGCTTCAATCACCCTTTCAGTAAAATAATACTTTCTAAGATTAGTTTTGAACTTACTTCAGTTAGTTTGAGGTCATGTCCCGTGTTCTTGATTTTGGTTTCATATTGAAGAAAGAAGGTGAACAATGAGAGGTGAAGAAGAGGTAGAGGATGACAGAGAGATGGAAAGAGAGAAAGGTAAAGGGATGAATAGAATATGGTGAGAGCGAGAGAAGAATAAGATTGAGAGAGAAAGGAGGAGAACAATGAGAGGTGATAAGGGAAAGGAGGACAGAGATGTGAAATGTAAGAGAAGAAGAAAGAGGGTGAGAGAAAAGAAAAGAGATGAATGGGAGATGGAGTGGGCGAGAGAAAAAGAATGAGAGAGACAGAAAGAAATATAGAGAATTGACGGCAGAAAAAGACCAAAGAGTCCATCGAGTCTGCCCATTTTTTTTTTTATGGGGGGGGGGGTGTTTTTGTTTAGTTTTTTTTAATTTTTTTTTGTTTCTTTTTTTTTTTCATTAACGTTGTTGTCTGACTATTGATCTAGGTTTATCCCAAGCCTGTCTGAAGCTTTTTACTGTTGACTGTCTTATTCCAAGCTTCAACTTCTCTTTCAGTAAAATAATACTTTCTAAGATTCGTTTTGAACTTACTTCAGTTAGTTTGAGGTCATGTCCCGTGTTCTTGATTTTGGTTTCATATTGAAGAAAGAAGGTGAACAATGAGAGGTGAAGAAGAGGGAGAGGAGGACAGAGAGATGGAAAGAGAGAAAGGTAAAGGGATGAATAGAATATGGTGAGAGCGAGAGAAGAATAAGATTGAGAGAGAAAGGAGGAGAACAATAAGAGGTGATAAGGGAAAGGAGGACAGAGATGTGAAACGTAAGAGAAGAAGAAAGTGGGTGAGAACAATGAGAGGTGAAGGAGAGGGAGAGGAGGACAGAGAGGTGAAATGTAAGAGAAGAAGAAAGAGGTGGAGAGAAAAGAGATGAATGGGAGATGAAATGAGCGAGAGAAGAAGAATGAGAGAGACAGATAGAAACATAGAGAAGTGATGGCAGAAAAAGACCAAGTAGTCCATCAAGTCTGCCCATTTCTTTTTTATGGGGGGTGTTTTTGTTTAGTTTAGTTTTTTTTATTGTTTTGCTTTTTTTTTTTTTATTAACTTTATTGTCTGACTATAGATTTATGTTTATCCCAAGCATGTCTGAAGCTACTTACTGTTGACTGTCTTATTCCAAGCTTCAACTACCCTTTCAGTAAAATAATACTTTCTAAGATTCGTTTTGAACTTACTTCAGTTAGTCTGAGGTCATGTCCCGTGTTCTTGATTTTGGTTTCATATTGAAGAAAGAAAGTGAACAATGAGAGGTGAAGAAGAGGTAGAGGATGACAGAGAGACGGAAAGAGAGAAAGGTAAAGGGATGAATATGGTGAGAGTGAGAGAAGAATAAGATTGAGAGAGAAAGGAGGAGAACAGTGAGAGGTGATGAGGGAGAGGAGGACAGAGACGTGAAACGTAAGAGAAGAAGAAAGAGGGTGAGAACAATGAGAGGTGAAGGAGAGGGAGAGGATGACAGATAGATGGAAAGAGAGAAAGGTAAAGGGATGAAAAGAATATGGTGAGAGCGAGAGAAGAATAAGATAGAGAGAGAAAGGAGGAGAACAAAGAGAGGTGATGAGGGAGAGGAGGACAGAGACGTGAAACGTAAGAGAAGAAGAAAGAGGGTGAGAACAATGAGAGGTGAAGGAGAGGGAGAGGATGACAGATAGATGGAAAGAGAGAAAGGTAAAGGGATGAATAGAATATGGTGAGAGTGAGAGAAGAATAAGATTGAGAGAGAAAGGAGGAGAACAATGAGAGGTAATGAGGGAGAGGAGGACAGAGACGTGAAACGTAAGAGAAGAAGAAAGAGGGTGAGAACAATGAGAGGTGAAGGAGAGGGAGAGGATGACAGATAGATGGAAAGAGAGAAAGGTAAAGGGATGAATAGAATATGGTGAGAGCGAGAGAAGAATAAGATAGAGAGAGAAAGGAGGAGAACAAAGAGAGGTGATGAGGGAGAGGAGGACAGAGACGTGAAACGTAAGAGAAGAAGAAAGAGGGGGAGAACAATGAGAGGTGAAGGAGAGGGAGAGGAGGACAGAGAGGTGAAACGTAAGAGAAGAAGAAAGAGGTGGAGAGCAAAGAGATGAATGGGAGATGGATGGAGAAAGGAAAACAATGAGAGGGGAAGAAGAGGAAGAGGAGGACAGAGAGGTGAAAGGAAGAGAAAGAAAGGAAAATAAATAAATGGGAGATAGTGAGAGCGAGAGAAGAATGAGATAGAGAAAAATTTGGAGAACGTTGAGAGATGAAGAAGAGGGAGATGAGGACAGAATGGTGAAAAAAGATGAATGGGAGATGGCGTAAGATAAGAAGAATGAGAGAGGGAGAAAGAAGGAGAACGATGAGCGATGACGAGGAGGGAGAGGAGGAAAGAGATGGAGAGAAAGGAAAAGAGATGAATAGGAGATGCAGTGAACAAAAGAAGAAGAATGAGAGAGGGTGAAAGAAGAACAATGAGAGGTGAAGAAGAGGGAGAGGAGGACAGAATGGTGAAAAGAGAGAGAAAGGAAAAGAGATGAAAGGGAGATGGTGTGAGAGAGAGAAGAATGAGAGAGACCATTGCCGATTCTAGGAGGGTGCAGGGGTGGACGCACCCCCTCAGATTTCAGTTATGCCCCCCAAGCCAACCCTCCCCTGGATATTGTGCCTGGTCGCTGAGCTCCTTCCCCCAATCCCGCACTCAGGACCGGGACAAGGGGATGGCAGCCTGATGCAATGAAAGTAGAAATGGCAGGGGGGAGAGAGCGGGGAGGAGGTGTGCTGTCCTTGTCTCCTCCTCCTGTCAAAACAGCGCTCCTCCATACAGCCCATGAGTCAGGATCGCACATCTCATTGGACCGTACACGGTTTGATTACCACCCCTTCTCTTCCCCAAGTTCTGCTCATCTCCTGGCAGCAGGTAATGCAAAGTGTACACAAAGAGGTGGGAGGGGGGATGTTTGTGGAAGAGGGAGGGGGAAGGCTATCTGTGCTGGAAATTATAATGGGGATTGGGAAGGGAAGAGTTTGTGAGCATTGAACCAGGAGGGGGCATTTTTGCGCTAGGAGGGGTGGGGAGGATTTTTGCTAGGAGGGGGGAATAGGGCGGGGGTTGCTGGGGGGGGGGATTTGGAGGGGGTTGTGCTAGGAGGGATTTGAGGGAATTTGTCCTAGGAGGCGGGATTGGATGGAGAGGAATTGTGCTGGTAGGGGGATTGGAGGAGGGGGATTTTGTGCCAGGAGGGGGTGGGGGAATTTAGGAGGGGGTAAAGGAGGGGATTTGTGCTAGGAGCGGGGATTTGGGGGAGAAGATTTGTGCTAGGATGGAAAATTTGAGAATACAAATGTGTTCTAGGTGGATGATATTTTGGGGGTGAGGGAGATTTGTGCTAGGAGGTGGGGTAGGAGGGCAAAGATTTGTGCTCGGAAGGTGAATTTTTGCATTTGTGTTTCAGGAGAACTTTGGCTTGCAGATAGAATTTATGCTTAGGAGGGGTTTATGCTGAGACAGGATGCTCACACTTGGGGGATGCAGTTTGTCATTTTCACCCTGGATGCTAGATGACCTTGTCCCTGCACTGCCCACACTACACACATGGCACCAATCAGATCTCCTCT
This sequence comes from Pelophylax lessonae, assembly GCF_965119305.1. NCBI lineage: Eukaryota > Metazoa > Chordata > Amphibia > Anura > Ranidae > Pelophylax > Pelophylax lessonae. The sequence continues at coordinate 8,563,995 of NC_138776.1, forward strand.
CCGCACAGCACATAGTAGAGATTAGATTCCCTTACAGACACAGCCTCAATCTGCACAGTGTATAGCTAGCTGCTCTGTGGCAGTTGTAACCTGTGAATTTCCCAGATCGGAATGGCAGTGCAGCTGCAGTAGCCAGCTACACACTATGCTGATCGAGGCTGCGTTTGTAAGAGAATTTGATCTTAGCTATGTGCTGTGTTAGATCGGCTGACTGCCCAGGTTGCGTGCAGTGCGGGGATGAGAGGAGGAGCACCGGTGAATGCTTTGCCATCAGTAACCCTTTCCTTTTTTTCTGTTGAACCCTGTAAACTGCCCTACTGACCCTTGTACTCTGCCCTACTGACCCCTGGACACTGCCCTACTGACCCCTGTACTCTGCCCTACTGACCCCTGGACACTGCCCTACTGACCCCTGTGCTTCGTCCTGCTGATCCCTGTACACTGCCCTTCTGAACACTGTTCTTTGCCCTGATAACACCTATTCTCCATCCTTCTGACACCTGCCCTCTGCTCTGTTGACTCCTCTCCTCTACCCTGCTGACCCCTATCCTCTGCCTTGCTGACCTCCTGTGCACTCCCTTGTTGACCCCTGTCTTCTTCCCTACTGACTGTCTGTACACTGCCCTATTGATTCTTGTACACTCCCCTGCTGACCCCCTGCACACTGCCCTGCTGCCCCCTGTCAACTGCCCTGCTAACCTCTGTACTCTGGCCTACAAACTAATGGACTCTGTACTCTGGCCTACAAACTGCTGGACTCACCCCTGTTCACTGCCCTACTGACTCCAATACTCTGACCTACTGAGCTCGCATGCTCTGCCCCTCTGACATTTTTTACTTCACCCCAACATCAGACGGGCTAGATCCAGCCCTGAAAGAGACAGAAAGAAGGAGAAAGATGAGAGGTGAAGAAGAGCCAATAGAGGACAAAGAGGAGAAAGGAGAAAGTAGAAGAAAGAGGGGGAAATAAATGAAAAGACGGTGAGAGTGAGAGAAGGAGAGAGAGAGAGAAAGAGAGAGAAAGAATGAGAACATTGAGAGGCAAAGAAGAGGGAGAGGAGGACAGAGGTGAAAGGAGAGAGTAGAAGAAAGAGGGGTAAATAAATGAAAAGATGGTGAGAGTGAGTGCCGGTTCACACTATTACGACTTGTCAGGCGACTTGGTCAGCCTGGCAAGTTGCGCACCATCGCGGTCCATTGAGTAGTACAGGACCGGTTCTAATAGGAGCGACACAAGTCACTCCGACTTAGAAAAAGGGTCCTGTACTACTTCGGGGTGACCTGGAGCGACTTGCATTGACATTTATTTTATGAAGTCTGTGCAAGTCGGAGCGACGTAGTGTGAACTGGCACTGAGAGTGAGAGAAGGAGAGAGAGAGAGAGAATGAGAACATTGAGAGGTGAAGAAGAGGGAGAGGAGGACAGAGGTGAAAGGATAGAGTAGAAGAAAGATGCAGAGAAAGGAAGATAGATACATGGGAGATGGTAAGAGCAAAGGAAGAAGAATGCGATAGAGAGAGAAAGAAGGAGAACGAAGAGGTGAAGAAGAGGGAGAGGAGAACAGAGAGGTGAAAAGAATGAGTAGATGAAAGAGGTGGAGAAAATTGAAAATAGATAAATGGGAGATGGAGTGAGCGAGAGAAGAAGAATGAGAGAGAAAGAAGGAGAACATTGAGAGGCGAAGAAGAGAGCGATGAGGACAGGGTGGTGAAATTAGATGAATGGGAGATGGTGAGAGCAAGGGAAGAAGAAGGAAAGAAAGAAAGAAAGAAAGAAAGAAAGAAAGAAAGAAAGAAAGAAAGAAAGAAAGAAAGAAAGAAAGAAAGAAAGAAAGAAAGAAAGAAAGAAAGAACGATTAGAGGTGAAGAAGAGGACAGAGAGGTGAAAAAAGAGAGTAGATGAAAGAGGTGGAGATAAATGAAAAGAGATAAATGGGAGATGGAGTGAGCGAGAGAAGAAGAATGAGAGAGAAAGAAGGAGAACATTGAGAGGTGAAGAAGAGAGCGATGAGGACAGGGTGGTGAAATTAGATGAATGGGAGATGGTGAGAGCAAGGGAAGAAGAAGGAAAGAAAGAAAGAAAGAAAGAAAGAACGATTAGAGGTGAAGAAGAGGACAGAGAGGTGAAAAAAGAGAGTAGATGAAAGAGGTGGAGATAAATGAAAAGAGATAAATGGGAGATGGAGTGAGAAAAGAAGAATAAGCAAGATAGAAAGAAGAAGGAGAACCATGAAAGGAGAGAGAAAAAAGAACAATGAGAGGTGAAACAAAAGTGAGGAGGTAGAGAGGAAGGAAAAGAGTTCAATGAGAAATTGTAAAAACAAGAAAAGAATGAGAGAGAGAGAGAAGGAGAAGAAAGAGAGGTGAATAAGAGGGAGAGGGGGATAGAGAGGTGAAACAAGAGAGTAGAAGAAAGAGGGGGAAAGAGATGAACGAGAGATGGAGTGAGCGAGAGAAGGAGAGAGAGAGAAAGGAGAACAATGAGAGGTGAAGAAGAGGGAGAGGAGAACAGAGAGGTGAAACAAGAGAGTAGAAGAAAAAGGGGGAAAGAAATGAAGAGATGAACGGGGGATGGAGTAAGCGAGAGAAGGAGAGAGAGAGAGAAAGAAGAACAATAAGCGAGAGAAGGAGAGAGAGAGAGAAAGAAGAACAATGAGGGTGAAGAAGAAGGAGATGAAGACAGAGTGTTGAAAAGAGAAAAATGGGAGATGGTGAGAGTGGGAGAAGAGAGAGAAAAAAGGAGAACAATGAGAGGTGAAACGAAAGTGAAGAGGTAGAGAGGAAGAAAAAGAGTTGGAAATGGTGAAAATAAGAGAAGAATTAAAGAGAGAAGGGGAAGAAAAACAGGTGAAGAGGTAGAGGAGGTCAGAGAGGTGAAACAAGAGAGTAGAACAGGGGGAAAGAAATTAAGAGAGATGAATGGGAGATGGAGTAAGCGAGAAAAGGAGAGAGAGAAAAAAAAAAGAGGACAATGAGGTGAAGAAGAGGGAGAGGAGGACAGGGAGGTGAAACGAGAGAGTAGAAGAATGAGGCGCTGAAAAAGGAAAAGAGATGAATGGGAGATAATGAGAGTGAGGGAAGAAAAAAGAAAAAGAGAGAGAGAAGGAGAACAATGAGGGAAGGATAGAGAAGTGAAAGGAGAGATTAGAAGAAAGAGGTGCCGAGAAAGGAAGAGAGATGAATGAATGGGAGATGGTAAGAGCAAGGGAAGAAGAGTAGGATAGAAAGAAATAGAGAGGTGAAGTTGAGGGAGAAGAGGACAGGGAGGTGAAATGAGAGAGTAGATGAAAGGGGTGGAGAGAAATGAAAAGAGATACATGGGAGATGGAGTGAACGAGAGAAGAAGAATGAGAGGGACAGAAAGAAGGAGAACAATGAGAGGTGAAGAAGATGGAGATGAGGACAGAGTGGTGAAAAGAGATGAATGGGAGATGGTATGAGCAGGAGAAGAATGAGAGAGAGAAAAAAAAACATTGGAAGGCCATGATTCTGTTCTCCATAGAATGTGAAGGGGGAGCTAAGATTTCAGTGCCCCTTTTTGAGGGCTTTGAATATGAATTTCTCCACAATGCCTGTCTTACACTACTTTATTCTAAAGAGACGTTACTGCTTGTTCAGAATATGTTATGTTGCACTCTCTAGTGTGCTAGAAGTTAAAGTAGGTAAATTGTAGTTTAAAAACAAGAGAAGAATGAGAGAGAGAGAAGGAGAAGAAAGAGAGGTGAAGAAGAGGGAGATGTGGACAGAGAGGTAAAACGAGAAAGTATAAGAAAAAGGTGCAGAGAAAAGGAAGAGAGGTGAACGGAAGATGGTAAGAGTGAGAGAGAAAGAAAGAGAGAGAGAGAGAGAGAGAGAGAAAGAGAGAGAGAGAGAGAAATAAAGAAAGAGAGAAAGAGAGAAAGAGAGAGAGAAAGAGAGAGAGAGAGAGAGAGAGAGAAAGAAACAAAGAAAGAAAAGAAAGAAAGAGAGAAAGAAATAAAGAAAGAATGAGAGAAAGAAAGAATGAGAGAAAGAGAGAAAGAAAGAAAGGAGAGGTGAAGAAGATGGAGATGAGGACAAAGTGGTGAACAGAGATGAATGGGAGTGGGAGAAGAATGAAGAAGAGAGAAAAAAGGGTAAAAATGAGAGGTGAAACAAAAGTGAAGAGGGAGAGAGGAAGGAAAAGAGTTGAATGGGAAATTGTAAAAACAAGAGAAGAATGAGAGAGAGAGAGAGAGAGAGAGAGAGAGAGAGAGAGACAGAGAGAGAGAGAGAGAGAGAAGAAAGAGGTGAAGAAGAGGGAGATGTGGACAGAGAGGTAAAATGAGAAAGTAGAAGAATAAGGTGCAGAGAAAAGGAAAAGAGGTGAATGGAAGATGGTAAGAGTTAGGGAGGAAGAATGAGAGAGAAAGAAAGAAAGAAGGAGAGGTGAAGAAGAGGGAGATGAGGACAAAGTGGTGAAAAGAGATGAATGGGAGTGGGAGAAGAATGAGGAAGAGAGAAAAAAAGATGAACAATGAGAGGTGAAACAGGAGTGAAGAGGGAGAGAGGAAGGAAAAGAGTTGAATGGGAAATGGTAAAAACAAGAGACGAATGAGAGAGAGAGGAGAGGAAAGAGAGGTGAAGAAGAGGGAGAGGAGAGGAAAGAGAGGTGAAGAAGAGGGAGAGGAGAGGAAAGAGAGGTGAAGAAGAGGGAGAGGAGGACAGAAAGGTGAAAGGAGAGAGAAGAAAAAAGAGGAGGATAGAAATGAAAAGAGATAAAAAAGAGATGGTGAGAGCATGAAAAGAAAAAGGAGAAAGAGAAGAGAATAAAGAGCTAAGCAGAAAGAAAGGTGGAAAGAAAGGAGTACGGAATAAGAGAGAAAGAGATGAACAGAGGGGTAGCAAGGTGGACACGGAGAGAGAGGGGGAAAGAGGAGAGGTGTAGAAAGATATGAAAGAGGAATGGATGGAAAACATGGTGGGCAGACAGAGAGAGAGAAATGATGAAATGAAAAGAGACAGAAAGAACAGAGAGTGATCATGGGGTGAGAGAGAAGAGGAGAACCTTGCCCCATAGCTTTCTCCTTATATAGATCTCCTTTGTGTCCTGCAATCTTATATCATACAGATGGGAACCCATCGTTCCTTTCAAGAAATGAGATACTGATCGCACACATCCAATAATTCTCAATGTCTTTACAGGAAATAAAGACGTCAAACATCAGCGACTTGACAGACACAACCAGAACTTTGACCTATGAGAAAGTGTTCACCTCCTTGGTTCTACTTTTCCTTTTCCTTGTGGGGGTCCCCGGCAACGCTCTGGTGCTTTGGGTCACCGGAGTGAAGATGAAACGCAGAGTCAGCACCGTTTGGTTTTGCAATCTTGCTCTGGCTGACATCATCTGTTGCTCATTAGCCCCACTTGTTATAATAAACCTCTTCACTTCTGAATGGCCATACGGTAGCGCTATGTGCAAGATTCTACCCTTCATCATCATTCACCATATGTTCTCCAGCGTCTTCACCCTGGTGGCCATCAGCATTGACCGATACATCCTGGTGGTCTGGCCTGTGTGGGCCCGAAATCACCGCCCTTTGAGGACAGCGTGGAACATCTGCCTCGTTATTTGGATTTTGTCCTTTGCAATGGGCCTACCTTCTGCCCTCTACCGAAAAACAGAAAGAGTCAAGAACGTGACTGAATGTGTCTACATAGAAGAGTATAGAGTTCCTATCGCTGTTACTCGAATGGTTTTTGGATTTCTGGTTCCTCTCCTAATCATTTTGTGCTGTTACATCCGTCTGTCTTTTAAAGCACAAAATATTCGATTTTTAAAGGCGAGTAGAAAAACCACCAGGGTGTCCCTTGCCATAATAACGGCCTTCTTCATCACCTGGGCTCCCTTCCACATATTTGGAACCCTTCTCCTTTGGACTCGGAATAAGGTCGTGGTTTCTCTGTATGATCCTGCACAGTCTATGGCCTATTTCAATAGTTGCATCAACCCGATACTGTACGCCTTCATGGGGAAAGATATGAAGAGCAAGGTGCGAAGACCTGTTCGTGAGCTCATTGAAAATGCCTTCAAATAAAACTGAACTGCAGACGTCCCTTCGGTGTTGCACACTTGTACAGACTCCTTTTCTGTATTGAAAATGCTTTGTCTCGTTTAACTTCACACCATGAACTGCTCACAGTGTTTATTAGAAGCTGCAGCAAGTCAGATAGGGCCCAGCCTCGTTTCCTGGTCGGAGGACGTCCAGCATCATCTAAAGCCGGCCATTCATGGATCAAAATTCAGTTGCTGGTTCGGCCAAATTCTGATTCTTGTTTGGGCAGGCCGGCTGTACACAAGTCGATTTATCATTTTTGCTGAACAATCAGTGGCGCCGGCTACACTTTGTGTTTACATGTAAAAGTCAGTTTTTTTTTTGCTAGAAAATTACTTAGAACCCCCAAACATTATATATATATATATATATATATATATATATATATATATATATATATATTTTTTTTTTTTTTTTAACAGAGGTCCTACAGAAAAAATGGTGGGTGTCGCAATTTTTTATGTCCCACATGGGTTTTTTTAGGGCAATTTTTTGTAGTATTAACCACTTAAGCCCCGGAAGATTTTACCCCCTTCCTGACCAGGGCCTATTTTGCGATTCGGCACTGCGTGAATTTAACGGACAATTGCGCGGTCGTGCGACGCTGTACCTAAATGAATTTGACGTCCTTTTTTCCCCACAAACAGAGCTTTCCTTTGGTGGTATTTGATCACCTGTGTGATTTTTTGATCATGAGCTATAAACAAAAAAAGAGCGTCAATTTTGCAAAAATAACAATATTTTTCACTTTTTTTTATATGAAATTCCCCACAAAAAAATGTAAAAATCAAAAATTTTTAACATTTTTGGCCAATTTGTTTTATGCTACATATGTTTGGTAAAAAAAAAAGAAAAAAAAAATCGCAAAAGCGTATTTTGATTGGTTTGCGCAAAATTTATTGCGTTTACTAACGAAGGGAAAGATTTTTGTCATTTTTGTTTTTTTTAACGCGTAATGGCGGCGATCTGCGATTTCTTTTGCAGTACTGTGACATTGCGGCGGACAGATCAGACCCTTGACTGACATTTTTGACACTTTTGGGGGTACCAGTGACATTACTGCAGTAATCAGTGCTATATATATGCACTGGTACTGTAAAATTACACTGGCAGTGAACTTTATTTGAGAGGGAGGGGTGGTGTGTGTCCCTAGGGGTGTGATTCTAACTGTGATTGGCTGTGGCTTGAGCTGTAGGAACAATGATCAATGGTCCTATATAGTAGAACCGTATGATCATTGTTTCTACACAGGGGAGAATGACAGGCGACTTGTTTACACTAGCCGCCTGCCTTTTTCCTTCTCCACCGACGATCGGTGAGTGACCGGCGGACATCGGGTCACGCGGGGGGGTCCGTGACCGCGCGGGAGCGCGCCTCCGTCGGCGCGCGCTCGCTCCCCAGAGCCTCACAGGCTAGCGACGTAGACCTACGTCGCTTTGCCAGTGAGGGGCTGACCGCCGCAGTAAATCTACTGAGGCAGTCGGCAAGTGGTTAAAGGCAAACAATACAAATAAATAACAAACATGTCATACTTACCTGCTCTGTGTAATGGTTTTGCACAGGGCAACCCAGATCCTCCTCTCCGGTCTCGAGTTCCCCCAGGCCCCTCTCTCCTGTTGAGTACCCCCAGAGCAAACAGTTTGCAATGGGGGCAGTCAAGCAGGTGGGCTCCTTAACTGCTGCTCTGCGTGTCTATTTAGACACGAGGCCGTGGCTTAGCCCGCCCCTCTCTCTCTCTCTCTCCTCATTGGCTCACTGGCTGTGATTGACAGTAGCAGGAGCCAATGCACACAAGCACAATATAATACCCAATTTTTGGTAAAATATAAAAGATGGTGTTACGCTAAGTAAATAGATACCCAACATGTCACGCTCTCGGAATGCCACCAAATTACAGCATTTACCCGCTTCCATACAGTGCAAATTCCGGCATTCGTCTCCTACATGTAAAAATCATATTTTTTTTTGCTAGAAAATTATTCAGAACCTCCAAGCATTATATATATTTTTTTATCAGAGACCCTAGGGAAAAAAATGGCGGTCACACGGTATTTGCGCAGCAATTTTTCAAACGCGATTTTTTGGAGAAAAAAAAAAAAACACTTTCATGAATTAACCACTTACCGCAAAGTGACGTATATTTACGTCAGCAGACTTTGCGGTATTATACCGGGAGGATGCCTCTAGCTAGAGGCACTGACGGCCTTTCCGTCAGACGGCCCGGGAGCCGCTCGATCGTTACCCGGGTGAGCGGGAGGGGACGTCCCCCCCCTCCCACGACTTTGCTCAGGCCTCCCGTCCCACCGGGAGACCCGAACACCCAGCCGGCGCATCCGACCACTAGATGGAGTCCCGATCCAAGCCGGAAGCGGCTTGGATCGGGTCTCCAATGACGTAACACGGAGGTGGCGTCCATGACGTGACTTCCCGGGTTACTCTGCTGCAAAAGGCGGCATATTTAAAAAACGGCTGTGTGCAAAAGTGCCGTTTTCAGCGTTTTGCATTTATGAAAGTGTAGTGGAGGGGTCTAGGGTCTTTTAGACCCCGGATCCCTCCATAAAGAGTACCTGTCACTGGATATTGGTGTCACAAGGGATGTTTACATTGCTTATGACAGCAATAAAAGTGATCAGATTTTTTATTTTTTTTGTAAAAACCTGTAATAAAGTTAAAAAAAAATAAAATAAATTTTAGCCGCCCCCGTCACCGTTAACTCGCGCACGAAAGAAAAGGTATACGTAAGTTGAGCCGTGAATGAAATCGCTGTTCAAACCACACATGTGAGATATCGCCGCGATCGCCAGAGCGTGAGCAATTATTAAAAATAAAGAGCTACACTCTAACTCTAAACTGGTAACCGTTACAAAATTCTGTTGGAAAAAAACAAAATTCTAAAGCATCGCCTATTGAGATTTCTATTGACCGTAGTTTGTCGCCATTCCACGGGTGTGTGCAATTTTAAACCGTAACATGTTGGGCATCTATTTACTCGGCGTGACATCATCTTTCACAATATATGGAAAAAAATGGGCTAACTTTACTGTTTAGTATTTTTTAAATGCCGTGAAATGTGATTTTTCATAATTTTTCCAAAAAAATGGCGTTTTAAAGACCGCTGCGCAAATACCGCGTGACAAAAAATATTGCAATGACATTTTATTCTCCAGAGTCTTTGCTAAAAAAATATATATAATGTTTGGGGGTTCTAAGTAGTTTTCTAGGAAAAAATACTGGATTTAACTTGTAAACAAAAAGTGTCCGAAATAGGGCTGGGTTAAAAAAAACCCCCATAAAGTTAGCCCATTTTTTTGTATAATATGATAGATGATGTTACTTCGAGTGAATAAATACCTAACATATCACACTTTAAAATTGCGCACACTCGTGGAATGGCGGCAAACTTTGGTACTCAAAAATCTCCATAGGCTACGCTTTAAAAATGTTTACAGGGTACCAGTTTATAGTTATAGAGGATGTCTAGTGATAGAATTATTGCTCTCGCTCTAACGTTTGCGGCAATACCTCACATGTGTGGTTTGAATGTCGTTTACATATGCGGACGCAACTTACGTATGCCTTCGCTTCTGTGTGCGTGCACGAGGGGACAGGGGTGCTTTAAAAAAATGTTTTATTGTTTATTTTGTGTTAATTTTTTTCTTTTTACACTTTTCCTTTGCATTTTTTTATCACTTTTATTCCTATTACACGGAATGTAAACATCCCTTGTAATAGGATTAGGGCACGACAGGTCCTCTTTATGGAGAGATCTGGGGTCTATAAGTCCCCACATCTCTCCTCTAGGCTGGAAAGCCTGAGATCAAAACAGAAAAAAATGATCTCAGGCTTTGCAACTGAACACATTGCAGTGTTTACAACTGCCGGTGCCGGGCGTGATGTCATAACGTTGCGCCCAGGCCTCTGAGAGTCATAGAGATGCCCGGGGACCATCTGGTCCTCAGTCAGCTCTATGGTAATCTTCTGCTGTTGGTGGATTCTTTCGCCGCCTGTAAAAACACTCAAGCAGCTGAACCGCCTCTATGATTGTTCTTATGGTGCAGGGAATCGCCAGCAGAAATAAAAGCTATCTAAACAAAAAGAAAGCAGCGCCATCTTAGCGAAGCATAAGGTTTATTAATACAAAAAACACATAGTGACTTACTCTTAGGTAAGTAAAGGCCGGTAGGGTAGTTGAATGGGATCATCATCTTTTTGTCCTGGATACCGTTGCAGAAAGGAGGGGTGCGGGGTGCCGGTGGTGCGTGGAGGCTGTTGTCTGGCAGCCTGTCTGATGGCGCTGTGGTGGTGGAGGACTCTGTGGGGCTCCACTTCCTACTTCCTGTCAGCCCGACATCACTTCCTGTGAGGAGGAGGGAAAGATGGGCGTTGCTAGCTTTCGGAGCATCCATGCTCCTTCATTAGGTGAATGAAGCTTGCAGCTGCACCCGTCATCCCGATAGCTCCACTGAAACGTAAGGACGTCATATGATGGCCGGCGGTATGGAAGTGGCTAAAAATCTCAAATGGCGATGCTTTAAAATCCTTTACAGGTTATCATTTTATAGTGACACAGGAGGTCTTGTGGTAGAAATATTGCCCCCCGCTCTGATGTTAGCAGCAATATCTCAAATGCGTAGTGCGATTGCCTTTTACGTATGTGTGCGGGACCAATGTGTGCCTTTGCGTGCGAGCATGGAGGCACTTTACTTTTTTTTTTAATTTTATTATTAGTTTACTTTTTTTTTTAAGATTTTATTATTAGTTTACATTTTTTTTTTAGATTTTATTATTAGTTTACATTTTTTTTTTTTTTTTATTGCTGTCTCAAAAAATGTAAACATCCCTTTTGACAGCAATAGGCATGTGACAGGTACTCTTTATGGAGAGATGTGGGGTCTATTAGACCCCAGATGTCTCCACTGCCCTTTAAAGGATCTGGTCACCCAAGATCGGTGTAATCAGATGCTTTCCCTAATTAAAAATGGCGCCATTTACATCATGGCAAACCACAAGTGACAGTTGTATGGTAAAGGTGTAGCGCTAATCAAACAAGTAAACAGAATAAATTCATATAAGAAGTATAAAAATAGATATCCAAATTACATTGAACAAATTAAAGTCCATATATATAGTAATAGATATCCACAAATTGTGAGTCCACACAGACAATCCTGGAAGTCAAAGGGTGCAATAGATCCACCACCAGAGGAAAGGTCTCCAAAATGCCCTTACCGGATCGATAGATCAAAAAGGTCATACACAGCAGGAAATAAATATGTCAGACCACGATCTGAAGCACCGTATCCTCGGTTGTAGATCACCACAAGCCTCTTATCTGCATATCCACTCTCACAGGAAACAAAAGACGAAAGGAGCCTCTCATTCTAGCAATTCCCATTGGATTTATTTAAGTAAAAGAGAGTAACTCACAATTTTGCAGAGTGGCAGCAGCATGTCTGTGTGTGATAACGCCAATGTAGTTCTGTTTCTAACCATAAAGATGGCCGCCGTCCTCCTTAACCGCGCATGCGTCTGACCATCCACCAATAGGGTCCACCCAACGCGTTTCGTCACACGTATTGACGTTGTCAGGGGCGTGACAGTTGTCTCCGGTTTCCTATATCATAGAGCTGATCAGGGACCTTCAGGTCCTCAATGAACTCTTTAGCAAGCCGCCAAAACCGCCGGCTTTATTCTGGGCACGCTGGTGGTACGCTAGAGCCCAGAGAGGCACTGGCGGGAGGAAGGGGGCGGAGCCTGTAAAAGCCATCCAGCGGCTAATTAGCTGCTAGGAGGGTTTTTACATAAAAGTCTGCCACCCTCGAAAAAGAGATTATGGAAAGATGTCTGTAGCTGCACTCATCATCCCAGTATAACCACTTGACATATATGTACGTTAGGCGGTCTTCAGGTAAATAGGGAAGCATGGAGCCCCAGTGATGACAACACGGGGTGGGGGGGAGATAAGGTGTATAAGGAAGATGGCAAGAATTTTTTATCCCCTTTAATACCGGGCACTTAGCCCCCCCCCCCCCCTCCCTTCCTGCCCAGACCAACTTTCAGCACTGTCGCACTTTGAATGACAATTGTGCGGTCAAGCAACACTGACAGTCATACAACAAATAGAGCTTTCTTTTGGCGGTATTTAATCACCGCTGGGTTTTTATTTTTTGCTACATAAACAAAAAAATGTTGAAAAAAAACATGTTTTTCTTCAATTCTGTTAAAAAATATTGCAAATAAAAAATTTTTTCATGAATTTAGCCCAAAATGTATTCTGCTACATTTCTTTGGTGAAAATATTCAAAATCACTGTATATTATTTAGTATTACTGTATAGAGCTGTGTATGGATGCTTAAATAATTTAAATTAAAAAACTTTTTCACCAAATGTAAACACTTCAATAAAAAACGAGTCGATTAATGGTCTGATCCACCTAGTGAAAGGGATCACAAGCGTTGGGGGTCCTTGCGACCTGCCCCTATCTGGTAAGAGGCAACGAGTGACACTCTCCTACACTTGAAGCACTACAGATCCAAGCGATTATATTACTAAAATTTTTTTTGCATGAATTGACTTGGACTAAACTATAAATATTTATTGAGCACAGTTTTCACCTTAATCACTTTAAAATTTTGTGATCACATTAATTTATTAATAGATGCACTAAGTTTATAACAATTATTTGTGGATACACAATTAATATTGTTTAAAAGGTTTATGTAAATTTTTGCACAGCAGCTTGTAAGCACTTGCACTTTATTATTCAAGATAATTGTGTTTTATTGTTTTTTATTGAAGTGTTTACATTTGGTGAAAAAGTTTTTTAATTTAAATTATTTAAGCATCCATACACAGCACTTTAGAGATTACCAGCGCCTTTTACCATATATTTATTATCTATTTATTGTTATATTAACAATTAAAAGGGCAGCAGGTTCAAATATCTTTTAAATAGGGCTGGGCGCCTTCACAATCTTTTTTAATTACTGTATAGAGTCCTTAAACTGTGGAATATATATCTGAAAATCGATCAATTCTGATGTACTGGATGGCCGTTCTCATTTCTTCAGGCCCAAAAATACCAGGACAATACAAATACCCCCCAAATTACCCCTTTTTGGAAAGTAGACAGTCCAAAGGTATTTAATAAGAGGCATTGCGAGATTTTTGAAGTTGTAATTTTTTTGTCACAATTTTTTAAAAATGAAGAAATGAAAAAATAAAAATTCCCAATTTTTTCTTTTTTTTACATACTGTCACCAGTGCATTAACCACTTTAGCCCTGGAGGATTTGGCTGCTCAAAGACCAGGCCCTATTTTGCGATTCGGCACTGCGTGACTTTAACGGACAATTGCGCGGTCGTGCGACGCTGTATCCAAATGAAATTGACGTCCTTTTTTCCCCACAAATAGAGCTTTCTTTTGGTGGTATTTGATCACCTGTGCTATTTTTATTTTTTGCGCTATAAACAAAAAAAGAGCGTAAATTTGGAAAAAAACAACAATATTTTTCACATTTTTTATATTAAATTCTCAAAAAAAAAAAAAATCAATTTTTTTTTATCATTTTAGGCCAATTTGTTTTCTGCTACATATTTTTGTTGAAAAAAAAAATCGCAATAAGCGTATTTTGATTGGTTTGCGCAAAAGTTATTGCGTTTAATAACTAACGGAAAGATTTTTGTCATTTTTATTGTTTTTTTTTTTTAACTAGTAATGGCGGTGATCTGCGATTGTTTTTGCGGGACTGCGACATTTCGGCAGACAGTTCAGACCCCTGACTGACATTTTTGACACTTTTGGGTGTACCAGTGACATTACTGCAGTAATCAGTGCTATACATATGCACTGTTACTGTAATAATGACACTGGCAAGGAAGGGGTTAACTTTATTGGTGATCAAGAGGTTAAGTGTGTCCCTAGGGGCGTGATTCTAACTGTGGGGGGCGTGGCTTGTGATGTAACCACCATTTGTTTTCTGCTACATATTTTTGGTAAAAAAAAAATCACAATAAGCGTATTTTGATTGGTTTGCGCAGAAGTTATTGCGTTTACTAACTAAGGGAAAGATTTCTGTCATTTTTATTGTTTTTTTTTTTTTAACTAGTAATGGTGGCGATCTGCAATTTTTTTTGCGGGACTGCGACATTGCGGTGGACAGATGGGACCCCTGACTGACATTTTTGACAATTTTGGGGGGGACCAGTGACATTACTGCAGTAATCAGTGCTAAAAATATACACTGTTACTGTAAAAATGACACTGGCAGGGAAGGGGTTAACTTTATTGGTGATCAAGGGGTTAAATATGTCCCTAGGGGCGTGATTCTAACTGTCAGGGGGCATGGCTAGTGAAGTAACCACAGAGACATGCGATCCTACATAGCAGGATCGCATAGCCTTACTTCAGGGAGAATGACAGACAGTTGTGTTTACATCAGCCGTCTGTCTTTCTCCCTCTCCTGCGGGAGATCGCGAGTGGCCGGTGGCCATCAGAGCCGCCGGTCACACGTGCTGGCTCCCCAGGGAACGAGCGGGGGCGGGAGCGCGCGCTCGCACCCTACGGCCTCGTGCCTGTAAGCGGCAGAGTGCCGCAGTAAATCCTTGTGAGCCAGTCGTAAAGTGGTTAAAGCGTCATCTTATAACTGGGGTGGCGGTGATCCACTGACTGGTGAAAGTATGTAAAATAGAAAAAAAAATGGTAATAATTACATTTTTTTACGATTTATTTTTTACTAAAACACTGTGACCAGAGCAATACAGTATTACCATAACGCTGTACTACTCTGGGGCAGTGATCAGGATATTGTTTTTATTTTTACACATTAGTATTGCTTTTAGCAGTGGATTTCATTGGTATAAGCAACCATTCTTACTGAATACAGCACAATGATCTGGCACCCAGGTTATCTGTGGTTACAAACAAAAAGTTTTTTGGGGTTTTTTTGTGAACGCTGCTGACTATCTGCGGGTATAATCAAGTATTAGAATGGTAAAAAAAAATCAGTCAGTGCAGATCTACTACCCTCCCTCGTATAATGAAGCGGGGTAATTACAAAATGTTCCCTATTGTGGTAAAAAATTATGTTCCAAAAAGACTCCCTAACCACTTGCCGACCGCCGCCCGACAATATATGGCGGCGGTCAGCCCCTCACAGGCATAGTGATGTACCGGGACGTCACTAGCCTGTGAGCCAATAGGGGGCGAGCGCGCGCCGCCGGAGGCGTGCTCCCGCCCCCGCTCGTTCCCAAAGCAGCCGGCGCGTGTGACCGGCGGACCCGATGTCCGCCGGTCACTCGCGATCGTCGGATGCAGCGGGAGAAAGGCAGGCGGCTAATGTAAACAAAGCCGCCTGTCATTCTCCCCTGTGTAACAGCACAGATCATATGGTCCTACTATGTAGAACCGTTGATCTCTGCTATTACACACACAGCCACATCCAATCACAGTTAGAAGCACGCCCCTAGGGACACACTTAACCCCTCCCTCTCCAATAAAGTTAACCCCTTCCCTCCCACTGTTATTTTTTCAGTAACAGTGCATATGTATAGCACTGATTACTGCAGTAATGTCACTGGTACTCCCAAAAGTGTCAAAAATGTCAGTCAAGGGTCCGATCTGTCCGCCGCAATGTCGCAGTCCTGCAAAAAAAATTGCAGATCACCGCCATTACTCGTTAAAAAAAAAAAACAATAAAAATGACAAAAATCTTTCCCTTAGTTAGTAAACACAATAACTTTTGCGCAAACCAATCAAAATACGCTTTTTGCGATTTTTTTTTACCAAACATAGGTAGCAGGAAACAAATTGGCCTAAAATGTTAAAACATTTTGATTTTTACATTTTTTTTGGGGAGTTTCATATAAATAATGTGAAAAATATTGTTGTTTTTGCAAAATTGTCGCTCCTTTTTTGTTTATAGCGCATGATCAAAAAAATCGCACAGGTGATCAAATACCACCAAAAGAAAGCTGTTTGTGGGAAAAAAAGGACGTCAATTTCATTTAGGTACAGCGTCGCACGACCGCGCAATTGTCCGTTAAAGTCACGCAGTGCCGAATCGCAAAATAGGCCCTGGTCAGGAAGGGGGTAAAATCTTCCGGGGCTTAAGTGGCTAAAGTGCTAATAAACTAGCACCATTTTACAGATTCACGCTATGTGGACTCTCCTTCCTTCCTTATATTTACATACCTCCTATATACAGTATCTCACAAAAGTAAGTACACCCCTCACATTTCTGTAAATATTTTATTCTATCTTTTCATGTGACAACACTGAAGAAATGACACTTTGCTACAATGTAAAGTAGTGAGTGTACAGCTTGTATAACAGTGTAAATTTGCTGTCCCATCAAAATAACTCAACACACAGCCATTAATGTCTAAACCGCTGGCAACAAAAGTGAGTACACCCCTAAGTGACAATGTCCAAATTGGGCCCAATCAGCCATTTTCCCTCCCAGGTGTCATGTGACTCGTTAGTGTTACAAGGTCTCCGGTGTGAATGGGGAGCAGGTGTGTTACATTTGGTGTACTCACTTTTGTTGCATATACAGTACTTTCTTTATCCCAGCATTTGGCAAGCAGCACTATATATATATTTTTTTTTACTTTATATTTTTTACCACTTTATATACTCATGGATATCAATATATTTTTTCTGCTGCTTACATGCAAAATTTTTACTCCATCCAGTTCAGCCCATACTCCTCGGTGTGTGATGCGTCCTTGCTTCTGCCTGCCCGCCCTGTGTTCCCTCAGCACTCATTTCATTTGCAACGCAAGTTTTGGTAAATTGGGAGATTTATTCTCTCCCCCCTCCCTCTTTGTTTTTGTTTCAAACTTTTTATTGAAAATAGAAAATGCAATACAAGGATTTACAAAGTATAGCAGTGAAACAATTCTAGAGGTGAAACAATTCTACAGAGACCTAATACAGCCAGTGATTTTGGGTAAAGATCCAGCAAGTGTACCATCAGTGGCGGCTGGTGCTCAAAATTTTTGGGGGGGGCGCAAAAAGAAAAATATAATAGGTATTGCTTCGTGCCAAAAAACGCAGTAAAAAATTGCGTGACTTTGAAGTCATGGTACAGGCATGGCATAGGTGATGGTACAGGTGATGGTATAGGCATGGCACAGATATGGTATAGGCATGTCACAGGTCATGGTACAGGAGATGGTATATGCCCCCTTTCAATGCAGAGACCAGCGTACATGCCCCCTTTCAATGCAGAGACCAGCATACATGCCCCCTTTCAATGCAGAGACCAGCATACATGCCCCCTTTCAATGCAGAGACCAGCGTACATGCCCCCTTTCAATGCAGAGACCAGCGTGCGTGCCCCCTTCATTGCAATGAACATTGTGCTATGCCCCCTTCAATGCAATAAACACTGTGCTATGCCCCCTTCAATGCAATAAACACTGTGCTGTGCCCCCTTCAATGCAATGAACACTGTGCTGTGCCCCCACAATGCAGAGTTCAGCGTGCATGCCCCCTTCAATGCAACTGTGCTGTGCCCCCTTCAATGCAATGAACAATGTGCTGTGCCCCCTTCAATGCAATAAACACTGTTCTGTGCCCCCTTCAATGCAATGAACACTGTGCTGTGCCCCCACAATGCAGAGTTCAGTGTGCGTGCCCCCTTCAATGCAATGAACACTGTTCCGTGCCCCCATCAATGCAGAGTTCAGAATGCGAGCCCCTTTCAATGCAGAGCGCCACAGCATTGTTCCCAATCACTGCAGAGCGCCACAGCATTGTCCCCAATCACTGCAGAGCGCCACAGCATTGTCCCCAATGATTGCAGAGTGCGCCACAGCATTGTACCCCAATGATTGCAGAGTGCCCACACCATTGTACCCCAATGATTGCAGAGTGCCCACAGCATTGTACCCCAATGAGTGCAGAGCGCCACAGCATTGTCCCCCAATGATTGCAGAGTGCCCACAGCATTGTACCCCAATTATTGCAGAGTGCCACAGCATTGTCCCCCAATGATTGCAGAGTGCCACAGCATTGTACCCCAATGATTGCAGAGTGTCTACATCATTGTACCCCAATAATTGCAGAGTGCCACAGCATTGTACCCCAATGATTGCAGAGTGCCCACAGCATTGTACCCCAATGACTGCAGAGTGCCACAGCATTGTCCCCCAATGATTGCAGAGTGCCACAGCATTGTACCCCAATGATTGCAGAGTGCCCACAGCATTGTCCCCCAATGATTGCAGAGTGCCCACAGCATTGTCCCCCAATGATTGCAGAGTGCCCACAGCATTGTACCCCAATGATTGCAGAGTGCCACAGCATTGTACCCCAATGATTGCAGAGTGCCCACAGCATTGTCCCCCAATCAATGCAGAGACCAGCGTGCGTGCTCCCTTCAAACTTACCTGGCGGCGGCTCCCAGCGGCGGCTTCTTCCCTCCTCGATACTTCCTCTTCTGCGGTGGGTCCTTCTCCCTCGTCTCGGCCTCTCCTCTGCGGCGGGAACCAGCGGGTGACCTTTCCTCTTCTCTGAGCGGCGGTGACGGGTAGTGACTGACGCACGCACCGGCACCACCCCCATTGCGACGTCAGCGATGTCCTGGATGATGATTGGTCCAGGCTGGAGACTGGACCAATCACAGCCAGGATACAACGAAGGTGGGGGTGGCCAAGCGCTCTTTGTTGCGCCCAGGTTACGCCCCCAGAAGGCAGAAAATTGGTGTCTCTTCTGGGTCGTAAACCCCACCCCCCCCCCTTTAGCCACAACATAGGCCGGTCAGGCCGGCGAACCAATTTTTTTTTCCGAACTTTATTGTTTTTTGTCTTTTTTTTTTTTCCTTTTCTTTAGGGGGGGCGGCACCCTGGCGCCCCCTATGCACGGGCCGAGTACCATTATATATTGTCAGGAAGTAGAAAACAAACAGCAACTGCAAAATTACCAAACAACCCGATAGCTGCAACTGCATGGCCCACCATCAGTGGGTGATCATGGGTTTGTACCATATAGGAGAAGAGTATGGAACAATCAAATGTGGTGGAACAGGTAGATTCAGTTGTGGGGGCCATTTATTAGTAGGAGGGAAGAAATAAACAGAGCAAGTCTATGCAGCATGAAAGAGGTGAAATTCTCTACAAAAGGAGATACTCAGTAAGCGGTGTACAGGGCGAACCTTGTCGAGCTCTACAATTGTCTCTGACTCGTGATTTAAATGTGTGAGAAGCAGGGTTATGCGGTGTGCATGGGTAAAATCACTGCGGAAGTAGATTTGGGCCCCCTCCCTCTTTTGTCCAGTCTTCATTTAACATCATGGTTGTTGTTGCTCTATACATATTACATATATATTTTTTTTAGATGTGAAACCAACATCTACTCCTGATGAAGTGGCACGAAACGCGTCAAGTTTTTTGATGTTTTGATCATACTCTACCATTCCTACATTGTTGCAACATTGAGTTTAATTTGTTGTGATTTTATCCAACTACTCTATAACTCTTGTCCCAACATCTACATTTATCTTTATGAACACTGGATCTGAGGAACATTTACCAGTCTATGTAATACCCATGAGGTTTTTGCTTCATTATTCTGTATTTTCTATGATCATGTGTACATCTGCTGACATCATTAAATGTCTTTACTTATCCTGACAGGCTGATCATATCTCTCATTTAAAGTCCCGACCCTTCTCTTATATTCTATCCAGCATAAGGGTATGAAAAACTTAATGCGACGCCATTGGCACATTCTGAATAATGACAGAATTCTTAATAAGGTATTACCTGCTAGACCACAGGTTGTCTTTAGTGGGGTCTCTACCCTACGTGACAAATTAGCACCCAATGTTTCTAGGCCAACTTTTTTTAGTAATTTGGTTGGCTACTATATATGTAACAGGCAGGGCCGCTGATAGGGGGGGGACCACCAGTCCTCCTGTAGGGGGCCCAGGCACACAGGGGGGCCCCAACAGCACAGGGAATCGGTGCAGTTGGGTGGAGGGGCAGTTACAGAAGGAAGCCCTGTGCAGCTCTCTGCAGCAGCTGAAAGTCAGTTTCCCCCCCTCCTGTCAGCTTTTCAGCTGCTGCAGGGAGAGACACAGACACAGGACATCGTTCCTGTAATTGCCTCTCTGACTCAGATCCTCCCCCCTGTTCTGCCTGCTTCTGATCTCTCCCCCTCCCCGTGTGCCCCCCTTTAACTCCGCCCCCCCCCCCACCACGCAGCACTGCAGGCTTTACCTGTGAAAAAAATAACAAATTGTAAAAAAAAAAAAAAAAAATGTAAATGAAATATTGTAATAAATCATTTAAAAAAATTGTAAAAATAAAATAATTGTAAAAATGATTACCATTTAAAAAAAAAATAATAATAACATTTAAAAAAAAAATGTAAAACACTTATGTTTGTGTCCGCTAATAATGATTTTAGTATATTTTTAGTGAAAATATTGTCTTGATATATTGGGGGGGGGGGGGCCTGCCAGGTAGGCTGTACGGGGCCCCATGATTTCTAACAACATCCCTGCTAACAGGTGTCAAGCTTGCTCTGTAAATAGTTGTAAGCAGAGAAACACTAGGGACTTTCGATCTACCAGCACAGGTCGAGTGTATCCTATAATATCTTTAATATGCTGTTCTAGTGTGGGGGTGGTCTATTTATTGCAATGCCCTTGCGGGTTACAGTATATTTGGAGGACCAAACGTCCCATGCAGGTTCGTATCAATGAGCATATAAATAACATTAGGAAGGGCTTCAGAAACCTAGAAAAACACTACCGTTACAAACATAATAAAGACCCCAGGAATACCTTCATTTTAGGTACAGATAAATTCAGTCCCCACTGGCGTGGAGAACCTTTCGTCAGAGGTATATGCAAACTTGAAATGTCTTGGATTCACAAGATCAAGACATATACACCCTTTGGTTTAAACGTCGATATAGACGTTAATGCATTTATTAACAACTCTTAACCGCTTGCCGACTGCCGCATGACTATTTACTGCGGCGGTCAGCCCCGTACAGGCAAAGTGACGTAGTACTACGTCACTCACCTGTGAGCCTCTAGGGGGCAAGCGCGCGCTGCCGGAGGGGCGCTCCCGCCCCCGCTCGTTCCCTAACAAGTCCGCGCGTGTGACCGATGGACCCAATGTCCGCTGGTCACTCGCGATCTCCCCGTGGAGAGGGAGGAAGGCAGGCGGCTGATGTAAATAAAGCCGCCTGTCATTCTCCTCTGCGTAAGAACAGAGATCATACGATCCTGCTATGTAGGATCATATGTCTCTGTGGTTACATCACAAGCCACACCCCTTAATAGTTAGAAGCACGCCCCTAGGGACACACTTAACCCCTGCATCACCAATAAAGTTAACCCCTTCACTGCCAGTGTCATTTTTACAGTAACAGTGCATATTTATAGCACTGATTACTGCAGTAATGTTACTGGTACCCCCAAAAGTGTCAAAAATGTCAGTCAGGGGTCCGATCTGTCCGCCGCAATGTCGCAGTCCCGCAAAAAAAAAAAAAAAAAAAAAAAATCGCACATCGCCGCCATTACTAGTAAAAAAAAAAAAAAAAAAAAAAAAAAATAAAAATGACAAATCTTTCCCTTAGTTAGTAAACGCAATAACTTTTGCGCAGAACAATCAAAATACGCTGTTAGCGATTTTCTTTTTACCAAACATATGTGGCATAAAACAAATTGGCCGAAAATGTTAAAAAATTTTGATTTTTACATTTTTTTTTTGGGGAATTTCATATAAAAAAATGTGAAAATATTGTTATTTTTGCAAAAAATTGACGCTCTTTTTTTGTTTATAGCGCGTGATCAAAAAATCACACAGGTGATCAAATACCACCAAAAGAAAGCTCTGTTTGTGGGAAAAAAAGGATGTCAATTTTATTTCGGTACAGCGTCGCACGACCGCGCAATTTGCCGTTAAATTCACGCAGTGCCGAATCGCAAAATAGGGCCTGGTCAGGAAGGGGGTAAAATCTTCCGGGGCTTAAGTGGTAAAGATATATTAATATGAGGTTGTGAACTCTGGACTGTAGGGCCTTCACTTCCTTTAGATTTAGATCTATATGGTGGATTATTTGATATTAACCATCAATATTTTTTGCTGCTATTTTTTGAATTTTGAGTTTCCTCACAATTTTTTGATACTTCTGTGTTTGTCCGATGTTTTCGGCTCGTTCATAGTTCATTTTTAGCTAGGTTGGGCTTGGAATTATCATTACTCCCTCTGCTGGTTGGTAGGGGGAATTATTTATATTTATATCAGGTCAGTCTCCTAGTTTCTATTCACAATTTCTGATAATAATGATAATTATTGGCGATCCACATGTATCATACTTATCAGTGCCTATATTAATTGTTAGCACAGTATAGCCATCTGGTTATATGAAGCGCTTTGTGTTTTTGGATGTCCTTTATGCTGCAGCTATTATTATCTCATTTCAAAAATAGTTTTTTTATGCTGCAGATCATGACACCCGAAACATTCATGGCCGCATCAATTCGCTGTCCTTTTTTGTTTTCTGTTTTTTAATCCTCTTTATATATTTGCTTTTAAGTATTGGCAGCTGATCCCATATCAAATATGGCGGCTGCGATATGACCCTGTGCAGTTCACACTGAGGCGGGGCTTTGATTGTCATGTATTTATTGGTGGAGTCAGCACGCCGCCCGCATCCCCAATAGAAGTCATTTGTGATGAGCGCGTAGGGTCCGGCGTGCTGACGTCACCTCGCCTCCCGGAAGGGCGGGCTAGTCCATGAGCCGGCCGGCTTATTTGTTTCATGCGGTTTTATTTCCTGCACAATGTGAGTTATTTTACCATTTATTTTAATAAATTGTTTACGGTTTAACACTATGGAGCCTATCATGTTTTTTTTGAGAATACCGGACATATTATTAACCACTTAAGCCCTGGAGGATTTTCCTGCTCAAAGACCAGGGCCTATTTTGCGATTCGGCACTGCGCAATTTTAACGGACAATTGCGCGGTCGTGCAACGCTGTACCCAAATAAAATTGATGTCCTTTTTTTTCACACAAACAGAGCTTTCTGTTGGTGGTATTTGATCACCTGTGCGATTTTTATTTTTTGCGCTATGAACAAAAAAAAAGTGTCGATTTTGAAAAAATATTTTTCACATTTTTTTATATGAAATTCCCAAAAAACAAAAATGTAAAAATCAAAATTTTTTAACATTTTAGGCCAATTTGTTTTCTGCTACATATTTTTGGTAAAAAAAAAAAAAAAAGTCGCAATAAGCGTATTTTTTTTTTTTTTTTGGGAGACTGAGAAGTCCCATTTATTGTCAACAAAAACAGAAATACGCAGACGAGGAATGTAACAAAACAAATCCAATAGCCCTACAGAGCAGATGTGTGTAATTGTTTTTCTGTTTCACCGAATTCCGAGAGTTCCACAAGGTTAAAGGGACATTGTGCCTAGTGAGGTGGCATCGGCTTTGGGAGAAACTTTGAAACCATTTTTTCTTTTTTTTCTTCCATATCATAGGAAAATAAAAAGGGCAAATTTAAACTAAAATCATCTCTCGATGGGTTATTGTCAGATGCGGCAGCACAAGGGATAGAGAAATAAAACCCCATAACAGCACCCATAACGTTAAACTGCCCCAATTCGAGCCGATTCACATTAGAGCGATCCGACTTGCCGGGGCGACCTCACCGCGACCTCGGAGCGGCCGGCACGGACTTCATAACATTGAAGTCAATGCAGGTCGCTACGGGTCGCCCCAAAGAAGCTCCAGAACCTTTTTCTAAGTCGGAGCGACTTGTGTCGCTCCTATTAGAACGGGTCCACAGCTTCTCTATGGCAGGCGACCTACAGCGACCTGTCAGGCGACCAGGTCGCCTGACAGGTCGCCCCAGTGTGAACCGGCTCTTCAGGTGTTTAATTTATAAAATAAGAAAAATAAATAGACTCTAAACACGCTCATTTACAGAAGTGGATTTAGTGCCGGTTCACATTGCAGCGACGCTGGAGGTCGCGGTGCGAGCAGCGCGCCGTGACCTTGGAGCGGCCGCCACGGACTTCATAACATTAAAGTCTATGGCGGTCGCCCCCGGGTCGCCCCAAAGAAGCTCCGGACCCTTTTTCTAAGTCGGAGCGACTTGTGTCGCTCCTATTAGAACGGGTCCGCAGCTTCCCTATGGAAGGCGACCTACGGCGACCTGTGAGGCGACCAGGTCGCTTCACAGGTCGCCTTAGTGTGAACGGGGGCTAAAGTGTCCTTTTTTAAAAAGAAAAGCAAAAAAAAAAAAAAGTTAAATTCCTAAGCTGCTGGATTTGTCTGCAATGTATTGCGGGGTCAGCCTTGCAGAAAATGTGCCGTATGCAACTAAATACAATGCCACCCCAATGTGAGGTCCATTATCTGTGCCGAGGGGATTGCTCGGTGCTCGTTGTCTACTCCTTGGGCTTGGCCAGATACTCCTTGTACATGGAGTACAGAACACCACAAGTCATTGCACCGACAACGGACCCCTGAGCTCCTACACGCATGTGTATAAGGTGGACGGACATTTTGGTGTCCCCTCTGTGTCTCAGCTTATACAGTCTATAGGCCACGACTGCAGCAAATCCAGCAATACCTACTGGTACAAATGGAGACTCCTTGGGTTTCCTTATCAACTTCGATGTCTGAGTATCACCCAGCTCGTAGGTTGGCAGGACATCTCCAGAGCTTGAGGCCATCTTGTCTCTCTCAGTGAAGCCGGTGGGTTCCTGTCTTGTCTCTCTGTCGCAATAAGCGTATTTTGATTGGTTTGCGCAAAAGTTATTGCGTTTACTAACTAAGGGAAAGATTTATGACATTTTTATTGTTTTTTTTAAACTAGTAATGGCGGCGATCTGTGATTTTTTTTGCGGGACTGTGACATTGCGGCGGACAGATCGGACCCCTAACTGACATTTTTTACACTTTTGGGGGTACCAGTGACATTACTACAGTAATCAGTGCTAAAAATATGCACTGTTACGGTAATAATGACACTGGCAGGAAAGGGGTTAACTTCATTAGTGATCAAGGGGTTAAGTGTTGTCCCTAGGGGCGTGATTCTAACTGTAAAGGGGCGTGGCTTGTGATGTAACTACAGAGACATACGATCCTACATAGCAGGATTGTATGATCTCTGCTGTTACACCAGGGAGAATGACAGGTGGCTTTGTTTACATCAGCTGCCTGCCTTTCTCCCTCTCCAGCGGGAGATCGCGAGTGGCCGGCGGACATCGGAGCCGTCGGTCACTCGCGCGGGGATGCCCGTGAACGAGCGGGGGCGGGAGCGTGCCTCCGGCAGCCCGCGCTCGCCCCCTGCAGGCTTCTGGGTGAGCAAGATAGTACCACGTAGTTTGCCCAGGAGGGGCTGACTGCCGTAGTAAATATACTGTAGGCGATTGGCAAGTGGTTAAGGATCAGTGCCTTGGAACATCGCTGTCCCGGTTGGTTGGCTGAAGAAAACGATCTCCCCTAAGGATGATATGAGCCCATTTCCTCTGATTTCTGGTAAGCTCATGAATATGCTAATTTAACGGGAGCACCGTGGTGAAGCCAGTATTACTGAAAATCAATATTCACCTTTATTTTCTACTATTCACCATCTTGGGACTCTCAACTACAAGGGACTTTCACTCAATTGAGTTATTTATTCAATATTTCACTATTTTTTGTTACAACCTTTGTGATTTATTCACTATATTTGTTTTTTGTGACCTGTATCTATTGCATGCAAATAATTGGGATAATTCACACTTCATTGAGGAGAGATTTCACTTTAATATTATTTGCTCACTTTATTTGTGATTTATATTTATCGGTGACAATTTGTGGTTATTGTCCATGATTGATTACAGTTTTCCAATTATTCATTTTTTGGGACATTTGGTTGTTCCACTTCAGATTAGCGCAGCTTTTTCTTTACAGAGAAACACGTGCTGCGTGCCAGTCCCGGGCCACAAGAAAATGGCCGCTATACAGTTTTCAATGGGGAATACAAGAAAATGGCTGCCCATACAACCTAATGGGAAACACAGAGCTTGTGAACCACGGCAAAATGGCGGCCCCCCATGGCGCGCCATGCGATCTCCGGGACCCTCAAAAAGGGGTCCCAGAACAAAAGGGTCCCCATTCAGGGACCCACTCAGGATGATCCATCCACCTCCAGGAAGCGCGGAAATGGATGCATTTTTACCCCCCCCCCCCCACGGTGAAAACCTACTAGGGGAGGGAGGAGCAAGGGGAACCCAGATTGTCCTCGGGGGGTGCCAGGGAACCGAGGGAGCCCCTAAGGTCTGACCATTCCAGGGATGGGCCCAGGCCCGCCCCCCACCCCACGACCTCCAAGGGTGTTGGGGGGACAGCTTACCCACCATACCACGATACCACTCCAAAAACAGATCATCTCCCACCTGGGATGGGGGTGCTATTAGCCAAAGGGAAGCTGCAACTCGTCTGCGTCCCGGCGAGACGATCCATTCGCAGGCTCGTCCCCATCCATCGGGGCACTGCCGTGTCGAGGCCTAGTTCTGGACTAGAACTTGCTCATGCTCGCAGGCCAGGCTGGGAGACCTTAAGGATCTAGATTATCCAGTTCAAATACTAGCCAGCTGTTGCTTGTAGTTCCTCTGGATCTTGGTCCTCAGGAACTAACTAGTTAAAAAATTAAAGAATCACAAATTCTCCCTGATACAGCTAAGACCGAAGTCCCAGCAGAGAACTAGGTCCTATCTCTGACACTAGGCAGAACAAACTGTTTGGAGTATAGCAGAGCCTGAGGGGTAATGCCTGCTGGGACAGCCCCCATAGGCGTGGACAAGTTTTTTTCCGCCTAGTGACTATCCCTAGAAGGAGGAGCATAACCCCATGAGTCTACGATGAAGGAGAGCTGCGTCTGTCGATAAACGATAGAGAAAAGAAACTGGAAAAAGTAGGGAAGAAAAGCATCAGGAATGCATCCAGAAATGCATCAAAAATGCTCCAGAACTCAATGAAAAAAAACCACACTAAAATGCGCATGTAGAAACGCACCAGAACAGATCTGGAGTGCGTTTTTGGGGTGTGAACCGGCACTAAGACAGTGTTTATCAACCTTTTTACCTTGGAGGAACCCCTGGTGAGAAGTCTGGGAGCTCGGGGAACCCCTGGTGAAAAGTCTGAGAGCTCGGGGAGCCTCTAGGGAGAAGTCTGAGAGCTTGGGGAACCCCTGGTGAGAAGTCTGGGAGCTCGGGGAACTTCTGGTGAAAAGTCTGAGAGCTCGGGGAACCCCTGGTGACAAGTCTGAGAGCTCGGGGAACCCCTGGTGACAAGTCTGAGAGCTCGGGGAACCCCTGGTGACAAGTCTGAGAGCTCGGGGAACCCCTGGTGAAAAGTCTGAGAGCTCGGGGAGCCTCTAGGGAGAAGTCTGAGAGCTTGGGGAACCCCTGGTGAGAAGTCTGGGAGCTCGGGGAACTTCTGGTGAAAAGTCTGAGAGCTCGGGGAACCCCTGGTGACAAGTCTGAGAGCTCGGGGAACCCCTGGTGACAAGTCTGAGAGCTCGGGGAACCCCTGGTGACAAGTCTGAGAGCTTGGGGAACCCCTGGTGACAAGTCTGAGAGCTTGGGGAACCCCTGGTGACAAGTCTGAGAGCTTGGGGAACCCCTGGTGAGAAGTCTGAGAGCTCGGGGAACCCCTGGTGAGAAGTCTGAGAGCTCGGGGAGCCTCTAGTGAGAAGTCTGAGAGCTTGGGGAACCCCTGGTGAGAAGTCTGAGAGCTCGGGGAGCCTCTGGTGAGAAGTCTGAGAGCTCTGGGAGTCTCTGGTGAGAAATTTGAGAGCTCTGGGAGTCTCTGGTGAGAAGTCTGAGAGCTCGGGGAACTTCTGGTGAAAAGTCTGAGAGCTCGGGGAACCCTTGGTGACAAGTCTGAGAGCTCGGGGAACCCCTGGTGAAAAGTCTGGGAGCTCGGGGAACCCCTGGTGAGTAGTCTGAGAGCTTGGGGAACCTCTGGTGAGAAGTCTGAGAGCTCTGGGAGTCTCTGGTGAGAAGTCTGAGAGCTCTGGGAACTTCTGGTGAGAAGTCTGAGAGTTCAGGGAACCTCTGGTGAAAAGTCTGAGAGCTCGGGGAACCCCTGGTTACAAGTCTGAGAGCTCGGGGAACCCCTGTTTACAAGTCTGAGAGCTTGGGGAACCCCTGGTGACAAGTCTGAGAGCTTGGGGAACCCCTGTTGAGATGTCTGAGAGATCGGGTGAACCCCTGGTGACAAGTCTGAGAGCGTGGGGAACCCCTGGTAAAAAGTCTGAGAGCTCGGGGAACCCCTGTTGAGATGTCTGAGATATTGGGGGAACCCCTGGTGAAAAGTTTGAGAGCTCGGGGAACCTCTAGTGAGAAGTCTGAGAGCTCGGTGAACCCCGGTTGAGATGTCTGAGAGATCGGGGGAACCCCTGGTGAAAAGTCTGAGAGCTCGGGGAACCCCTGTTGAGATGTCTGAGAGATTGGGGGAACCCCTGGTGAAAAGTCTGAGAGCTCCGGGAGCCCCTGGTGAGAAGTCTGAGAGCTCGGGGAGCCTCTAGTGAAAAGTCTGAGAGGTCAGGGAACCCCTGGTGAAAGGTCTGGGAGCTTGGGGAGCCTCTGGTGAGAAGTCTGAGAGCTTGAGGAGCCCCTAGTGCAAAGTCTGAGAGCTCGGGGAGCCTCTAGTGAGAAGTCTAAGAGCTTGGGGAACCCCTGGTGAGCAGTGTGAGAGCTCGGGGAACCCCTGGTGAAAAGTCTGGGAGCTCGGGGAACCCCTGCTCAGAAGTCTGAGAGCTCTGGGAGTCTCTGGTGAGAAATCTGAGAGCTCTGGGTGTCTCTGGTGAAAAGTCTGAGAGCTCGGGGAACCCCTTGTGACAAGTCTGAGAGCTCGGGGAACCCCTGTTGAGATGTCTGAGAGATCAGGGGAGCCCCTGGTGAAAAGTCTGAGAGCTGGGGGAGCCCCTGGTGAAAAGTCTGAGAGCTCAGGGAGCCCCTGGTGAGAAGTCTGGGAGCTCAGGGAACCCCTGGTGAGAAGTCTGGGAGCTCAGGGAACCCCTGGTGAGAAGTCTGAGAGCGCGGGGAACCCCTGGTGAAAAGTCTGAGAGCTCGGGGAGCCTCTAGGGAGAAGTCTGAGAGATTGGGGAACCCCTGGTGAGAAGTCTGAGAGCTCGGGGAACTTCTGGTGAGAAGTCTGAGAGCTCGGGGAGCCTCTAGTGAGAAGTCTGAGAGCTCTGGGAGTCTCTGGTGAGAAGTCTGAGAGCTCTGGGAGTCTCTGGTGAGAAATCTGAGAGCTCTGGGAGTCTCTGGTGAGAAATCTGAGAGCTCTGGGAGTCTCTGGTGAGAAGTCTGAGAGCTCGGGAACTTCTGGTGAGAAGTCTGAGAGCTCGGGGAACTTCTGGTGAGATGTGTTAGAGCTCGGGGGAACCTCTGGTGAAAAGTCTGAGAGCTCGGGGAACCCCTGGTGAAAAGTCTGGGAGCTCAAGGAACCCCTGGTGAAAAGTCTGGGAGCTCAAGGAACCCCTGGTGAAAAGTCTGAGAGCTCGGGGAGCCTCTGGTGAGCAGTCTGAGAGCTCGGGGAGCCTCTGGTGAGCAGTCAGAGCTCGGGGAGCCTCTAGTGCAAAGTCTGAAAGCTTAGGGAGCCTCTAGTGCAACGTCTGAGAGCTCGGGGAGCCTCTAGTGAGAAGTCTGAGAGCTCGGGGAGCCCCTAGTGAGAAGTCTGAGAGCTTGGGGAGCCTATGGTGAGCAGTCTGAGAGCTCTGGGAGTCTCTGGTGAGAAATCTAAAGAGCTCTGGGAGTCTCTGGTGAGCAGTCTGAGAGCTCGGGGAGCCTCTAGTGCAAAGTCTGAAAGCTTAGGGAGCCTCTAGTGCAACGTCTGAGAGCTCGGGGAGCCTCTAGTGAGAAGTCTGAGAGCTTGGGGAACCCCTGGTGAGCAGTGTGAGAGCTCGGGAAACTCCTGGTGAGCAGTGTGAGAGCTCGGGGAACCCCTGGTGAAAAGTCTGGGAGCTCGGGGAACCCTTGGTCAGAGGTCTGAGAGCTCTGGGAGTCTCTGGTGAGAAGTCTGAGAGCTCGGGAACCCTTGGTGACAAGTCTGAGAGCTCGGGGAACCCTTGGTGACAAGTCTGAGAGCTCGGGGAACACCTGGTGAGAAGTCTGAGAGCTCAGGGGAACCCCTGGTGACAAGTCTGAGAGCAAGGGGAACCTCTGGTGAAAAGTCTGAGAGCTCAGGGAACCCCTGGTGAAAAGTCTGAGAGCTCGGGGAACCCCTGGTGACAAGTCTGAGAGCTCTGGAACCCCGGTTGAGATGTCTGAGAGATCAGGGGAACCCCTGGTGAAAAGTTTGAGAGCTCGGGGAACCTCTGGTGAGAAGTCTGAGAGCTCGGGGAACCCCTGTTGAGATGTTTGAGAGATCGGGGGAACCCCTGCTGAAAAGTCTGAGAGCTTGGGGAACCCCTGTTGAGATGTCTGAGAGATTGGGGGAACCCCTGGTGAAAAGTCTGAGAGCTTGGGGAGCCTCTAGATAAAAATCTGAGAGCTTGGGGAGCCTCTGGATAAAAATCTGAGAGCTCGGAGAACCTCTAGTGAGTAGTCTGACAGCTCGGGGAACCTCTGGTGAGAAATCTGAGAGCTCTGGGAGTCTCTGGTGAGAGGTCTGAGAGCTCTGGGAGTCTCTGGTGAGAAGTCTGAGAGCTCTGGGAACTTTTGGTGAGAAGTCTGAGAGCTCGAGGAACCCCTGGTTACAAGTCTGAGAGCTCGGGGAACACCTGGTGACAAGTCTGAGAGCTCGGGGAACCCCTGGTGAGAAGTTTGAGAGCTTGGGGAGCCTCTAGTGCAAAGTCTGAGAGCTCGGGGAGTCTCTAGTGAAAAATCTGAGAGCTCTGGGAGTCTCTGGTGAGAAGTCAGAGAGCTCGGGGAACACCTGGTGAGAAGTCTGGGAGCTGGGAGCTACATTGCACTCGAGGTACCGCCACACAAGCCGGGGTTTGCACTGAGCAGAGGTACCACCGCATAGAGCGGGGCTATACTGAGCCGAGGTACCGCCGCTCCGCATTGCATAGTACCGAGCAAAGACTGCATAGACTGTAAAGACAGCACTGCACTGAGCTGAATACCATCCGGATTACCGGACTATCGGGCTACTAAGCTGTGCAGCTGTGCAGCTCTATACCGAGTCGCTAAGCCATCAGAGCGGAGGAGCGGAGGATTGCCGGGATTGGCGGGCAGATTTCCTGACTAAGACCTCTAGCCCTTCTACTCCTGGGCTGCCTGAGTGGGGTTGAGTTGAGTCATTGGAGTGGTGCTGTGTCGAGCTGTAGAGCTGTAGAGCTGCCAAACCTGTTAAAATCCTGTTAAAATCCTAAGCCACCAGCCGACTGTACAGCGGGCTCAGTGCTCAGTGGGTCAGCAAGATCAGTATTCAAAGCAGTGACAAAATAAAGACTAAGCGGTGACTGAGACTTTATTTAAGAACTGCCAGGTGGTCTGACCGCTCAATTTATCTGCTAGCCTGCTTGTTAGTTGCTGTGCATTGCTGTGCATCGCTGTGCATCGTGAGGTGGGATAGCTTTGAAGCAGCAAGTCGCTGGATCACTAAACTAAATTGAACCGAATCCCGTCGTCAAGTCGCTAAGCTACTAAGTCGCAGAATTGTATTGAGAACTGCCGTATGGATTGATCGCTGACCTGTGAATCTGCTAGCAGCTGTGCCGCTGAGCCATCGAGATTTTTGGGTTTGGGGTTCTTTGTGCCCCCTGACCTTGCACATTTACTTTAGAGCAATCCGGGCAGCTTGTACATCAGAGCCGCAGGGCCTGTGGGGTGCGGATCTGGTTGCTGTGCCGCTTGTCAGCTATGGGGAGAAGGACCTTGAGAACAACACAACCCCAAAAGAAGCCGACCACTGGCTCTATAAAAAAGTACCTGGCAGTGGAGACCGAGGAGTTGCTGGAAGCAGGGGGTTCGGACCATATGCCGGGTGCTCGCTCCGGCCCCCCCCATAGCCCGTCAGCTTCCCATAGATCTCCAGCCTCCTCTTGGTGCTCGGACGGGACGGATGTCTCCCCGAGCCGATCCACAGTAGCTGCGCTAGTAAGCGGTCTGCCCACAAAGGCGGATTTAGCCTCTATGTTGAGGGGTTTGGAAAAGTCAATTAAAAACGAAGTATCCTTGGTCCGAGAGAACTTGAATCAGGTACTAACCCGGGTTGAGGAGTCCGAGCATAGATTAGATTCACATGCTGCTGCAATCCAAGAACTCCAAAATATCTCTAAACGTCAAGCATTAGCACATAGGATGGCTCTGTATAAAATTGAGGACCAGGAAAATCGGAGCAGGCGTAATAATATCCGAATCCGAGGTCTGCCTGAAGCCATCAAGGATCCAGATCTGCTCCCGACGATAAGTGGGGTTTTCAACAAGCTGCTCGGCCTTCCTGTTGACAAGTTAATGAGGATTGATAGAGCCCATAGGGCCTTTCGCCCCCGCAGCCTGCAGACAGAGACCCCAAGAGATATCATATGCAGGATTCATCACTACCCTGAGAAGGAGCGTATAATGCTAAGAGCCCGGGAAGTCCAAAACCTGGACTTTGATGGGGCACCCCTTTCGCTTTATCCTGACTTGGCTAGGGAGACCTTGGAGCGCCGCAGGGTACTAAAGCCCCTCACAGAAAAGCTGAGAGCGACCGCTATAACATATCGATGGGGTTTCCCCTCCTGCCTAATCGCATCTAGAGAAGGTCGCACTGCAACTTTGCGATTCCCCGAAGATCTGGAGGGCTTTTGCATGGCGCTTAATATACCAATACCTGACCTTCCGGGTTGGCAAGATGAAGCCTTCCAGGCTCCAGCCTCATCTGTTGATGGTGCCTGGCAGAAGATGTCTAAATCGCAGAAACCACGGAAATCTCCCTCTGATAAGCCTACTTGATTATAAGTTGAATATTGGCAAGCCTTCCTGGATAACCCCATCTGTAGAGGCCATCTGGCAGAAGACGCCTAATCTATAGAATCCACGGAAAATCTCCCTCTGATAAACCCACTTGAATACGACTTGAATATTAACAATTACAATATTGCACTTTTTTTTTTTTTTTTTTTTTGTGGGCTATCTTGTAGATACAGAGAGAGAAAAAGTGATAATCTGATAAATTCTTTTTTTTTTTTTCAGCCACCTGGCGAGGTCCCGCGGAGGGGCCCCGGACTTCTTCAGGGTTTTTATCTCTGATTGGTTTTGTCTTGATCTCCCTCTCGTTGCTCACCCCCCCCCCCCCCCAATTTTTGAGCGGAGCTCGGCTTTCCCTCACCCGTGTTTCCCGCCAGGTAGCGGGTCTCCAGGTGGGACCGCGGCTGAGAGATCGCCGTTTTTCCGCTCTTTGGTGAGTGTTCCTCACCAACATATTGTCGCGATGGCGACAACCTTTTTTCCTCGATCTTTTTTTTTTCGTTTTTCTTCTCTTATCTTTCCAATTGTTCCTTTCCCCCCCCTTGGTGTACACCAGTCTAGGTGTGGATATTAGTATATATCCGGTTTAGATCTCAATGTCGAAGGTGACATATCTATCCTATAATGTAAGGGGGCTTCATACTCCAGCTAAACGGCATTGCTTATATAGAGAACTGAATGCGCTGAAAGGAGAAGTAGTGTTCCTGCAGGAGACCCATATCACCCACACTTCAAATCTTAAATTGACCACCCCCACGTACCCTATTTGGTACTATAGCCTTTCGGATATTCGTAACTCCAAGGGAGTCGCCATAGGGTTCCGTAAAGGCTCACCCTTTAAACTCACACAAATGGTAGCTGATAAATTCGGGCGTTATTTGTTTCTGAAGGGTACCCTGGGCGGCACTGTTGTCTCTTTTGCAAATATTTATGCTCCTAATCAAGATCAAGTGTCTTATTTAACGACCACCCTGCGCAGGTTCCAGGAATTTGCTGACGGAATATTAGTGGTGGCAGGCGATTTCAACGTCCCTATGGACCCCTTGCTGGATACCTCCTCGGGTAAGTCTTATATCTCATATAAACGGTTAAACTATTTGCGTACACAATTGCATGAGTTTCAATTAATAGATGCTTGGCGTGTTTTCCATCCTTCAGATAGGGATTACTCGTACTTCTCCAAAACACATAACTTCTATTCAAGACTTGACTATTTCTTGGTGGACCACTTCCACCTCGAACTAGTTGACTCTGTCACTATTGCTTCATCTTCTATTTCGGATCATTCCCCTATTTGTTTGACCTTGAAGCTTCCTTCTCTCCATTATAAAAAATCCACATGGAAGTTAAATGACTCCCTAATTGTGAGCCCTGTGGACAAACAAAATATAGGTAAAGAACTAGACAACTTTTTTGTGGATAATTCCTTGCCGGAGGTCAATACTGCTGTTCGCTGGGAGGCCCATAAGGCCTATATTAGAGGTAAACTAATAGAATTAGGAGCAAGGAAGAAGAAAGAGCGCGTATCATCTCAAAGAACTCTTGTTGCTGAAATACAGGTTCTCGAACGCTCTCATAAGGCCTCCCTTGCTATTTCTACCTTACAGTTACTGACTGAAAAACGGGAGGAGCTTAAGGCCCTATTTCATTCACAAAACAAGGCCACATATCGCAAGGTGTCCCAAAGGATATACGAATGGGGTGATAAACCTGGCCGACACCTTGCACGGTCCTTGCAACAACAAAAAGTAGCCTCTTATATTCCTAAAATCAAGCGACATGATGACTCCCTGGCGCACGACTCCACCTCCATCGCGGCCGAATTTCACAAATTCTATTTAAATCTCTATTCTGTTCCGAAAGCCATCTCGGATCCAGAAAAGCGTAGATCATTGATGTCAGAATATCTTGCTAGTGCCAACCTCCCTTCTATCCCACCAGAGAAAGTTAATTCTATGGAGGATGAAATTTCGGTGGAAGAACTTCGAATTGCTTTAATCTCTACCCCAATGGGGAAGGCCCCGGGCCCTGATGGCCTCTCGGCCTTTTACTATAAACAATATACCGAAACCTTGCTCCCTCACCTGGCCTCCTATGCTAATTCTATTCTGGCAGACTCTTCTTTGCGCCCGGAGACTTTGCATGCATATGTTACATTAATCCCGAAAGAGGGTAAAGACCCCTCTTTATGTTCTAGTTATCGTCCCATTTCTTTGTTAAATGTTGATGTTAAACTATATGCCAAGGTAATCGCCAACAGATTGCTCCCCTTTTTACCCGCTAGTATCGCTAACAGTCAAACGGGTTTCATCCCTGGTCGTGAGGTGAGGGACAATGTGTCACGCACAATCTCACTTTTATCTTTTGTTCGCCAGCACTCCCAGCCCACCCTGTTGCTCTCCACGGATGCTGAAAAAGCGTTCGACAGGGTGGACTGGGAGTTCCTGATGGCGACACTACAGGCGTTTGGTCTAGGCCCCCGCCTGTGTCGTTTGATTAATGCGTTATATAAATCCCCTACTGCTCAGATTAAGGTTAATGGTATCCTCAGCGAATCAATTAAGCTTTCTAATGGGACCAGACAGGGCTGCCCGCTCTCCCCTATACTTTTTGTTTTATCTTTGGAACCTTTTCTGGCTAGAATTCAAGCAAACCCCTCGATTCATGGTATCACGGTCGGGTCTATGCAACACAAATACGCGGCTTATGCGGACGATGTTCTTTTTTTTGTACAACAACCTATGATATCCCTGCCTAATCTTCTTTCTGAATTTGATAGATATAGTGCTCTGTCTAACTTCAAAATCAATCTAACGAAGTCGGAAATCCTAAACGTTACAATTGCCCCGGCAATGGCACATGACATTAGCCCAGCTTTCCCCTTTATATGGCAACCCTACTCTTTTAAATACTTAGGGGTACACATTACTGCCCAGGTGGAGGATCTAGCACGAGCAAATTATATTCCCTTACTTAACACAATTAGAGCTAACTTTGCGAATTGGCATCATCTAGCCACCTCTTGGATAGGGAGGGTGAATGTTGTCAAGATGAATGTGCTGCCCAGGGTGCTCTTCATGTTTCAAATGCTCCCGTTTAATATACCCGTCAATTTGGTGAGGACTTTGAACTCTCTGGTTAGAGCATACGTGTGGCGCCGATCACACCCTCGGCTTGCGCTCTCGCTATTATCGCGGGACAAAAGCCGGGGGGGGTTGGCGGTGCCGGACTTTGGGAGATATCTGAACGCCGTCTCCCTGGTTCGGATAGCCGACTGGAAATTTCATACAGAGGAAAAGCTCTGGGTTCAGCTGGAGCACAAGCTGGCAAATACATCATTATATCCTCAACTTTGGATACCTCCAGAGACTAGAAATTTTGCTGACACTATCTCGCCTTTAACCAGTTCGGTTTTTCGCGTCTGGGATCGGCTACATAGGCTCCATAAAATTCCATATAATTCACCGCTTATGCCGATTTTAGGCCATAGCCTCTTCCCGCCTGGTCATAAAGACCACTCTTTCTCCCAGTGGCTACCACAGGCCAACGCCACGCTGTTGCATCATATAACGGGGATGGAAGGAATACTCCCATTCTCTAAAATATGCCAGGCATCACCAAAGACATTTATGGATTGCTGGAAATACCACCAACTTCAGCAATTCGT
Source organism: Pelophylax lessonae (assembly GCF_965119305.1). NCBI lineage: Eukaryota > Metazoa > Chordata > Amphibia > Anura > Ranidae > Pelophylax > Pelophylax lessonae. The sequence goes on from NC_138776.1 coordinate 8,600,672, forward strand.
GAAAAAACTGCCTCACCCCTTACGCAACATACACTCCCTGAATCCGATTGAACAAATTCTAGTACGCCCTGAATCAGGTAAAGGTTTATTATCTAAGTTTTATAAGTCATTGGACGCACTAGGCCCCAATTCCACCCCACACTTTATGAAACAGTGGCAACTAGACTTTAAGTGCACTTTTTCGCCGACACAGGAGGAGGTTATTCTTCAAATGTCTCATAGCTCAGGAACATCGGCGCGGACAACAGAAGCCAATTATAAGTTTCTCACTAGATGGCACTACTCCCCCGCCAAGCTACAGAGGATGACACCATCTCTCTCGGCTGTTTGCTGGAGAGGTTGTGGGCATAGAGCTACGCACGCACATATATGGTGGTTCTGCCCAGCAATTCGACCCTTCTGGACTAGCGTATTGTCTTTAATTGAAAAAATTCAGGGTTTACCTATTGCTAGGGATCCGTTGTCTGTCTTATTCCATGACACTAAACTACCTCCGGCCCAGTATCGAAAGTCTATTACCCCTTACCTTTTAAATGCAGCCAAAGCATTAATCCCAAAATACTGGAAACAGTCTACAGTTCCCTCGATACCTCAATGGTTGCGGGCAGTTGACCGTATCTACTATCTGGAAGACATGACATTGGATCTTCGAGGTCAGGCACCCCTGGCACGTAAGATTTGGTCATGTTGGTTAACATTCACCCACACTAACATATACGCCTCATATATGGCAGAGGCCTCTCTAGGCTAGAACGCCTAGACTGGTGAAACACCAAAACACCAAGGGACCCCCCCACTTTCCTTTTTTTTTTTTTTTTTTTTTTTTTTTCTCTTTCTCTCTTCCTTCCTTTTCTTCCCCTCTCCACTGGAGAGCCCCCGCTTAAACAACTGGACTAAAATATCTAACAATCCCAGAAATATTGATTCTTGTAGGTAAATTATATTCGTATGTTTTTTTTTTCTTTTTTGCATTGGTTCTAGTTATGACAAGCAGGGACTGCTTAACTGTATATAATTTGGGGAGACTCCCCCTTTGTTCTTTTCTACTTCATGTTTGTATAACTCGTATAGAATTCAATAAAAAATATATTAAAAAAAAAAAAAAAAAAAAGAGAAGTCTGGGAGCTCGGGAAACCCCTGGTGAGAAGTCTGAGAGCTTGGGGAGCCCCTGGTGAGAAGTCTGAGAGCTCTGGGAGTCTCTGGTGAGAAGTCTGAGAGCTCTGGGAGTCTCTGGTGAGAAGTCAGAGCTCTGGGAGTCTCTGGTGAGAAGTCTGAGAGCTCGGGGAACTTCTGGTGAGAAGTCTGAGAGCTCGGGTAACCCCTGTTGAGATGTCTGAGAGATCGGGGGAACCCCTGGTGAAAAGTCTGATAGCTCGGGGAGCCCCTGGTAAAAAGTTTGAGAGCTTGGGGAGCCTCTAGTGCAAAGTCTGAGAGCTCGGGGAGTCTCTAGTGAAAAATCTGAGAGCTCGGAGAACCTCTAGTGAGAAGTCTGGGAGCTCGGGAAACCCCTGGTGAGAGGTCTGAGAGCTTGGGGAGCCCCTGGTGAGAAGTCTGAGAGCTCGGGGAACCCCTGGTGAGAAGTCTGAGAGCTTGGGGAACCCCTGGTGAGAAGTCTGAGAGCTCGGGGAACCTCTGGTAAGAAGTCTGAGAGCTGAGGGAGCCTCTATTGAGAAGTCTGAGAGTTCGGGGAGCCTCTACTGAGAAGTCTGAGAGCTCGGGGAACCCCTGGTGAAAAGTCTGGGAGCTCGGGGAACCTCTGGTGAGAAGTCTGAGAGCTCTGGGAGTCTCTGGTGAGAAGTCTGAGAGCTCTGGGAGTCTCTGGTGAGAAGTCTGAGAGCTCTGGTAGTCTCTGGTGAGAAGTCTGAGAGCTCGGGGAACCCCTGTTGAGATGTCTGAGAGCTTGGGGGAACCCCTGGTGACAAGTCTGAGAGCTCTGGAACCCCTGTTGAGATGTCTGAGAGATCGGGGGAACCTCTGGTGAAAAGTCTGAGAGCTCAGGGAACCCCTGGTGAAAAGTCTGAGAGCTCGGGGAACCCCTGTTGAGATGTTTGAGATATCAGGGGAACCTCTGGTGAGAAGTCTGAGAGCTCTGGGAGTCTCTGGTGAGAAGTCTGAGAGCTCTGGGAGTCTCTGGTGAGAAGTCTGAGAGCTCTGGGAGTCTCTGGTGAGAAGTCTGAGAGCTCGGGGAACCCCTGTTGAGATGTCTGAGAGCTTGGGGGAACCCCTGGTGAAAAGTCTGAAAGCTCAGGGAACCCCTGTTGAGATGTCTGAGAGATAAAGGGAAACCCCTGGTGAAAAGTCTGAGAGCTCGGGGAGCGCCTGGTGAGAAGTCTGAGAGCTCGGAGAGTCTCTTGTGAGAAATCTGAGAGCTCTGGGTGTCTCTGGTGAGAAGTCTTAGAGCTCTGGGTGTCTCTGGTGAGAAGTCTGAGAGCTCTGGGAACTTCTGGTGAGAAGTCTGAGAGCTCGGGGAACCCCTGGTTACAAGTCTGAGAGTTTGGGGAACCCCTGGTGACAAGTCTGAGAGCTCGGGGAGCCCCTAGTGCAAAGTCTGAGAGCTCGGGGAGCACCTGGTGAGAAGTCCGAGAGCTCGGGGAGCCTCTAGTGAGAAGTCTGAGAGCTCGGGGAACCCCTGGTGAGAAATCTGAGAGCTCGGGGAAACCCTGGTGAAAAGTCTGGGAGCTCGGGGAACCCCTGGTGAGCAGTCTGAGAGTTCTGGGAGTATCTGGTGAGAAATCTGAGAGCTCTGGGAGTCTCTGGTGAGAAATCTGAGAGCTCTGGGAGTCTCTGGTGAGAAATCTGAAAGCTCGGGGAACTTCTGGTGAGATGTGTTAGAACTCGGGGAACCTCTGGTGAAAAGTCTGAGAGCTCGGGGAACCCTTGGTGACAAGTCTGAGAGCTCGGGGAACCCCTGGTGAAAAGTATGGGAGCTCGGGGAACCCCTGGTGAGTAGTCTGAGAGCTTGGGGAACCTCTGGTGAGAAGTATGAGAGCTCTGGGAACTTCTGGTGAGAAGTCTGAGAGCTCGGGAACCTCTGGTGAAAAGTCTGAGAGCTCGGGGAACCCCTGGTTACAAGTCTGAGAGCTCGGGGAACCTCTGGTGACAAGTCTGAAAGCTTGGGGAACCCCTGGTGAAAATTTTGAGAGCTCGGGGAACCCCTGTTGAGATGTCAGAGATCGGGTGAACCCCTGGTGACAAGTCTGAGAGCTCGGGGAACCTCTGGTGAAAAGTTTGAGAGCTCGGGGAACCCCTTTTGAGATGTCTGAGATATCGGGGGAACCCCTGGTGAAAAGTCTGAGAGCTCGGGGAGCCCCTGGTGAGAAGTCTGGAGCTCGGGGTGCCTCTAGTGAAAAATCTGAGAGCTCGGAGAACCCCTGTTGAGATGTCTAAGAGATCGGGGGAACCCCTGGTGAAAAGTCTGAGAGCTCGGGGAGCCCCTGGTGAGAAGTCTGGAGCTCGGGGAGCCTCTAGTGAAAAATCTGAGAGCTCGGAGAACCCCTAGTGAAAAGTCTGAGAGCTCGGGGAACCCCTGGTGAGAAGTCTGAGAGCTCAGGAAGCCCCTGGTGAGAAGTCTGAGAGCTTGAGGAGCCTCTAGTGCAAAGTCTGATAGCTCGGGGAGCCTCTAGTGAGAAGTCTGAGAGCTTGGGGAACCCCTGGTGAGCAGTGTGAGAGCTCGGTAAACTCCTGGTGAGCAGTATGAGAGCTCGGGGAACCCCTGGTGAAAACTCTGGGAGCTCGGGGAACCCTTGGTCAGAAGTCTGAGAGCTCTGGGAGTCTCTGGTGAGAAGTCTGAGAGCTTGGGGAACCCTTGGTGACAAGTCTGAGAGCTCGGGGAACCCCTGGTGAGCAGTCTGAGAGCTCGGGGAACCCCTGGTGAGCAGTCTGACAGCTCGGGGAACCTCTGGTGAGAAGTCTGAGAGCTCTGGGAGTCTCTGGTGAGAAGTCTGAGAGCTCTGGGAACTTCTGGTGAGAAGTCTTGAGAGCTCGAGGAACCACTGGTTACAAGTCTGAGAGCTTGAGGAACCCCTGGTTACAAGTCTGAGAGCTCGGGGAACCCCTGGTGACAAGTCTGAGAGCTCGGGGAACCCCTGGTGACAAGTCTGAGAGCTCGGGGAACCCCTGTTGAGATGTCTGAGAGATCGGGGGAACCCCTGGTGACAAGTCTGAGAGCTCGGGGAACCTCTGGTGACAAGTCTGAGAGCTAGTGGAACCTCTGGTGAAAAGTCTGAGAGCTCAGGGAACCCTTGGTGAGAAGTCTGAGAGCTCGGGGAACCCCTGGTGACAAGTCTGAGAGCTCTGGAACCCCTGTTGAGATGTCTGAGAGATCGGGGGAACCCCTGGTGAAAAGTTTGAGAGCTCGGGGAACCTCTGGTGAGAAGTCTGAGAGCTGGGGGAACCCCTGTTGAGATGTTTGAGAGATCGGGGGAACCCCTGCTGAAAAGTCTGAGAGCTTGGGGAACCCCTGTTGAGATGTCTGAGAGCTCGGGGAGCCCCTGGTGAGAAGTCTGAGAGCTTGGGGAGCTTCTAGATAAAAATCTGAGAGCTCGGAGAACCTCTAGTGAAAAGTCTGAGAGCTCATGGAACCCCTGGTAAAAGGTCTGGGAGCTCGGGGAACCCTTGGTGAGCAGTCTGAGAGCTTGGGGAGCCCCTGGTGAGAAGTCTGAGAGCTTGGGGAGTGTCTGGTGAGAAGTCTGAGAGCTCGGTGAGCCCCTGGTGAAAAGTATGGGAGCTCGGGGAACCTCTGGTGAAAAGTCTGAGAGCTTGGGGAACCCCTGGTGAGCAGTCTGAGAGCTTGGGGAGCCCCTGGTGTGAAGTCTGAGAGCTCGGGGAGCCCCTGGTGAGAAGTCTGAGAGCTTGGGGAGCCTCTAATGCAAAGTCTGAGAGCTTGGGGAGCCCCTGGTGAGAAGTCTGAGAGCTCGGGGAGCCTCTAGTGAGAAGTCTGAGAGCTTGGGGGACCCCTGGTGAGCAGTCTGAGAGCTCGGGGAACCCCTGGTGAGCAGTCTGAGAGCTCGGGGAACCCCTGGTGAGCAGTCTGGGAGCTCGGGGAACCCCTGGTGAGCAGTCTGAGAGCTCTGGGAGTGTCTGGTGAGAAGTCTGAGAGCTCTGGGAGTCTCTGGTGAGAAGTCTGAGAGCTCTGGGAGTCTCTGGAGAGAAGTCTGAGAGCTCTGGGAGTCTCTGGTGAGAAGTCTGAGAGCTCGGGGAACTTCTGGTGAGAAGTCTGAGAGCTCCGGTAACCCCTGTTGAGATGTCTGAGAGATCGGGGGAACCCCTGGTGAAAAGTCTGAGAGCTCGGGGAGCCCCTGGTGAGAAGTTTGAGAGCTTGGGGAGCCTCTAGTGCAAAGTCTGAGAGCTCGGGGAACCTCTAGTGAGAAGTCTGGGAGCTCGGGAAACCCCTGGTGAGAAGTCTGAGAGCTCGGGGAACCGCTGGTGAGAAGTCTGAGAGCATGGGGAACCCCTGGTGAGAAGTCTGAGAGCTCGGGGAACCCCTGGTGAGAAGTCTGAGAGCTCGGGGAACCCCTGGTGAGAAGTCTGAGAGCTGAGGGAGCCTCTATTGAGAAGTCTGAGAGTTCAGGGAGCCTCTAGTGAGAAGTCTGAGAGCTCGGGGAACCCCTGGTGAAAAGTCTGGGAGCTCGGGGAACCTCTGGTGAGAAGTCTGAGAGCTCTGGGAGTCTCTGGTGAGAAGTCTGAGAGCTCTGGGAGTCTCTGGTGAGAAGTCTGAGAGCTCTGGGAGTCTCTGGTGAGAAGTCTGAGAGCTCTGGGAGTGTCTGGTGAGAAGTCTGAGAGCTCTGGGAGTCTCTGGTGAGAAGTCTGAGAGCTCTGGGAGTCTCTGGTGAGAAGTCTGAGAGCTCGGGGAACCCCTGTTGAAATGTCTGAGAGCTTGGGGGAACCCCTGGTGAAAAGTCTGAGAGCTCGGGGAACCTCTGGTGACAAGTCTGAGAGCTAGGGGAACCTCTGGTGAAAAGTCTGAGAGCTCAGGAAACCCCTGGTGAAAAGTCTGAGAGCTCGGGGAACCCCTGGTGACAAGTCTGAGAGCTCTGGAACCCCTGTTGAGATGTCTGAGAGATCGGGGGAACCCCTGGTGAAAAGTTTGAGAGCTCGGGGAACCTCTGGTGAGAAGTCTGGAGCTCGGGGTGCCTCTAGTGAAAAATCTGAGAGCTCGGAGAACCCCTGTTGAGATGTCTAAGAGATCGGGGGAAAACCTGGTGAAAAGTCTGAGAGCTCGGGGAGCCCCTGGTGAGAAGTCTGGAGCTCGGAGAGCCTCTAGTGAAAAATCTGAGAGCTCGGAGAACCCCTAGTGAAAAGTCTGAGAGCTCGGGGAACCCCTGGTGAAAGGTCTGGGAGCTCGGGGAACCCCTGGTGAGAAGTCTGAGAGCTCGGGGAGCCCCTGGTGAGAAGTCTGAGAGCTCGGGGAACCCCTGTTGAGATGTCTGAGAGATCGGGGGAACCCCTGGTGACAAGTCTGAGAGCTCGGGGAACCTCTGCTGAAAAGTCTGAGAGCTTGGGGAACCCCTGTTGAGATGTCTGAGAGATTGGGGGAACCCCTGGTGAAAAGTCTGAGAGCTCGGGGAGCCCCTGGTGAGAAGTCTGAGAGCTTGGGGAGCCTCTAGATAAAAATCTGAGAGCTCGGAGAACCTCTATTGAAAAGTCTGAGAGCTCATGGAACCCCTGGTGAAAGGTCTGGGAGCTCGGGGAACCCTTGGTGAGCAGTCTGAGAGCTTGGGGAGCCCCTGGTGAGAAGTCTGAGAGCTCGGGGAACCCCTGGTGAGAAGTCTGAGAGCTTGGGGAACCCCTGGTGAGAAGTCTGAAAGTTCGGGGAGCCTCTAGTGAGAAGTCTGAGAGCTCGGGGAACCCCTGGGGAAAAGTCTGGGAGCTCGGCGAACCTCTGGTAAAAAGTCTGAGAGCTCTGGGAGTCTCTGGTGAGAAGTCTGAGAGCTCTGGGAGTCTCTGGTGAGAAGTCTGAGAGCTCGGGGAACCCCTGTTGAGATGTCTGAGAGCTTGGGGGAACCCCTGGTGAAAAGTCTGAGAGCTCGGGGAACCTCTGGTGACAAGTCTGAGAGCTCTGGAACCCCTGTTGAGATGTCTGAGAGATCGGGGGAACCCCTGGTGAAAAGTTTGAGAGCTCGGGGAACCTCTGGTGAGAAGTCTGAGAGCTCAGGGAACCCCTGGTGAAAAGTCTGAGAGCTCGGGGAACCCCTGGTGACAAGTCTGAGAGCTCTGGAACCCCTGTTGAGATGTCTGAGAGATCGGGGGAACCCCTGGTGAAAAGTTTGAGAGCTCGGGGAACCTCTGGTGAGAAGTCTGAGAGCTCTGGGAGTCTCTGGTGAGAAGTCTGAGAGCTCTGGTAGTCTCTGGTGAGAAGTCTCAGAGCTCGGGGAACCCCTGTTGAGATGTCTGAGAGCTTGGGGGAACCCCTGGTGAAAAGTCTGAGAGCTCGGGGAACCCCTGGTGACAAGTCTGAAAGCTCAGGGAACCCCTGTTGAGATGTCTGAGAGATAAAGGGAAACCCCTGGTGAAAAGTCTGAGAGCTCGGGGAGCGCCTGGTGAGAAGTCTGAGAGTTCGGAGAGTCTCTTGTGAGAAATCTGAGAGCTCTAGGTGTCTCTGGTGAGAAGTCTGAGAGCTCTGGGTGTCTCTGGTGAGAAGTCTGAGAGCTCGGGGAACCCTTGGTTACAAGTCTGAGAGTTTGGGGAATCCCTGGTGACAAGTCTGAGAGCTCGGGGAGCCTCTAGTGCAAAGTCTGAGAGCTCGGGGAGCACCTGGTGAGAAGTCTGAGAGCTCGGGGAGCCTCTAGTGCAAAGTCTGAGAGCTCGGGGAGCACCTGGTGAGAAGTCTGAGAGCTCGGGGAGCCTCTAGTGAGAAGTCTGAGAGCTTGGGGAACACCTGGTGAGCAGTCTGAGAGCTCGGGGAACCCCTGGTGAAAAGTCTGGGAGCTTGGGGAACCCCTGTTGAGATGTCTGAGAGATCGGGGGAACCCCTGGTGAAAAGTCTGAGAGCTCGGGGAGCCCCTGGTGAGAAGTCTGAGAGCTCGGGGAGCCTCTAGTGAGAAGTCTGAGAGCTTGGGGAACGCCTGGTGAGCAGTCTGAGAGCTCGGGGAACCCCTGGTGAAAGGTCTGGGAGCTCGTGGGAACCCCTGGTGAAAGGTCTGAGAGCTCGGGGAGCCCCTGGTGAGAAGTCTGAGAGCTTGGGTAGCCCCTGGTGCAAAGTCTGAGAGCTCGGGAAGCACCTGGTGAGAAGTCTGAGAGCTCGGGGAGCCTCTAGTGAGAAGTCTGAGAGCTTGGGGAACGCCTGGTGAGCAGTCTGAGAGTTCTGGGAGTCTCTGATGAGAAATCTGAGAGCTCTGGGAACTCCTGGTGAACAGTCTGAGAGCTCGGGGAACCTCTGGTGAGAAGTCTGAGAGCTGAGGGAGCCTCTATTGAGAAGTCTTAGAGTTCGGGGAGCCTCTAGTGAGAAGTCTGAGAGCTCGGGGAACCCCTGGTGAAAAGTCTGGGAGCTCGGGGAACTTCTGGTGAGAAGTCTGAGAGCTCGGGGAACCTCTGGTGAGAAGTCTGAGAGCTCGGGGAACTCCTGGTGACAAGTCTGAGAGCTCGGTTAATCCCTGTTGAGATGTCTGAGGGATCGGGGGAACCCCTGGTGAAAAGTCTGAGAGCTCGGGGAGCCCCTGGTGCAAAGTCTGAGAGCTCGGAGAACCTCTAGTGAGAAGTCTGGGAGCTCGGGAAACCCCTGGTGAGAAGTCTGAGAGCTTGGGGAGCCCCTGGTGAGAAGTCTGAGAGCTCGGGGAGCCTCTGGTGAGAAGTCTGAGAGCTTGGGGAACCCCTGGTGAGAAGTCTGAGAGCTTGGGGAGCCTCTAGTGCAAAGTCTGAGAGCTCTGGGAACTCCTGGTGAGAAGTCTGAGAGCTTGAGGAACCCCTGGTTACAAGTCTGAGAGCTTGGGGAACCCCTGGTGAGCAGTGTGAGATCTCGGGGAACCCCTGGTGAAAAGTCTGGGAGCTCGGGGAACCCCTGGTGAAAAGTCTGGGAGCTTGGGTAGCCCCTGGTGCAAAGTCTGAGAGCTCTGGGAGTCTCTGGTGAGAAATCGGGGAGCTCTGGGAGTCTCTGGTGAGAAGTCTGAGAGCTTGGGGAACCTCTGGTGAAAAGTCTGAGAGCTCGGGGAACCCTTGGTGACAAGTCTGAGAGCTCGGGGAACCCCTGGTGAGAAGTCTGAGAGCTCGGGGAGCCCCTGGTGAGAAGTCTGAGAGCTCAGGGAACCCCTGGAGAGAAGTCTGAGAGCTCGGGGAACTTCTGGTAAAAAGTCTGAGAGCTCGGGGAGCCTCTAGGGAGAAGTCTGAGAGCTTGGGAACCCCTGGTGAGAAGTCTGGGAGCTCAGGGAACCCCTGGAGAGAAGTCTGATAGCTCGGGGAACTTCTGGTGAGAAGTCTGAGAGCTCGGGGAGCCTCTAGTGAGAAGTCTGAGAGCTCTGGGAGCCTCTAGGGAGAAGTCTGAGAGCTCGGGGAACCCCTGGTGAGAAATCTGAGAGCTCTGGGAGTCTCTGGTGAGAAATCTGAGAGCTCGGGGAACTTCTGGTGAGAAGTCTGAGAGCTCGGGGAACTTCTGGTGAGATGTGTTAGAGCTCGGGGAACCTCTGGTGAAAAGTCTGAAAGCTCGGGGAACCCCTGGTGAAAAGTCTGGGAGCTCGGGGAACCCCTGGTGAGTAGTCTGAGAGCTTGGGGAACCTCTGGTGAGAAGTCTGAGAGCTCTGGGAACTTCTGGTGAGAAGTCTGAGAGCTCGGGGAACCTCTGGTGAAAAGTCTGAGAGCTCGGGGAACCTCTGGTGACAAGTCTGAGAGCTTGGGGAACCCCTGGTGAAAAGTTTGAGAGCTCAGGGAACCCCTGTTGAGATGTCTGAGAGATCGGGTGAACCCCTGGTGACAAGTCTAAGAGCTCGGGGAACCTCTGGTGAAAAGTTTGAGAGCTCGGGGAACCCCTTTTGAGATGTCTGAGATATCGGGGGAACCCCTGGTGAAAAGTCTGAGAGCTCGGGGAGCCCCTGGTGAGAAGTCAGAGCTCGGGGAGCCCCTGGTGAGCAGTCTGAGAGCTCGGGGTGCCTCTAGTGAAAAATCTGAGAGCTCGGGGAACCCCTGTTGAGATGTCTAAGAGATCGGGGGAACCCCTGGTGAAAAGTCTGAGAGCTCGGGGAGCCCCTGGTGAGAAGTCAGAGCTCGGGGAGCCCCAGGTGAGAAGTCTGAGAGCTCGGGGAGCCTCTAGTGCAAAGTCTGATAGCTCGGGGAGCCTCTAGTGAGAAGTCTGAGAGCTCGGGAAACTCCTGATGAGCAGTATGAGAGCTCGGGGAACCCCTGGTGAAAAGTCTGGGAGCTCGGGGAACCCTTGGTCAGAAGTCTGAGAGCTCTGGGAGTCTCTGGTGAAAAGTCTGAGAGCTCGGGGAACCCCTGGTGACAAGTCTGAGAGCTCGGGGGAACCCCTGTTGAGATGTCTGAGAGATCAGGGGAACCCCTGGTGAAAAGTCTGAGAGCTTAGGGAGCCCCTGGTGAAAAGTCTGAGAGCTTAGGGAGCCCCTGGTGAAAAGTCTGAGAGCTTGGGGAGCCTCTAGTGAAAAATCTGAGAACTCGGAGAACCTCTAGTGAGCAGTCTGAGACCTCGGGGAACCCCTGGTGAAAGGTCTGGGAGCTCGGGGGACCCCTGGTGAGCAGTCTGAGAGCTCGGGGAGCCCCTGGTGAGCAGTCTGAGAGCTTGGGGAGTCCCTGGTGAGAAGTCTGAGAGCTTGGGGAGTCCCTGGTGAGAAGTCTGAGAGCTTGGGGAGTCCCTGGTGAGAAGTCTGAGAGCTTGGGGAGCCTCTAGTGCAAAGTCTGAGAGCTCGGGGGAACTCCTGGTGACAAGTTTGAGAGCTCGGGGAACCCCTGTTGAGATGTCTGAGAGATCGGAGGAACCCCTGGTGAAAAGTCTGAGAGCTCGGGGAGCCCCTGGTGAGCAGTCTGAGAGCTCAGGAAACTCCTGGTGAGGAGTGTGAGAGCTCGGGGAACCCCTGGTGAGGAGTGTGAGAGCTCGGGGAACCTCTGGTGAGCAGTCTGAGAGCTCGGGGAGCCCCTGGTGAGCAGTCTGAGAGCTTGGGGAGTCCCTGGTGAGAAGTCTGAGAGCTTGGGGAGCCTCTAGTGCAAAGTCTGAGAGCTTGGGGAATCCCTGGTGAGCAGTCTGAGAGCTCGGTGAACTCCTGGTGAGAAGTCTGAGAGCTCGGGGAACTCCTGGTGAGCAGTCTGAGAGCTCGGGGAACCCCTGGTGAGCAGTCTGAGAGCTCGGGGAACCCCTGGTGAGTAGTCTGAGAGCTCTGGGAACCTCTGGTGAGAAGTCTGAGAGCTCGGGGAACCTCTAGTGAGAAGTCTGAGAGCTCGGGAAACTCCTGATGAGCAGTATGAGAGCTCGGGGAACCCCTGGTGAAAAGTCTGGGAGCTCGGGGAACCCTTGGTCAGAAGTCTGAGAGCTCTGGGAGTCTCTGGTGAAAAGTCTGAGAGCTCGGGGAACCCCTGGTGACAAGTCTGAGAGCTCGGGGGAACCCCTGTTGAGATGTCTGAGAGATCAGGGGAACCCCTGGTGAAAAGTCTGAGAGCTTAGGGAGCCCCTGGTGAAAAGTCTGAGAGCTTAGGGAGCCCCTGGTGAAAAGTCTGAGAGCTTGGGGAGCCTCTAGTGAAAAATCTGAGAACTCGGAGAACCTCTAGTGAGCAGTCTGAGACCTCGGGGAACCCCTGGTGAAAGGTCTGGGAGCTCGGGGGACCCCTGGTGAGCAGTCTGAGAGCTCGGGGAGCCCCTGGTGAGCAGTCTGAGAGCTTGGGGAGTCCCTGGTGAGAAGTCTGAGAGCTTGGGGAGTCCCTGGTGAGAAGTCTGAGAGCTTGGGGAGTCCCTGGTGAGAAGTCTGAGAGCTTGGGGAGCCTCTAGTGCAAAGTCTGAGAGCTCGGGGGAACTCCTGGTGACAAGTTTGAGAGCTCGGGGAACCCCTGTTGAGATGTCTGAGAGATCGGAGGAACCCCTGGTGAAAAGTCTGAGAGCTCGGGGAGCCCCTGGTGAGCAGTCTGAGAGCTCAGGAAACTCCTGGTGAGGAGTGTGAGAGCTCGGGGAACCCCTGGTGAGGAGTGTGAGAGCTCGGGGAACCTCTGGTGAGCAGTCTGAGAGCTCGGGGAGCCCCTGGTGAGCAGTCTGAGAGCTTGGGGAGTCCCTGGTGAGAAGTCTGAGAGCTTGGGGAGCCTCTAGTGCAAAGTCTGAGAGCTTGGGGAATCCCTGGTGAGCAGTCTGAGAGCTCGGTGAACTCCTGGTGAGAAGTCTGAGAGCTCGGGGAACTCCTGGTGAGCAGTCTGAGAGCTCGGGGAACCCCTGGTGAGCAGTCTGAGAGCTCGGGGAACCCCTGGTGAGTAGTCTGAGAGCTCTGGGAACCTCTGGTGAGAAGTCTGAGAGCTCGGGGAACCCTTGGTGACAAGTCTGAGAGCTCGGGGGAACCCCTGGTGACAAGTCTAAGAGCTCGGGGAACCCCTGCTGAGATGTCTGAGAGATCGGGGGAACCCCTGGTGAAAAGTCTGAGAGCTCGGAGAGCCCCTGGTGAGAAGTCTGAGAGCTTGGGGAGCCTCTAGATAAAAATCTGAGAGCTCGGAGAACCTCTAGTGAAAAGTCTGAGAGCTCGGGGAACCCCTGGTGAGCAGTCTGAGAGCTCGGGGAACCTCTGTTGAGAAGTCTGAGAGCTCTGGGAGTCTCTGGTGAGAAGTCAGAGCTCTGGGAGTCTCTGGTGAGAAGTCTGAGAGCTCTGGGAGTCTCTGGTGAGAAGTCTGAGAGCTCTGGGAGTCTCTGGTGAGAAGTCTGAGAGCTCGGGGAACCCCTGGTGAGAAGTCTGAGAGCTCGGGGAACCCCTGTTGAGATGTCTGAGAGATCGGGGGAACCCCTGGTGAAAAGTCTGAAAGCTCAGGGAACCCCTGTTTAGATGTCTGAGAGATCGGGGGAACCCCTGGTGAAAAGTCTGAGAGCTTGGGGAACCTCTGGTCAGAAGTCTGAGAGCTCTGGGAACTTCTGGTGAGAAGTCTGAGAGCTCGGGGAACCCCTGGTGACAAGTCTGGGAGCTCGGGGAACCCCTGTTGAGATGTCTGAGAGATCGGGGGAACCCCTGGTGACCAGTCTGAGAGCTCGGGGAACCTCTGGTGACAAGTCTGAGAGCTCCGGGGAACCTCTGGTGAAAAGTCTGAGAGCTCAGGGAACCCCTGGTGAAAAGTCTGAGAGCTCGAGGAACCCCTGGTGACAAGTCTGAGAGCTTTGGAACCCCTGTTGAGATGTCTGATAGATCGGGGGAACCCCTGGTGAAAAGTTTGAGAGCTTGGGGAACCTCTGGTGAGAAGTCTGAGAGCTCGGGGAACCCCTGTTGAGATGTCTGAGAGATTGGGGGAACCCCTGGTGAAAAGTCTGAGAGCTCGGGGAACCCCTGTTGAGAAGTCTGAGAGCTTGGGGAGCCTCTAGTGAAAAGTCTGAGAGCTTGTGGAACCCCTGGTGAAAGATCTGGGAGCTCGGGGAACCCCTGGTGAGCAGTCTGAGAGCTTGGGGAGCCCCTGGTGAGAAGTCTGAGAGCTTGGGGAGCCTCTAGTGCAAAGTCTGAAAGCTCAGGGAACCCCTGGTTACAAGTCTGAGAGTTTGGGGAACCCCTGGTGACAAGTCTGGGAGCTCGGGGAACCCCTGTTGAGATGTCTGAGAGATCGGGGGAACCCCTGGTGAAAAGTCTGAAAGCTCAGGGAACCCCTGGTGAAAAGTCTGAGAGCTCGGGGAACCCCTGGTGACAAGTCTGAGAGCTTTGGAACCCCTGTTGAGATGTCTGATAGATCAGGGGAACCCCTGGTGAAAAGTCTGAGAGCTCGGGGAGTCTCTTGTGAGATATCTGAGAGCTCTGGGTGTCTCTGGTGAGAAGTCTGAGAGCTCTGGGAGTCTCTGGTGAGAAGTCTGAGAGCTCTGGGAACTTCTGCTGAGAAGTCTGAGAGTTCGGGGAACCCCTGGTTACAAGTCTGAGAGTTTGGGGAACCCCTGGTGACAAGTCTGGGAGCTCGGGGAACCCCTGGTGAGATGTCTGATAGATCGGGGGAACCCCTGGTGAAAAGTTTGAGAGCTTGGGGAACCTCTGGTGAGAAGTCTGAGAGCTCGGGGAACCCCTGTTGAGATGTCTGAGAGATTGGGGGAACCCCTAGTGAAAAGTCTGAGAGCTCGAGGAACCCCTGTTGAGAAGTCTGAGAGCTTGGGGAGCCCCTGGTGAGAAGTCTGAGAGCTTGGGGAGTCTCTGGTGAGAAGTCTGAGAGCTCGGGGAGCCCCTGGTGAGAAGTCTGAGAGCTTGGGGAGCCTCTAGTGCAAAGTCTGAGAGCTCGGGGGAACTCCTGGTGACAAGTTTGAGAGCTCGGGGAACCCCTGTTGAGATGTCTGAGAGATCGGAGGAACCCCTGGTGAAAAGTCTGAGAGCTCGGGGAGCCCCTGGTGAGCAGTCTGAGAGCTCAGGAAACTCCTGGTGAGGAGTGTGAGAGCTCGGGGAACCCCTGGTGAGGAGTGTGAGAGCTCGGGGAACCTCTGGTGAGCAGTCTGAGAGCTCGGGGAGCCCCTGGTGAGCAGTCTGAGAGCTTGGGGAGTCCCTGGTGAGAAGTCTGAGAGCTTGGGGAGCCTCTAGTGCAAAGTCTGAGAGCTTGGGGAATCCCTGGTGAGCAGTCTGAGAGCTCGGGGAACTCCTGGTGAGAAGTCTGAGAGCTCGGGGAACTCCTGGTGAGCAGTCTGAGAGCTCGGGGAACCCCTGGTGAGCAGTCTGAGAGCTCGGGGAACCCCTGGTGAGTAGTCTGAGAGCTCTGGGAACCTCTGGTGAGAAGTCTGAGAGCTCGGGGAACCCTTGGTGACAAGTCTGAGAGCTCGGGGGAACCCCTGGTGACAAGTCTAAGAGCTCGGGGAACCCCTGCTGAGATGTCTGAGAGATCGGGGGAACCCCTGGTGAAAAGTCTGAGAGCTCGGAGAGCCCCTGGTGAGAAGTCTGAGAGCTTGGGGAGCCTCTAGATAAAAATCTGAGAGCTCGGAGAACCTCTAGTGAAAAGTCTGAGAGCTCGGGGAACCCCTGGTGAGCAGTCTGAGAGCTCGGGGAACCTCTGTTGAGAAGTCTGAGAGCTCTGGGAGTCTCTGGTGAGAAGTCAGAGCTCTGGGAGTCTCTGGTGAGAAGTCTGAGAGCTCTGGGAGTCTCTGGTGAGAAGTCTGAGAGCTCTGGGAGTCTCTGGTGAGAAGTCTGAGAGCTCGGGGAACCCCTGTTGAGATGTCTGAGAGATCGGGGGAACCCCTGGTGAAAAGTCTGAAAGCTCAGGGAACCCCTGTTTAGATGTCTGAGAGATCGGGGGAACCCCTGGTGAAAAGTCTGAGAGCTTGGGGAACCTCTGGTCAGAAGTCTGAGAGCTCTGGGAACTTCTGGTGAGAAGTCTGAGAGCTCGGGGAACCCCTGGTGACAAGTCTGGGAGCTCGGGGAACCCCTGTTGAGATGTCTGAGAGATCGGGGGAACCCCTGGTGACCAGTCTGAGAGCTCGGGGAACCTCTGGTGACAAGTCTGAGAGCTCCGGGGAACCTCTGGTGAAAAGTCTGAGAGCTCAGGGAACCCCTGGTGAAAAGTCTGAGAGCTCGAGGAACCCCTGGTGACAAGTCTGAGAGCTTTGGAACCCCTGTTGAGATGTCTGATAGATCGGGGGAACCCCTGGTGAAAAGTTTGAGAGCTTGGGGAACCTCTGGTGAGAAGTCTGAGAGCTCGGGGAACCCCTGTTGAGATGTCTGAGAGATTGGGGGAACCCCTGGTGAAAAGTCTGAGAGCTCGGGGAACCCCTGTTGAGAAGTCTGAGAGCTTGGGGAGCCTCTAGTGAAAAGTCTGAGAGCTTGTGGAACCCCTGGTGAAAGATCTGGGAGCTCGGGGAACCCCTGGTGAGCAGTCTGAGAGCTTGGGGAGCCCCTGGTGAGAAGTCTGAGAGCTTGGGGAGCCTCTAGTGCAAAGTCTGAAAGCTCAGGGAACCCCTGGTTACAAGTCTGAGAGTTTGGGGAACCCCTGGTGACAAGTCTGGGAGCTCGGGGAACCCCTGTTGAGATGTCTGAGAGATCGGGGGAACCCCTGGTGAAAAGTCTGAAAGCTCAGGGAACCCCTGGTGAAAAGTCTGAGAGCTCGGGGAACCCCTGGTGACAAGTCTGAGAGCTTTAGAACCCCTGTTGAGATGTCTGATAGATCAGGGGAACCCCTGGTGAAAAGTCTGAGAGCTCGGGGAGTCTCTTGTGAGATATCTGAGAGCTCTGGGTGTCTCTGGTGAGAAGTCTGAGAGCTCTGGGAGTCTCTGGTGAGAAGTCTGAGAGCTCTGGGAACTTCTGCTGAGAAGTCTGAGAGTTCGGGGAACCCCTGGTTACAAGTCTGAGAGTTTGGGGAACCCCTGGTGACAAGTCTGGGAGCTCGGGGAACCCCTGGTGAGATGTCTGATAGATCGGGGGAACCCCTGGTGAAAAGTTTGAGAGCTTGGGGAACCTCTGGTGAGAAGTCTGAGAGCTCGGGGAACCCCTGTTGAGATGTCTGAGAGATTGGGGGAACCCCTAGTGAAAAGTCTGAGAGCTCGAGGAACCCCTGTTGAGAAGTCTGAGAGCTTGGGGAGCCCCTGGTGAGAAGTCTGAGAGCTTGGGGAGTCTCTGGTGAGAAGTCTGAGAGCTCGGGGAGCCCCTGGTGAGAAGTCTGAGAGCTTGGGGAGCCTCTAGTGCAAAGTCTGAGAGCTCGGGGGAACTCCTGGTGACAAGTTTGAGAGCTCGGGGAACCCCTGTTGAGATGTCTGAGAGATCGGAGGAACCCCTGGTGAAAAGTCTGAGAGCTCGGGGAGCCCCTGGTGAGCAGTCTGAGAGCTCAGGAAACTCCTGGTGAGCAGTGTGAGAGCTCGGGGAACCTCTGGTCAGAAGTCTGAGAGCTCTGGGAGTCTCTGGTGAGAAATCTGAGAGCTCTGGGAGTCTCTGGTGAGAAGTCTGAGAGCTTGGGGAGCCTCTAGTGCAAAGTCTGAGAGCTCGGGGAACCCCTGGTGAGCAGTCTGAGAGCTCGGGGAACTCCTGGTGAGAAGTCTGAGAGCTCGGGGAACCCCTGGTGAGCAGTCTGAGAGCTCGGGGAACTCCTGGTGAGCAGTCTGAGAGCTCGGGGAACCCCTGGTGAGCAGTCTGAGAGCTCGGGGAACCCCTGGTGAGAAGTCTGAGAGCTCTGGGAGTCTCTGGTGAGAAGTCTGAGAGCTCTGGGAACTTCTGGTGAGAAGTCTGAGAGCTCGAGGAACCTCTGGTTACAAGTCTGAGAGCTAGGGGAACCCCTGGTGACAAGTCTGAGAGCTCGGGGAACCCTTGGTGACAAGTCTGAGAGCTCGGGGAACCCCTGCTGAGATGTCTGAGAGATCGGGGAACCCCTGGTGACAAGTCTGAGAGCTTGGGGAACCCCTGTTGAGATGTCTGAGAGATTGGGGGAACCCCTGGTGAAAAGTCTGAGAGCTCGGAGAGCCCCTGGTGAGAAGTCTGAGAGCTCTGGGAGTCTCTGGTGAGAAGTCAGAGCTCTGGGAGTCTCTGGTGAGAAGTCTGAGAGCTCTGGGAGTCTCTGGTGAGAAGTCTGAGAGCTCTGGGAGTCTCTGGTGAGAAGTCTGAGAGCTCGGGGAACCCCTGGTGAGAAGTCTGAGAGCTCGGGGAACCCCTGTTGAGATGTCTGAGAGATCGGGGGAACCCCTGGTGAAAAGTCTGAAAGCTCAGGGAACCCCTGTTTAGATGTCTGAGAGATCGGGGGAACCCCTGGTGAAAAGTCTGAGAGCTCGGGGAACCTCTGGTCAGAAGTCTGAGAGCTCTGGGAACTTCTGGTGAGAAGTCTGAGAGCTCGGGGAACCCCTGGTGACAAGTCTGGGAGCTCGGGGAACCCCTGTTGAGATGTCTGAGAGATCGGGGGAACCCCTGGTGACCAGTCTGAGAGCTCGGGGAACCTCTGGTGACAAGTCTGAGAGCTCGGGGGAACCTCTGGTGAAAAGTCTGAGAGCTCAGGGAACCCCTGTTTAGATGTCTGAGAGCTCGGGGGAACCTCTGGTGAAAAGTCTGAGAGCTCGAGGAACCCCTGGTGACAAGTCTGAGAGCTTTGGAACCCCTGTTGAGATGTCTGATAGATCGGGGGAACCCCTGGTGAAAAGTTTGAGAGCTTGGGGAACCTCTGGTGAGAAGTCTGAGAGCTCGGGGAACCCCTGTTGAGATGTCTGAGAGATTGGGGGAACCCCTGGTGAAAAGTCTGAGAGCTCGGGGAACCCCTGTTGAGAAGTCTGAGAGCTTGGGGAGCCTCTAGTGAAAAGTCTGAGAGCTTGTGGAACCCCTGGTGAAAGATCTGGGAGCTCGGGGAACCCCTGGTGAGCAGTCTGAGACCTTGGGGAGCCCCTGGTGAGAAGTCTGAGAGCTTGGGGAGCCTCTAGTGCAAAGTCTGAAAGCTCAGGGAACCCCTGTTTAGATGTCTGAGAGATCGGGGGAACCCCTGGTGAAAAGTCTGAGAGCTCGGGGAGCCTCTAGTGAGAAGTCTGAGAGCTCGGGGAACCCCTGGTTACAAGTCTGAGAGTTTGGGGAACCCCTGGTGACAAGTCTGGGAGCTCGGAGAACCCCTGGTGACAAGTCTGAGAGCTCAGGGAACCCCTGGTGACAAGTCTGAGAGCTCGGGGAACCCCTGGTGACAAGTCTGAGAGCTTTGGAACCCCTGTTGAGATGTCTGATAGATCGGGGGAACCCCTGGTGAAAAGTCTGAGAGCTCGGGGAGCCTCTAATGAGGAGTCTGAGAGCTCGGGGAGTCTCTTGCGAGAAATCTGAGAGCTCTGGGAGTCTCTGGTGAGAAGTCTGAGAGCTCTGGGAACTTCTGGTGAGAAGTCTGAGAGCTCGGGGAACCCCTGGTTACAAGTCTGAGAGTTTGGGGAACCCCTGGTGACAAGTCTGGGAGCTCGGGGAACCCCTGGTGAGAAGTCTGAGAGCTTGGGGAGCCTCTAGTGCAAAGTCTGAGAGCTCTGGGAACTCCTGGTGAAAAGTCTGGGAGCTCGCGGAACCGCTGGTGAGCAGTCTGAGAGTTCTGGGAGTCTCTGGTGAGAAGTCTGAGAGCTCTGGGAACCCCTGTTGAGATGTCTGAGAGATCGGGGGAACCCCTGGTGAAAAGTATGAGAGCTCAGGGAACCCCTGTTGAGTTGTCTGAGAGCTCGGGGAACCCCCGGGTGAGGCATCTGAGAGCTCGGGGAGCCCCTGGTGAGCAGTCTGAGAGCTCGGGGAACCCCTGAAACAATTTTCATATCTACAGATTACGGAACATCGGTGTGATCAGCGCGCTGCAGATATAACAAGAAATATTCTTAGACAAGCAATAGAATGAATAATAAAACATACCTCCCTGTGACACTTCTTCCTTTTTTAGCATAGATGATCAATTCTGGGACAAACCTAAGATAAGCAGGGGGGAGGGGTCAGCAGTGCAGAGCACAGGGGATCCAGGGAACAGTAAAGGGGGGGGCGAGCACAGCACAGGGGGCAAGGAGAGAAAAGTATAGTATGGGGGGGGGGGGGCAGGTGAGAAAAGAAACGTACAGGGAGGATTATAGTCCTGGGGGGGGGGGGTGGCCAGGAGAGAAAAGTATACTACGGGGGGGGGGGGGCAGGAGAGTATAGTACAGTACGGGGGGGAGGGACAGGAGAGAAAAACATAGTACACGGGGGCCCAGCAGAGAAAAGTATATGCAGGGGAGAAAAGTATAGTACGGGGGTCCAGGAGAGGAAAGTATAGTATGGGGGGGCCAGGAGAGAAAAGTATATGCAGGGGAGGCAGGGGAGAAAAGTATAGTACGGGGGGGGGGCAGAAGGGAAAAGTATAGTACGGGGGGCCAGGAGAGAAAAGTATAGTATGGGGGGGCCAGAAGGGAAAATATAGTACGGGGGGGCAGCAGAGAAAAGTATATGCAGGGGAGGCAGGGGAGAAAAGTATAGTATGGGGAGGCTAGGAGGGAAAAGTATAGTACGGGGGGCCAGGAGGGAATAGAATAGTGGGGGGGGGGGGGGCAGGAGAGAAAAATATATGCAGGGGAGGCAGGAAAGAAAAGTATAGTATGGGGAGCCAGGAGAGAAAAGTATAGTATGGGGGGCAGGAGAGAAAAGTATAGTATGGGGGGCAGGAGAGAAAAGTATAGTACGGGGAGCCAGGAGAGAAAAGTATAGTATGGGGAGCCAGGAGAGAAAAGTATAGTATGGGGGGCAGGAGAGAAAAGTATAGTATGGGGGGCCAGGAGAAAAAAGTATAGTATGGGGAGCCAGGAGAGAAAAGTATAGTATGGGGGGCAGGAGAGAAAAGTATAGTAGTATGGGGGGGGGGCACTAGGTGGGAAAAATATAGCACGGGGGGGGGCAAGGAGAGAAAAGTATAGTATGGGGGGCAGGAGAGAAAAGTATAGTACGGGGAGCCAGGAGAGAAAATATAGTAGTATGGGGGGGGGGCACTAGGTGGGAAAAATATAGCACGGGGGAGGGGCAAGGAGAGAAAAGTATAGTATGGGGGGCAGGAGAGAAAAGTATAGTACGGGGAGCCAGGAGAGAAAATATAGTAGTATGGGGGGGGGCACTAGGTGGGAAAAATATAGCACGGGGGGGGCAAGGAGAGAAAAGTATAGTATGGGGTGGGGGGGCAGGAGAGAAATTATAGTCCTGGGGGGTTGGCCAGGAGAGAAATGTACAATACGGGTATGGGGGGGGGGGGGCAGGAGAGAAAAGTACAATACGGGTACGGGGGGGCAGGAGAGGAAAGTAAAGTACGGGGGGAAGGGGGGGCAGGAGAGAAAAGTATAGTACGGGGGGGCAGGTGAGGAAAGTATAGACCTGGGGGGTCGGCCAGGAGAGAAAAGTACAATACGGGGGGGGGGCAGGAGAGGAAAGTATAGTACGGGGGGGGGCAGGATAGGAAAGTATAGTACGGGGGGGCAGGAGAGGAAAGTATAGTACGGGGGGCAGGAGAGGAAAGTATAGTATGGGGGGGGGGGCAGGAGAGGAAAGTATAGTATGGGGGGGGGGGCAGGAGAGGAAAGTATAGTACGGGGGGGGGCAGGAGAGGAAAGTATAGTACGGGGGGGGGGGGGCAGGAGAGGAAAGTATAGTACGGGGGGGGCAGGAGAGGAAAGTATAGTACGGGGGGGGCAGGAGAGGAAAGTATAGCACGGGGGGGGCAGGAGAGAAAAGTATAATGGGGTGGGGGGGGGGGACAGGAGGAAACTGGAGGGTACAATGCTGCCATCTGTAGTGGTTTACCGTGAACCTCATGCAGAGCGGCTCAGGGAAGCTGCTGGATCTCCATCATTTCTCACACGCAGATTTTACTCCTCCCGACTGATGTCAGTTTTCCTCTCCACCATAGAGATGTTGGGGGATGGAATGTGCCGTTCATCTGATAATAAAATGAATAACGATGATAAAAATGTATTAAAAATGACATTAATATAATAACGCTGATAATGATTTATTTATTGATGCTAATAATAACGATAAAATTATTTCTTTAATAATGACGCTAATAATATAATTAATAATGATGATAATAATATAAATAATGATTACAAATTAAACATTAATAATTATAATAATACAATACTGATATAAAAATATTCTAAAATATTATTATTTCTGTAATGATGATTATTGTTTTATTAAGAACTAAAATATAATATATTAAAAAATATATATTTATAAAAAAAAATTAATTAAAAATCCTCATTTTAAAAATAAGATTAATAATTAACCACTTACCGTAAAACGACGTAGTCCTACATCGGCGGCAATAAGTGGTTGTACCGGGGTGATTCCTGCAGCTAGAGGCGTCATCCCGGTACTATTTTTTTAGAGCCGGCGGTCGGCATTTAGGCGGTAATGACCGATGCGGTGATCATTACCCCAGCGAGAGGGATGGGAAGGCCCCCCGAGCAACCAGCCGGTGCGTCCGCTGGTTGGGAGTCCCGATCAAAGCTGGATTCGGCTTCGATCAGGTCTCCGATGATGTAACCCGGAGGCGGCGTCCATGATGTCACATCCGGGTTACTCGGCTGCTAAAGGCACCAAATTTAAAAAGTGGATGTATTTAAAAATGCTGTTTTTGGCATTTTTAATCCATGGAAGTGCAGTGGAGGGGTTTGGTGTCTTTTAGACCCCCGATCCCTCCATAAAGAGTACCTGTCACTGCTATTACTGTCACATTCCCCCCGATCCCTCCATAAACATTACCTGTCACTCCTATTACTGTCACATTCCTCCCTGATCCCTCCATAAAGAGTACCTGTCACTCCTATTACTGTCACATTCCCCCTGATCCCTCCATAAAGAGTACCTGTCACTGCCTATTACTGTCACATTCCTCCCGATCCCTCCATAAAGAGTACCTGTCACTGCTATTACTGTCACATTCCCCCCGATCCCTCCATAAACAGTACCTGTCACTCCTATTACTGTCACATTCCCCCCGATCCCTCCATAAAGAGTACCTGTCACTGCCTATTACTGTCACATTCCTCCCGATCCCTCCATAAAGAGTACCTGTCACTGCCTATTACTGTCACATTCCTCCCGATCCCTCTATAAAGAGTACCTGTCACTCCTATTACTGTCACATTCCCCCCGATCCCTCCATAAAGAGTACCTGTCACTGCCTATTACTGTCACATTCCCCCGGATCCCTCCATAAAGAGTACCTGTCACTGCCTATTACTGTCACATTCCTCCCGATCCCTCCATAAAGAGTACCTGTCACTGCCTATTACTGTCACATTCCTCCCGATCCCTCTATAAAGAGTACCTGTCACTCCTATTACTGTCACATTCCCCCCGATCCCTCCATAAAGAGTACCTGTCACTGCTATTACTGTCACATTCCCCCCGATCCCTCCATAAACAGTACCTGTCACTCCTATTACTGTCACATTCCCCCCGATCCCTCCATAAAGAGTACCTGTCACTGCCTATTACTGTCACATTCCTCCCGATCCCTCCATAAAGAGTACCTGTCACTGCCTATTACTGTCACATTCCTCCCGATCCCTCTATAAAGAGTACCTGTCACTCCTATTACTGTCACATTCCCCCCGATCCCTCCATAAAGAGTACCTGTCACTGCCTATTACTGTCACATTCCCCCGGATCCCTCCATAAAGAGTACCTGTCACTGCCTATTACTGTCACATTCCTCCCGATCCCTCCATAAAGAGTACCTGTCACTGCCTATTACTGTCACATTCCCCCCCAATCCCTCCATAAAGAGTACCTGTCACTGCTATTACTGTCACATTCCCCCCGATCCCTCCATAAAGAGTACCTGTCACTGCCTATTACTGTCACATTCCCCCCGATCCCTCCATAAAGAGTACCTGTCACTGCTATTACTGTCACATTCCTCCCGATCCCTCCATAAAGAGTACCTGTCACTCCTATTACTGTCACATTCCCCCCCGACCCCCCGATCCCTCCATAAAGAGTACCTGTCACTGCCTATTACTGTCACAAGGGATGTTTACATTGCTTATCACAGCAGTAAAAGTGATAAGATTTTTTATTTTTTTTTTTAAAAACATGTGCTAGAATTAAAAAATAAATAAATAGGAAAACATTTTTTTTAAAGCGCCCCCCCCCTCCCCCTCGTCACCGCAAGCTCGCGCACGAAAGAAGACGTACACGGAAACCTGCAAAGGAAATCGCCGTTCAAACCACACATGTGAGGTATCGCCGCGATTGCCAGAGTGTAAGCAATAATTAAAAAAAAAGAGCTACTCTAACTCTAAACTGGTAACCATTAAAAATTTTAAAGCTTCGCCTATGGAGATTTTTATTGACCGTAGTTTGTCGCCATTCCTTAGGTGTGCGTAATTTTAAACCGTAACATATTGGGTATCTATTTACCCGGCATGACGTCATCTTTCACAATGTAAAAAAAAAAAAAAGAAAAAAAAATTCCTAACTTTACTGTTTAGTTTTTTTTTTTTATTTACAAAAGATAGTTTTTTTTTTAAATGCAGTGAAATGTAATTTTTCAAAAAAAAAAAATGGCGTTTGGAAGACCGCTGCGCAAATACTGCATGATAAAAAATATTGCAATGACAATTGCCATTTTATTCTTCAGAGTCTTTGCTAAAAAAAAATATATATATAAAATGTTTGGGGGTTCTAAGTAGTTTTCTAGCAAAAAATACTGATTTTAACTTGTAAACAACGCGTCATAAATGGGCTCGGTCCTTGAGTGGTTAAAATAAACATTTATAATAATAATCATAAAAAAAATACAATAATGACAATAATCGCCAGAGTGTGAGCAATAATTAAAAAAAAAAACTGGTAACCATTAAAAGTTTTAAAGCGTCGCATATGGAGATTTTTATTGACCGTTGTTTGTCGCCATTCCTCAGGTGTGCGCAATTTTAAACGTAACATATTGGGTATCTATTTACCCAGCGTGACATCATCTTTCACAATGTAAACAAAAAAAATGTCCTAACTTTCCTGTTTAGTTTTTTTTTAAATGCAGTGAAATTTAATTTTTCCAAAAAAATGGCGTTTGGAAGACCGCTGCGCAATTACCGCATGATAAAAAATATTGCAATGACCGCCATTTTGTTCTTCAGAGTCTTTGCTAAAAAAAATATATATATATATATAATGTTTGGGGGTTCTAAGTAGTTTTCTAGCAAAAAATACTGATTTTAACTTGTAAACAACGCGTCAGAAATGGGCTCGGTCCTTAAGGCTCCGTTCACATGTCAGCGTATGGATCACGGGCAGAACCGCCGCGGTTCCGCCCGCGATCCGGAGATTATTGCAAATCGCGGGACGCCTGTGCGTTGCCCGTTGATTTGCAATAGCCCTCCAAACGCTGAGTGATGTTGCCGCGATTTCCGCCTGCCGAATCGCGGCAACATCGCACAAAAAAAAAAATCGCGGGACGCATTACGCCCAAAAAAGTACAAGAGCTTCTTTGGAGCGTATTGCGTCCCGCGATTGTTTTTGCGCGATGTTGCCGCGATTCGGCAGGCGGAAATCGCGGCAACATCGCTCAGCGTTTGGAGGGCTATTGCAAATCAACGGGCAACGCACAGGCGTCCCGCGATTTGCAATAATCTCCGGATCGCGGGACGGAACCGCGGCGGTTCTGCCCGCGATCCATACGCTGACATGTGAACGGAGCCTAAGTGGTTAAAATAAACATTTATAATAATAATCATAAAAAAAAAATACAATAATGACAATAATAATTAGAAGTATAAATAAGAAACAATATTGTCACCATATTAGTTCTGATTGGATAATAATGAGCGCCTCCCCCTGTCTCAGAACGTCACTTCCGGTACATTTTCTGATGGGTGGCGGTGATGACACCTATAAAATCAATAAAATCGGCGCTCAATCAATCCCAATAAAATAAAAGGCAACTAATGTTATACATATAAATACCAGGAAATAAATAAGTAGTGATAAATAAATATATATAAATATATCATTAAATATATCATATCATATAATATATAAATATATATAGATCATAAATATATCATTAAATATATATATATAAATATATATAAAAATATATCAAATAAATATATAGTGATGTGGTAAGGTGGTGCAAAAAGTGCATAAAATGCACAAACATGTGTGAAAATGAACCACAATAGCAGCAAAGAAATAAATAATTCAATGATAATGAACCAAAGTCACTATAAAGAAAAAAGTGACAGTGAACTAAAGTGCCAAGTGATAGTAAAATGATCCCACCAATGGTCTGATCAGAGAGAAATGATAAGAAAACAGATAAATATCTGTGCAGAAAAGAACAGTGGCTAGAGACAAAAAATCTGCCACCTGCCACCAGGGGGCGCAGCTTCCCCGACTTCCCCATCATCACAGGGACCTGCTATATACACACACCCTCCTCTCACATCACTTCCGCCCAGCCGGAGCTCTATAATCACTACCGGAAGGACTCTATAGTGATCGCACAGTAAAGGATGTGCTGGCCTCTAGTGGCACCGGAGATAAGTGCAGTCAATGAAATGTCAACAGAAGAAATACAGAGGAGACTTCTACTGACCGAATACAGAGAAACATTTCTTTATACTTCTATTGATATTGTCATAATTATCATTGTTATTAATTGTATTAATATTTACAATAATTAATATTGTAAATACTATTACAATTAGTATTACATCGAAATAAATAAATAATAAAACATATTATTATATTTTATTAATATTATACTGATATAAAATATAATATCATGTATGAATAACAATCAGGAAAATATATAAAATAATATGTAATAATAAAATTAATAATTATAAAATATGATCTGCTATTATATATATATATATATATATATATATATATATATTATTATATATTCTGTCTGATGCGGCCATTTAATTTTCTCGGTCTGTAAAGGGTTTTTATTGCCCCCATGACTCCATTCTGCTCCTAAACTCTCCTATAATATATATTACACCCAATAGGAAACATTCCACTTTGGTGAACATATACGCAGTATTCCATGTTATATAATACCATCCTTTCCACATCTGCTCCCAAACAGCCAGTCAGAACACAGATCAGCCAATCAGATTGAAGCAGCTGCCGGACAAACCAATGAGAGGCTGCGGGCTGTTTACATGCACAGGCTCCATGATTTTGTCAGTTGTGGTCACATGACCTGTCTGCAGCCTATAAATAGAGGAGCACAGGGAGAATTTGGCAGTTGGCTCTTGGACTGCACAGAAGAAGCATCTCTCTTGCAGAGCTCCTGAGTGATTGAATTGTATTTCATCACATTATTTCCAGTAATTGGAATTCAGAGTCAATTTATTGATTGGTATTATTTGTCAGATACTAATCTTTCATTAATAGTAATTGGCATTTCCTGTCAGTTATTCTTTTCAAACGAAAATGACGAGTAAAATCCTTACCGTCATTCTTATGCTGTTTCTCCCTTGGGGAGTAGACAGAAATACCATCATACAATCCCCAGAGGTCCACATGGAGGAGGGGATTGTGGAAACAGCACAGCAGCCAGCGGAGATTCCGCTGATTTTTAGAATTTTGTACCCGTGGGCTGTACCCAGAAATGTCATCAGAGAGTCCCCAGAGACTCGCATGGAGGAGCCCAGAATTGTCATCGGAGGGTCCCCAGAGACCCGCATGGAAGAGGAGGAAGAAGTTGTGGAAACAACACAGCAGCCAGTGGAGATTCCGCTGATTTTTAGAATTTTGTACCAATGGGCTGTACCCAGAGATGTCATCGGAGGGTCCCCAGAAACCCGCATGGAGGAACCCAGAAATGTCAGAGGGTCCCCAGAGACTTGCATGGAGGAGCCCAGAAATGTCATCGGAGGGTCCCCAGAGACCCATATGGAAGAGGAGGAAGAAGTTGTGGAAACAACACAGCAGCCAGTGGAGATTCCGCTGATTTTTAGAATTTTGTACCCATGGGCTGTACCCAGAAATGTCATCGGAGGGTCCCCAGAGACCCACATGGAGGAGGAGGATGGGAACATGAAGAGGACGGAGCAGCCAGTGGAGGAAACAGTAATAGGAATTGAAAATGACCCTCCAGAATCCATCAGCTGGTTTTCATTCCTGACCTGCCCTCCATTCTGGTTTAGATGGGCAGTCATGATAAGTTTTCTCATTCTGCAGTACATCCTGCACCAAAATTACCTGGCCATAATGTTGGAACTCTATTTGATGTTCCTGGAGCTGGGTGCATTCCTTTATCTACTTATCAATATATGGAACAGCGGGGGGGCAACCTTTGAGAACATAATCCTACCCCTGCCTATAGATGCTGGTGATTGGTACCTATGGCTGGTTGCTGGACTCTGGTCAGTCTGGTCCAAGGGGTGGGTGGTCTTAGAGAACACAGTCCCACCCCTGCTTATAAATATTTTTACTGAGCACCGGTCAGAATGCTTTCTGGGGCTTATTACCATGCTGCTGGTACTGCTCCTAATATATTTCAAGCCATTCTACCGACTGTTCCAACCAACAAGTAGCAACATTACCCCATCACCGAGTGACGTCATTCTACCAGCAATTGAGGACACTATTCCACTAACATGTGACATTGTTCTACCAGCAAGTGAAGACACCATCCCAATAACATGTGATGTCATTATACCAGCAATTGATGACACCATTCCAACAACATGTGATGTAATTCTACCAGCAAGTGATGACACCATCCCACCAACAAATGAAAGTGCGGATATCACCATGGAGGAGACTGACATTCCCATTCCCAGAGTCGCACCTCCTATTGATCACATCCGTGCTCACCTACGGGATTTACGCCGGCCAGTGAGGAAGCGCAGGCCAACCAAGGTGTTCAAGGATGGCAACATATTCCCAACGAGCGATGACATCCTTCCACCAAGTGAAAATGTGGACAGCACTATGGAAGAGACTAACGTTTCCGTTTCTAGAGTCGCACCTCCTCAGAATTACCTTCCGTCTGAAAAGACGATACCGAATGTCTCTTCCAGCGTCATTCCTTCAACACCTGATAACAGCATTCAATCGATGGATAACACTAGGCCATGGAGTGATGAGATCCTCCCAACCAAATATATGACCCCATCAATGAATTCCTGCATTAGGCCACGAAACAGTGCATTTACTGTCCATCCCAACGTCCCACGGCGTAGTAGAAATGCGGACAGAGCTATGGACAAGACTGACATTCCCAGCGTCACACCTCCTAGGGATCACAGCAACATCATCCCACAGAAAGATATCTTCTCCTTACCGAGTTTCCTTATGTCACCAGTGAATGATGACATCAATGCACAATTGAATTCTGCAATTGGTCAACAAAGGGCAACACTGGCAGTTGATCCCAGCGCCGAAAGTCGTAGTAATCAAACCCGTCTTCACCTACGGGAATTATTCAGGCTAGTGAAGAACCGCAAGAAGACCAAGGAGGAATAACAGGAGTCTTAAACCCGAATCATACTTTTCATAGCGCTCCAGCACTATGGTGTCCCGGTGCCACTGCCAGCTTAGGCTAAGTGGATTCCAGTTACCAATCTACAGCCAATTTAATTGGCTGGGCCAAGGTAACATCAGTTTAGCCTAGATTGATTGTGGGCACAATGTGTTCCAGGGACACGGCCTGACCACGATCTCAGCAAAGAGCTGCAGCTGCAGCTATTTAACCATGTGATCAGCTGTGTCCAATCACAGCCGATCATGTAAACAAGGAAGTGCCGTTTATCAGTTTTTCCTCTCTCACACTAACAGAGTGTGAGGTGAGGAGAGCAGATAAGCAGCATCTCTTCACAGGGAAGACTTGTAAAGGTAATCAGGGCACTGATCATCAATGCCCTGATTTCCATGCAGCCCAAACAGTGACCATCAGTGATGCCACTCTGTGCCCATCAGTGACACCAGTCTGTGGCCATCAGTTCCACCTATCATTGCCCATAAGTGCCACCTATTAGTGCCTATAAGTTATGGCAATCAGTGCTTCTTTTCAGTGCCGCCCATCAGTGTCATCTATCAGTGCCACCTTTTATTGCCATAAGCCTTGAAGACCCAATCCCTCTAACCTGCAGACAGGTCCTCTTAAAAATCCTGAAGGGATAATCCTACTTTCCAAAGTTGGGGGTGTCTGTTGACCTTTATGGACACATGATCAGCAAGTTTCTCAGATGCTCAGGTAAGAGACGTGATGCTCAGGGGCAACAATCGGAAGTTACACTCTCTGCCCCCACCCCGCTTTGTGTTGGCAGGTTAGACAACACAAAGCGGGGTGGGGGGTTGGGGCAGAGAGCGGAACTTCAGCTTGTAGCCTCTGGACACCACATCTCTCACCTGAGCATACGAGAAACTTGCTGACTAGGTGTCCACAAAGATCAGCAGACCTTTGGAAAGTGGGGACGTCCCTTCAGGATGTTTTATAGGACTTGTCTGCAGGCTTGGGAGATTAGGTAACCAAGGCTTGTGACTAAACTGGGCCCCTGGCCCAGGTCTGGCCTTGTAGGTTGAAGCCTTGAAGAAAATAAAGGAATTATTCTTGTCTTCACAGGTGTTAGGAGTCTTCCCAGCTTAAGGCCTAGACTTGTTCTGCTGGGGCCTATGATTTCTCTTTCCACCTGTGACATCTTTTATGAAGTTGTCTAAAAGAAGTACCAACGAGACGTTCACCATCAAAATGGCACCATTCTGAATAGTACCCCAAACGCAGAGTGATAGTGACGCAACAATACGCCAGTAACATCCTTTATGAAGCTGTCCTATAGTTGGGTTAGAGGCACCAAAGAGATGTTCACAATCAGAAAAATAAATTAACAGCAAAGATTTTTTACATCATTGCTTCACAGCAATTCATACAATGTTCTCTGTATATTGGGGGTCACCCCCATCATATCTGTATATAGAATATTCTCTCATCCATCCCTAACCACAGGAGTTGTCCAAGGGTTGGATTGGGTTGGGGGAATGGAAGAGACCTTCACCATCAGAAGACATGAGCAGGAAGCGTTTTTCACATTGCTGCTTCACAGACCAACATTTCAGACAAAGAAACCTCCTCATGTTCACAGACAGGACACTCCTGCAGGAAATAAGATGGACAACATCAAGGAACCCGGCCACGTAATAATGAAGAGCTGAAGGCATCATCTCCAAGCTCTATTGGACATCACTGATTTACCCTGCTCAGCGGGGGCGGCCTTATATAACAGAGGCCGCATACGGGCAGCACAGAGGCTTAGTGTTTAGCCTTGCAGTACTGGGGTCCTTGGTTCAAATCCAGAACAGGACATTATCTGCATGGAGTTTGCATGTTCTCCCTGTGCTTGCGTGGGTTTCCTCCGGGTACTCCGGTTTCCTCCCACACTCCAAAGACATGCTACCTTGCGTTGATGGTGCAGTGGTAAGCATAGCTGCTTTTCAAGCAGCTGACAGCTGAGCCGGGTTCGATTCCCGGCCAACGCAATCACCATGATATCTGCCTCACTTTCTAAGTGCATTGAGTTCCCCAGGGGGAAAGCGCTATACACATTAGGTGTTGAGTATATATCAAAGGTGGAATAAAATTTAAACCAAATAAAATTGAAACTAAAACGAATGAAGTAAATGTGTCGTACGTTTGTATAGGTTTTAGTAAACATTATTGAATAACAGATTTCTTGCAGGTGGGCGAGATTGTTTTGTGTTCTCCTTTTCAGCCAGTAGGTGGAGCACTCGGCTCCTTTTCAGGCATTTTCTAAGCTTTCCTTTACAGCTTGGCTGAAGAAATGTACTATATAGCTCAATAGATCATGGGTGTCCAACCTTTTGGCTTCTCGGGGGCCACATTGAGTGTAGAGAAATTTTCTCGGGCCGCATATAAAATATATACTATAGTTAAGGTATATAAGTAATAAAATGCTGCCGCACCCCTCGCACTAATTTAACACAACTAGAGGATGATCAAATGAAATGGAATCAGTATACAGAGGTTTACTTCTTCTGAGAGATATTAAAGGAACACCCTAACCACCATGACCACTTCAGTGATTTGAAGTGGTCATGGCGGTAGGAGTCAGAAACACTGCACATGCTCACCTCCCCCTCCCTCCCCTCCGAGGCAGCCTCTGCCTACCATTAGTTGGAAGCCGCTGTGGCCGTGCCCCCAACCTGACTTCCTTCCTCCCCAGCAAAAACAACATTGTCAGGGGGCAGTGGGCCGCATTGCCTGGGCCTCAGGTTGGACATGCCTGCAATAGATTAAAGGTAGAAATTTTGAATGAGTCCATCCCCTCCCTGCCGGTTCAATTCAGGTAGCTCCATCCGGCTGTTACTGATCCTATTAACCCTTTCATGCCGGAGGGCAAAACAAATGTTAATGCCTAAGCACAATTTTGCAACTTTGACAAGTGTTAGTAAAACTGTACATATCACCACAATTACTTTGTGTATCCAGGTGGTATATACCGCATTTTGTTCAGGACAAATTGGGCTTTTATTTTCATGGTAGATGGTAATGGATATCTCCTGATTTTATTCTTATTTTCAAAGGAGAGCTGAACCAAAATAGTAAAAGTGTTTTTTTAAACTTAGCTATATATGTCTTGTTACTACCATGACCTACCACCAAATAACAACTCAAAATAAATTCTCCTGCTGCTGCCGATCGCAGTGATACCACACATGTATGATAGGTGATGTTTGTTACCTGTAGTGCAGCCCAGAAACAATAATGCGCATTTTGCATTTCATTTGTCCTACCTAAAACTCACCGATACTGATAATAATTACAAAAAGAAAGTGTACCATGGTAGTGATTGGTGGGTATGGGGAAAGGTGGGTGTTCCTTTAAGTGATACTAAACTTTCTTTATGGAATAAAATAAATACCATATGTGTAAATAGAAGTAGAATGTACCTTTGTTTCATCTCTCAAATGTAAACTTTTTCCTGCTGTTCTCAGACTTCCTGTTCCCAGGTGGCTGGAGCTGGAGCTACTACTGACAGCTCAGTGCCAGATACCACAGCCTACCTTCAGAGGTCTAGGGGAGTCCATGGCTTGACAGGTCGGGGCTGTGTTGGCGGCAAAAAGGGGAACCTACTCAATATTAGGTGGGTGGCCATAAAGTTATGGCTAAATGGGGGAAAAAGGGTGATGGCGCTGCCTAGAAATGTAGGTAGTGGTATGTAAAATGGGAGTATCACAAATAAATAAAAAGCAATGCAATGCAAACAGTCTGGTAATGAATAGTGATGTCGCGAACCTAAAATTCGCGGTTCGCGAACGGCGAACGCGAACATCGGCAAATGTTCGCGAACCGGCGAACCGGGCGAACCGCCATAGACTTCAATAGGCAGGCGAATTTTAAAACACACAGGGACTCTTTCTGGCCACAATAGTGATGGAAAAGTTGTTTCAAGGGGACTAACACCTGGACTGTGGCATGCCGGAGAGGGATCACGCAAAAAAAAGTTCTTAAAAATTATAATTTTTTGATAGAGAGCCAATTATTGGAAAAATTAAAAAAAAATAAAAAATTTCTTTGGATTTAGCATCTGGGGGGTCTAAAAAGTGTACCTGTGAAGTTTCAGCTCTGTAGCATGTCCAGAACCCCTAAAAAACAGCATTTTTCTTATATTTTCAGGAATATGGCTTCTCTGCGGCTGGCTTTTTCTCTTGCAGGCATTTAGCGGGCATTTTTTTAGGCAGGCATGTCATTTTTTGTATTTAGTGTCTGGGGGGGTCTAAAAAGTGTACCTGTCAAGTTTCAGCTCTGTAGCATGTCCAGAACCCCTAAAAAACAGCATTTTTCTTATATTTTCAGGAATACGGCTTCTCTGCGGCTGGCTTTTTCTCTTGCAGGCATTTATCGGGCATTTTTTTAGGCAGGCATGTCATTTTTTGTATTTAGTGTCTGGGGGGTCTAAAAAGTGTACCTGTCAAGTTTCAGCTCTGTAGCATGTCCAGAACCCCTAAAAAACAGCATTTTTCTTATATTTTCAGGAATACGGCTTCTCTGCGGCTGGCTTTTTCTCTTGCAGGCATTTATCGGGCATTTTTTTAGGCAGGCATGTCATTTTTTGTATTTAGTGTCTGGGGGGTCACAAAAGTGTACCTGTCAAGTTTCAGCTCTGTAGCATGTCCAGAACCCCTAAAAAACAGCATTTTTCTTATATTTTCAGGAATACGGCTTCTCTGCGGCTGGCTTTTTCTCTTGCAGGCATTTATCGGGCATTTTTTTAGGCAGGCATGTCATTTTTTGTATTTAGTGTCTGGGGGGTCTAAAAAGTGTACCTGTCAAGTTTCAGCTCTGTAGCATGTCCAGAACCCCTAAAAAACAGCATTTTTCTTATATTTTCAGGAATACGGCTTCTCTGCGGCTGGCTTTTTCTCTTGCAGGCATTTATCGGGCATTTTTTTAGGCAGGCATGTCATTTTTTGTATTTAGTGTCTGGGGGGTCACAAAAGTGTACCTGTCAAGTTTCAGCTTTGTAGCATGTCCAGAACCCCTAAAAAACAGCATTTTTCTTATATTTTCAGGAATACGGCTTCTCTGCGGCTGTCTTTTTCTCTTGCAGGCATTTATCGGGCATTTTTTTAGGCAGGCATGTCATTTTTTGTATTTAGTGTCTGGGGGGTCACAAAAGTGTACCTGTCAAGTTTCAGATCTGTAGCATGTCCAGAACCCCTAAAAAACAGCATTTTTCTTATATTTTCAGGAATACGGCTTCTCTGCGGCTGTCTTTTTCTCTTGCAGGCATTTATCGGGCATTTTTTTAGGCAGGCATGTCATTTTTTGTATTTAGTGTCTGGGGGGTCACAAAAGTGTACCTGTCAAGTTTCAGATCTGTAGCATGTCCAGAACCCCTAAAAAACAGCATTTTTCTTATATTTTCAGGAATACGGCTTCTCTGCGGCTGTCTTTTTCTCTTGCAGGCATTTATCGGGCATTTTTTTAGGCAGGCATGTCATTTTTTGTATTTAGTGTCTGGGGGGTCTAAAAAGTGTACCTGTCAAGTTTCAGCTCTGTAGTATGTCCACAACCCAAAAAAAACAGCATTTTTCTTATGATTTTTAGTAGAAAACTAATGCAGTGTCTTTCCAGCTGTCTTTTTTTCTTTCTGGCAAGCTGAAATATGATATGCCAAGGCAAACATGCCTATCAGTTGAGCTATGACACAGACAACACTGCACACATGGGGAAATATGTAAAACAAAAAACAGGAAAAGGAAATTAGGTGACGGTAACAAAACATGATATTGTGATTGGCCAAATAAAAAGTCACCTCGCGATGAGGTCGCGCCAAAGTCGCGCTAAGTCGCGCCAAAGTCGCACTGGAAGCGACGCTACTTTAGTGGTAGCGGCAGTGTAAACCAGCACTAAAACATCCAGTGTGTGAATACGATCAGGTATGATGTTTTATCGGTCAAGTAGTGTAAGGGTTACGCCCGTTGCCCGCTTCACAGTGACAGACCAAACTCTGACAGACCAAACTCCCCGTTTAACAGTCAGTCAGTCCATTTGCACAACCGCAAACTCCCAATTTGCACAAGGTTGGATACCAAGCTAGCCATGTCCCGTTCCTTGTCCTCACTGACATCATTGAAGGTCTCTTCCTCCACCCAGCCACATACAACACCAAGGGTCCCCGAAAGGTGAGAACAAGCCCCCTGGGACGCCTGCTGTGGCTGGTATTCCACCTCCTCAAAGCCACCTTCCTCCTCTGACTTCTCTTCTTCAGACTCCTCTCTCTGCGTTGCCACAGGTCCAGCAATTGACAACGACAAGGCTGCTTCTGGTGGTGATGAGGACCACAACTCTTCCTCTTCATGCTCATCTACAGCCTGATCCAGTACTCTTCGCAGGGCACGCTCCAGAAAAAACGCATATGGGATGAGGTCGATGATGTTGCCTTGGGTTCGACTGACCACCAGGGTTGTCATCTCCGCAAAAGGACGCATGAGCCTACAGCCATTGTTCATGAGCATTCAGTAACGCGGCCAAAAAATACCCAGCTCCGCAGAAAGAATGAAAGAAAATGAATGTTTTTTTTAATGAAAAATTATCCTGCGGATCGCTTTTGGTCTGTACACAATGAAGCAACGACCTTATCATCTGGGGTGTGCCAACACAATCCTAGAGGTGATCGCTTCATTGTGATACGCAAGCCCCTTCACCACGACAAGGTAACGATCACGAAGGGGAATTGACACATGTATGTGCCTTTTTTTTTGTTTTTTGTTTTTTTGCAGCCACAGTGTAGCACCAGAGGCCAGAAAAATTAGGCATGTACACATGCATGAAAAAGTAGGTATTGTTGCAGCCGCTGCTGTAGCAGCGGCCTGAAAAATTGAGGTTTTAAGGCAGAAAGTGCACTAAAACATTGCTGCTTGAACCGTAGTTGGTGGCGGAGACGTCACGTA
This sequence comes from Pelophylax lessonae, assembly GCF_965119305.1. Lineage (NCBI taxonomy): Eukaryota > Metazoa > Chordata > Amphibia > Anura > Ranidae > Pelophylax > Pelophylax lessonae. Next base: position 8,636,623 of record NC_138776.1, read on the forward strand.
AGTCATCCGGCATGCAGAGAATGATTATATACAGCAGCGTGTGGACCATTTTTAGGCCAAGGCATCTCAGTCATCACCAGGCCTTTTTTAGTCAAATGCATCCCCCACTGTCAGTCCCTTCGGGATCCATGCCTCATTCATCTTAATAAACGTGAGGTAATCAAGACTTTTTTGACCTAGGCGACTTCTCTTCTCAGTGACAATACCTCCTGCTGCGCTGAAGGTCCTTTCTGACAGCACACTTGAAGCGGGGCAGGCCAGAAGTTCAATGGCAAACTGGGATAGCTCAGGCCACAGGTCAAGCCTGCACACCCAGTAGTCAAGGGGTTCATCGCTCCTCAGAGTGTCGATATCTGCAGTTAAGGCAAGGTAGTCTGCTACCTGTCGGTCGAGTCGTTCTCTGAGGGTGGACCCCGAAGGGCTGTGGCGATGCATAGGACTAAAAAAGCTCCGCATGTCCTCCATCAACAAGACGTCTGTAAAGCGTCCTGTCCTTGCCGGCGTGGTTGTGGTGGTAGGAGGAGGATTACTTTCACCTCTTCCCCTGTTGGATTCCCGTTGTGCTGTGACATCACCCTTATACGCTGTGTAGAGCATAGTTTTTAACTTATTTTGTAGCTGCTGCATCCTTTGCGACTGCCGGTAATTGGGTAACATGTCACAGACTTTCTGCTTATACCGGGGGTCTAGTAGCGTGGCCACCCAGTACAGGTCGTTCTCCTTCAGCCTTTTTATACGAGGGTCTCTCAACAGGCATGACAGCATGAAAGACCCCATTTGGACAAGGTTGGATGCCGAGCTACTCATGTCCAATTCCTCGTCCTCACTGATGTCATTGAAGGTGTGTTCTTCCCCCCAGCCACGTACAACACCACGGGTACCAGATAGGTGACAACGAGCACCCTGGGATGCCTGCTGTGGTTGGTGTTCCTCCTCCTCAAAGCCACATTCCTCCTCTGACTCCTCTTCCTCACACTCCTCTTCCAGTGTTGCCGCAGGTCCAGCAATCGATGGTAAGGCTGTTTCTGGTGGTGGTGATGGTGACCACAACTCTTCCTCTTCCTCTTCACGCTCATCTACGGCCTGATCCAGCACTCTTCGCAGGGCACGCTCCAGGAAAAAAACATATGGGATGATGTCGCTGATGGTGCCTTCAGTGCGACTCACTAGGTTTGTCACCTCCTCAAAAGGACGCATGAGCCTACAGGCATTGCGCATGAGCGTCCAGTAGCGTGGCAAAAAAATACCCAGCTCCGCAGAGGCTGTCCTAGCACCCCGGTCATACAAATACTCGTTGACCGCTTTTTCTTGTTGGAGCAGGCGGTCGAACATTAGCAGTGTTGAATTCCAACGTGTCGGGCTGTCGCAAATCAAGCGCCTCACTGGCATGTTGTTTCGCCGCTGAATATCTGCAAAGTGCGCCATGGCCGTGTAGGAACGCCTGAAATGGCCACACACCTTCCTGGCCTGCTTGAGGACGTCCTGTAAGCCTGGGTACTTCTGCACAAAACGTTGCACAATCAGATTCAACACATGTGCCATGCACGGCACATGTGTCAACTTGCCCAAATTCAATGCCGCCAACAAATTGCTCCCGTTGTCACACACCACTTTGCCGATCTCCAGTTGGTGCGGGGTCAGCCACTGATCCACCTGTGCATTCAGGGCGGACAGTAGTGCTGGTCCGGTGTGACTCTCTGCTTTCAGGCAAGTCAACCCCAAGACAGCGTGACACTGTCGTATCCGGCATGTGGAATAGCCCCTGGGGAGCTGGGGGGGTGCAGTTGGTGTGGAGCAAGACGCAACAGCAGAAGAGGACTCAGCCGAGGAGGTTAGCAAAGAGGATGGAGTAGGAGGAGTAGAGGAGGTGGCAGCAGGCCTGCCTGCAAGTCGTGGCGGTGTCACCAACTCCTCTGCAGCAGAGCCACGCATTCCATGCTTGGCAGCCGCCAGCAGGTTTACCCAATGCGCAGTGTACGTTATATACCTGCCCTGACCGTGCTTTGCAGACCAGCTATCAGTGGTCAGATGGACCCTTGCCCCAACACTGTGTGCCAGACGTGACATGATTTCTTTTTCCACAATAGAGTACAGGTTGGGGATTGCCTTTTGTGAAAAATAATTTCGGCCGGGTACCTTCCACTGCGGTGTCCCAATAGCGACAAATTTTTTGAAGGCCTCAGACTCCACCAGCTTGTATGGTAAAAGCTGGCGGGCTAAGAGTTCCGACAAGCCAGCTGTCAGACGCCGGGCAAGGGGGTGACTCTGCGAGATTGGCTTTTTGCGCTCAAACATTTCCTTCACAGACACCTGACTGTGGGCAGGTGACGAGCAGGAACTGCTGAAGGTGAGAGGCGGAGGGGCGGGTTGTTGATAGGGGGCATGGAGGACAGCAGTGGTTGACGTGGCTGAAGATGCTGGACCAGGAGGAGGATGGTGGCTTTCAGTTTGTGTGCTGCTTTTACTCATGTGTTGATCCCATAGGCGTTTGTGATGTGAGATCATGTGCCTTCGCAAAGCAGTTGTACCTAGGTGGGTGTTGGACTTCCCACGACTCAGTTTCTTTTGGCACAGGTTACAAATGGCATCGCTGATATCAGAGGCAGACACACAAAAAAAATGCCACACTGCTGAGCTTTGCAAGGACGGCATTCTGGTGGTGGCAACAGCTTGCGTTGATTGGCGTGCTGTCTGGCTGACCCCGGGTGCCGAATCTACATGCTGTCTGACTGCGCCACTAGCTCCTTGCGATGACCTCCTCCCCCTGCTTCCAACTCGTCTCCTCCTCCTCTCTGTCTCCCCATCTGAACTTTCCCCCTCTTCTTCTGCTCTTCGAGCAGGCACCCAGGTGACATCCACAGACACATCGTCATCATCAGCCGCTTCACTTGACAACTCAGCAAAGGCAGCAGCAGCAGGTACAACATCATCATCATCACAATGTACGTCCATGTGTATAATGCTGCCTGACTGAGACATATCCCCGTTATCTACATCCTCTGGCACTAATAGTTGCGCATCACTTATTTCTTCAAACTGATGTGAAAATAACTCCTCTGACGGATCAAGTGAAGCGGCTGTGGTGCTAGTGTTGGTGGTGGTGCCGGCGGGCTGGCGAGTGGTAAATTGAGAGGTGCCCGAAGCTGAGCTGGAGGAGGATGGTGCATTAAGGTTCCGAGCGGAAGCTGTAGACGATTGGGTGTCCTGTGTAAGCCAGTCAACTATGGCCTCAGAATTTTTTGAGTTCAGGGGCTGTGGTGGCCTCTGAACACTGGGCATTATTCTAGAGCCTAAGGAAATCACAGCACCACGACCACGACGGCCCTTGCGGGGTGGCCTGCCTCTGCCTGTCATTTTTATTTTAATGTGTTGTTACTGTTGTACTATGAGTGCAAGCTGCTGTGCCACCTTATATATCAGTGGTGGGTGGGCAGTGGCACAGTACACTCTCTGTGGACCTGACAGCAGTCACTGGCACCCAGGCAACTGCAATTTAAAAAAATATATATTTTTTTTTTACTTTGCAAGCTGCTGTGCCACCTTATATATCAGTGGTGGGTGGGCACACAGTGGCACTGCAGTGGGCACAGTACACTCTGTGGACCTGACAGTCACTGGCAGCCCAGGCAACTGCAATAATAAAAAATATTTTTTTTTTCAATTTATTGCAACAAGATGCTGTGCCAACGTATATATATCAGTGGTGGGCAGTGCACTGCAGTGGGTACAGTGCACTCTGTGGACCTGACACAGCACTCACTGCAATTATGACAGAGAAAAAAAAAATATTTTTTAAAATGCCAGGTACTGTGCCTGTGCCACCCGAAATGAGTGTGGTGTGCACACAGTACAGTCTGTGGTAGGTCTGTGGCCTCTCACACACAGCGGGCAGGCAACTGCAGTGTACAATAGATATATATATATATATATATATATAAAGAAAAAAATCTATTACCTTACCAGCCCTTGAAAGGGCTTTTGGGGACACTATATATATATATATATATATGTATATATATAAAAATAAAAAAATCCTCAATTACCAGCCCTTAAAAGGGCTTTTGGGGACACTAGATAGATATAGATATATATATATATGAAGAAACAACTCAATTACCAGCCCTTAAAAGGGCTTTTGGGGACGCTAGGTATATATATATATATATATATATATATAAAAAAAAAAAAAAACACAAATACCAGCCCTTAGAAGGGCTTTTTGGGGTGCTGATATTACAGCAGTAGTGGACCAAGAACACTGCAAGACCAGGAACACTGACTAACTGTCCCTAGCTTAACAGCAGCAGCAGCAGCAGCTCTCTCCCTATTCTCACTACACACACTGCTTCAGAATGATCTAAGATGGATGCTGCCCTTGCTTATTTATAGGAGGTGGGAGGGTGTGGGAGGGAGGTACGCTGATTGGCTGGAAATGTGTCTGCTGACTGTAAAGTTCAGGGTCAAAGTTTGCCTCAATGATGTCTTATGGGGGGCGGACCGAACATCGCATATGTTCGCCGGCAGCGGCGAACGCGAACATGCTAAGTTCGCCGGCGAACAGTTCTATACATCTCTAGTAATGAATACAAACAGACAAAAGTAATGAGGTGACTAGTGCCGTAAGGTGCAAACCAACTGGACTATAACGGATGGTGGTGAATACCAGGTGGGTGGTCTATGTAAAATAATAAATAAAGGTGCTGAAGATATATACAGTATGTAAAAATAAAGAGTTACACAATAGTGGTGATTAATATTCAGTGGATGGATGGGTTTATAAATGTAGATAAACAAATGAATAGATAAATAGAGGTGGCCCTGATTAGGGCATAAATATGACCGAATAAAGTGACACTGTGCACAAATGAATAAATTAAAGTGACAGTGTGCAAAAGTAAACAGTGACAATGCGCAAAGGTGATCAATGTCTAGTAATGGAAACAGTCCATATATAGTGCAACCCAGATGGTAAATCTTCATACAATATTCCCAGTGGTAACCCTGTGGTGGGTATAGTGGTGGGGTGCTGGTGATCCCTCAAGTAAGAAGCACACTTACCAGAGATACCCACCCCACACAGGGGTATAGAGCGGGTATAAAATATGGGTAAACGATCCCTCTGGTGGGTCCTGGCTCCCTCTGGGGGTCCCGGTGTGTGGACCTGGTAATTCCTGTAGGACTCCTGGGGACTCTCTAAGCCTCCTGAAGGGTGTTCATGGGTATCCTATTAGGTCTCCTGTGGCCTGGTGAATGGATCCACGCTGGGTAGTTGGGGTCCTATCCCAAGTACTCAGGGGTAATCATCAGGGTGTTAGGGTAAGTGGTAATCCCATATGAAGCAAGGAAAGCGCAAATAGTGTGATACTGTATGGCAATATTTTATTCACATATAAGAAAAGGGTACTCAAAATATCACAGTGTATAAAGCGCAGTATACGAGTCTCCGGAACGCAATGTGTTCCACCAAGATCCGGAACCAGAAGTGATGTGACGGCGCTGTACGCGTTTCATTATTCAACGTCCTCAGCAGTGGGACCTACTCAGTATTAGGTGGGTGCCCATAAAGTTATGGCTGATTGTGTATACTTCTATGGGGAATGCTTTGCTGCTCACTGACACTTATTCTGACTGATGCACACACCTAATATACTTCATCCCATGTTCAAACTGCGTCCATCGATAGGAGGAGAGAGGAAAAGAAGAGGGAAAAGGAAGATAGGAGGAGAGAGGAGCAGAAGGGGAAAGAGGAAGATTGGAGGAGAGAGGAACAGAAGGGGAAAGAGGAAGATAGGAGGAGAGAGGAACAGAAGGGTAAAGAGGAAGATAGGAGGAGAGAGGAACAGAAGGGGAAAGAGGAAGATAGGAGGAGAGAGGAACAGAAGAGGAAAGAGGAAGATAGGAGGAGAGAGGAACAGAAGGGAGAAGAGGAAGATAGGAGGAGAGAGGAACAGAAGGGAGAAGAGGAAGATAGGAGGAGAGAGGAACAGAAGGGGAAAGAGGAAGATAGGAGGAGAGAGGAACGAAAGAGGAAGATAGGAGGAGAGAGGAACGAAAGAGGAAGATAGGAGGAGAGAGGAACAGAAGAGGAAGATAGGAGGAGAGAGGAACAGAAGGAAGAAGAGGAAGATGGAAGGAGAGAGGAACAGAAGGGGAGAGATGAACATAGAAGAGGTTGGGAATATAAGCAAAAAGAGGAAGAGAGAGGGAGAAGAAAACCGAGCGAATGGCTAAAGAATTAAAACAAAAAATTAAAGGGAGAGAAGCCAAAAATTAGAGAAGGACAAAGAATTCAACCTGTAGTTCCATTCTTCTATTTGGCCATAGAACTCCTTTGTGGTCTCTAAAGCCTTCATATTTGAAGGTAGACGGTATACGGTCCCATTTGTGAAAGAAAAATGTAATTTGTCTGATCTTATCCTGACAATTCCTTTTCTTCAGTGACAGGAGCAATAAAATGGGCATTTCTATTCCATGCCTTGATTAAACAGTAAAGAATATAGACCCTCACCGTGCCACATCCAACATAACTTAGGAATCCAAAAAAAATAAATAAATAAAAAATAAAGAAAAAAATACCAAGATCAAGGTTTGATGTAGGTCAGTGCCAGGGTCAGTAGTTGGGTCAAGTAAAGTTAAAAGATCAGGGTCAGAATATTTGGGGAGGATTTTTTTTTTTTTTTTACGTCCACAGAAATTTGTCCCTACTAAACTTATGAAGAAACCATTTGGTTGTGTTTGATCCATAGAAAGGAAGGTCCCCAATCCCCGACCGATATGACTTCCAGTCAGGCCTGGAGTGGGACAAAAAAAATAAAAGGCCCGGGCATTTTAGACCGTGCAGACCACATAGCAGTGTCCTCTGCCCCCCTCATACCCACAGTACTGTTCTGTACCCCCCACTGTAGTGTCTTATGCCCCCTTTACATCACCCCCCACTGCAGTGTCCTCTTCCCCCCTTTACATCACCCCCCACTGCCTCCCCAGTCCCAGAAGTAGTGTCCTCTGTCCATTTCTTATCACAATCTCTGCCCCTCCAACCCCCCCCCCCTCGCCAACAGTGTCTCCTCTGTTCCGTTTACATCACCCCCCCCCACTGTAGTGTCCTCTCCCCCCTTTGCATCAGCTGTCCCCCCTCCCCCAACTGTAGTGTCCTCCACCCTCCACTCCCCCCAAAACAACATCCTCTGCTCTACCTCCTGGAGATTTACCTTTTTTTGGCCAGGCTACTTTTTGTGACACAGCACTGTGTTACGTTAAATACTTCCGCAGTTATACAACGCTGTAACCAAATAAGATATACAGTATCTCCCACAAAAGTAAGTACACCCCTCACATTTCTGTAAATATTTTATTCTATCTTTTCATGTGACAACACTGAAGAAATGACACAATGTAAAGTAGTGAGTGTACAGCTTGTATAACAGTGTAAATTTACTGTCCCCTCAAAATAACTCAACACACAGCCATTAATGTCTAAACCGCTGGCAACAAAAGTGAGTACACCCCTAAGTGACAATGTCCAAATTGGACCCAATTAGCCATTTTCCCTCCCCGGTGTCATGTGACTCGTTAGTGTTACAAGGTCTCAGGTGTGAATGGGGAGCAGGTGTGTTAAATTTGGTGTTATCGCTCTCACTCTCTCATACTGGTCACTGGAAGTTCAACATGTCACCTCATGGCAAAAAACTCTCTGATGATCTGAAAAAAAGAATTGTAGTTCTACATAAAGATGACCTAGGCTATAAGAAGATTGCCAACACCCTGAAACTGAGCTGCAGCACTGTGGCCAAGACCATACAGCGGTATAACAGGACAGGTTCCACTCAGAACAGGCCTCACCATGGTCGACCAAAGGAGTTGAATGCACGTGCTCAGCGTCATATCCAGAGGTTGTCTTTGGGAAATAGAGGTATGAGTGCTGCCAGCATTGCTGCAGAGATTGAAGGGGTGGGGGGTCAGCCTGTCAGTGCTCAGACCATACGCCGCACACTGCATCAAATTGGTCTGCATGGCTGTCGTCCCAGAAGGAAGCCTCTTCTAAAGATGATGCACAAGAAAGCCTGCAAACAGTTTGCTGAAGACAAGCAGACTAAGGACATGCATTACTGGAACAAGAGGAAAGAAGCGCAGCGCCTTCTAAGTGCAGCAAGGCATTTAATGTAGAGTAAAGCAGTATTACATTACCTCAACTCAGGTGAATGAGAGGCACTTCAGCAAGATATGCAAGTCATCTGGGGCATCACTAGAGTGAGTCCTGGTGGTGGAGGCAGGGGGTCCCGATGATAGAGGCAGGGGGGTTCCTCCATATGTGAAGGGGCGGCCTCGGTGGTGTCTGTGGGCTACCCGTCAGCTGGTGGAACGCTGCACTTAGAAGGCGCTGCGCTTCTTTCCTCTTGTCTTCCCCCAGAGATCAATTCTGTCTCTCCCGCCGGCAGCCGCTACAGTGGACAGCTATCCCCTGAACTTGGGACCCCCTGACCCCTGTTTTTTCCCCTCCCCTCCCTTTTTCTCCCCCCTCTTCCCACTTGGGTCCCCAGGACTAGCCCATACTGAGACCTCTTCTTGCGCCAATGTACCACTTACCATGGATTACTGGAACCATGTTCTGTGGTCTGATGAGACCAAGATAAACTTATTTGGTTCAGATGGTGTCAAGCGTGTGTGGAGGAAACCAGGTGAGGAGTACAAAGACAAGTGGACTTACCTACAGTCAAGCATGGTGGTGGGAGTGTCATGGTCTGGGGCTGCATGAGTGCTGCCGGTGTTTTCCGTGAAAATTCCCTACCTTCGTCACTTCCGGTGCACATACGTCATGGAACAGCTGAGCCGCTTCCCACTGCGCATGCTCACAGCTCCGGAGGGTAGGGAATTCTCACGGGGTAGGGTTTTATAACGTTACACCGCATCAGCTGTTGCTGCGGGTAAAATAAATCATCTCCGCTCCAACATGAAATCAACCCCTGTGACTTCCCCTCGTTATATACCGTTGTTATGGTAACAGATAGCGGATAGCTGCCATAACCCCGGTATTGTTTTACACAGCGGGGGATCCGGAATCTGATAAAAGTGGTCCTGGCGCCGGATTCACCACAGGATCACTTTTATGGGTGGCGGGGGAGGTGCCCCTCCTCTGTCACTTCCCAGTCGTGTCCCCCGCTTACCAGAGCTGTCGGAATCGGGGAAAATGATCGGATCGGATGCACAGATGGGCAGGAAGCCGAGTGAGGGCAAGCTGCCCCCCCCCCCACTCCACTCTATGGCCTTGGAGGACCGGAGCGACGTCACTTCCTCCCAACAGCCTTAAAGGGCCCTTTTTTTTAACAGCAAGACTTTTTTTTTTCTTTTTTAGTGTAGATGTGAGGTGTGAGGTGTGAGGTATTTTTGACCCCAGATGTCACATTAAAGAGGACCTGTCCTGCTTATTTCTATTACAAGGGGTGTTTACATTATTTTGTAATAGAAATAAAAGGGATCAAATATTAAAAATAAAAGATAAAATAAATAGGAACTGCGCTGTAAAAGGTGTGAGATTCGCATCAAGTTTAGAGCGTTTAAAGGACACGCCCACTTGCTTTTTCTTTCTTTTAAGCGCTTTCCTCGCCCATGTTTATTAAAGGAAAGTTCATCAAGCAGAAAAATAACATAGGTTTCCCACGCAGGGGTTCTTCTCCCCTCAAAATATAGTAAACCGAAAATGCTAGCCCACCTGGCTCTCACTCCATTTCTCAGTAGCAGTACCTCTGCTCTTTGCGCTGGTCCTCAGACCATGAACTTCACTCTGGCCTTAGTCCTCAGGCCGTCACCTTGTCTCTTGCAGACAAACGTGTGCTCTGGCTGCCACCTGCAGCCTCTCTCTCAGGGATGGTGGGAGCCCCTCCCCCGACTCTCACACACAGACCTCCTGTCTGTCGGCTGGAGTCCTCCTGACTCCTGGGGGCCAGACCTCCTGTCTGCCCGGGTGCAGCTGTCTCCAACTGGGAGCGAACCCTGGGAATAATATGAACCCAGCCCACAGGTCTGCAATCAGCCGGCCTGTCTTATATAAAAGAAATGTATGGTGCTTGGCACTAGGGATGATCAAACTTTTGAAAAGTTTGGTTCGGCCAGAACATCCGAACTTCCCGAAAGAAATCAATAGGACCCGAACTTCGGTAATCAAAAAACACAATTTTTAAGCCCTAAAACACACCTGGGCATTTTTTTTTGACGCTAGCGTTTTTTGGGCATTTTTTGGGGTTCTTTTGAGGCAGGCAAAACATCTGAACTTGTGTATAGTGGTGTATATACACACATACATATATTTATATACACCCCTAGCCATATATAGGTGTGATAGTAGCAGAAATATATTAGTGTAAATGATTTCCTTAGCGCAAGCATATATTCCTGCTACTATCACACCTATATATGTCATGGTGTGTATATACATATAAGTATGTGTGTATATACACCACTATACACAAGTTCAGATGTTTTGCCTGCCTCCAAAAACCCCCAAAAAATGCCAGCAAAAACACACCTGGGCATTTTCTTTTTTGACGCTAGCGTTTTTTTTGGGCATTTTTTTGGGTTCTTTTGAGGCAGGCAAAACATCTGAACTTGTGTATAGTGGTATATATACACACATACTTATATGTTTATAGACACCTAGCCATATATAGGTGTGATAGTAGCAGAAATATATTAGTGTAAATGATTTCATTAGCGCAAGCATATATTTCTGCTACTATCACACCTATATATGTCTAGGTGTATATATACAGACATGGTTGTGTATATATACCCCCTATACACATGTTCAGATGTCATGTCTGACATCAAACATGTCCTCAAAAAAGCACTGGCAAGTGGCAACCCCTGCAGCATAAAAAATGCTGGCTGGTGAGAAGCCATATCCCTGTGCCGAAGCAACTCAGAGAAATGATCATTTCTCTATAGCGGTCACCCTGATTTGGAAGGGTTTTGTCACCCTTCCATAGCAGTCACTGTCAGTTAACCCTACACTACACTACGGTCCCCTGACACTTAACACTTTCCCTACAGAAACTAAATTTTGAAGCTAACTAAAGTGTAAAAGGAGCACTCTAACTACACTAGATATCCCTTTCCTGACACTAAAAATAGCTAAATGACACTTTGTAGCACATTAGAACAGAACAGCATTCCACTCTCTTCCATGTCCCTGTATAAGAATGCTAGGAATTTGGCGGGGGCTCTCTTATATACTGGGGGGCGTATTCACTACTGATTGGCCTCTGGACCCCCTAGTCACTCCAATCACATTCCTAGCATTCTCCTGCCCCCTCAATTGGCTTTTGCTAATGGTTCTGGTCCAATCACGGGCTTTTAAAGCCCATTTCCTGTCCCATTGCATTTTGGACGGTTCTGGTTGGGCAAAAAGTTCTAAATTCGGCCGAACCTCGAACACCCAATGTTCGGGCTGAACCGATGGTCGACCCGAACCGTTCGATCCTCCCTACTTGGCACCTTACTCCTGCACTCAGAAACAAGGCTCCCAGACTACTCCTGTCACGGGACTCATACTCGGCATCCCCAATGGCTAAACCTTGCTGCCCTCTACGACCGGGGTGATCAACGTAATACTGCAAACAAAACCACAAAGTAAGGGCGCCCCAGCCTAGCGCATTATCCTCAATAAGGCCTTTATTAATAACAGAATAAAAGATGTCTACTCACAAACGGGTGATGTAAACCAGCAAATCAGATTCAAACAGCGAAGTCCATGATTACAGAGTCCACAGTTTCAGTTTTTGATGTTGGCTAACGCGTTTCAAGGCCTCGCCTCTTCCTCAGAGCCTAGGGACCATATCTGGACTATCGGTTTATATAGCAGAAGTGATTCCAAATAACCCAAAAAGGGCTCCTCCCATTTGGGTGTGGCCACAGAGGTGTTGTTACCTCCGGTCACACCGACACTTCTTAGTCCATAGAGAGAAAACCTTTGATAAATCTTTATTCTACACAAATCTGCTGATCACCAGGGCCGGATTAAGAGCATCATGGGCCTGGTGCTGAGGATTTTGGAGGGCTTTAAAGTAAAAAAGTAAAATAAATAGTAATAAAGTAAAAACACAAAAAAATGTTTTATGAAAACAAATTACTTACCGCACATTCACACTGTATGTGAAAGAGAACCGGTGTGAATGAACCAACATGTTTTATAATTTTGTTTCATTTTTTTTTTACATTTTCCCACAATGCTTTTTTGGTGAGGGGGCATGGATGGTGTCAGTAGAGAAATGGACAGGGTCAGTCATTTTTTTTTACAATTTTATTTTTTTATAATTTTTTTTTTCACAATGCTTTTGGGGGGGGGGGGCAGCAGAGAGCAGTGCATGGTGTCAGTAGGGTAGTGGATGGTATCAGTATTATTTTTATTTTTTTTTTTTTTTTACTATTTTTTACAATAACATTTTTTATATATTTTCCCAAAAGGGGGGGGGTGTTGTTGGGGGTTGGCAGTGGATGGTGTTAGTAGGGCAGGGGATGGTATCAATACTATTTTAATTTTATTATTTTACTTTTTTTACAATTTTAATTTTGCATTATTTTTTACAATTTATTATTTTTTTTATATTATTTCAAAAAAGTGTGTGTGTGTGTGTGTGGGGGGGGGGGGGGGGGTGTTGGGGGGTTGGCAGCAGATGGCGTCAGTAGGCCAGTGGATGATAGTAGGGCCGTGGCATTGTCCAAATGGTCAGACAGCTCCTGCTGGGCCTATATGAAGGTAGGAACCTGGAGCTGCAGCTCCAATAGTCCCTATGTTAATCCAGCCTTGCTGATCACAGCCATAAGACATAGATATGATATACAATAAAAGCTTTCACACTCCTTGTATACAATCAGGCTGTATATATATATATATATATTCTCCTCATATGGAAAAAAATGTTTCTGTTAAAACCACAAAAATGTGGGAAGGGGGAAACCAAATAAATAATAAAAAGCTGTGTGAGGAATGTATGATGGAAATAAATGGATGAATGGATGAAGAAATGTGATTGGATTGTGTGCAGTGTAAGAGGCGGGGCCTATAGAAAATACAAAGAATTGTGTATGGAGATCTGTGCTGCGCTTATCCCAATAAAAATACTGAAATAATCTCACCAAGTGATGCCCAAAAAAATGATATAAAGCATAAAATAGAAATAAAACGTTGTTGTGAATTGTGAGTCGTTGATAAATGAATAAAAAGTCCAATTAATCGTTCCAATCCAAAATAAGTGAAATCTGGATATGAAGAACTACAAGTCCCAGCACATATGTGCTAGAAGAAGAAACACTCTAGGGAATGTTCCAAAGGCTGCTTACCAGATGAAAATGGTCCTCCAATGTAATGGATAGACCTCGCTTCTCTTCATTGATGATGATAATGAGATCCCCCAGCTGTGATTCCATACAATATGCAGTAGAAGGCATTCAATGGCAGAAGCTCAGAGACCAGATATAAAAAAGAAATGCGAGGACATCGTGTGACACCGTACACACAACTGCAAAAATACAACAAAAGATATTCCACTCACATAAAAAATAACAATGTTGAACGTGTAAAACAAAAAAGCGGAGAGAGGAACCACAAATCCCAGCAGGCAAGATACCACTCCGTATGTAGATATAGAAGATGTGAAGCCCCCGTGATCAGGTCACCACAAAGTATCCAAAATGGCCGCTTACCAAAACAATCTGTCACCCAATTTAATGGATAAAGCTGAAAATGAATAGAAGAATGGGCCAGGTATGGATGACTTCTAGTATAATGCACATGTACAGGGATACTCAGGATAGAAGAAATAGGTTTGGGAAATCCGCGCTGTGGAATAGCTAAAGGCTGCAGCCGACCTCAGAATATCATCCGATGGATTGTATTCCGTAATGTTATAAAGGTTGGGGGAGGTGAATGGCGCTGCCTTTCAATAAGTTATTTTAGGGGTATTATAGGTAAATGACCGGGTGTGCTAAAATATTTCTATTCCTATTATGACCGGATCTTCCAACTTATTCTTCATCGTATTCCCTTATTCACATCACAGTGATAGGAAACAATACATAGAAATAGTTCATCAATAATAAAATATTGTGAATATTAAAGTGGTAGTATATCGCTTTTTGCCACTTTTACCTACAGGTAAGCCTATAATGCGGCTATAATAAGGGTTGCCTGTAGGTACAATTAATATCTCCTAAATCGGCGCGGTTTAGGAGATATTTGCACTGCATGCAGCCGCTCACGTGAGCAGCGCATGTGCGCTGAAGGTTCAGCGTTCCTCGCCAGGAACTTGCCGGAAAATGACTCCCGTGCGCATGCCTTTGTCTTGCAGGGTTTTTTTTTTTAGGTTTACAATCGCTTTAAAGGTGCAAATAGTGCAATAAAATTGTATTAAATCGTGATGTGACCTTTAAATAATAGAAGGTAATAAAATCCCATGAACTGTATATATATATATATACCCAAAAGGTGTCCTGCATATAAAGTATATATGATTTTTTTAACACTGCACTGCATTTCCCCAGCCTGTACTACATAGACCACAATCACAATCACACACACAAACAATGATATACAGTATATATATATATATTGTGTGTAATTGTGGTATATGTAGTACAGGCTGGGGAAATGCAGTGCAGTGTTAAAAAAATCATTTATACTTTATATGCAGGACACCACTCACATTGTGTGAAAGCATTCATTCATCATGAATCCTGTGGAAAAATAAGCTGGCATGGTGGCACTAAAGCCCCGTACACACGTACCGATTGTCGGCCGTAAATATTCAGCCGCCGACTGATCGGCCGAATTGTAGGCTTGTTAGTATGATGCTTCCGACAGCCAACAGCGCATTTTCGGCCGAACAGAATCTGTCGTGCAAGCAATAAAATTTTTGTTGGCCAACACCAGAACGGCTGATTGTTCGCCAGTCAGTACAGAATTCGGCCGACAATCAGCAGATTTGCAAGACTGGGCATGCTCAGAGAAGAAAAAACACAGGGAAAGTTAACCATTACATGACATCACTTCTGCAGTCGGCTGTTGTTGGCCGACAAAATTCATGTGCAGTCTTTTGCAGTTTTCAACTGACACTGACAGCCCTGGACAAAAGACGGCCGATCGTTTGGCCGACGATCGGTACGTGTGTACGGGGCTTTACTTTGTCAGCAGTCCAGGCCCTGGTCCTGCAGGTGCAGAGAAACTTTTCCCAACATTCGGCTGAAGGGGTCTCCTCCAGACCCTTCACAGTCACCTGACAAAGATGAAGACCGGCGCTCCCTGATGCTGGAAGAGCCCCAGTGTCCGGGAAGACGTCGGTGTCTTGTCCTGCCCCATCTCTGCCAGCACTGCCCTCACTTCGCACCGCACGGCTCACCTTCATCGCCCCGTTCCTAAGTAAGAAGTAGAAGTCATAGCCAGCAGTCAGTGACAGAGCTCCGAGGAGGGGCCAGCTGCCCGTTTTCTCAATGACTGGGAAGCTGCGCGAGGACAGCGCTGCATGCTGGGAATTGTAGTTCGCTGATGCCAGAGTACGGCTGGTCTATGAGCTCTGGTGGCTGGCCAGACTACAAAGCCCACAGCAGCTGCTGGTACCCAGCCGTCAGATGCCGGGCACCCAGTGCCAAGGTGATGGTTACCTTACCTGGATCTTATGTCACGTTGGGAGTGCGTGAGATCGCCAGAAGGATACGCAGCCCTCTCCATGGAGGCGGCCACAGAGAGGCCGGGAGAGCTGCGCCGGCCCAAGCCACTGCCTAGGTAGTCGGGACTAAGAGCCAGAATGGCATGCGTTTCCGACAGCCTTGGCCCATGGCCAGTCCGGAATTGCTAATGACACTGGCAGGGAAGGGGTTAACACCAGGGGTGATCAAGGGGTTAAATGTGTCCCTAGGGGGTGTTTTCTAACTGTGCGGGGGAGGGGCTTACTGCATGAACACAGAGATCGGTGTTGGTAAATAGGAGGATCTCTGTGTTCATCGCTGACAGATCGGCAGATCGCTGTTCTGTCTCCATGACGATCGATTGCAGCCGCTGGACCCACTAATTGCCTCCCCCTGTAGACAATCGTCCCGTGCGCTCCTCCCCCACTAGCAATCCTGCGATACGACGTACAGTTATAGAGTTTCGGGGACAGAGCTGAGTTGCTGTAAGGAGATTCTATGGTTTATAATGGAAGAGTTCCCAGCATGCGGTCAGTTCCAGAAAATCACCAGACTGTACTGGAAGTAAAACGCATCGGACTGTACTGGAAGTAAAACGCACCGGACTGTACTGGAAGTAAAACGCACCGGACTGTACTGGAAGTAAAACGCACCGGACCGTACTAGAAGTAAAACGCATCGGACTGTACTGGAAGTAAAACGCACCGGACTGTGCTGGAAGTAAAACGCATCGGACTGTACTGGAAGTAAAACGCACCGGACCGTACTGGAAGTAAAACGCACCGGACTGTACTGGAAGTAAAACGCATCGGACTGTACTGGAAGTAAAACGCATCGGACTATACTGGAAGTAAAACGCATCGGACTGTACTGGAAGTAAAACGCATCGGACTGTACTGGAAGTAAAACGCACCGGACCGTACTGGAAGTAAAACGCACCGGACCGTACTGGAAGTAAAACGCACCGGACCGTACTGGAAGTAAAACGCACCGGAAGGTACTGGAAGTAAAACGCATCGGACTGTACTGGAAGTAAAACGCACCGGACTGCACTGGAAGTAAAACGCACCGGACTGTACTGGAAGTAAAACGCACCGGACTGTACTAAAACACACCGGACCCTAGTATATGAGGACAAAAGAACCGGACCCCAGTATAGGGGGACAAAAGAACCGGACCCCAGTATAGGGGACAAAAGAACCGGACCCCAGTATAGGGAGACAAAAGAACCGGACCCCAGTATAGGGGAACAAAAGAACCGGACCCCAGTATAGGGGGACAAAAGAACCGGACCCCAGTATAGGGAGACAAAAGAACCGGACCCCAGTATAGGGGAACAAAAGAACCGGACCCCAGTATAGGGGGACAGAAGATCCGGACCCCAGTATAGGGGTACAAAAGAACCAAACCCCAGTATAGGGGTACAAAAGAACCGGACCCCAGTATAGGGAGACAAAAGAACCGGACCCCAGTATAGGAGGACAAAAGAATCGGACCCCAGTATAGGGGACAAAAGAACCGGACCCCAGTATAGGGAGACAAAAGAACCGGACCCCAGTATAGGGGAACAAAAGAACCGGACCCCAGTATAGGGGGGACAGAAGATCCGGACCCCAGTATAGGGGTACAAAAGAACCAAACCCCAGTATAGGGGTACAAAAGAACCGGACCCCAGTATAGGGAGACAAAAGAACCGGACCCCAGTATAGGGGTACAAAAGAACCGGACCCCAGTATAGGGGGACAAAAGAATCGGACCCCAGTATAGGGAGACAAAAGAACCGGACCCCAGTATAGGGGAACAAAAGAACCGGACCCCAGTATAGGAGGACAAAAGAACCGGACCCCAGTATAGGAGGACAAAAGAACCGGACCCCAGTATAGGGAGACAAAAGAACCGGACCCCAGTATAGGGGAACAAAAGAACCGGACCCCAGTATAGGGGGACAGAAGATCCGGACCCCAGTATAGGGGTACAAAAGAACCAAACCCCAGTATAGGGGTACAAAAGAACCGGACCCCAGTATAGGGAGACAAAAGAACCGGACCCCAGTATAGGGGTACAAAAGAACCGGACCCCAGTATAGGGGGACAAAAGAATCGGACCCCAGTATAGGGAGACAAAAGAACCGGACCCCAGTATAGGGAGACAAAAGAACCGGACCCCAGTATAGAAGGACAAAAGGATCGGACCCCAGTATAGGGAGACAAAAGATCCGGACCCCAGTATAGGGGGACAAAAGAACCGGACCCCAGTATAGGGGGACAAAAGAACCGGACCCCAGTATAGGGAGACAAAAGAATCGGACCCCAGTATAGGGAGACAAAAGAACCGGACCCCAGTATAGGGAGACAAAAGAACCGGACCCCAGTATAGGGAGACAAAAGAATCGGACCCCAGTATTGGAGGACAAAAGGATCGGACCCCAGTATAGGGAGACAAAAGAACCGGACCCCAGTATAGGGAGACAAAAGAACCGGACCCCAGTATTGGAGGACAAAAGGATCGGACCCCAGTATAGGGAGACAAAAGAACCGGACCCCAGTATAGGGAGAAAAAAGAACCGGACCCCAGTATAGGAGGACAAAAGAATCGGACCCCAGTATAGGGAGACAAAAGAACCGGACCCCAGTATAGGGGGACAAAAGAACCTGACCCCAGTATAGGGAGACAAAAGAACCGGACCCCAGTATAGGAGGACAAAAGAATCGGACCCCAGTATAGGGAGACAAAAGAACCGGACCCCAGTATAGGGGGACAAAAGAACCGGACCCCAGTATAGGGAGATAAAAGAACCGGACCCCAGTATAGGAGGACAAAAGAATCGGACCCCAGTATAGGGGTACAAAAGAACCGGACCCCAGTATAGGGGTACAAAAGAACCGGACCCCAGTATAGGGAGACAAAAGAACCGGACCCCAGTATAGGAGGACAGAAGAACCGGACCCCAGTATAGGGGGACAGAAGAACCGGACCCCAGTATAGGGGGACAGAAGAACCGGACCTCAGTATAGGGAGACAAAAGAACCGGACCCCAGTATAGGGAGACAAAAGAATCGGACCCCAGTATAGGGAGACAGAAGAACCGGACCCCAGTATAGGGGGGGCAAAAGAACCGGACCCCAGTATAGGGAGACAAAAGAACCGGACCCCAGTATAGGGAGACAAAAGAACTGGACCCCAGTATAGGAGGACAGAAGAACCGGACCCCAGTATAGGGGGACAGAAGAACCGGACCCCAGTATAGGGAGACAAAAGAACCGGACCCCAGTATAGGGGGACAAAAGAATCGGACCCCAGTATAGGGGGACAGAAGAACCGGACCCCAGTATAGGGAGACAAAAGAACCGGACCCCAGTATAGGGGGACAAAAGAATCGGACCCCAGTATAGGGAGACAGAAGAACCGGACCCCAGTATAGGGGGGCAAAAGAACCGGACCCCAGTATAGGGGGACAGAAGAACCGGACCCCAGTATAGGGGGACAGAAGAACCGGACCCCAGTATAGGTGGACAGAAGAACCGGACCCCAGTATTGGGGGACAAAAGAACCGGACCCCAGTATAGGGAGACAAAAGAACCGGACCCCAGTATAGGGAGACAGAAGAACCGGACCCCAGTATAGGGGGACAGAAGAACCGGACCCCAGTATAGGGGGGCAGAAGAACCGGACCCCAGTATAGGTGGACAGAAGAACCGGACCCCAGTATAGGAGGACAGAAGAACCGGACCCCAGTATAGGGGGACAGAAGAACCGGACCCCAGTATAGGGAGACAAAAGAACCGGACCCCAGTATAGGGGGACAAAAGAATCGGACCCCAGTATAGGGAGACAGAAGAACCGGACCCCAGTATAGGGGGGCAAAAGAACTGGACCCCAGTATAGGGGGACAGAAGAACCGGACCCCAGTATAGGGGGACAGAAGAACCGGACCCCAGTATAGGTGGACAGAAGAACCGGACCCCAGTATTGGGGGACAAAAGAACCGGACCCCAGTATAGGGAGACAAAAGAACCGGACCCCAGTATAGGGAGACAGAAGAACCGGACCCCAGTATAGGGGGGCAAAAGAACCGGACCCCAGTATAGGGGGACAGAAGAACCGGACCCCAGTATAGGGGGACAGAAGAACCGGACCCCAGTATAGGGGGGCAGAAGAACCGGACCCCAGTATAGGTGGACAGAAGAACCGGACTCCAGTATAGGGGGGCAGAAGAACCGGACCCCAGTATAGGGGGGACAGAAGAACCGGACCCCAGTATAGGGGACAAAAGAATGAGGAATGCATCAGAAACACAGCAGAACGTGTTAAAAATGCGCCGGCAGAAACACATCCAGATCGGATCTGGGGTGCGTTTTTGTGGTGTGAACCACCCTGAATGCGATTTTGATTCAGAAAAGACGCACCGGACTGCATGTGGTGTGACCCGGCCCTTATGGTTCCCAATGTCATCGTCCCCTTCAGTGCGGTCAGTTCCAGAAAAAATAAGTAGAACGCGCTGCGTTTTTCCTGCACTGGGCTGTACTGGAACGCGGTAGAATGCATCATAAATGCACCGGAACGCACAAAGAAATAAGAGGGGGGGGGAGCAGTGGACCGGATGAAAAACGCACATGCAGAAAAGCATCCGGAACACATCTGGACTGCGTTTCTATGGTGTGAATTGGCCCTAGACAAGGACACGTGTGTCCCAGTGCGTTTTTGGTGCGTTCCAATGCATTTTACTGCGTTCCAGTACAGCCCAGTGCAGGAAAAATGCAGAATCTTCTACTTCTTTTTCTGGAAGTGACGGCACTGGTGTGAAAAATCCCATTATAAACCATATAACCGACTATCCATGGGGGGAGGGGGAGGAGAGAAAAGTAATAATATAAATAGTGATTACAGATTAAACATTAATAATAATGATAGAAAATAATTCTAAAATATTATTTCTGTATTAATGATGATTATTGTTTTATTAACTACTTAAGCCCCGGAAGATTTTACCCCCTTCCTGACCAGGGCCTATTTTGCGATTCGGCACTGCGTGACTTTAACGGACAACTGCGCGGTCGTGCAACGCTGTACCTAAATAAAATTGAGGTCCTTTTCTTCCCACAAACAGAGCTTTCTTTTGGTGGTATTTGATCACCTGTGCGATTTTTACTTTTTGCGATATAAGAGCCGGTTCACGCTGAGGCGATCCGACTTCGGGGGCGACTTGTGAAGTCGCGTGCACCGCGACTTTGGCGCGACTTGCAGAGACTTCACATAATGGAAGTCTATGCAAGTCGCTCCGAGGTCGCCCGAAGTAGTACAGGACCCTTTTTCTAAGTCGGAGCGACTTGTGTCGCTCCTATTATAACGGCTCCTGTGCTACTCAATGGACCGTGACTTGTCAGGCTGGTGAATGGGTTCTAAACAAAAATCAAGCAACAATTTTGAAAAAAATAACAATATTTTTAACAATATTTTTCACATTTTTTTATATGAAATTCCCCAAAAAAATTTAATAATCAAAATTTTTTAACATTTTTGGCCAATTTGTTTTCTGCTACATATGTTTGGTAAAAAAAATCACAATAAGCGTATTTTGATTGGTTTGCGCAAAAGTTATTGCGTTTACTAACAAAGGGAAAGATTTTTGTCATTTGTATTGTTTTTTTTTTTTTTAACGAGAAATGGCGGTGATCTGCGATTTTTTTTTTTTTGCGGGACTGCGACATTGCGGCGGACAGATCGGACCCTTGACTGACATTTTTGACACTTTTGGGGGGACCAGTGACATTACTACAGTAATCAGTGCTATACATATGCACTGTTACTGTAAAAATGACACTGGCAGGGAAGGGGTTAACTTTATTGGAGATGCAGGGGTTAAATGTTTCCCTAGGGGCGTGATTCTAACTGTAAAGGGGCGTGGCTTTTTATGTAACCACAGAGACATACAATCCTACATAGCAGGATCATATGATCTCTGCAGTTACACCAGGGAGAATGACAGATGGATGAGTTTACATCGGCCGCCTGCCTTTCTCCCTCTGCAGTGGGAGATCGCGAGTGGGCGGAGCCGCTAGTCACTCGCGCGGGGATCACAGTGACTGAGCGGGGGTGGGAGCGCGCCCTCTATTGGCTCACGGGCAAGTGATATATATATACGTCACTTTGCCCAGGAGGGGCAGACCGCCGCCGTAAATAGTCGTGCGGCGGTCGGCAAGCGGTTAAAAGAGCGCCCAAAATCAGCAATAAGAATCCCACTTGGATCAAAAGATTGTCGTTTTATTGATAGCAGAACATGTTAAAGCCAACGCATTTCGGGGGAACAGAGACTCCCCCCTTCTTCAGGGATATTGTTATTCTGAAGAAATCAATGAAACGACGATCTTTTGATCTCAGCGGGATTCTTATTGCTGATTTTCGGCGCTCCGACTACCACTAGAAACTTTGGAAACGACCCCTAGGCCGTATCTTAAAGCGGTAGTATCCCACTTTAACTACAGATAAGCCTATAATAAGGGTCACCTGTAGGTACAATTAATAATTCCTAAACCGGCACGGTTTAGGAGATATTTGCAGTGCATGCAGCCGCTCATGCGAGCGCGCATGTGCTCTGAAGGTCCAGGGGGACCTTCAGCTCCCCTTGCCGGTAGCTTGCCGGAAAATGACTCCCGCGCACATGCTCATCATGCCTTTGTCTTGCAGGTTTTTTTTTTATTTTTTTTTTTTTATTTTAGGTTTACAACCGCTTTAAGGTAGCAGCCCAACCCCCTTAACAAGGGTCCACTGCCTTTTTTCATCCAGTTGGGGCAGATTGATTGGGAGTTCATCTCCCCAAGTGGCCTCTCTGACCTCCCCCCCCCCACCCACAGACCCTCCATCCAGCCGCTCAGTCCAGTGCAGCCATCAACTTTTCATAAAAGAAATTACATTAGTAATGCCTGTCAGTGCCGCCTATCATTGCCCATCAGTGACCATCAGTACCACCTATCAGTGCCACCTATAAGTGCTAATTAGTGCTTCCTATCAGTGCCACCAACAGTGCCCATTAGTGCTGTTTATGAGTGCCTATCAGTGCCACCTATCAGTGCCCCTCACTGCAGCCTCATCAGTGCAGGAGAAAACTTATTTACAACATTTTTAACATAAACAAAGAAAAACGTTATTTTCATAATTTTCGGTCTTTTTTTTATTTGTTTAGCAAAACATAAAAACCTCAGAGGAGATCGAATATCACCAAAAGAAATCTCTATTTGTAGGAAACAAATGATACAAATGCAGTTTGGGTGCAGTGCTGCATGACTGCGTAATTGTCATTCAAAATGTGAGAGCGCTAAAAGCTGAAAATTGGTCTGGACAGGAAGGGGGAGGGGAAGTGCCCGGTATTGAAGGGGTTAAATAATGAAGTAGGGTCAGTTCACACCATAGAAACGCAGTCCTCATGCGTTCCAGATGCTGTTCTGCATGTGCGTTTTTGGTGCGTTTCCCCCTCCTTTTCTCATTACTTTAACCACTTGCTGCCCGCCCGCCGTCAAATGACGGCGCACCAGAGCAGCCTCTCTCACGCTCCCCGAGGGCACACGGAGCAGTGATCGTGGCCACGCTGTGTTGCTAGGACACGGCGCACCCCTGATCTCGGTAAAGAATCAATGAGATGACTCTTTACCCATGTGATCGCTGTGTCCAATCACAGCCGGTCACATGTAAATGAGGAAGTGCCGTTATTCGGCTCTCCTCCCCTCACACTGTCAGAGTGTAGTGAGGAGAGCCAATCAGCGTCTCACAGGGGAGACCAGGAGAGGTAATCAGGGCACTGATTACACAAAATGTAACTAATGTGCCAATTACTGCCCACAATCAGTGCCCACAATCAGTGCCCACAATCAGTGCCGCACATCGGTGCCCACAATCAGTGCCCATCAGTGCCGCCTATCAGTGCTCATCAGTGCCGCCTATTAGTGCTCATCAGTACCGCCTATCAGTGCTCATTAGTGCCGCCTATCAGTGCTCATCAGTGCCGCCTATCAGTGCCACCTATCAGTGCTGCCTATCAGTACCACCTATTAGTGCTCATCATTGCCACCTATCAGTGCTCATCATTGCCACTGATCAGTGCCGCCTATCAGTGCTCATCAGTGCCACCTATCAGTGCTGCCTATCAGTACCACCTATTAGTGCTCATCATTGCCACCTATCAGTGCTCATCATTGCCACCTATCAGTGCTCATCAGTGCTATCAGTGCTCATCAGTGCCACCTATCAGTGCTCATCACTGCCGCCTATCAGTGCTCATCAGTGCCACCTATCAGTGCCACCTATAAGTGCCAACTATCAGTGCTCATCAATGCCACATATCAGTGCTCATCAGTGCTGCCTATCAGTGCTCATCAGTGCCTCCTATCAGTGCTACCTATAAGTGCTCATCAATGCCACATATCAGTGCTCATCAGTGCCGCCTATCAGTGCTCATCAGTGCCACCTATCAGTGCCACCTATCAGTGCTCATCAATGCCAACTATCAGTGCTGCCTATCAGTGCTCATCAGTGCCACATATCAGTGCCGCCTTTCAGTGCTCATCAGTACCACCTATCAGTGCTCATCAGTGCCGCCTATCAGTGCTCATCAATGCCAACTATCAGTGCTCATCAGTTCTGCCTATCAGTGCTCATCAGTGCCGCCTATCAGTGCTCATCTGTGCCACCTATCAGTGCTCATCAATGCAAACTATCATTGCTCATCAGTGCCGCCTATCAGTGCTCATCAATGCCACATATCAGTGCTCATCAGTGCTCATCAGTGCCACCTATCAGTGCTCATCAGTGCTGCCTATCAGTGCCACCTATAAGTGCTCATCAGTGCCACCTATCAGTGCTCATCAATGCCACATGTCAGTGCTGCCTATCAGTGCTCATCAGAGCCGCCTATCAGTGCCACCTATCAGTGCTCATCAATGCCACATATCAGTGCTCATCAGTGCCACCTATCAGTGCTCATCAGTGCCGCCTATCAGTGCCACCTTTCAGTGATCATCAGTGCTGCCTATCAGTGCTCATCAGTGCTGCCTATCAGTGCTCATCAGTGCTGCCTATCAGTGCTCAGCAGTGCTGCCTATCAGTGCCGCCTATCAGTGCTCATCAGTGCCACCTATCAGTGCTACCTATAAGTGCTCATCAATGCCACATATCAGTGCTCATCAGTGCCGCCTATCAGTGCTCATCAGTGCCACCTATCAGTGCCACCTATCAGTGCTCATCAATGCCAACTATCAGTGCTGCCTATCAGTGCTCATCAGTGCCACATATCAGTGCCGCCTTTCAGTGCTCATCAGTACCACCTATCAGTGCTCATCAGTGCCGCCTATCAGTGCTCATCAATGCCAACTATCAGTGCTCATCAGTTCTGCCTATCAGTGCTCATCAGTGCCGCCTATCAGTGCTCATCTGTGCCACCTATCAGTGCTCATCAATGCAAACTATCATTGCTCATCAGTGCCGCCTATCAGTGCTCATCAATGCCACATATCAGTGCTCATCAGTGCTGCCTATCAGTGCTCATCAGTGCCACCTATCAGTGCTCATCAGTGCTGCCTATCAGTGCCACCTATAAGTGCTCATCAGTGCCACCTATCAGTGCTCATCAATGCCACATGTCAGTGCTGCCTATCAGTGCTCATCAGAGCCGCCTATCAGTGCCACCTATCAGTGCTCATCAATGCCACATATCAGTGCTCATCAGTGCCACCTATCAGTGCTCATCAGTGCCGCCTATCAGTGCCACCTTTCAGTGATCATCAGTGCTGCCTATCAGTGCTCATCAGTGCTGCCTATCAGTGCTCAGCAGTGCCGCCTATCAGTGCCGCCTATCAGTGCTCATCAGTGAAGGAGAAAAACTTTTTTTTTTCAAAATTTTCTGTCTTTTTTCTATAAACCCCCAGAGGTGATGAAATCCCAGCAACAGAAATCTCTATTTGTGTGAAAAAATAATAAAAATTTCCTATGAGTGCAGTGCTGCATGACTGAGTAATTGTCATTCAAAGTGTGAGAGCGCAGAAAGCTGAAAATTGGTCTGGGCAGGAAGGGGGAGGGGAAGTGCCCGGTATTGAAGGGGTTAAATAAGGACATGCGTGTTCCGGTGCGTTTTTGGTGCGTTTTCCTGCGTTCCAGTCCAGTCCAGTGCAGGAAAAATGCAGCACAATCTACTTTTCTTTCTGGAACTGACCCCATTGGTGGGAATGATGCCATTGGAAGCCATAGAACCCACTTTCCATGCGTTTTTGATGCATGGACTGCATGTGGAGTGAACCGGCCCTGAATAAGGACATGCGTGTTCCGGTGTGTTATTGGTGCGTTCTATAACATTCCAGTACAGTCCAGAGCAGGAAAAATGCAGCGTGTTCTACTTTTTCCTGGAACCGGAACGCACCGGAACTGACTGCGATTCCAGGGTCAGTTCTCACCACATGCAGTCCAGTGCATTTTTTTCTGCATCTAAAACGCATGGATAGGGAGTTATAGGGCCAGTTCACACCATAGAAACGCAATCCACATGCGTTCCAGATGCTGGTCTGCAATGTGCGTTTTTGATGCCATTCTGGCGCATTTGTTATGCGTTCTGATGCATTTTTTCCCCCTCTTTTCTGTACCTTAAGAGCCGGTTTACACCACATGCAGTCCGCTGCGCTTTTTCTGCATCAGAAACGCATGGAAAGTACGTTTTTTTTTTTGTTTTGTTTTTTTTGTATTGAATTTTAATAGTAAATTTCGCTATATTTATCTATAATAATTTTACAAATTACAGATCATGCCATCATACCACAGAGAGTGAGAAATAAATGGGTGAGAATTGGGATTTTGGCTGGTTATGAGATTGAGCATGTGGACCATGAAGCACCAGTCAGTACCTATAAAAATAGTTCTTGGTAAACCAATCAGCATTTGGCCCTGATGGACTAGAAAGTGCCAACAAAAATGGTTCTTGGTACCCCAATAAGAATGAAGGTCATAATGTACGAGCAAGGACCATTAAAAGGGGTTTTCAGATGATGAGAAAGTAAATGACAAAGTATTATCATCAATACTTGCTGCGATTTCCCACTACTGTCAGTTCAATCAGCTGATAGGATCACTTTATATATTCTTTAAATGAATGACAAATGACACAAAAGACACAGAAGACACTATATATATATATATTAATGAAAGAAAAAGGAAGACAAGGCACCCCTTACAGTGAGACAATGTTACATTCCTGAGACACAAAACTGATGTCCAAAAAGTTAATTATTCAAAAACAGTTACTAATAGCTTAAAATGTACAATTCTAAAATATTTGTCATGCAACAGAGGCAGGTTAGAGAAAATACAAAATGCGACATTATTCCATGCACAGAAGAGGCGTACATGGCATTCCCTGGGTAGGAATACAGTTATAAAACAGTTACAGTATCAATGTTATTTTTACAGCTTTTTAACCATTTAAGTCCCGGAAGATTTTACCCCCTTCCTGACCAGGCCCTATTTTGCGATTCGGCGCTGCGTGACTTTAATGGACAATTGCGCGGTCGTGCGACGCTGTACCTAAACGAATTTGACGTCCTTTTTCCCCACAAACAGAGCTTTCTTTTGGTGGTATTTGATCACCTCTGCGACTTTTACTTTTTGCGCTATAAATAAAAAAACAGCGTCAATTTTGCAAAAATAACAATATTTTTCACATTTTTTATATGAAATTCCCCACAAAAAAAAGTAAAAATCAAAATTTTTTAACATTTTGGGCCAATTTTTTTTTTACCATATGTTTGGTTAAAAAAAAAAACGCAAAAAGCGTATTTTGATTGGTTTGCGCAAAAGTTATTGCGTTTACTAACAAAGGGAAAGATTTTTGTCATTTTTGTTGTTTTTTTTTAACGCGATCTGCAATTTTTTATGCGGGACTGCGACGTTGCGGCGGACAGATCGGACCCTTGACTGATATTTTTGACACTTTTGGGGTTACCAGTGACATTACTACAGTAATCAGTGCTATATATATGCACTGTTACTGTAAAATTACACTGGCAGTGAAGGGGTTAACTTTTTTTGAGAGGGAGGGGCTATTTGTGTCCCTAGGGGCGTGATTCTAACTGTGATTGGCTGTGGCTTGAGCTGTAGGAACAGTGATCAACGGTCCTACATAGTAGAACCGTATAATCACTGTTTCTACACAGGGGAGAATGACAGGCGGCTTTGTTTACATCAGCCGCCCACCTTTCTCCCGCTCTAACGGACGATCGCGAGTGACCGGCAGACATCGGGTCCGCCGATCACACGTGCGGGGGGGTCCGTGACCGCGGGGGAGCGGGAGTGCACCTCCAGGGGTGCACGCTCGCTCCCTAGACCCTCACAGGCTAGCGACGTACCCCTACGTCGCTCTGCCTGTGAGGGGCTGACCGCCGACGTAAATAGTCGTGTGCCGGTCAGCAAGCGGTTAACAACATTTATTAGGATGTAAAAGTATAAAGTGGCAGCAAAAGCTTACACAGCAAAAAAGAAAGAAGCCAATAAACTGTAACTTCCATAGCTAAGCGTCTTCCTGAGATTTTATTTTTGCTCTAAAAATCTTAAACGGATTGTAAAATGAAAAAAAAAAATAGTTTTTATTTTACTATTCTGTTTTTTCCATACAGCAACAATTTGGATAACTGAGAATGGAATTGATGTTGGGGGGAGGGTCAGAGATTATAAAAACCTGAAACCCACCAATAGAAATGAAAAGGAAGAGAAATGCAGAAATCTGCTATAAGGGGGGAGGGGCCGGCCATTGGGATCCGACTAGAAATGATCACTTCAATACTCTATCACTAAACCTGAAAAAGGTATTTATTTCACTGGCAGCATGCTTGCTTTAGGTTGGATGTGTGACAGAAAAGAAGCCTTTCCAGGAGATCTGTAAGGGCCACCCACATATTTCTCTCAAACCAGGCTTCCTATAACCATGAGTAATCTTCACCTTCTCCTAACATTGTGCATAGGATTAACCAGAACCACCGATGGACATTTCTGTACTTATCTGGGTTAGCAACAAAAGGGCACAAAAACCGATTTCATATAAAATGGATATTAACCAAATCCATGCGGAGGATTCTCATCTAACCAATGAGTCTTAACCACTTTACAACCGGAGGATTTTGCTGTCTTACGTCCAGGCCACTTTTTGCGATTCGGCGCTGTGCGACTTCAACTGACAATTGCGCGGTCGTGCGACGCCGTACCCAAACGAAATTTACGTCCTTTTTTTCCCACAAACAGAGCTTTCTTTTGGTGGTATTTGATCACCTGTGCGATTTTTACTTTTTGCGCTATAAACAAAAAAAGAGCGTTTATTTTGAAAAAATAACAATATTTTTAACATTTTTTTATATGAAATTCCCCCCAAAAAAGATGTAAAAACCAATTTTTTTAAAAATTTTTGGCCAATTTGTTTTATGCTACCTATGTTTGGTAAAAAAAATCGCAATAAGCGTATTTTGATTGGTTTGCGCAAAAGTTATTGCGTTTACTAACAAAGGGAAAGATTTCTGTCATTTTTGGTGTTTTTTGTTTAACGCGTAATGGCGGCAATCTGCGATTTTTTTTGCGGGACTGCGACATTGCGGCGGACAGACCGAACCCCTGACTGACATTTTTGACACTTTTGGGGGTACCAGTGACATTACTGCAGTAATCAGTGCTATAAATATGCACTGTTACTGTAAAAATGACACTGGCAGGGAAGGGGTTAATTTTATTGGAGAGGGAGGGGTTAATGTATGCCTGGTGCTTACTGACGTGTAGGGGGGGAGGTGACTGAGTGATTCATGGACAGATCGCATGTCCAGCTATGCTGAACAGTCCGATCTGTCACTCCCTGTCACTATGGAGATCCGCCCGCTCTGTTTACACACAGCGGGCGGATCTCCAGACTCGATCCCCGACGATCGGGTAAGAGCAGCGGCGATCGCCGCCGCTCCTCCCCTGGCCCGACTCCCGCTGTGAATGAAAACAGCGGGAGCGAGCCTCCGGCGGCGCGCAAGCGCCGCCCAGAAGGGGGAGTGTCCAGTCACGTTAATACTACGTGACTGGACGATAACGAACCACTCTGCCGCAGTAGTATTACTGTGAGCGGTTGCAGAGTGGTTAAGGAAGACCGAAGTCAAGGCCACCAATAGCAGCAAATCAGCTTTCTTCAACCAGTGGGTAAAGAGGTTGTAAACCCAAACAACTTTTTTTTTTTCTTGCAATCTGTAATAGAAACACATAATGAGCTAGTACTGTGTGCATCGCATACTAGCTCATTATGAAATACTTACCTTAGAACGAGCCCCCGCCGTGCCGCCCGCTTACCTGTATGACGGGCGACATGTCCAGTCGCCCATCTTCCGGGATCGCGGCATCCGGCCATCTGATTGGCCGGAGCCATGGTGACGTCACTCCCGCACACGCGCGCGGGAGCCGACAGACCCGGCACGGGGCTCTGAAGAAACGGCACCAGCGGCCATTCCTTCAGAGCGCATGCACCAGTGACGTCACTGTCTGCATGTAAGGTAAATATCTCCTATACGGTGCATGATTAGGAGATATTTACAGTACCTATAGGTAAGCCTTATCATAGGATCACCTATAGGTAAGTCTTATCATAGGATCACCTATAGGTAAGTCTTATCATAGGATCACCTATAGGTAAGCCTTATCATAGGATCACC
Organism: Pelophylax lessonae; assembly: GCF_965119305.1. Taxonomy (NCBI): domain Eukaryota; kingdom Metazoa; phylum Chordata; class Amphibia; order Anura; family Ranidae; genus Pelophylax; species Pelophylax lessonae. The sequence goes on from NC_138776.1 coordinate 8,666,994, forward strand.
TATAGGTAAGTCTTATCATAGGATCACCTATAGGTAAGTCTTATCATAGGATCACCTATAGGTAAGCCTTATCATAGGATCACCTATAGGTAAGTCTTATCATAGGATCACCTATAGGTAAGTCTTATCATAGGATCACCTATAGGGAAGTCTAATCATAGGATCACCTATAGGTAAGTCTAATCATAGGATCACCTATAGGTAAGTCTTATCATAGGATCACCTATAGGGAAGTCTTATCATAGGATCACCTATAGGGAAGTCTTATCATAGGATCACCTATAGGGAAGCCTTATCATAGGATCACCTATAGGTAAGCCTTATCATAGGATCACCTATAGGGAAGTCTTATCATAGGATCACCTATAGGTAAGTCTTATCATAGGATCGCCTATAGGTAAGCCTTATCATAGGATCACCTATAGGTAAGTCTTATCATAGGATCACCTATAGGTAAGCCTTATCATAGGATCACCTATAGGTAAGTCTTATCATAGGATCACCTATAGGGAAGTCTTATCATAGGATCACCTATAGGGAAGTCTTATCATAGGATCACCTATAGGTAAGTCTTATCATAGGATCACCTATAGGTAAGTCTAATCATAGGATCACCTATAGGTAAGCCTTATCATAGGATCACCTATAGGTAAGTCTTATCATAGGATCACCTATAGGGAAGTCTTATCATAGGATCACCTATAGGTAAGTCTTATCATAGGATCACCTATAGGTAAGTCTAATCATAGGATCACCTATAGGTAAGTCTAATCATAGGATCACCTATAGGGAAGTCTTATCATAGGATCACCTATAGGTAAGCCTTATCATAGGATCACCTATAGGTAAGTCTTATCATAGGATCACCTATAGGGAAGTCTTATCATAGGATCACCTATAGGTAGAAGTGTCAGAGGAGGGATTACTTCCTCAGTCCCTCTGAATTGATATTGGAGACTGGGAAAACGCCTAAAGCAGAAGCAGCAAACATTCAGAGATGAGAGGTTATCATTAACTCCTTTACAAAAACTGAGTCGGAATTTTGGACAATGGCCTTTTAATTGGATTTTAGTCTTGCATACACTTTCAGCAAGTTCACATTCGTTAAATAATTCCATTGCTCTTGGGAAGGGATCCAAGCCAGTATTTAGGGAAGCTCTGCCATTGACATTCAGAGCATTTACAAGGTCTATGAACTACAGGTTGGCTTCATTTACAAAGTTGTTAGGAATCCTGTGCAACAGTTCATAGAACCCAATCAAGAATAAAAAATCAGATTGGTGTTTTTCAGTCGGTCATTTTACCAAGTACCGATATCTTTCAGCAAATTGGCTTAAACAAACAGCCACCAAAAAGAATCCCATAATCCACTGTTTCAGGTAAGGCCCGTACACACGTGCAGATTGTCGGCCGAAAATGTTCGGCCGCTGAACGATCGGCTGATTTTCGGCTTGTTAGTATGATGCTTCCGACAGCCGACAGCGCACTTTCGGCCGAAAAGAATCTGTCGTGCAAGCATTAAAATTTGTGTAGGCCGACACCAGAGCGGCCGATTGTTCGCCAGTCAATACAGAATTCGGCCGACAGACAGCAGATTTGCAAGACTGGGCATGCTCAGAAAAGAAAAAACACAGGGAAAGTTATCCATCACATGACATCACTTCTGCAGTCGGCTGTAGTCGGCGGACAAAATTCTTGTGCAGTCTTTTGCACTTTTCAACTGACACCGACAGCCCTGGACAAAAGACGGCCGATCGTTCGGCCGACGATCTGCACGTGTGTACGGGGCATTAGTATCATGAATGGACCTCTATTTAAAAAAGTAAATCACAGACTGAAAAAGGTAAGCTATACAGATGAAAACCCCCCCCAAAAAACTAAAATGTAAATAAACGGATCAATGTGCTATAGTAGTGCTGCTCTGTTTGTGCACTGCAGATAGATTTTGCTGAACTTCAAGTCTATCGCAGTGCGTCTGTTAAACAAAAAGTGATTTGGTAATGCAGACATTTGTCCTACCCATTTAGAATAAGTGTAAATTTTAAATGACATCGGTATTAAAGCAAAAAGAGCCATCGATGTAATCAGACTTCCTGATTTCATCCAATCCCATGGATCTCTGCAAGAGTAAAGCCTCGTACACACGCATCGATTATTGGCAGGGAATTTTCGGCCAACGTCCGCTCTGCTGATTTTCGGCTTGTTAGTGTGATGCTTCCGACAACCAAATCCGACTTTTTGGCCGAAAAAAATCTGCTGTGCAGGCTATAAAATTTTTGTTGGCGTCAACACAACGGCCGATTTTCCGTCAGTCAGTACAAATTTCAACAGGGAAAAATCTGATGAGCAAGACTGGGCATGCTCAGAGAAGAAAGAACACAAAGAAAGCAAACCAACACATGACATCACTTCTGAAGTAGAATTTTGTTGGCTGAGAAAATTCGTGTGCAGTCTAGGCACATTCCAACCAACACAACACAACCTGGACAAATGTCGGACGATCGGTCAGCCAATAATCGTTGTGTGTGTACGAGGCTTTAGTGTACATTCCTGTAAAACTACCAACTACTCAAAAAACAAATGTAGTTGAAGCTGTGTGCGTCCACTAATCTAGAAATACTTGTGTGATAATAAAATATTAATAGCAGAACAGAAGTCTTATTTCCTCTAAACGGATACGACGGTGCCAAAGATTCATCATACAAGGCTGTGTGCCGGGTGAAGTATAGAAGGGAAAACGAAATACAAGAAAAGAATTCTGCACCAGGGTGTTACAGAAAATGGGTGAGGAAGGTGAATGTGACAAAGTGACACAAGCTGTCATTTCATAGGACATGTATACAGAGCAAACAATAAGGCCTAGTGAAATGCCATGGATTCTGTAATAGTGGAATCTGCTATTTATCACGCCGCTCTTCTTTTAAAGTTCTGACTTTTCTAAATCTCATTTATCCAAGTGTTCTGAAGAAGTGAGTCCCTAATAGAATTTCCAAAGCTGTACTGGAGTAATCCGATTGGTCGGTGCAGGCAACAGACATTTCTCTTAGACATTTTGATAAATGGGCATTTTTAAAGCCTGGATGCAGAAAACACAAAGAGTACCGACTGAAGTAACGGCCATCCCGCAGTCTAATCATGGATTCCGTCATTTCCTCATACATAAAGCCCATTTCATGTCATGTGACTTCTGTTAAATGGGAACTCCATCCATTCTTAGGTTTTATATAAAGTAGGGAAGGGTTGGATGTGATAACTTTTTATTATCAGGATCACATCCTTCACTTCCTATCCTACTTATGTCAGCCATCAGGATAAGAAGGGAGGTGAAATATCTCCAACAGGCACATAAATGAAAATAACAATGGGGTTTCTCCAAACCCTTTCCAACCCGATTCAACACTGAGGTTTTGTCCTGAGTTACACATTTTGTCACCGGTCACCTTTACTGAATGATTTCCCTTTCTTATTTTATATTTCTAATCCTCATTGATACATTGAGGCGTCTTTTCCCCCCACAATATTTTAACCACTTAACCCCTGGAAGATTTTTCCCCCCTTCCTGACCAGGGCCTATTTTGCGATTCGGCTCTGCGTGACTTTAACGGACAATTGCGCGGTCGTGCGACGCTGTACCGAAACGAATTTCACGTCCTTTTTTCCCCACAAACAGAACTTTCTTTTGGTGATATTTCATCACCTCTGCGATTTTTTGATCATGCGCTAAAAACAAAAAAAGAGCGACAATTTTGCAAAAATAAGAATATTTTTCACATTTTTTATATGAAATTCCCCCCAAATGTTTTATCATTTTAGGCCAATTTGTTTTCTGCTACAAATATTTGGTAAAAAAAAAAGTATAGGAGGACAGAAGAATGAGGAATGCATCAGAAACACAGCAGAACGTGTTAAAAATGCGCCGGCAGAAACATCTCCAGAACGGATCTGGGGTGCGTTTTTGTGGTGTGAACCACCAAGAATGCGATTTTGATTCAGAAAAAAACGCACCGGACTGCATGTGGTGTGACCCGACCCTCATGGTTCCCAATGTCATCGTCCCCTTCAGTGCGGTCAGTTCCAGAATAGAAGTAGAAGACGCTGCGTTTTTCCTGCACTGGGCTGTACTGGAATTCAGTAAAATGCACCAAAATCGCACCGGAACGCGCATGTCCTTATTTAAAGTTATGAGAAAAGGAGGGGAAAACGCACCGAAACGCATCAAAAACGCACATGCAGAAAAGCATCTGGACTGCGTTTCTATGGAGTGAACCGGCCCTATTTCATTATTTAAGTTTAAGAAAAAAGAGGAAACAAACGCACCGGACTGCATCAAAAACGCACCAAAAATGCAATGCAAAACATCAAAAACGCGTCAAAAGGTTTTTGGATGCGTTTTCCTGCATTCCAGTACAGCCCAGTGCAGGAAAAATGCGACTTCTTCTACTTCTTTCTCTGGAAGTGACGGCACTGGTGTGAGCGATGCCATTGGATGCCATATAACCGACTAGATGTGCGATTTTGATGCAGAAAATGCTCTGGGCTGCATGTGGTGTGAACCGGCCCTAAACCACTTCCAGATCCCCGCGTTATATACCGTTGTCATGGTAACAGATAGCGGATCGCTGCCATAACCCCGGTATTGCACCACAGGATCACTTTTATGGGTGGCGGGGGAGGTGCCCCTCCCCCTCCTCTGTCACTTCCCGGTCCCTCCCCCGCTTACCGGAGCTGTCGGTATCGGGGAAAATGATCGGATCGGATGCACGGATGGGCAGGAAGTCCAGTGAGGACAAGCTGCCCCTCCCCCCCCACTCCACTCTATGGCCTTGGAGGACCGGAGTGACGTCACTTCCTCCCAACAGCCTTAACCCCTTCTGGATCGGAAGATTTCCCCCTCAATGTCCGGCCCAGTTTTTGCGATTCGGCACTGCGTTATTTTACCTGACAATTGCGCGGTCGCGTAATGGCGGTGATCTGCGATTAATTTTGTGGAACTGCGACATTGCAGCGGACAGATTGGACCATTGACTGACATTTTTGACACTTTTGGGGGGACGGTGACATTACTGCAGTAATCAGTGCTAGAAATATGCACTGTCACTGTACTAATGACACTGGCAGGGAAGGGGTTAACACCAGGGGTGATCAAGGGGTTAAATGTGTGCCTAGGGGGTGTTTTCTAACTGTGTGGGGGAGGGGCTTACTGCATGAACGCAGAGATCGGTGTTCCTATATAGGAAGATTTCTGTGTTCATCGCCGGCAGATCGCTGTTCTGTCTCCATGACGATCGATTGCGGCCGCTGGACCCGCTAATCGCCTCCCCCTGTAGCCAATCGTCCCCAGCATGCGGTCAGTTCCAGAAAATAAGGAGAAGATGCCGCATTTTTCCTGCACCGGACTGTACTGGAAGTAAAACGCACCGGACTGTACTGGAAGTAAAACGCATCGGACTGTACTGGAAGTAAAACGCACCGGACTGTACTGGAAGTAAAACGCATCGGACCGTACTGGAAGTAAAACGCACCGCACTGTACTGGAAGTAAAACGCATCGGACTGTACTGGAAGTAAAACGCACCGGACTGTACTGGAAGTAAAACGCAGCGGACTGTACTGGAAGTAAAACGCACCGGACTGTACTGGAAGTAAAACGCACCGGACTGTACTGGAAGTAAAACGCACCGGACTGTACTGGAAGTAAAACGCATCGGACTGTACTGGAAATAAAACGCATCGGACTGTACTGGAAGTAAAACGCACCGGACTGTACTGGAAGTAAAACGCATCGGACTGTACTGGAAATAAAACGCATCGGACTGTACTGGAAGTAAAACGCACCGGACTGTACTGGAAGTAAAACGCATCGGACTGTACTGGAAGTAAAACGCATCGGACTGTACTGGAAGTAAAACGCATCGGACTGTACTGGAAATAAAACGCATCGGACTGTACTGGAAGTAAAACGCACCGGACTGTACTGGAAGTAAAACGCATCGGACTGTACTGGAAGTAAAACGCATCGGACTGTACTGGAAATAAAACGCATCGGACTGTACTGGAAGTAAAACGCATCGGACTGTACTGGAAGTAAAACGCATCGGACTGTACTAGAAGTAAAACGCATTGGACTGTACTGGAAGTGAAACGCACCGGACTGTACTGGAAGTAAAACGCATCGGACTGTACTGGAAGTAAAACGCATCGGACTGTACTGGAAGTAAAACGCATCGGACTGTACTAGAAGTAAAACGCATCGGACTGTACTGGAAATAAAACGCACCGGACTGTACTGGGAGTAAAACGCATCGGACTGTACTGGAAGTAAAACGCACCGGACTGTACTGGAGGTAAAACGCATCGGACTGTACTGGAAGTAAAACGCATCGGACTGTACTGGAGGTAAAACGCATCGGACTGTACTGGAAGTAAAACGCATCGGACTGTACTGGAAGTAAAACGCATCGGACTGTACTGGAAGTAAAACGCATCGGACTGTACTGGAAGTAAAACGCAGCGGACTGTACTGGAAGTAAAACGCACCGGACTGTACTGGAAGTAAAACGCACCGGACTGTACTGGAAGTAAAACGCACCGGACTGTACTGGAAGTAAAACGCATCGGACTGTACTGGAAGTAAAACGCAGCGGACTGTACTGGAAGTAAAACGCATCGGACTGTACTGGAAGTAAAACGCACCGGACTGTACTGGAAGTAAAACGCACCGGACTGTACTGGAAGTGAAACGCACCGGACTGTACTGGAGGTAAAACGCCCCGGACTGTACTGGAAGTTAAACGCATCGGACTGTACTGGAGGTAAAACGCACCGGACTGTACTGGAAATAAAACGCACCGGACTGTACTGGGAGTAAAACGCACCGGACTGTACTGGAGGTAAAACGCATCGGACTGTACTGGAAGTAAAACGCATCGGACTGTACTGGAGGTAAAACGCATCGGACTGTACTGGAAGTAAAACGCATCGGACTGTACTGGAGGTAAAACGCATCGGACTGTACTGGAAGTAAAACGCATCGGACTGTACTGGAAGTGAAACGCACCGGAATGTACTGGAAGTAAAACGCATCGGACTGTACTGGAAGTGAAACGCATCGGACTGTACTGGAAGTAAAACGCATCGGACTGTACTGGAAGTAAAACGCATCAGACCGTACTGGAAGTAAAACGCACCGGACTGTACTGGAAGTAAAACGCACCGGCACACACACATGTTCATATTCAAGGTAATGAAAAAAAAAGGTGGGGGGGGGAGGGGAATGCACCAAATTAAATAACAAATGTGCCACAAATGCATAAGAAAACGCATTGGAAGGCATTAAAAACGCACATGCAGAAAAGCGTCCGGTCTGCGTTTCTGTGGTGAGAACGGCCCTATAACTATCCATGCGTTTTTAATGCAGAAAGAAATGCGTTGGACTGGCGTGCCTGGTGAGAACTGACCCCGGAACATTCATGTCACATCACATGCAGTCCAGTCCGGTGCATCAAAAACGCATGGATAGCAGGTTATATGGTTTCCAATGGCGTCGTTCCCACCAACGCGTTCCGGTTCCAGGAAATAAGTAGAAGATGCTGCATTTTCCCTGCACTGGACTGTGCTAGAACGCAGTAAAACGCCCCGAAACGCTCCGGAACGCGCATGTCCTTATTTATGGTAATGAAAAATGCTTTGGAACGCACAACAAATGCAGCAAAATGGCATCAAAAACGCACATTGCAGGACAGCATCTGGAACGCATCCAGACTGCGTTTCTATGGTGTGAACGGCCCTATAACTCCCTATCCATGCGTTTTAGATGCAGAAAAAAATGCACTGGACTGCATGTGGTGAGAACTGACCCTGGAATCGCAGTCAGTTCCGGTGCGTTCCGGTTCCAGGAAAAAGTAGAAGACGCTGCATTTTTCCTGCTCTGGACTGTACTGGAACATTATAGAACGCACCGGAACACGCATGTCCTTATTCAGGGCCGGTTCACACCACATGCAGTCCATGCATCAAAAACGCATGGAAAGTGGGTTCTATGGTTTCCAATGGCATCATTCCCACCAATGGGGTCAGTTCCAGAAAGAAAAGTAGATTGTGCTGCATTTTTCCTGCACTGGACTGGACTGGAACGCAGGAAAACGCACCAAAAACGCACCGGAACACGCATGTCCTTATTTATGGTAATGAAAAAAGGAGGGAAAAATGAACAGAATGCAGAACAAAAACGCACCAAAAACGCACATACAGAAACGCATCTGGAACGCATGAGGACTGCGTTTCTATGGTGTGAATTGGCCCTACTTCATTATTTAACCCCTTCAATACCGGGCACTTCCCCTCCCCCTTCCTGCCCAGAACAATTTTCAGCTTTCTGCGCTGTCACACTTTGAATGACAATTACGCGGTCATGCAGCACTGCACCCAAACTACATTTGTATCCTTTGTTTCCTACAAATAGAGATTTCTTTTGGTGGAATTTCATCACCGCAAGATTTTTTCTGTTTTGCTAAACAAATTAAAAAAGACAGAAAATTCAGAAAATAATACGTTTTCTCCTGCAGTGACGAGCACTGATGAGGAGGCACTGAGGGGCACTGATGAGGAGGCACTGAGGGGCACTGATGAGGAGGCAATGAGGGGCACTGATGAGGAGGCACTGAGGGGCACTGATGAGGCTGCACTGAGGGGCACTGATGAGGCTGCACTGAGGGGCACTGATGAGGCTGCACTGATGGCCACTGATGAGGAGGCACTTAGGGGCACTGATGAGGAGGCACTGAGGGGAACTGATGAGGAGGCACTGAGGGGCACTGATGAGGCTGCACTGAGGGGCACTGATGAGGAGGCACTGATGAGGCTGCACTTAGGGGCACTGATGAGGAGGCACTGAGGGGCACTGATGAGGAGGCACTGAGGGGCACTGATGAGGCTGCACTGAGGGGCACTGATGAGGCTGCACTGGGAGCACTGATGAGGCTGCACTGAGGGGCACTGATGAGGAGGCACTGAGGGGCACTGATGAGGCTGCACTGAGGGGCACTGATGAGGAAGCACTTAGGGGCACTGATGAGGAGGCACTTAGGGGCACTGATGAGGAGGCACTAAAGGTCACTGATGAGGCTGCACTGAGGGGCACTGATGAGGAGGCACTTAGGGGCACTGATGAGGAGGCACATAGGGGGACTGATGAGGCTGCACTGAGGGGCACTGATGAGGAGGCACTGAGGGGGACTGATGAGGCTGCACTGAGGGACACTGATGAGAAGGCACTTAGGGGCACTGATGAGGAGGCACTGAGGGGCACTGATGAGGAGGCACTGAGGGGCACTGATGAGGCTGCACTGATGATGAGGCACTATAGGTAACACTGATAGGTGGCACCAATATGGAACATTGATAGGCATCAAAATGCAAAAAATAAAACTCGCTCCAAGTATTTAATAAATGAAGATTGCAGCTGCCACACATCCACCAATGGGAAGACAATGTAATTCTACCTGGAAGCTTTACCTCAATTTAAGCAGCGCATTTCTTACCATACAAAATTGTGCGATTAAAGTGTAATAAATGAATTCCTCTGTGTTATGATAAAGTGCTATAGAGACATAAACGGGGTGACCCCCTTCTATAATACCAATCCTTTATCAATAAAATGTAATAAAGTGCAATGTGTATTCATCAAATAAAGTTCTCTATTACACCTCCAATAATAATATGCCAATCTTCTATCCATAAATACTCCAATAAATAAATGAAGGTTCATTCACATCAATCAATAAAGATCCTCTGTGTAACTTAGATTGATCAGTGACAGTGCAGTCATATATATCATATAATGTCTCAGTGAGGGGTTCAGGACCATGCAGGGGACAGTGGTGGTCGGGGTCTCCTAATCACTGGTGCAGGGATGGGCAGAGTGTGAGCTTAGCAGACAAATTTTATCCCTGTCACCTTATGGCAGCCTGGATCTTCTAACGCTTTTTGGGGATTTCAGATGTCAGACAGCCCTCTTCTCCACTTTCCTCGGTACCGGGGTCACCTGTATATCTCGGGGGGGGGGGGGGGGGGTTTAGAGCAAAAACAAGGCACTCCTCATGGTGAAGTCATTTTTAAACGGCCGTTCCATTTATTAAAAAATAATGAAAATCTTATATACAACAATAAAATATATCAATGCCTGTGCAGCCGCATTCACTATTACCGGATGGGGGAGGGGAGCGAGCTCAGGATACAAAGTTACATTGTTCCCTCTCGGCTTGCAGTCCAGCACCCAGCAATGTAACTTTGTATCCTGAGCTCGCTCCCCTCCCCCATCCGGTAATAGTGAATGCGGCTGCACAGGCATTGATATATTTTATTGTTGTATATAAGATTTTCATTATTTTTTAATAAATGGAACGGCCGTTTAAAAATGACTTCACCATGAGGAGTGCCTTGTTTTTGCTCTCAACCCCCCCCCCCCCCCCCCCCCCGAGATATACAGGTGACCCCGGTACCGAGGAAAGTGGAGAAGAGGGCTGTCTGACATCTGAAATCCCCAAAAAGCGTTAGAAGATCCAGGCTGCCATAAGGTGACAGGGATAAAATTTGTCTGCTAAGCTCACACTCTGCCCATCCCTGCACCAGTGATTAGGAGACCCCGACCACCACTGTCCCCTGCATGGTCCTGAACCCCTCACTGAGACATTATATGATATATATGACTGCACTGTCACTGATCAATCTAAGTTACACAGAGGATCTTTATTGATTGATGTGAATGAACCTTCATTTATTTATTGGAGTATTTATGGATAGAAGATTGGCATATTATTATTGGAGGTGTAATAGAGAACTTTATTTGATGAATACACATTGCACTTTATTACATTTTATTGATAAAGGATTGGTATTATAGAAGGGGGTCACCCCGTTTATGTCTCTATCAGGGGCAGATCCAGAGTCTAATCTCAGGAGGGGCACCGCCTCTCCTCCCCTGGCCCGGACTCCCGCTGTGTCTGAATACAGTGGGAACGAGTCTCCGGCGGCGTGTGTGCGGCAGTGTTAATTTTGGCAGCAAATTTCAATTTAGTTTTAGTCTTCTGCAAGTATTTTAGTTGTAATTAGTCGACTAAAACTCATTTTAGTCATCTATAATGGAATGGGTGTAGTTCAATTGTAATTTGTAATGCATTATTTAAGCATTTCTCTACAATATCCAAACTCATTATATACTACTGCTGGTCCTGGAGTTAAAGATTGAATATGTTATTATTTATGGTATTAAGCTTTGAGCATGCACCAGTGTTAATTTTGGCAGCAAATTTCGATTTAGTTTTAGTTATAGTCTTTTGACTAAAATGCCATTTTAGTTTTAGTCGTATTTTAGTCATCTGAATTGTTTTAGTTTTAGTCGTATTTTAGTCGACTAAAATTGTGTTAATTTAGTCGACGAAAACGTTTTAGTCGACGAAATTAA